>NC_088238.1:41959923-42559923 GCF_036934945.1 Oncorhynchus masou masou
CAACTCAAAACACAAATAAGCCCTATTTGTATCATCAAGTACAACACCATATTCATTGGACTCAAAGGGCCATTGGGTCACACCATTATCCATAATAACCCATTATCTCATAGGTTACATGTCTTTGCGGGGGATGCCTATGGTCAACTATAGAGCGCTCGTATGACTATGAAGTCACTGCTCTTCTCCTCTATCTCCCCCTTCTCCTCTGTGCGACTGCCCCCCTTCTCTTATTCTGTGTCCCCCCTTCTCCATGTGTCCTCCCCTTCTCTTCTGTCTCTCGACTCCAACTGTTGAGCTGACCCTCTGTGCCTGTGTTGGTCTGGTCTGGACACAAAAACACACACACAGTCATTCTGCTGGATGCCTGTCATAACTCGGGGAGAGGGGACAGTGGGAGGGCCTGATGACCCTCAGCACAGCTGGGTGGACACACACACACACATCCTCCTCCCATCCCAGACACCACCTGTTCATCAAGAATGTGACGCAACCACTGTTACCATGTGACCATCCCTGCAGCTACCACTAACATCCTGCAGTTACGTCTAACATCCTGTAGTTACATCTAGCATCCTCAGATTGACACATTTCAGAAACAATTGTGTGACTTGTGAGACTAAAGAAAGGAGGGAGATTCAGGACTTTAAAGGCCCAATGCAGTCAAAAACATGATTTTCCTGTGTTTAATATATATTTCCACACTATGAGGTTGGAATAATACTCTGAAATTGTGAAAATGATGATAATGCCCTTTTAGTGTAAGAGCTGTTTTTTTTGCCTGCTTTGCTGGGATGGGGTTTTGGCCTGCTTGGTGACATCACTGAAAATATGCCCCCTCGGGCTGAAAATATGCCCCCTCAGATCTTTATGGTCTATACTCAGCCTTGTCTCAGGGTAGTAAGTTGATGGTCGGTTGATATCCCTCTAGTGGTGTGGGGGCTGTGCTTTGGAAAAGTGTGTGGGGTTATATCCTGCCTGGTTGACACTGTCCGGGAGTATCGTCGGACGGGGCCACAGTGTCCCCCGACCCACCCCTGTCTCAGTCTCCAGTATCTATGCTGGAATAGTCTATGTGCCGAGGGGCTAGGGTCAGTCTGTTATATCTGGTGTAATTCTCCTGTCTTGTCTGGTGTCCTGTGTGAATTTAAGTATTCTCCCTCCTTCTCTCTCTCTCCCTCTCCCCTCCCTCAGGACTACCTGGCCTGATGACTCCTGACTGTCCCCAGTCCACCTGGTCATGCTGCTGCTCCAGTTGCAACTGTTCTGCCTGCGGCTATGGAACCCTGACCTGTTCACCGGATGTGCTACCTTGTCCCGGACCTGCTGTTTTCGACTCTCTCTCTCTCTCTCTCTCTCTCTCTCTCTCTCTCTCTCTCTCTCTCTCTCTCTCTCTCTCTCTCTCTCTCTCTCTCTCTCTCTCTCTCTCTCTCTCTCTCTCTCTCTCTCTCTCTCTCTCTCTCTCTCTCTCTCTCTCTCTCTCTCTCTCTCTCTCTCTCTCTCTCTCTCTCTCTCTCTCTCTCTCTCTCTCTCTCTCTCTCTCTCTCTCTCTCTCTCTCTCTCTCTCTCTCTCTCTCTCTCTCTCTCTCTCTCTCTCTCTCTCTCTCTCTCTCTCTCTCTCTCTCTCTCACCTGCTGTCTTGACCTCTGAATGCTCGGCTATGAAAAGCCAACTGACATTTACTCCTTAGGTACTGACCTGTTGCACCCTCTACAACCACTGTGATTGTTATTATTTGACCCTGCTGGTCATCTATGAACGTTTGAACATCTTGAAGAACAATCTGGCCTTAATGGCCATGTACTCTTATAATCTCCACCCGGCACAGCCAGAAGAGGACTGGCCACCCCTCAGAGCCTGGTTCCTCTCTAGGTTTCTTCCTAGGTTCCTGCCTTTCTAGGGAGTTTTTCCTGGAGTTTTTCCATTTATTTATTTATTTTCTCGAACCCTTATTTAACGAGGCAAGTCAGTTAAGAAAAATGACGGCCTACCCCGGCCAAACCCTGACGACATTTGGCCAATTGTGCGCCACCCTACGGGATTCCCAAACACGGCCGGTTGTGATACAGCCTTCTACATCTGCATTGCTTGCTGTTTGGGGTTTTAGGTTGGGTTTCTGTATAGCACTTTGTGACAACTGATATAAAAAGGGCTTTATAAATACATTGATCGCCATGCAGTAAATGAGTTAATAGACCAATAAGAAAGAGAGTTCCAAACCTCTCTGACAAGAACAGCTACTTTTACCCTTCCCACTCAGACCACTCCCAAACAGTCCTGGCAAAATTCTTGCTTAGAAATATCTATTTGCTAAAAAAGCAATTTTATTACATTTTTTTACCATTTAAATTGAAAACAATCACAGGAAGGTACTTCATTTTTATCCAGAAATGATTTGATATTGAGATTAAAACGGCTGCATTGGGACCTTTAACAAAGAAACAGAATAGAGAAGAGGGTAGAAGCATCAGATAGAAGTTGCCTACAAGCACATGACAGTCTTAAAAGGACAATTCAAACCAGTTCCTCAGACTTTTTCATCAAAAGTGGACATGGACTCAACATGACATGTCTGGCTAACTTTAACCCTGATCCACCGGATTGCTAATGCTAACATCACATCCTAGACTCCATTGGTTGTGTCCCAATACCAGCCCTTTGGGCCCTAGTGCACTAATAAGGGAGTGGGTTGCCATTAGGGACGCATCCCCCCATCTGCCATTGATATCCTTTTATTATTATAAACTGGGTGGTTCGAACCCTGAATGCTGATTGGCTGACAGCCGCGAGTATGACAAAATATTGTATTTTTACTGCTCTGGTTACGTTGGTAACCAGCTTATAGTAGCAATAAGGCACCTCTGGGGTTTGTGGTATATGGTCAATATACCACGGCTAAAGCCTGTATCCAGAACAGCCCTTAGCCGTGGTACATTGGCCATACACCACAACCACTCATGCCTTAAACATAACAGGACAGGAGTATTCCTGTATCAGCGCTCAACAGCAGTGTAAAATAAATCTGGTAACAATGTCTGCAGGGCTGGCTAAACTCTGTGTGTGTGTGTGTGTGTGTGTGTGTGTGTGTGTGTGTGTGTGTGTGTGTGTGTGTGTGTGTGTGTGTGTGTGTGTGTGTGTGTGTGTGTGTGTGTGTGTGTGTGTGTGTGTGTGTGTGTGTGTGTGTTTGTGTGTGTGTGTGTGTGTGTGTGTGTGTGTGTCCACCCAGTGTGAGAGCCCAGTCTGAGCATACTGACCGTATATATAAATACAGCCTCTGTCCAGTCCAGGCCAACACATGACTATAGAAGAGGTGGGATAGGCCAAGGGAGAGACAGACCTGGACAGACAGGTGTCTGTGGTATGAATCACACAGACGCATGTACACACACAAACACAAACACTCACTTGCCTGACACACACGTTCGGATACACACAGTACCATCCTGATGAGGTAAGACGCCGTGTATAAAATCAGAAGCAGCCGTCTTTATAATTAGAAATAGTCCCATCAGTCTGGAGAGAAGCCAAACTTGGCAAAGCCGTACATAGCTGCTCTACCAAACTCACAGGTGGGGGGGGGGGGGGACAATGGAAGAGAACATTCACTCCCACACGCACATACGTACACATGCACACCACGCCCACCCACGCACATTCACAATGCTATGTTATACGCCCCGGCCTAACTCTTAGTACATCCTAAATAATGTACTGCAGCTCAACCTGTAAACAACCAAAGTGTAAACAACCAACCTGTAAACAACCAAAGTGTAACAGTGTAAACAACCAAAGTGTAACAAAGTGTAAACAACCAACCTGTAACAAAGTCTAAATAACCTAACAACCAAACCGACCGACAGATTGTCATGACAACTACATCCATCATGAAAGCCATACCTTCTTCACACCAGGTCCATGCCAACCACATCTATCACTAACAGCTACACCTATCCCTAACAACTACACCTATCCCTAACAACTACACCTATCCCTAACAACTACACCTATCCCTAACAACTACACCTATCGCTAACAACTACACCTATCCCTAACAACTACACCTATCCCTAACAACTACACCTATCCCTAACAACTACACCTATCCCTAACAACTACACCTATCCCTAACAGCTACACCGATCCCTAACAACTACACCTATCCCTAACAACTACACCTATCGCTAACAACTACACCTATCCCTAACAACTACACCTATCCCTAACAACTACACCTATCCCTAACAACTACACCTATCGCTAACAACTACACCTATCAATATTAACCATGGTTTGTCAGAACAAATGAAAAGGATATCTGTGACCCCACAGATGACAAAGATGGGACCATTAACCTTTTGTCCACGCATAAGTTGTAGGCTGATATGTTCGCATTTTAAAAAATCTATACACTATCGATACAAAATTATGTGGACACCCCTTCAAATTAGTGGATTTGTCTATTTCAGCCACACCCGTTGCTGACAGGTGTTTAAAAATCGAGCACACAGTCATGCAAATCTCCATAGACAAACATTGGCAGAAGAATGCCCTTACTGAGGAGCTCAGTGACTTTCAACATGGCACCATCATAGGATGTGTCAGTTTGTCTCATTTCTGCCCTGCTAGAGCTGCCCCGGTCACTGCAAGTGCTGTTATTGTTAAGTGGAAACGTCTAGGAGCGACAAAGGCTCAGTTGCGAAGTGGTGGGCCACACAAGCTCACAGAACCGGATCACCGAGTGCTAAAGCTCGTAAAAATTGTCTGTCCTCAGTAGCAACAGTTCCAAACTGCCTCTGGAAGCAACGTCAGCTCGTCAGGAACTTAATGAAATGGGTTTCCATGGCCGAGCAGCCGCAAACAAGCCTAAGATGACCATGCGCAATGCCAAGTGTCGGCTAGAGTGGTGTAAAGTTCACTGCCATTGGACTCTGGAGCAGTGGAAGCGCGTTCTCTGGAGTTATGAATCACGCTTCACCCTCTGGCAGTCCAATGGACGAATCTGAGTTTGGCAGATGCCAGGAGAACACTACCTGCCCCAATACGTAGTGCCAACTGTAAAGTTTGGTGGAGGAGGAATAATGGTCTGGGGCTGTTTTTCATGATCTTAGTTCCAGTGAAGGGACATTTTAACGCTACAGCATACAATGACATTCTAGATGGTTCTATGCTTCCAACTTTGTGGCAACAGTTTGGGGAAGGGCCTTTCCTGTTTCAGCATGACAACGCCCCTGTGCACAAAGCAAGGTCCATGCAGAAATGGTTTGTCGATATCGGTGAATTGGAACACCAACTGCGAGCCAGGCCTAATCGCACAACATCAGTGCCCAACCTCACCAATGCTCTTGTGGCTGAATGGAAGCAAGTCCCCGCAGCATTGTTCCAACATCTAGTGGAAAGCCTTCCCAGAAGAGTGTAGGCTGTTATAGCAGCAAAGGGAGGACCAAGTCCATATGAATTAATGGTCGACCGGTGCCAATTATTGGAGGACCAAAAAAAGCCGATACCGATTAATCAGACGATTTTTATATATTTTGTGGAGTACAGCAGGTCAGCCACCAGGGGGAGACTCGTCGAGGCCTGGTGACAGATGGAGTCTACACGAGACAATGGCTCCCTCTGCTGGACGTCTCGACTGGCTCTCCGGCCAGGACTAATTGAGGCTGATTGGGGTTGGTGAGTAATTAAGGGCTGATTGCTCACCAGCTGGACGAGTCCCATAAAGCTTCCAGAAGGGCAGCACTCAGGAGGAGGGACTGGGGGAAGAAAGGTTACGCCGTATAGTTGGAGACGGTTCCAGAGGTAGAAAGGAGGGAGCTCAGTTTTTTTGTTCCCCGCAGGATACAGCAAGACCCGGAGCCCCGAAGACGGTATGTCGGAGAGGGTCTCATGGGGGAGACCTTTTGGTTTGTTATTCAAATACACACCCTTGAAACCGAGCTAATCCTACTCTGTCCGTGTTTGTTCTGTGTAAATGTTTTGACCAAACTGCCTGGTCTACCACAACTTGCATTAATGACAATTACAACAATACTGAATGAACAATAAAACACTTTTAGTCTAACTTAATACATGAATAAGATGTATTTAGTCTCAAATAAATAATGAAACATGTTCAATTTGGTTTAAATAATGCAAAAACCCAGTGTCGGAGAAGGTAAAAAGTGCAATATGTGCCATGTAAAAAAGCTAACGTTTAAGTTCCTTGCTCAGAACATGAGAACATATGAAAGCTGGTGGTTCCTTTTAACATGAGTCGTCAATATTCCCAGTTAAGAAGTTTTAGGTTTTAGTTATTGTAGGAATTTGACGTGTCAACTATTTCTCTCTATACCATTTGTATTTCATATACCTTTGACAATTGGATGTTCTTATGGGCACTTTACTATTGCCAGCCTAATCTCGGGAAGTCATAAACAGCGCTGTGCTTCAAGCATTGCTAAGAGCTGCTGGCAAACGCAGTAAAGTGCTGTTTGAATGAATGCTTACGAGCCTGCTGCTGCCTATCACCGCTCAGTCAGACTGCTCTATCAAATCAGACTTAATTATAATATAATAAACACACAAATACACGCTTTTGGTCATATTCAGAAACTATCATTTTGAAAACAAATGTTTATTCTTTCAGTGAAATACGGAACCGTTCTGTATTTTTTTCCAACGGGTGGCAACTTTAAGTCTAAATATTGCTGTTACGTTGCACAACCTTCAATGTTATGTCATAATTATGAAAAATTCAGGCAAATTAATTACGGTCTTTGTTAAGAATAAATGGCCTTCACATGGTTCGCAACGAGCCAGGTGGCCCAAACTGCTGCATATACCCTGACTCTGCTTGCACAGAACGCAAGAGAAGTGACACGATTTCCCTAGTTATTAATGCCTGCAAACATTAACTTATTTTAAGTAAATATGCAGGTTTAAAAAATATATACTTCTGTGTATTGATTTTAAGAAAGGCATTGATGTTTATGGTTAGGTACAAGACTGCGCTATTGTTAAATCATCACCCGTTTGGCGAAGTTGAAGTAGGCTGCGATTCGATGATAAATTAACAGGCACCGCATTGATTAAATGCAACGCAGGACAAGCTAGTTAACTAGTGATTATGTGAAGATTGAATATTTTTTATAAGATGAATTTAATGCTAGCGAGCAACTTACCGAGGCTCCTTGCAGCCACAAGGTCCTTTTGATGCTGCACTCGCGTAACAGCCACACAGTCAGCCACCAAGTCTCCTCGTGGAATGTAATGTAATCGGCCATAATCGGCGTCCAAAAAGGCAGATTACCGATTGTTGTGTGAACCTGAAAATCGGCACTAATTAAATCGGCCATGCCGACTAATCGGTCGACCTCTAATATGAATGCCCATGATTTTGGAATGAGATGTTTGACGAGCAGGTGTCCACATACTTATGGTCATGTAGTGTATCTTAGTGTACCAAATGCTATACTTGGCTTCTTTTCTCTGTCCTCCACATGTAAGCTATGTGTATGTCATTCACACGTAAGCCTTGTGCATGTCAGTCACACATTCATGGGTTTAACTACTGAGAAATGACTTTGTGCTGTAAATGGATAACTTTACTTTATTACATTTTTTACAGCTGACAGAAAGGGTCAATGGTTGCCAGTTGTCAGTGGGTACTTGTAATGTATTTATGTGTAATGTCAACATTGGTCAACTCTTTTTTTCCTTTGAGTTTCATTAGACAGTGTTCGGTAGGGGAGGGGAGGCTTGGCCATACAACAGGTGCGACAGCTTTTGGAGTGACACCCGACCACCCTCACCACATCCCTCCTTCCTCGTCTTCCCCTCATGAGGGTTTTAAATATCCCCCTAACGGAGACCTAAGGCTTGAACTTGGTTGTCGCTGCCGCTTTTGTCGCTGCCGGGACGCTTTGGGACGATGACATAAGAGTAGAACTGAGCCCCCTGCGAGTAAGCATTTTGTTGGGCGATGTATACCTTGTGTATCCCACATATCCCACATACAACTATTAAAACTTGAAACCGACCTTCCCACCCCACCTTCCAACCTCCAATTCCACGAATCCCGAGCAACCATTACTTCAGACATAATGGGAGGATAATGGGAGGGCAATAACACACACTGTCAAATGTCTTGTCTTCAAGATACTGTAGATCTTCAAAATAGTTTTCAATTCAAAATACATTTGTTTACTTAACCTTATTTTAAGAAAGAGTCCCATTGACAGCAAGGTCTCTTTTGTAAGGGAGCCCTGCATCTTAGAATTACACAACAAATTACACAAATACACAATATGAAATATAAGACAAAAAAATTAAGTGCAAAAAGAGACAAACTCATGAAAAACAATCCCATTCCTCAAAAATATGTCTTAAATCAACACTCAACTGCCCAAAAGGCACCAATACACCCATTTGTAGGGAACTCTAAAGATTATTCCATACATGGGGTGCCAGAAAACTAAAAGCTGTTTTTCATAAGTCTGTAGAAACTGATGGAATTTCCAGAGTTAGCCATCCCTGTGATTGGGTATGGTAACTCATACTACTATGGGTACTGTAAGTAAAGATGTCAGGATGTTCAGAGGCAGTGTCCAAAATGGCACCCTATTCCCTACCTAGTGCATTACTTTTGACCGCGGGCGAAAAGTAATGGGCCCCGGGAGACTGGTCAAAAGTAGTGCGCTATAAAGGGAATGGGGTCCCATTTGAGACTCATCCAGAGACTCTGAGGGCCAGCATTCTAAACACCAGGCCTAATATTTCTACATTTAGAGGATCAAAGGCTTTGACTAGCCTCGGGTTGGCAGGCTGAGTGTAGTGGCCAGCGGGCACACCTCTTCTGCCAACCCAGCTCGGTCCCAGCTGCCAGCCACCCCCGGGCACAAGGGCAGCCAGCTCCAAGCAACAGGAGGCACACCCGATGACAGCGTGCAGCGAATGGAAGCACACTCTCACGTCTAAGAGAATGCCCGTTGCTAATTATTCTGTAGTTAACACTTATTTCATCAGTGACAGCATGGAGTGAATCCCCTCTCATTGACTCACATCTGAGAGAATGCCCAGCCTTAAATTTGCATTTATTTAACCAGAGAGGTTGACTGAGAACATATTCTCTTTGACAGCAACAGCCATACAGGACCTGAATACTGAAGGATACTGAAGAAAACAGAGATAGAGGCCTATTTCTACACACTCAACTAGACTTGTGCATCAGGATGAACAATGCTGGACTTTTTCTTTAATTCTGTTCTGAAAACAATTTTTAGACCGAAAATCTGAAATAGACCAAATGCCACAGGTTTTACGAGTTCTCTATAATATGGTGTTTGTGTGCTGCTTATTTTTGAGGTTGACCATTCCAAGCTTTAGTACTGACTGGTATTACCAACAGTTACACATCTGACATATTAATCACAATGTATTTCCATCTGTTTGCATCAATGGTTTTATTAAAGGGCAAGAGATGAAATGCATTCCATTCCATTGTTCCATTCCATTCTACTAAACATCATTCCATTATATATCGTTCCGTTCCATTCCAGTGTTTATCTGTTCTATCCTCCTGCCTGCAACTTGACTGAGTGACTCTAAGGTTAAATGTCAAACACACTGTGCCTTCTAGTGGTCACAGAAGCATATGGTATGGGAACGTAGAGCGGAGCATGGTACAACCTTCCGATTGCTTCACAGTGTGTGTGTGTGTACACATCCGCCCATGAGTGTGCATTTGTGTGTGTGTGTGTGTGTTTTATGTGCTCTGGGCACTGTGATTGATGATTGCAGAGGGATAAATTGGTTAAAGAGGGGAGTAGGATTTACAGCTGACCGTCTGTCTTATATGAGTGTGGGGGGGGGGGGGGGTCTAATTTCGGCAGGCGTATCAGTTCTGTTCTGACTTCTGCCACTTTAAACAGGATTCTGATATCATATACACACACACACAATGACAGGCTTCAATCTTCAGTGCCAACGGCGGCATCTGATCCAATGGAGAGATACTAAGGATTATCATACAAAATTAACAAGTAATAAGACCATTGAAAGACATAATTTGTGGATTTTTGCCTCAGATGGAGAGTAAAGCCATGACAAAACTCTTCCATACCTCCCTCCATCCCTTGCTCCATCTATCCCTCCCCCCCAATCATATCTTCTTTCTCCCTGTGGATTGTGGACACCTCGGTGTCCCTTTACCATTACCACACCATGGAATACCTGTGACCTCACGTCTTAGCGCCCCCAACAACACACACACACACACACACACACACACACACACACTTGGAGGAGGTATCACAGAACACACACTCCTCAGCCCTTCCTGTGGCCTCCCAGGGCTCCTAGCTCCACTAAGGCAGTTTATAGAAGCCTCCCTACATGGACACAGCTTCTGGAATAGCAACTGCCATCTGATCTCACTACAAGCTCTCTCTCTTACCTCGCTTTTTCTCTACACACACACAAGGTTCTCTTGGCCAGTTCAGTTCTGCCTTGAATTCACTTGCAGGATGAACTTTGTTTCAAAATGTTTAATTATTATAAGGAAGGAGAAAAGATAGAACAATAAAAACGCATCACTTCGAAAGGCTTGTCAATTCCAGTAGACTTATAAAAATAGGCCCGAAGTAAAGTCAGGTCCAAAATTATTGACACCCTTGATAAAGAGGAGCAAAAAAAAGACTGCATAAAATACATTTTATAAGCTATATCGTATGCTCAAATAAAATAATTTTATACAAATACAATTCCTCAGAGAAAGATTTTGTTTAACAAGTAATAAAAAAAAATATTGGTACCCCATGTTTTCAATACCTTTAAATACCTCACCTTGCGAGGATAATGGCACTGAGACTTTTCTAAAAAATGTTTTATGAGATTGGAGATCTTAGACCATTCCCCCATACAGAATCTTTCCAGATCCTTGATATACTCTGTGTTTATGGACTGCCCTCTTCAATTCAATCCACAGGTTTTCAATAAGTCTGGGGTCTCAGATGGCCATTGCAAAATGTTGATTTTGTGGTCAATTAACAATTTATTTGTGGCTTTTGATGTGTGCTTGGGGTCATTGTCTTGCTGGAAGATTCACTTGCGGCCAAGTTTCAGTCTCCTGGCAGAGAGACTGGTTTTCAGCTAAAATGTCCTGGTACTGAGTAAAGTTCATGATGCTGTTGACCTTAACGAGGGCCCCAAGACCAGTGGAAGCAAAATAGCCCCATTAAATCTAAGAGCCATCACCATATTTTATGAGTTTCTTTTCTGCATATGCCTCCTTTTTTTCGACGCCAAATCCACCACTGGTGTGCGTGGCCTACGAGCTCTATTTTCATGTCATCTGACCATGGCACCATTTCCAATCTAAGTGCCAATGCCGTTTAGCAAACTCCAAGTGTTTACATTTGTTGGATGACATGAAAACAGAGCTCTTCCACTGTTCCTGGGGCCCCTTGTTAATAAGGACAATGGCATCATGAACTTCACCCAGCTATGTGGGTGAGACCTATGAGATATTCCTCAAACGTCGGTGAGTTTGACTGGTTAGACCTAATGACAGAACAAACGACAGTTTTCTGGAGAGCAGATTGTTAAAAAGGGACTTAATAATATCACCCAGTCCATGAATATCTGAGAAAACACATTGCATAGGCTAAGCTAGTCACTGTGCTTGTCACCAGAGATTGATGAGAATGTGAGGTGAAACAACCTGGTCTCGGCGCATTTCTTATTATTCTGTACGTAAATCCGAGACACTCCATTTAGCAGGATATGTTACGTTTCATATGGTATGTATTAACGTGTGGATGCCCATCACTCATTTCGTATGATAGGTTCCCAATTACAATTCGCATGATATGTCAGGAATATGCAAAAAAAATGTACAATACATGAGGAATTTGCAAAATGTACAATATGTTATGCATTTGCAAAACGTATGATATGTTACGAATTCTAGCTAGGTGGCTAATGTTAGCTAGGTGGCTAATGTTAGCTAGCTGGCTAATGTTAGCTAAGCTAGGGGTTAGTTCGGGGTTAGGGTTAAGGGGGAAGGGTTTGGGGAAGGGTCGCTAAAAGGATTAAGTTTAGGGTTAACTAACATGATAAGTAGCTAAAAAGTAGTAAGTAGTTTAAAAGTTGTAAATTAGCTAAAATGCTAGTTGTCCGTGATAAGATTCAAACTCTTAACCCACCCATCCACCCCGACCAACTACCCTACTTTCGTTTTTGCTTTAAGTGACCATCTGTCTTTTGTAAACATACCAAACAACATATCATACTAATTTGAGTGTCCCAGATTTATGTTTGCTATGTTACGTCTAGTCTGATACCAGGCTGGGTGAAAGGGACACATCCTCATCAGTTTCAAAATCCTTTGGATGAGATTTACAAGTAAATTACAATACTACTGTATTCCATCAAAACCCTTAATCGGATTTGTAGCAAAACTTCCATTGGATTAATTTTTTAAAGTCAAAGTGTGATAGGGATGAAACATTCTAAATAACTATACATACAATATCACATAAATAGAGAGCAGTAAATAGACGTTGAGATGAAAAAAATAATATTTTCCTCTAATCTCTGCTAGATCCTGTGTTGGTCCGTTTCCATGGAAATTCATTCCGTGAATTCAGTAACACATTTTTGGAACTAGAGATGAGGGAAATGGAAGAAAAATGAATTGTGACGTTTTAGTTATTACTACTGCATTAAAATAAGACACAGAGACATAAGAGGAAAATGGATTTACCATGAGAGCTCAAGAGGGAGTGTTTTTTTCCCCACACTTAGAAGCACACACAAACTCCATCAAAGCCTACCGCCTTGGGCTCCCTGAGCAGCTTACAGGCCTTTATAAAGAGAGTATCCACCACATCAATCATTGATCGTTGTCTTACAGGATCAATATCCACTACCCAAATATGAGCTCTCAAGTGTCCAAACCAAGCCCTTGAAGACTGACTAAGGTTTTGCGTTCCAAATGGCACGCTATTCCCTACATAGTGCACTAGTGCAGCACTTCAGGCCCATAGGGCTCTGGTCCAAAGTAGTTCACAATATAGGAAATAAGGTGCCACTTGCAAAGCAACATGAGAGAGTGAGCCTCTTTCTATGGGAATAAGTTCACTGCCGAGTGAATCACATCACATACTCCAGGTTTTCAGCTGCTAACTAACTGGCTAGATAGCTGAGTAATTGTCTGGCATAGCACAAGCTCATCCTGGCGCAATGCTAACCTATCTACATTGCATTCGGAAAGTATTCAGACCCCTTCACCTTTTCCACATTGTGTTATATTACAGCCTTACTCAAAAATTGATTTAAAAAAATATATATTCATCCCCATCAATCTACACTCAATATCCCATAACGACAAAGCAGAAACAGGTTTTTAGACATTTTAGCAAAAAAGAAAAAAGTAATACCTAATTTACATAAGTATTCAGACCCTTTGCTATGAGACTCGAAATTGAGCTCAGGTGCATCCTGTTTCATGCATGTCAGAGCAAAAACCAAGCCATGAGGTCCAAGGAACTGTCCTTAGAACTCAGAGACAGGACTGTGTCGAAACAGAGATCTGAGAAAGGGTACCAAAAAAAATTCAGCAGCATTGAAGGTCCCCAGAACACAGTGGCCTCCATCTTTCTTAAATGGAAGAAGTTTGGAACCACCAAGAATCTTCCTAGAGCTGGCCGCCCAACCAAACTGAACAATCTGGGAATAAGGCCCTTGGTCACGGAGGTGACCAAGAACCCGATGGTCATCTCCAGAGTTCCTCCGTGGAGATGGGACAACTTTCCAGAAAGACAACCATCTCTGCAGCACTGCACCAATCAGGCCATTATGGTAGAGTGGCCAGATGAAAACCACTCCTGAGTAAAAGGCACATGACAGAGTTTGCCAAAAGGCACCTAAAGGACTCTCAGACCATGAAAAACAAGATTCTCTAGTCTGATGAAACCAAGATTTAACTTTTTGGCCTGAGTGCCAAGCGTCACGTCTGGAGGAAACCTGGCACCATCCCTACGGTGAAGCATGGTGGTGGCAGCATGATGCTGTTGTGATGTTTTTCAGCGGCAGGGACTGGGAGACTAGTCAGGATCGAGGGGAAGATTAAAGGAGCAAAGTACAGAAGGATCCTTGATGAAAACCTGCTCCAGAGCGCTCAGGAGATGAGACTGGGGCTTAGGTTCACCTTCTAACATGACAACAACCTAAGAACACAGTCAAGACAACGCAGGATTGGCTTCGTGACAAGTCTCTGAATGTTCTTGAGTGGCCCAGCCAGAGCCCGGACTCCCCATCCAACCTGACAGAGCTTGAGAGGAGCTGCAGAGAAGAATAGAGAAGAATGGGAGAAACTCCCCACATACAGGTGTGCCAAGATTGTAGTGTCATACCCAGGACTGTAATCGCTGCCAAAGATGCTTCAAAAAGTGCTGAGTAAAGGGTCTGAATACTTACGTAAATGTAATATTTCAGCATTTCTTTAAAAAAATTGACAAAAATGTATTAAAAACGTTTTTTCTTTGTCATTGTGGGGTATTGTGTGTAGATTGATAAGGGGGGAAAAAACATTTAGTCAATTTTAGAATAAGGCTGTAACGTAACATAATGTGGAAAAATTCAAGGGTCTGAATACTTTCCGAATAAACTGTATATGCAGTCTCACAGGCTGAGTTTCCTATTAGCTGGGGGAGGAAGGTACAGGCCTACCAGCCACAGGGGAATGGTCATCCCTGATCATATTAAGTTGACATCTGTTGTGTGAATAGTCCACATCCTGTCCCCACTGCAGTGATGGGGCCCTCCTTAGCCAATTTAACACTATGTGGTGTAAATTAAAGTTTATTTTTGTAATGTTAGGGAGTAACTTCTTAATAAAGTGTTCATGAGACTAATTTGTTTTTCAACTTAAAGTTGAAGTGTTGCTCTGTAAACTTAATCTATTTTCTGTTTCACCTTAGGGCTTTAGTGTCGATGCCAAATATCATTATAATATCCTTTTTTGGTACACACAGAGCTAACTGAAATACACAATCCCTTTATAGGCTTACTGCAGTGGACATTATCTTTAGTTCCATGAAAGCTGACCTGACTAAATTATTTTCCATGTTTGTAGATAAATAAAAGTACTGTATCGTATCACAGGAAATAGCTTCCTAGCTCTCTATTTGCAGAAAAGGATTATTATGACTTGAGCTATAGTCAGAGACAGGATGGGTGGTGTGAATAAGAATCGTTCATACCTTCCTCTCATTCATCATCCTGTCATTCTGAACTGCTTAGGCGGTCAACGTTCAGATATAGTTTGTAACACCACTGTAATATGTTAACTACCGTAACTGTAGCGGAGGTGGCTCGTCAATCCATGCTCGAGTAATGAGAAACCTCGCCTTGAGACTAGAAGACCTGCGTTAGCTCCCCGAGACTGTGTTAGCCTGCTTTAGCTCAGCAGGCTAACACAGTCTTGCAGTCTAAACCTTGATTGGCCATACTACTTCAACTCTTCGGACCAAGTGAAACTTACAAATTCTCTCAAAGTGAAAGGAGTGCCGTGTATATTTCTAATGCTCTTATCATATTCAACAGGGTCACAGTGTGTTGACAAACACTTTATTACTGCGCCTGCCTGCCTGCAGCCGGGTGGTTTTCCACAGAAATTTGGAACATGGGGTTAGAACAGGTGGTGAGGTCCTCTCAGATTTGTTTCACCTCAAAATGATGCAGCTTTCTATTATTGATGATATGAGATCAGCTTCTGAAGCTATTTTTTGGTATGTGTGTATTGTGTGCTGTTCTTTATGTGCTAAAGTGACCCAATCACCCAGGTCAGTCATAGAGGTGAACTCACACAGCCCTTCTGGGGTGTGTGGATAAATTTATTGTTGTATTCCTCTCAGAAAAATGACCCTCTATCATCTTACCTAAACAACAACAAAAAAAGAAAGTGACATTGCACCACCTCAAAAACTTCTTGGTACACAGAGGTGTGAGAGAGACTGTTGGATTGGGAACTGGCCAGGAGGCTTACAATATTGTTGGGAAAGAGGGGGGTGTAGGGGAGAGAGAGAGAGAGAGAGAACAAGAGGGAGAAGCCGGGAAAGAGGGAGAAACAGGGGGAAAGAGAGAAGGAGGGAGGGGAGAAACAGAAAGAGTTCAAGGCGTATTTTTAGGACAGGTTTATTCGTAGGTCTGAAACTAACCCTGTCGGTGTACTTCTATACGAGTCGTCTCTCCCCTTCTCCGGCTCTCTGTTCTCTCACTCATCCTCTCTGGCCGCTGCCTAACTGGCCATCTGTTGACGTCTCTCACCCTTAAGGCCATGTGATCTCCAGTACAGTCACTGTGCGAAGGAAACTTTTGCATCATAGAGACAGGGGAGTTCCATAGAAAAAGAACATTCCATTTTCTATGTTTCCTAATTAATGTTTATGTATGTTTTATGTACAGTATCCACCTTCTCCCAAGATGCCAATCAACCCAAGTAGGCTAGGTATGTATAAATAGGCCAGACAGGGAGTCAGACCTGTATGCAAGGTGTACATGAACATTCTACAAAATATTGTCAGAAGCAGAAAATGTCTTCTGGTAAATCAATGGTAATAGAATATACATATCAGAAATGGACGAATGTATATTTATTAGCAATTTAGCCATTATGCTCAATGAATTCACTATTGGAGGTATGGTTGTCCCATTCCCAGTTTAGGATAGGCCATAGAGCACAGGCATGCGAGGCGTACATCATAACTGTCACATCAGCCCAGTGACTTTTAGGCTTGACAGCTCTGGCTCATTAAATGCACCTGTCATCCATGTCCACGAGCACAGCGAGGCCGGCTGATCGCCAAGACAACGGGCGGGCCCAAGTCCCCTCGCGACTCTCTAGGCCTATTTGACTTTTTATTCATTTAGCAGACGTTCTCATCCAGGCTACATGACACTTCCAGACACTATGTTGCCAACTCAAGCACAGAAAAATAAGCGGCACTCCCAAAATAAAAAATAACTCAGAGAGACAACTTGGGAGTAGTTTTGAGCGAGAATTTTAAAATCATTCAACTTTTAATATATCAACATATCTCTACATGTATATAGGCCTACTTTTATTGTGTATGCCTAACTTTTGACTGGTTGGTCTAAGCATCGTTTAGAGTAGCGTTTCCCTATCTTGGTCCTGGGGACTCTATGGGCTGCATCATTATCATCACGCTTTGATTTTCTAAAAATAATATCAGCTATGTAGTGCTAGGGCAAAAAAAAAAACGTGCAACCCTTTGGGTCTCCAAGACCGAGTTTGGGAAACGCTGGTTTAGAGATTCTGTAAATGGTTTGTTGGGCCTGCCTATAGCGCATAGTGACTTCTTGGAAAGGTCGTGCATAAAATCACACAAGTTCCTATTTGTTCTATTGCTTAGTTTAAATGTGTGGGGGGTATATATTTATATATTATATATATTTATTTATTTTTAGACTGTCTTCGTGTCCCTGTCGGGGGTAAGTGAAAGATAACACTGAGAACGTTACGCGTCTGAAATATCTAACCGCTCTGCTCATAGCTTCCAGAACTGAAAAGGAGCAGGTGTGTGCGCCAACTCCTTATCTTCCCCCGTTTCACTTTAAAACGTATTACAGTTGTCCAGGGATTTTAGTAACTGTCAACCATTTGATTCTGGGCACTTATAAAACATACACAACGGGATGGCTGGACTCCAGCCAGACGCACAAATGTCCGTCGTGCACAACGAGCCGCTCTAGACAACATTTAAGTGTCACGCTGCCACTTTGACTTGACTTACTCACAGTCCGGCACCGAACGTACCTTTCTCTGCTGTTTCTCCCAGGCGGGGTCCAGCAGTAGGTCCCTGTCCCACTCATCCTCCGGAGACATATACTGATGCTCCTCGCTCATCATATACGAGGTGTTATATTGCGCTTGGGGTTCGACAGCCATCATAATGCCGTCTAGGGTTTCTAGTACCCCCTCTGATTATATAGAAAAGAAACGAGGTTTATGCGCACTCTAAGCCTTGTAGATAGCAGATGAAACCCTCCTTGGGCTTGAGGACTCGCTGTCTGTCAGGTGTGCTGGTCAGCAGAAACAAGAGATGCGGCGACAGAGTACAGACTGCGGCAGAGGTGCAGCTCCCACTACCAGAAACTCTGCTTGGTCGGTGCTACTTTCCTGGTCAAAAGTAGAACACGTGACCGCACCCCAATAAGTATGAGAACCCGGGCGTGCGGGTGTCAGGGTCTGACCCTAAAAAGGTGCGATGGGTGGGGTTGTGGTTGGAGAGTTGACCTATGCCGGGGCAGGGAGGCTTGAGAGAGGAGGATGGAGACGTCAATCACACCCCTTGCTGAAGGAGATTGTCAACTTCAGCTTGTGAACAGCACCTGTTGCCTCTGGTGCGCCTCTATTCTCAGGCTGTAGTCTATATACCCCTCACACTGACTACAATGATAAACAATACAGACCTCGAATAACTTGAATGTCCTTACAACGATATCTTATTCTAAGATACATGTGTCATTAAGAATTATACTGACACAGTACATTTTCGGGAAGATGACAGTATGAATCTTGGAAACTCACAGGGTTAGGCTTTTTCCATCCTTTCTCAAACCTCTCATCTTGGAGCCCCAACCTTTCCACGTGTTTGAACTACACCTGATTTAATGTCAACTAATAATCAAGCCCTAGACTATTTGAGTCAAATGTGTTGGTTCAGGGCTACAACAAAATTAAGAAACGTCTCTGGGGTTCCCTGAGGTGAGGTTTGAAAAAGGCTGGCCTAGCCTCTGTAGTACTCTGAAGGTCACATATCCAGATGGCACATTGACATGACAGGGCCTATATAAAGTGCTGTGACTCGGAGGTAGAAATCAAAGAACAGCTGAAGGCAGTTGACTTCGCAATATTTGGCTGATACACCAGTGACAGCTCCGATGAAAAATGTCAGTAGGCGGAACAGCATAATACATTCAAACAAAGTGATCTAGACCTACAGTACGACTTTTTTTTTAAAATCACAAAAATAGCATAAAAAGTTGTATAGCACTGCTTTCTTACAATATTTGTGCTATAAACGTTTAAAACGAGCCTAATTATGTTTAATGAGAAAATTAAAAAGTTTATTTTAAAATAATCATTTATTTGGTACAACCATGCAGACGGTACAGTGCCTCGAGACATACGCAATGCAGGAGTATACATAATTATATGAAATTTGGTTATTCATTGTCATAATACATTTCAGGCGACATTTTCATGGTGCAAAGTCGTGCAAAAACAAAACTCATTCTGGCATTGTGATTAAATTAGACTTCTCAAGCATTGTGTTATAAAAAGGACACTTTCATGCATTGCTCAGCATACTAAACTCTAGTTAAATAATCACTTTTATAATGCACATTGTTGAAAAAAAAAATGTATAACACTGCTGGATTATGAGTTTTACAATATTTTCTGGCATCTTTGAACTATTTTGCACCATTAAAATGCCCCCCCCTTCATCTCCTTCGAGCATGCTGATTATTTGCACTTGTTTTTTCCTGTAAATGCACTTGAAGTACCAAATTACTCAACATTGATATTTGCAAAAACATCACCTTAACAATCCAGTTCGGCATACGAAGATGCTCTTTCTCCCTAAAAAAATGTCTCCTGCAATAACTTGGACTATAAGAACATAGCTATTAGATAACAATTGAGGTAACAGTTTACATTAGGTTGCCTTTATATCGTAGGACTATAAATAGTATCTTCCTTCACCAGATGAAATCGCACACCATTACACTGTAACTACACTTGATTTGCCTCAGATTCTTAATTAAGTCAATTTAGGAACAAGTCCTTGCATGTGAGAATATAATATTTGATGTGACTAGGTAGTATTTGGGCAGCAATGTTAAGTGTGATAGACAGTGGACTGGCGACTACCCTGGGGGCAAAACTGTGGCCCAATTCTCCCCGATCTCCTTGAAGTGTGCACTCGTTCACTCCTTGAAAATATTGAGATTGGTATTAAATATACGGTATACTCTGTCTAGAACAATCCAATAATCATCCCCCCCCCTCACTACCTTGAGGGGGAGTGGACAAGCGCACATTTCAGGAAAGAGGGGCGAAATTTGGAATTGGGATTCTATTGGTAAGGCAGCATTTCTGGCCTCCCTGTCCTGTGTTGTGCAGCGTGAGGTAGAGCAGGACAGGAGCAGTGGCTGGTTACCAGTCAGTGTGAGCTAATAGGGAGCAGGCCAGGGGGATTCAGAAATACAAGGCTGACTGCATTTGCTCAAGCACTAGAGTCAGACTCCACACGTCCACGTCTGAGAGGAAAAGGGGACTAGGGGGAGGGGGAAGCCCCACATCCTGATTAGTTATTTGAGTTAGTCCATTTTGTGCCGGGGCAATACTGTAGTTAGTTTGAATGCTCAGAGGAGAGATTGGTGGTGAACCTTTTAACATTGCAGTCAATCTTATCCAGAGCGATTTACAGGAGCAATTAGAGTTAAGTTCCTTGCTCAAGGTCATAGACAGATTTTTCACCTAGTCAGCACGGGGGGTTTGAACCACAGACCTTCCGGTTACTGGCCCACCTCTCTTAACCCACCCACTTCCTTTCCTTGAGCCACCATTTTTTTTAAACATCTAGATTACTTTTCTCCTCTAAGATCAGGACAGAATGGGTTTAAGGGAACAGGCAGGGATCAGAGCCGGAGATCCCTACATTACCAACGCAGCTTCCTTCCATCCATTTATCCATCCTTCATTCTTTTCAGTGGTGAAGCAGACAGAGACAGGAAGACCACACCCTCTCCCTGTCAAGTGTCTGCCCGCCCGCCAGCAACGCACCTCTCGGCTGCCCAGTGAACATGTTGGGGGACAAGTGTGTGTGTGTTCAGCCATCCTAACAGAAGGAGATTCTTAACAGATACACACATTTACACAGAACAACAAACAAGTACAGCCGGTTGGAAGTGAAGAGAAATAGTCCCAGTACCAAAGAAATCCTATAAGAGTCCTGAGATTGCAGTGAATCTGCAGGTAGTTAACCCTTACTGGGCTCGTCTGTCTTATAGGACATTTTTGATAGGGCCATTTTTTAACTCTGTGTTAAAAAAAAAAAACATGAATGTTATTCTTCAGAGGGAGGTTAATTTATTGGCTTTATTAGACAGTCTTGAATTTATTGATTCAACTGCAAGGAGCTGGTGGTGTTGGTAGTGAACAGTGATTAACCCCCATACAATCGTGGCAAACCCATCATCACAGTTTTTGCAAAGCAAAAACTCTCCCTACAAAGTCTGTTTTATGAATACCAAAGATGGTGGATAAACAAGAGTTGACTCTGGCCGCTAACCATGTTACAATAATGGTCAAGGGTTCCTGTTTGTGTAAGTGGGATTTTTCATCTCTCGCGTGAGCATGCTTTTCCCGCACGAGCTCAGTTCCTCCATATAGGTTGCATTCCCTTGCATGCATCAACCGATGTTTGCGTGCCACGTCATCGACTGACTGATTGCTATAACATAATTCAAAGTATCTGCTAATCACATTACCTATCCAGGCGTTGTAGGATAAGGTATGCATCATCAACGCCTGTGCAGAGGCACACGGCCAATGTCTGGCACGTGAGAAAGGGAACAACTGGCTTTAGTCTATTTATTGTCCCCCTCTCACTTGCCCCGACCAACCAGAAAAAAATGAGCCAGTGAGATTTCTTGGCCTTGGTCACCCCCCCCACCCACCCCCACAGTAGACCAGAGTGGGCCTGCCCAGATTAGAAGAAAAAAAATAAATAGGGAGTGGAGTGTCTCGCTTTCTCTACCGTTGCTGGTAATACTCTTACCAGCCAAGCGACCCCACTAGGCCACCATACACTGTGTCCATTGTTATTCACTAGGTCTCTATAGCTACAGCCATACCCAGGGGTGGGTGTGGTCAGCTAATCCGCAGCTAGAGCCACAGAACCCAGCCTAGATCCAAGATTGTAGCGGTGGAAGCGGAAAGCATTGTGTACGGCGGACAGGCACAGAGGGATGGGTTGGGAGGAGGGGTGGCGAATACGGCGGTGTTGGAGTCACTAGCGGGGGCAGGAGATCCAAATGTGCCAAGCCTCAACACACCAACGACACCACACACTGGCTCACTCTATTAAACATGTAGTCACACACAAAAGTAAAGCACAAGCACAGAATCTCTTGCCCACACACACACACATCAGCACGACAGAGAGAGACTGACGGAACAGTCCAATGTAGGTGCTGCAAGGCGAGAGACGGGACAATTCACTGGAAGTCTGGTAGGAGACATCACAGCAGCAGTGACCCCTCCCCAAGAGAAGCCCCCCGGCTTTGGCAATGTCAACGCAGGTGAGTGGGGAGCTACGGAGGGGTGGTGGTAATGGGAGTTTGGTCAAAGCACAGTCAGAGAGGGGCGGGGGGAGCGGTGCTTTGTTTCATTACCTTGGTGGAGTAGATTGAGTTCCCACTTGCCTGCGCGACGTTTATTGTCTTCCCCCTCTCACCTCACACGCTTGGCTGTGTCTGGACGGCCGGGGACCTATTTCAGTTGGCATAGTTAGTCGGTATGTACAGGGCTTTGGATATAGAGCACAGTGACACATGCACGTCTAGAACAGAAGTCACTGGAGACAGACATTGTTGGGTGTTGTGGTTGGGTAGGAGCAAGCCCAACAGATCAAAATGCTACAGATGGAGCCATTCTATCTGCGTGCCTCTCTCCAGCTCTCGGATGGTGTGTGTCCGCCATTGGTAAATAAGGAATCATCTGCAAACGAGTAATGTGCGCTACTCGGTTCAACATTGAATCTGCAATTAAAATGTTATAAAATCGACACAAAACGGTAATCAAAAAAGATCAGAGGTCATGGAAACGGTATTCAGACATGAGCGCATGGTAACAGTAGCCTTGTTGGGATACCAGTGAGAGGTTATGTCCCAATGATCTCTTTCTTCCTGAAGTGTACACTCGTTCACTACTTCTTACACATCTAAATCACATTGGATTAGTGGATGCATGGGCTAGAGGGTGTTTCCATCACATTTCTTATACAAGTCCTTTCCTCTCAAATTAGTGAAGGGATGTGAACAAGTGCACAATTGAAAAAAAAATAGATATTATTGGGACACACCCGGAGCCTGTCTGTGCTGTAGTCCTACAGAGTTCGAGTGAGGCTGGAAAGAGAGGCCGACCCCAGACTAGACTTACCCCATCCACCGAGGCAGACTAGGGGGGAGCACACACTGACGCTACTCCTCATTTTCTCTGCCACCCTGGTCCCCAGTCACATGGGTCTGGTCATTACAACAAGGAGAAACAGGAAGGAGTGAAAAATACAACAAAAAATAAAAACATCTGAAACGCTCAGCCCCCCCCCCCCCCCCACCCCACTAGTCAGAAACATTCTTTATTTAAAAAATGGTGGGCATGTATAGTGTACATATTAAAAAGCATGCCGGTTTAATTGTTTATTTTTTTTAAAAGGCAAAATAAAAAACATGGTCAGACACAAGGCAAGCAATAAGAATAAAAAATAATTTTTTTGTTGTGACCATCGAGATTTCACAGGAGATGCAACCGTGTGTGCGTTGGTATATATGAGAGACGGAGAGAGAATATGCAACATAAAAAGCTACATCACTACAACCGCAAGGAGAAAGGGCAGTGGGGTACGGGGGTAGTGAGTCGTCTTACAACGGGGGTGCACGGACATGTCGGGGGCGGGCGACTGAAAGATACTGCTCCACCTGTCATCATACCATCGGTGCAAAGATCACCGCACCACAAAAAAAAAAAAAAAAATGATCACGCCACATTATCTTAACCCGTTAACCCTCCACCTCAGATTTTTTATTTTATTTAAATTTTAAAAAGACTGCCATTAGAAAAAAAAAGCACTTCAAAAACAGGAGCTATTCCCTCCACTAAATGCACTTCACGCAACGCTCAGGCACAACGTTAAGCTCATCGAAACTCATGGTTCTCTAGCTAAAAAGTCTAAAATGTTGACTTGCTTATAAATCCACCAAACAGTTCATACATACATGATCTGAGGGGTTAGAATGTACTCATCGACCCCACAACCACTTACAAAAAAACCTAAAACATACTTCAAAAGGCCTCAAAAATATACTGATGCAGCAAGACACTATTAGTATAGTACATCATCTTTGTCACTAAAATGTGGCATTCTCCAAACTCCTGACCAGGGCTGGGGTCCATTCCATTTCAGGAAGTAAATTGACTGATTTGAATTCAAATGGAATGGATCCCAACCCTGCAACTGACACCAATTTATATACTGGATGGATAGAAAGCAGACAATTCATATTCTAACCAGCTAATCTCAATCCTATCTCATAGTCAGAGGTAGGTATAGATAGCCTGGTGAAACCTGACAATGTGGAATCCTCCATTGTTTCAGTGGTGAGCACAGCATTCAATCTGGTTTAACCAGGCTAAGGTATAGATGGGAGTAAAAGAGGGCAGAAATGTAGCAGTGTCTTTCAGTGTTCTGGTTGCAGCGGGGTGAGGGGAGGAATGAGGCTGGGTAGGTAGAATGTAGTTCTAAAATAATAGTGTGGCTGTGGTCTGTGCCCTCGCGTCCCCCAGGGTTGCACTAGTGAGGGAACCGGACAGTGGGAATTACATTGAAAACAGAAAGCCAACATCTCTCTCGCTCTCTCACACCACAGTCCCCAGGCATGCAAGACACAACAGACCCCTCCAACCCTGGACCTTCACAACAAACCACAGTGCAGTTTCAATACATTCATATCGTTAAAATAAAAAGCTAGAAATATTTCTGTTGAACTAGTGGAGAGATTAGCTGACTCACTGAATCCTCGAGAACCCTCATATTTTGGCTTTTACACTAAATCATCACCCTTGAAGGCAATGAAAATGTATGACGGTTCTCAGTTTATTTCTCACACTTTAAAAGGCAATAGAAATCCCTACTAAAAAAAGCCAACGGTATGTGGCGAGTAAGAGCTAATTTTCCCCCTTTTCACTGCACTGTGTGTGTGGTATCAGGAACGCGGTTGGAGTTTAGATGCTTGGGTGTTTATCCATTGACTACAGTAAAAACTAATACCAAACCAACTCCACACACAAAACACTAATTCTCACACAGATACACACACAGATATATATATACCTCCACACACAGATACACACAGCCGCCGAGAGAAAGGAAGGGTACGAGGGTGGTATACGGGTTGTGTGCGGTGGGGTGGCAGAGGAGGTGTGAGCGAGGGAGGTGTGGACTATCGGAACGGGGGCTCAGGCGTGTGAAGGGAGAGTTCGGGGGCTCGGCGGAGGACGGCCTCCTTGCGGTTCGGTGGCGGCGGCAGCGGCGACTCATACACTCTGGGCACTGCCACCATAGCGGAGGCGGGCACCACTGGCCTGAGGGCGGAGTCCAGCGCCGTGACGTGACCGGGCTGGCCGTGGTGGTGGGCGTGGCCCGCAATGGCGTGGGCAGGGATGGCGGCCATGGCGTGGTGGTTGGGAGGTGGGTAGGCGTACTGGAGCTGTTGGAGTTGCTGGTACTGCTGGAGTTGCTGGTACTGTTGGTACTGCTGGTAATACTCTGCATAGTACCTGGGGGAGAGGAGAGAAAGGAGGAAGGGGAATGGAGGGGGGGGGGGGTAGAGGGGGAGAAAGGAACAGACCGGGGGAAGGAGAAAAAGGAGTAAAGAGGGAGGGAAGTTAGGAGCGGGGGGAGGGAGAAAAGAGGAAAGGAGAGGGGGGAGGGAGACAGACAGACGAGGGTTTTGGATTATATACTAGGGATTATATATTAGTCTTTTACACACAAGGTTTCAAGTGGGGGTACAGAGTCTTTTCGGGGGGCGGTAGGTAGGGTAGGTAGCGTACTGTAACTGCTGCAGCTGCTGGTACTGTTGGTGCTGTTGTTGGTAGTACTCAGCATACTGTTGGTACTGCTCTCTAAGATACACACGGAGGGAGGGAGGGGGGACAGATTTTAGATCATGTACCAGTAGGGAACAGGCTTTCAGAGAATGTGCAAGGGGTTGGTTAAATTAAAACAAGCCTCTGACGGCAATGAAGGATAACGTATTGAGCAATTTGTCTAAGCGTATGTCCACTACCACTCCTGAAGTCTGAACATCAGGAGGGGTCATGTAGTGGAAAAGGAGAGAGAGTGCAGTACACTGGGAAATGTCAGAGAGGATTCAATAAGGAGAGAGATGAGTTAAGTGCTCCTAAAACCATTGGGGCCCTAACTTCCACAGAAGTCAAATGTCACTGAGCCACGCATTGATGTAAATGTGAGACTAAGTGAAGAGTCGACTTAAAATGGAAATTAGGATTTGCCTAATTACTGTAACTGCTGGAGCTGCTGGTACTGTTGGTGCTGTTGTTGGTAGTACTCAGCGTACTGTTGACACTGGTCTCTAAGATACACACGGAGGGAGGGAGACAGAGAGTGTTTCAGATCATCTACTAGCAGGGAATAGAAGTATTTTCACACAAAAAGAACAGGCTTTCAGAAAATGCACAAGGGGTAAAGCGAGTCTTTGATTGCAATGAAGGATAATGTATTGAACAATTCTGGTACAGTACGTACAGGACCGGTCAAAAGTTCGGACACATACTCATACCAGGTTTTTTTATTTTATTTACTCATTTCTACATTGTAGACATCAAAACAATGAAATAACACATATGGAATCATGTAGTAACCAAAGAAATGTTAAACAAATAAAATATATTTTATATTTGAGATTGTTCATAGTAGCAATCCTTTGCCTTGATGACAGCTTTGCACACTCTTGGTATTCTCTCAACCAGCTTCATGAGGTAGTCACCTGGAATGCATTCCAACTAGCGGGTGGGCCTTGTTAAAAGTTAATTTGTGGAATTTATTTCCTTCTTAATGTGTCAACTGACATTCTTACCATGTCAGTTGTTGTGACATGGTAGGGGTGGTATACAGAAGAACGCCCTAATTTGTAAAAGACCCAAGTCCATATTATGCCAAGAACAGCTTAAATAAGCAAAGACAAATCAAATCAAATTTATTTATATAGCCCTTCGTACATCAGCTGATATCTCAAAGTGCTGTACAGAAACCCAGCCTAAAACCCCAAACAGCAAGCAATGCAGGTGTAGAAGCACGGTGTTTAGGAAAAACTCCCTAGAAAGGCCAAAACCAAAGTCCATAATTTCTTTAAGACATGGAGGTCAGTCAATACGGAAAATGTCAAGAACTTTAAAAGTTTCTTCAAGCGCAGTGGCAAAAACCATCAAGCACTTTGATGAAACTGGCTCTCATGAGGACCACCACAGGAAAGGAAGACCCAGAGTTACCTCTGCTGCAGAGGATAAGTTCATTAGAGTTACAAGCCTCAGAAATTGCAACCCAAATAAAATGCTTCAGAGTTCATGTAACAGGCACATCTCAACATCAACTGTTCAGAGGAGACTGCGTGAATCAGGCCTTCATGGTCGAATTGCTGCAAAGAAACCACTACTTAAGGACACCAATAAGAAGAAGAGACTTGCTTGGGTCAAGAAACACGAGCAATGGACATTAGACCGGTGGGAATCTGTCCTTTGGTCTGATGAGTCCAAATTTGAGATTTTTGGTTCTAACCGCCGGGTCTTTGTGAAACACAGAGTAGGTAAACGGAAGATTTCCGCATGTGTGGTTCTCACCGTGAAGCATGGAGAAGGAGGTGGGATGGTGCCATCTGTGATTTATTTAGAATTCAAGGCACACTTGACCAGCATGGCTACCACAGCATTCTGCAGCGATACTCCATCCCATCTGGTTTGAGCTTCGTTGGACTATAATTTATTTTTCAACAGGACAATGACACAAGAAGGAGAGTGATGGAGTACTGCATCAGATGACCTGGCATCCACAATCACCCAACCTCAACCCAATTGAGATGGTTTGGACCGCAGAGTGAAGGAAAAGCCGCCAACAAATGCTCAGGATGTGGGAACTCCTTCAAGACTGTTGGAAAAGCATTCCCTATGAAGCTGGTTGAGAGAAAGCCAAGAGTGTACAAAGCTGTCATCAAGGCAAATGGTGGCTACTTTGAAGAATCTCAAATATAAAATATATTTTCATTTGTTTAACACTTTTTTGGTTACTACCTGATTCCATGTGTTATTTCATAGTTCAGGTCTTCACTATTATTCAACAATGTAGAAAATAGTCAAAGTAAAGAGAAACACTTGAATGACTGAGTGTGTCCAAACATTTGCCTAGTTCTGTAGGTCCACTTCCACTCCTGAAGCCTGAGAACAGACGAAGGTTTGTAGTGAGAGGGTAATGTACTGAGAAAGGAGTGTTTATGGTATTGAGTGCAATGCATTGGGGAGGATCAGAGAGGATTAAACATTCCTACAACCACTGGGGAGAATACAAATCTCTACTGAAATCAAATTTCACTCAGTCCTGCACTGATGTCAATGGGAGACTAAATTGTTACTTAAAGTGGAAATGTGGATACACCCCATAGAGCGTAAAGTCAACTAAACTGTGAACGAGGGTCAAATAGGATTCGATAAGGAGAAAGTGCTAGTACCTAGTCATGGGGTCCTCCGCAGCCTCCGCTTCCTCCTCTGCAGCTCGCCCAGCGGGGGTGGGGAGCAGCGGCCGGCGTTGCTTGGGCGCTCTCTGATACATGAAGGGCTTCATGACCGGGTCGGGCAGCAGGGACCCCGCCGAGCGCCTCAGGGGACTCCGGTCCCTTTCCCCGGACTTCGCCGCTTGGGCCGCCGCCGCATTCTGCTGCTCGGCCAGAACCTGCTGTCCCTGGGCGAAGTAGTGCTGCACCCTCGCCGCCTCAAAAATGGCCACCGACGGGTCCGCCGACACGCTCATGGCTCCCATCCCCATGTGACCGTAGGCATGCTGGGCGCCACCATAGAGCGCCGGTGCCAAGGCGTAGGCCTGGTTGATGGCAGCAGCGGTCGTAGGCATCTCTACGCCAGGGGCTGCCAGGTAGACGGCCCCTGGGTGGTGGTGGTGGTTGGCCATGGCATGCGCGTAGACGGGTGTGGAGTAGGCAGCAGCGGGGCTGGCAGCGATCTGACTGAGCTGACTGTAGAGGGCGGCGTGGCTGGGGTTCATGGACCTGGCGTACACCTGCGTGGCGCCCGCCTGCGTCAACGCCGCCGCCTGATTTGCTGCCTGGACTCCGTAGAGCTGATTGGCCACGTTGGCGCCGTAGACCTGCGTCGCCAGGGCACCGTACACTGCCTGGTTGACGGGGTTGCCGTCCGTCCGCGTGCCGGTGGTGTGGCCCGTCAGCGCCGCGTATGTGGGGTCAAAGGTCGAGGTGTTGTAGACAGAGTTGTGGACGCTCTGCTGGACCTGGAGGGGGAGGCCGGCTGCTGCGGCGGCGGCTGCAGCTAACACAGCGGCCTGGCTCTGGTACTGTTCCAGAGAGGGCTTCCCTACAGGGCACTCCCCGGCATAGTGGCCCTGCTTCCCACAGCTCACACAGGGGATCTTCCCGGTGGGGGTTTGCTTAGAGGGCTGTACCTGTAAGGATAAATAGACAAGACACAATCCCGTTAGCTTCGGGGGCATCTTTACTGAGATAAAACCAGATATACAATGCAGAGCGTTACGGGTACTGTAGTACACATAGAAATACAATCACTAGAACGGAAATATCCCTTCAGACCACAGCAATTTGGCCACACCCTCACGGGTCCACTCAAAATGGCCACCGGTCCACCCATCAATCCCTTTCCCCATTCTATTTCTATGTCAGGGCATCGTGCTACAGCACCTTGGAGAGCTCCACGGAGAGCGGGCGTCCCTTGAAGGAGGTGCCGTGGAGGGCCTCGATGGCCTGTAGAGCCTCCTCCTTATTCTCCATGTGCACAAAGGCATATCCTGCAGAAGAGGAGAGCCTGGCTGTCATTGAGCGCAGGGACACCAGTTAGAACCACACCGGGCATGCCACACACACCTTAACGCTCTATACACACACATTTCTTATTGCTCTATACAATAATACACAGACCTTACCTGACTGTAATTCAAGTTGCATAATGAATTAGCCCTAAACAGCTAAGAATACCTTGGATCTTAACTAGCTATCAATGGTACATGGTGCTTGAAGTGCACTGAAATAGGTGCCGGTACTCATTCTGGGTGCTGGAACTCTTTATATTTAGTTGCTAGTACACATATTACAGCCAATATTCTATAAGAGGTACGGTACTTCCTTCAGCAGTAGAACATTTGAGGTGCAAGTTCTTCGTACCAGACAGCAAAATCAGGCCCACTTCAGGCACTGGCGGACCAAAATGTACTGCACTATCTCCCTTCTGAGTATTCCCCCATGAGAAGGGACGAGACTCACCTTTGACCTTGTCGCACTCCAGTACTTTGCCGAAGGTCTGGAAGAGCTCCTGGAGGTCCTCAGTGGTGCACATGCCCGACAGGTTGCCCACAAACACCTTGGTGGAGTGGAGCGGTCTGCCCCGGGACTCCTCCACCACCAGGTTCCTCCCCCGGAACTCCCTGCCGTTCAGCTCACTGATGGCCCGCTCTGCAGCCCCCTCGCCCTGGGGAGTACATTACATTTCAAAATGCAAAACTAAATAATAGGATCATTTTAGATCTTTAGATTTTAACGTTACATTAGAAAACAATGTGAGAAACACCCAATAAGGAAATGAATGTTGTACCGTATGGACTCAATGCAGCCTACAAAGTAACAATCAACACACAGTTCTGGAGCTCCCTCCCCATCATGGGTTTAAAAACATAGGACTGTTTGGTGTAAACTTTGCCTAGATGGAGTTAAGACCATTGTTAAGGCCATAAAGAACAGTCTGTGCAACCAAATATACACTTCAGGAGAATTGGGACATGCCTTGGTCCTCCCTATGGGATATCTATAACCTACCTGTAGGTGTACGAAGGCGAACTGTCGGAGAACGCTGCAGCTGACCACCTGGCCATACGACTCAAAGATGGCCGACAACTCCTCCTGGGTGGTGTCCAGAGCCAGGTTGCCCACGAAGAGCTTCACCGTGTTGCTCTTGTCCATTGTGGCGCTGGGGACACACCGATGCAGGCGCACACGCGAGATACAGGCAGACAGACAGACAAACAGAGGCACACAGACAAGGGAGGGAGAGAGCAGACAAGTGAACATACTGAATACAACTTTCCTGAACTTCAACTTGTTGCTCTTGTCCACGGCGGTCACTGGAGAAACCAAATTACAACCATTTCGGGGCGGCAGGGTAGCCTAGTGGTTCGAGCGTTGGACTAGTAACTGCAAGTTCAAACCCCCGAGCTGACAAGGTACAAATCTGTCGTTCTGCCCCTGAACAGGCAGTTAACCCACTGTTCCTAGGCCGTCATTGAAAATAAGAATTTGTTCTTAACTGACTTGCCTAGTTAAATAAAGGTAAAATTAAATACATTTAAAAAAGAGGGAGAAAGCAAGAGATGAGTAAATGAATGAAACCAGAGGGGAAGGAAATGTGTCAAGAGATTTGACAGTTGACCACCATGCACAATAACTACAAAGGCCTGAATGTCAGATTGAAGACACCATATCGAGTTATAATATGTTATTCTATGGATGACACCATAGAACCGTGGTTATGTTGCCTATTCTAGTCACAAGCAACAAGTTGACCTCACTTCCTACAGGTCAAGAAGCACTAAGCTACCCTATAGGTTTGTCAACGGCTTAGCCTGGGCCAGATGCTATGCTAGCTGTAGATCCAATCAAATTGTATTGGTCACATACGCATATTCAGCGGATGTTATGGCGGGTGTAGGGAAATGCTTGTGTTCCTCGCGCCAACACCGCAGTAGTATCTAACAATTCACACAAATCTAAAAGTAAAATAATGGAATTAAGAAATATTAGGAAACGCAATGTCGGAGTGGCACTGACTAAAATACAGTAGAAACATTAAAATAGTACATAAACATTAAAGTGACTAGTGTTCCATTCCATTATTAAAGCGATCAAAGAGCAACAAAAAAATAAGGAACTTGACACCACCAGAGTGACGTTTCTGTTCTCTGTACATACCAAGCACAACATGTGTAGAATAATGAAAATGCAAAAGTTATACATAGTAGCCTATCAGCTGAGATCACCTATATTTACAGTAACGTTCGTTTAAAAAGTTCAGATGATGGATCATCGCGTATGGAAACGATTTTATTTTTCTGATGACGCAGCAAGAGAAAATAAAAAATGTTTTGCTAGAAACATTGGGAATCTCCCGATCGATCACGATATTACAGAAATTTTACAAAAATGTGGTGCGGGTTTACATGATTTCGAAAGTCGCAGTTAAGACTGAGCAACCAGTTTTATTTAAAACCAGTAACCGATGGGGATATTTCATGTTTTGCTTGGTGTGACCGAAACTGAACAAACCTCGCGGCGAAAATGTGATCAAACAATTTCGATGCCATTTATCATCAACCCAATCTACACAATTACACAAACAATACGCAAATTGTATCGAGTGAATGGTGTTGGATTGGAGACATTACAAAACAATTTTACAGTTGAAACGTTACAATAAGAGCATTTTTCCGCACTGGAATGGACATTCCGCGAGAGCGAAAATCAATTAAATGGTACGCCAACCCACTTCCCTCTTTTGTCTCGTTGATTCTTCCGCTCTCCGCGGATAAAACCTCATATTTTTACGCATCGTCGTTTGGTGTATTTTCCATCGTTTGTAAAGAAATCAAATGAAAGAGATGGACAGACATCTTACTTACCTAAGCAGTGTCGTGTTTCAAAATGGTAGCGCCTGCTTCCGTTTTTTTAGAATGACGCGCATTTTTCACCAATGGGGAAGCTCGGGGTTTGCCACACTAGTTCGCCGATTCTTCACAATAACATTTGAACAGATAGGCTATTAAAAAAAGGGTTTATTACAAAAATCAGTCATTTATCAATTCATATACTCAGTCCGAAGGCCTTTTTACTACAAGTCTGACTGAGAAAAGTAACAACAACAAAAAATCTCTACAACACTGGTTACAAATATTTTGATAAAATGATTGTGATACAAATCATACAACATTTGACAGGTAAACCACAATCTCCCTTGGAGGTACTGATATTTACACAGTAGAGCACTTGAGATAAGTATCAAAATTGTAATCAAACATAGAATGACAACATCCACGTTGATATTACAAAACTATTCAAATTAGTCAACTACAACAGAATAGTCAGCATGGGATGTTTTGGCTTGAAATAAGAACATACATCCTATTGCTGTTGTGTTTCTTTGTCTGTCATGAAAGGTTCCCGTCTCGGAAGAATTCGATATGACATCTCAATAAAAAGGAAGATGACTGCTGAACAGACAATTCTTTGATCTCTCCTCCTCCTCCTCACTCTCCTACTTAACCTGTCTCCCACTCTCTCAGTGCAGTTTCAGTCAGTGTGCGACATCATCAACGACAGCCAGTGATGTTCACCATTCAGGGTAATTTTCACGAGGCAAAAAACAGAACACATGAACAGATAACATGGACTTGTCCAATGAGATCTCATGTTGTTTTTGTTGCGAAACGTTTTGCTACGTTGTGCATTAATGAATATGACCCAGGCATCTGGCATCACAGGTGAGCGGCAGGTGTCTCTGTGGTGGTCTTGCTGCGGCGCGTTCCGGCCAGCGGTCGGTCCCTCTCCTCCCATAGTGTCACCACGTCACACGCACAGATCTGCTTGGCATTCTGGAACAGGACAGCAGAGCGAGCGATTATCCCACAGGCCAGTCTGTACCCAATGAGCACGGAGCAATAGATACACATACATTGACAGGGTCAGCACCTGCAAAGTCTAGACAATGAAGGCAACAATGAAGGCAACATGAGTCACACAGGAATATACACAGAATACTTGTCACTAAGAGAAATTCCAAGAACCAATAGAATTGTATTTTAAAACGGTCAAATACAATTCATTAACTCCAACTCTGACTTACAGTTAGTCCACCTAAACGCTATCCTCATTTCTCCTCTACCATGAGATCACCTCTGCCAGGAGTTCCCGGTCAGTTTGGAGAGGGGGTGACCACCTCTTCCTAGGTCATCCTCCCCAGCATCCACCACCAGAGAACGACCAATCACATCCCACACCTGCAGGAAGTGACAGAGGAGGGGTCAGAGTGGACACTGTCAATGCCTGCATCCCAAATGGCACCTTATTCCCGATTTAGTGCACTACTTTCTCCCTGGTCAAAAGTAGTGCACTAAATGGGGAATAGGGTGCCAATTAGGACACAGTCAATGTTGTTGGTACAACTGACCAGTGTGCTGTGCTCAGAATGTAATTGTGGCTAAATCTGGTCCAGCCACAATATTTCCCAGATCACCTACATGCTGGAAGAAAAAACATTTATGGATATAGATATCACAGCCATGAATAGCATTTGACCAGTTAGAAAAGGTAAAAGGCAAAGACTTTTTATTTTATTATAACCAATATCTGTCTAATCAATATCAGTCAATACCAATCCTATCATCTCTTTGAGACAGTAAAAAGTTACTTCCTGAGAGCATAACATCTCAGAAAGTACCCCAGTTTCACAAGGTAATGAAGCAGGACTATACATTGTAACCTACTCCGAGTGAAGGCAAGGAAACTGTACCCTGTCTGGGTCCTGCGAGGCGCCATGTTGTCTCCCATAGGGGTTATAGTGTTCTCCACAGCTGTACAAACACACACAGAGAGAGAAACATGAGTTATCAGCTCCCATGGTCCTGTGGGGCAAGCTGTGATATCATGAGCGGCAGATCTAGCCAATGGTTCCTTTAATCGACTTTGATGACACACACACACTACCTCTGGCAGTCCTGTGTGAGATCTCCTAGCGCGTGGACGTGGAGGCCTTGGGCACCAGGTCCCGTCGATCAAACAGCGCTCCTCAGACAGCTGCAGAAACCGCACCAACGATCATGGCTACCGCCGCACCCAAGTCTGATACACACAGACACACAAACATTTGCATCGAGTACAGACTCACACATAAAGAGTAGACACACATTACACATATAGTAGAATACACAAATACAGATGCACATAGGCTGCCCCATACACCTGTGATTTAGTTCTACTAATAACTTCAATATTAGTCTGTTAATGTGTTCAGGCATTGTGAATTCACCACAGGCCGTGGACACATTGGGATTTTGTATTCGGAGTATTTCGGATAGAGGCAATGCTTTTTCAATGAGAGTCATCCTTTGAGGGGTGAATGACAACGGAGATGGCTGTCCGACAAAAAACGCACAAATTGTTCGTCTTTTTGCGCAAACAAAAAAAAAAGGGCAGAATTTTTTGACGGGCAATGAATGCAAGTAATATACAATTTCATCCGTGTCCGGAACGGATTCAACATGTCTGAAAGTATGTCTGCAGCCTTACCCTGTTCTGTTCCCCCAATGCCCTTGAGTACCGCCCTGCGTCCTGTGCTCCCTATGAGACCCTGCACCTCTAGGGACGTCAGAGATGCTTCCACCAGAACCTCCTCCTTCCCCACGTCTATCCTCACCGACCGCACTCCTGTACTCAGAATAAAGGAGAGGTGAGAAAGAGGGCACGAGGAACAGAAAAAAAGAGAGAAAGAAAAGGGTGAGGAACCAAAACAGAGAGAGTGAAAAGCAAATGAGGAGAACACACAGAGATGAGGAATGAAGGAAAAGAGAGATTACTGCTGTCATGTGACCGGCTATGCTTTAGATGGCTTTTAGTGGATGAATCTTGGAATGCATGGAGGGACCCTGTGGTTTCGTTCCAGTGTTAAGTATTTAAGCAAAAGCAAGAGCAGCCCCTGTATCGCTAACTAAATTGCAATGTACTGCACTAGGATGTAACACTAATAGCTACGTAAATAATGATATTCATAATTTGTTCTACTGTATTACTATTGGTATGCAGCCTAGGGGAAATGCCTCTATTTCACATTGAGTTGTGTGTGTGCACACTGTAGAAGAAGTGTAGTTAGTGGCCTACTACACTAATCAATTATTTGAGTGGTGGAATGGACAGGTAAAAATGCACCTGCCTGGTTTTCCCTCCAGCAGCTTGGATTGTCTCTGGACAACTGTCACATGTCATCTGCACTGCAAACTCCAGCTGTACAGAACAGAGAAATTAGATACAGCATGCAGTGAACTAGGTCCTCAAAGTACAGTACAGCCTGTATGGCTATATCTCTAAATGTTCAATTAAGCTACTTTAGTTTTCCACCAATACTGCGTTCCATATCAATTATTGACGATAGCTAAAGTAGGCCTACCAGGTACGATTTATGAAGTCACATGACTGATAGCTAGATTTTTCAGACAGTCCTGTTATTAATTTGTATAAGCGGTCTTGACTATTTAATATAGTCATTGAATCTCTGGTCAATAAGCAATTTTTTACATTCAGTAGCCTACTGAAACTCAGGATCGCAAAATTTACAATTTGTCGTTTGAAGAAAGCTTAACATCAGATTGTTCAAACCTTCGTATTTCTATTTGTGTCCATGTTTGTGCTACACGCAGTTGTCTGACCTATGATAACAAAATGTAATAGATAATCTCCTACTTTCCTCCAAACACAAAACGGGTGAAGGGCGCTGCCATCTTTACGAGGTCGGTAAACGGTATTTTGACCGTCACCGCCACCTAGTGTTAATTACAGTCACTGTATAAATTTGGTGTTCACTTTTTAAAATGTGAACGTGACAAGACAAGTAAACGTAATATGATGGGGGCGTGGACTGAGAATAGGGGAGTGGACTGAGAATAGCAAATGGCACCCTATTCCCTATATACTGAAAGTAGTGCAATATATACAGTACCAGTCAAAAGTTTGGATACACCTACTCATTTAAGTTTTTTTCTTTATTGTACTATTTTCTATATTGTAGAATAATAGTGAAGACATCAGAACTATGAAATAACACACATGGAATCATGTAGTAACCAAAAAAGTGTTAAACAAATCAAAATATATTTGAGATTCTTCAAAGTAGCAATTGCCAATTACCAGCTTCATGAGTTGGTCACCCGGAATGCATTTCAATTAACAAGATGTGCCTTGTTAAAAGTTAATTTGTGGAATTTCTTTCCTTTTTAATGTTTTTGAGCCAATCAGTTGTGTTGTAACATGGTAGGGGTGGTATACAGAAGATACCCCTATTTGGTAAAATACCAAGTCCATATAATGGCAAGAACAGCTCAAATAAGCACAGAGAACGACAGTCTATCATTACTTTAAGACATGACATTTTCCAGATTGACTGACCTTCAGTAACTTCGAAAGTTTCCTCAAGTGCAGTTGCAAAAATGATCAAGCACTTTGATGAGGATAAACCAAAAATTTGACATTGTTTTTCCTTTGGACTTTGGTTGTGCTTTTAGATGGTTGAAAGCATAGTGATTACACATTGGGAATTCAACAAACTTCTGGCTGTCTTTTTGAGTGGGTGAATAAAGGTTGAAATCGAATTGATCAATGACTCAACCAACTATTACCCAAATTTCCACATTGAAATTACGTTCTTTGTCCTGTGGGGAGGGGATCAATAAACCAATCAACTTTGGGACACACGTGGCTTTAATGATGCTTTTAATATGATCGACAGCAGAGTAGGACACACAATATAAACACAAAGGTTGAGATTGAGAGTATGTTGTAGTGCACTGTCTGATGATGCAGTGACCTACCTACCTTAGTCAGATGTGCAGTGGATCTAGGGCACCCTATTCCCGATGTAGTGCACTACTTTTGACCAGGACCCATAGGGTTCTGGTCAAAAGAAGTGCACTATTTAAGGAATAGGGAGCCAAATGGGAAGCAGGCCATAGAAGAGGATCACTTAGAAGATTGAGGTTGAGTTATTAATGATGATTGCTTTTCCTACACTGCACGTGTGGTGTATAGATGGTTGCGTCCTATGGGCCCTGGTCAATAGTAGTGCACTATATAGTGAATAGGGTGCTTTTTGGGACGCAAGCCATAGACCCAGGTCACCCATCTCAATCTGTGGTAGATTATTAGATTATTGTTACCCATTTCATCCTGCAGATTACAGGCCGTTAGATTCCCGGTATGTGGACTGCACCACTAAGCTGATCACTAGTGAGATTTCAGAACACCCAGGGGTCAGAGGGGAGCTGGTTTGATATAGTGTCTGTGGATTGGGGAGGGGGGGGGGCTGGTTTGATATAGTGCCTGTGGATTGGGGGGGGGTTGGAACCAGTGCTTTGATCAGATGACATGAAAATAGAGCTTCTTGGCCATGTAAACCAGCGGTGCGAATGCATGAGAATGAGAATGCATGAGTAGAAAATAACCTCATGCCTACTGTAAAAATATCTTTGATGTTATGGGGCTATTTTGCTTCCACTGGTCCTAGGGCCATTGTTAAGGTCAACGGCATCATGAACTTTACCCAGAACCAGAGCATTTTAGCCAAAAACCTGGTTGCTTCTTGAAACTTGGCCACAAGCGCATATCAAAATCCACAAAGAAATGGTTAATACACCCCCCAAAAAAATCAACATTTAGCAATGGTCATCTCAGTCTCTAGACTTGAACCCCTTTGAAAACCTGTGGTTTGAATTGAAGAGGGCCGTCCATAAGCACAGATGAAGGATTTCAAGGATCTGAAAATAATCTGTATGAAGGAATGGTGTAAGATCCCTCCCAATGTGGTCTCCAATTCATAAAACATTTTAGAAAAAGGCTCAGTGCCGTGATCCTCGCAAGTTGAGGTATTGAAAGGTTTTGAAAACAGGGGTGTCAATAATTTCTGACCAAAAAAGACAGATTGTTCTTCACCATACATGGTACTGTAGACCTGTCCTCAGCCAAATTTCTACTCAACTCAACATACACGAGGTTAAGTGCTCAAACACTAATACTATGTTAATGACACATATGATACCAATACACCCTCGTTATACAGAGAAAGTGAACACTCTAAAAACTCCTGTTAACACATATGCTCTCCCCAATGCCACTCTATTCTGTACATAGTGCACTACTTTGGACCAGGACCCATAGAGTAGTGCACTATATAGGAATAGGGTGCGATTTGGGACGCAGACATATCCACCTTTCCTTGTCGGCTCTTCTGTTTTTACCTTTGACCCCATTCACAGTTAATGGCCACTTCCTGGTGGAGGTTCTAAGGGTGTATTGTGTGTTTGTGTGTGTGTGTCACTTTAACAGGCAACGCTGGCACTCCCTCAGCCTTGCCTGGTGAACTGCTCCAGTTACTGACTGGACACAAACACACACACGCATTTGATGAGAGGACGGAGAGTTGAGCTCCCTCTGTAGTGTAATCAGAGAGAGGGAAATGATGAAAGAGCAGCTTTACCATAGAAAATATGCAGGGAGTGCAAAAGGCTATAACATGCAAATTAAATCATCACAGAAGATTAAGCCCCCCCACACACACACATACACACACACACAGCGCAAGTGCATGCACGTATGCACACACAAACACACACACACAGAGCACCCATTAATCCGCCCAGGACTGAGCTAAGCAGAGAGAGATGGGGAGAGAGGGAGAGATAGAGAGAGAGAGAGAGAGGCCTGGCTGTACGGGATACCTGATCCTAGAGAAGTGGGGTTTCTCCTCCCTCTGAGAGTCAAGCTAACACAGACAAACGCACACTCTCTCTCTCTCTGGAGTTGAAATCCAAGCAGCACTACACTAGCCCCGGCCGTACCAAGGGAGCAGCGGAGCAGGGGACAGGGGGGGTGGTGGGGGGGGCCAAGGAAGGCATTGTGGTGATCGATGGTGATGACAAGCCTTGTAGGAGGGAAGGAGGGAGCAGTAGGGAGCATATCTATCCTAGATGGTGTGTGTGTGTGTGTGTGTGTGTGTGTGTGTGTGTGTGTGTGTGTGTGTGTGTGTTCGTGCATGTGTGTGTGTGTGTGTGTGTGTGTAAGGTGAATTATTCAACTCTTCCATAGGAAGATAAGAGGGCTTTCGGTGACAGAGGACCCCTCTGTGAGGTCGTCACAATGTCACAGTACAGGGCCACACACTATCCTTTCTTCACACTTCACAAGGTAGACATATAGAACATGTTTGCATTTGGTTCACATGTTGTTTGTCGTATTCCGTAAAGTACATGGACGACAAAGGTGAAATGCTGAAGCAATTATATAAGTAGCTAGGCCAATGATACACTTGGGGTCACGCATGAGTATCATGAATCAGATTTACATGAGCTTCTGCACAAACCATTGTTTATCTCCGGATATAAAGAATCTATATTGCATACCAAGGCTACTTGCTGACATTGTTGTCTGACTAAATATGTATTTTTAGTCCAAGTGAAGCCATTTGCCTTGCTTGTATTTTGTTATAGGAGGACAATCTTCTCATAAATAACCAACTCGTCAGATAAGTGCTCTTCATCCAGTTGCTACAGCTATTGTGTAAAGTAAGCTCTTTAATGTATGGTAAGTGTGATAAACAGACATATAGATATCCCATGTGAATTCCATAAGGTTGATCAACTAAAAGCATGACAACATTGAATCAAGTGTAGGCCTATGCGGCCTAGTAATAACCCTGAATCACAAATGCTTATTTGTCGCCATCAAATAAGCCAATACATTCTATGAAACAAAAACATGTACCAGAAAATGTAGGCCTACATAGTCAGAAATGTCTAACATTGCTGACCAAGTAGCATTTAGGGAACAATGCCTCGTTAAACGACACTGTCTTGTCTCCTTCTTGAAGAATTTGTTGATTGTAAAGTTCATTATGTTCCTCTGCTTGTTATGAACACAACCCACTGTCTTAGTAGTGCACTTCATAGGGGACAGGGGGCTATTTGGGACATAAACAGACATTGTGAAGACAGTGAAGACAGGAACATAATAAACTTCATGGATCAACTAATTCTTCAATAAGGAGACAAGACAGTGTCATTTAACGAGGCATTGTCTCCCTCTATTGTCCAAGTAATGCTCTATCCAGTCTACCCCGACCATATGGACCCTGCAATATGGCGCCATGGGCCATCCACACACAAACAACACTTCATCAAATCATAGTAATAAAGAACGTCTTCGCTTACAATATATAATTGAGTCATTCCACATCATCAGCATGTGTGAGCGCTTGTGTGTGTGCTGCCCCTTCATTCCACGACTGGGAGGGGGGGGCGCGCATTCGGCGCGGGTATAGAAGAAAAGCGGTCTCAAAAGACATGACCATCTCGTTTGTGCGCACGAGGGGTCTCAAAGCATTGATGACATACAGCTGGAGAGCAGCATCCGCCGGACAGAGGGGCAATCAAATGTAAAACGAACGATTCCATCCTGCAGCGTTTCCATAGCACTAGCCTCCTATTACATACAGTCCTTTTGATGTTTCTATCACGAATGAATCGATGACGAAGGAGAATAAGAAGGAAAAGGAAGATTGGAGGAGATTCGCTTCTCTCATAACGGGGTACCGATGAAAGAGAGGCAGTAGCCTACCTATTAGTCAAAAACGTCAAACGAGAATAGCCGCACCATCATCAGTCGCGTCTGTTTGTCGTGAGATGACAAAGGTGGGTGATATAGAATAGATCATCATAATGTTTTGTGTTTGTAACAGCACCCTTTTTTTATTCCAATATCCGTTAATCGCTATTTCCCCAATTTTTTACGAGAGTATATTTATCTGGGAATTCTTGCTGGCATTGTTCCCAGTAGTCTACAATAGAATATATTATTGTGTCGTTTCATTGCTTTTCCAACGTCACCGGGCTGGTGCACCCAGCACCCCACTGCCCCGGGTCTTAATTCTTTACAACGCCTGCCTCTGCGGTGTTGTGTCAGTCACTGACCGATGATCAAGCGACGACGGTCTCAGGCATAGGCTGTTGTGACAAGTGCGTTTGTCATTTCAGCCCGTCAGTCATGCCGGTTCGCAATTCATCATTAATATTATGCCCTTCGGAGTTTATTTTTGTATGAATGAATTATCCCAAAATCTTGACATGTGGGTTTGGATCTGGGTGCCGTGCTCATATTCTCCCGGTCTCGTCCTGTCCTGTGATTATACCGCGGACGGTAGGCTACTTTAGGAACTCAATAGATTATGATAATCTTCAGTGCTTTCAGAAAGTATTCATACCCCTTGATTTATTCTACATTTTGTTGTGTTATCGCCTGAATTCAAAATGGATATTTAAAAAAAAACTATAATGACGAAATAAAAACATGTTTTTAGAATTTTTTGCATATTTATTGAAAATCAAATTCAAAAATATCTCATGCACATACCTATTCACACCCCTTTGCTATGACATTCCAATTGTAGCTCCGTTGCATCCAAATTTCTTTGATCATCCTTTAGATGTCACTACAACTTCATTGGAGTCCACCTGTTGTCAATGCAATTGTTTGGACATGATTTAGAAAGAAACACACTTTTCTATATAAGGTCCCACAGTTGACAGTGCATGTCAGAGCAAAAACTATACCAGGAAGTCAAAGGAACTTTCCGTAGATCTTCGTTCGAGGCAAATATTTTTTGGAAGGGTGTAAAACAATTTCTAGAGTGTTGAAAGTTTACAAGAACACAGTGGTCTCCATCATTGGGAAATGGAAAATATCTGGAACTACCTAGACTTTGCCTTGAACTGGCTGTCTGACCAAACTGAGCAACCAGGCAAGAAGGACCTTGGTCAGGGAGATGACCAAGAACCCAATGACCAATCTGACAGAACTATAGAGTTTCTTGGCTGAGATGGGAGTACCTGCCAGAAGGACAACAGTCTCTGCAGCACTTCACCAATCTGGGCTTTATAGGAGAGTGGCCAAATGGAAGCCACTTCTGAGAAAAAGGCACAAGACGGCACATTAGGAGTTTGAAAAAAGGCATGTGAAAGACTCTGAGATCATAAGGAAAAAGATTCTGTAGTCTGATAAGACAAAAATGTAACTATTTGGCATGAATGCAAAGTGCTATGCCTGGATAAAACCAGGCACAGATCATCACCTGTTAAACACCAACCCTCCCGTGAAGCATGGTGGTGGCAGCATCATGCTATGGGGATGCTGTTCAGCGGCAGGGACTGAGAGATTGGTAAGGATAGAGGGAACAATGAATGGAACCAAATACAGGCACATCGTTGATTAGAACCTGCTTCAGAGTGCAAATGACCTTCGACTGGAGCGAAGATTTACATTCCAACAGGGCAAATTCCCCAACATGCAGCCAAAGCAACGCTGGAATGGCTTCAGCACATGTGACAGTCTTTGTGTGGCCCAGCCAAAGCCAGACCTGAATCCCATTGAAAATCTGTGGAAAAACTTGAAGATTGCTGTTCACTGCCGCTCCCCAACTAATTTAACAGAGCCTGAGAAAATCTGCAGTGAAGAATGGAGAAAAATCCCCAAATCCAGATGTGCAAAGCTGATGCAGAAACACCCGCCAAAGGTGCTTCTACTAAATATTGTCTCAGGGGTGTGAATAGTTACGTAAATGAGATATTTCTGTATATTTCTGTATTTCATTTGCAAACATTTCTAAAAACATGTTTCCACTTTGTCATTATTGGGTATTATGTGTAGATGGGGGAGATAAAAAAACAACAACAATATAATCCATTTTGAATTGAACAAAATGTGTAATAAGTCAAGGGGTATGGATACTTTTAAGGCACTATCTTCCAGAAGGAGCTCAAAGCCATATGATTGATTATTCTAGCCTATCCATTATATTAGATTCAATTGGTTTAACACTCTCCCCGCTTAATGAAGGCCTAATTAATTTGCACGATACAGGAAATAGAAAACATATATTTAAGATGCATTTAGGCCTATGAATAAATGCAATAAGTTTTCACAATATAATAGTATTTGCTATTTTGTTTCAGCCTAATTTCCTTTTTACCAACCTATTTCAATTCGTTTGCTATGGGTTAATTAGAATGAAACATGATATCTGTCAGTCATTCTCCCAAAGTGCATCTTGTTCTCACCCTACATCTATAAGGTTAATATTAGTGTGATTGATTTGAAAGTGCTGTCAGAATAGATATACCCTGAGTGTACAAAACATTTCATGACATAGACTTACCAGGTGAAAGATACTGTTCCTTCAGAAAGTATTCATACCCCTTGACTTCCTCCACAATTTGTTGTGTTACAGCTTGAATTCAAAATGGATTAAATAGAAAATAACTAAATCAGTTTTTTCTCACCCATTTTTCTACACACAATACCCCATAATGACAAAGTGAAAACATGTTTAGAATTTTTAGCTAATTTATTGAAAAATGAAATACAGAAATATCTCAATTTACATAGGTTCACACCCCTAGGTCAATACATTGTAGAAGCATCTTTGGCAGCTATTACAGCTGTGGGTCTTTCTGGGTAAGTCTCTAAGAGCTTTCCACACCTGGATTGTACAACACTTTGTGAATTAGTATTTTAAAAATTCTTCAAGCTCTGTCAAATTGGTTATTGATCATTGCTAGACATCCATTTTCAAGTCTTGTCATAGATTTTCAAGCAGATTTAAGTCAAAATTAACTTGGTCACTCAGGAACATTCACTGTCTTCTTGGTAAGCAACACCAGTGTAGATTTGGCCTTGTGTTTTAGGTTATTGTCCTGCTGAAAGGTGAATTCATCTCCCAGTGTCTGTTGGAAAGCAGACTGAAGCAGGTTTTCAGCTAGGATTTTGCCTGTGCTTAGATCCATTCCTTTTTTCCCAGTCCTTAACGATTACAAGCGTTCCCATAACATGATGTAGCCACCCCTATGCTTGAAAAATATGGAATGTGGTACTCAGTAATGTGTTGTAATGTTTAAGGCAAATCCAAAACACTTTGTATTCAGGACAAAAAGTGAATTGCTGTGCCACATTTTCTGCAGTATTACAATAGTGCCTTGCATGAGCAGGATGTAACTGCAATGTTGTTGATCCAGCCTCAGTTTATCCTGTCAGAGCCATTAAACTCTAACTGTTTAAGTAAAAAAAAATCATAAATAACAATTATGTTAAAACACTATTCTTGCACACAGAATGATTTCATACAATGTATTACGTGGCTTGTTAAGCAAATGTTTACTCCAGATCTTATTTAGGCTTGCCATAGCAACAGGGTTGAATACTTATTGACTAAAGACATTTCACCTTCTCATTTGTATGAATTTGTAAAACTTTCTAAAAACATAATTCCACGTTGACATTAAGGGCTATTGTGTGTAGGCCAGTGATTAAATCAATTTTGAAATTCAGCCTGTAACACAACAAAATGTGGAAAAAGGGATGTGAATACATTCTGAAGGCACTGTATGATCCCTTATTAATGTAACTCGTTAAATCCACTTCACTCCGTGTAGATGAAGGGGAGGAGGCAGGTTAAAGAAGGATTTCTAAGCCTTAAGACAATTGAGACATGGATTGTGTATGTGTGCCATTCAGAGAGTGAATGGGCAAGATAAATGATTTAAGTGCCTTTGAACGGGTATGGTAGTAGGTGCCAGACGCACCAGTTTAAGTGTGTCACGCTGCTGGGGTTTTCACATTCAACAGTTTCGCATGTGTATCACAAATTGTCCACCTTCCGAAAGACATCCAGCCAACTTGACAGAACTGTGGGAAGCATTGGAGTCAACATGGGCCAGCATCCCTGTAGAAAGCTGTTGACACCTTGTGGAGTTCATGCCCTGACAAATTGAGGCTGTTCTGAGGGCAAAAGCAGGTGCAACTCAATATTAGCAACTCAATACTATTCCTAATGTTCTGTACACTCAGTGTAGTTTGGTGTGAGTGAGGTAGGTATATGCGATGTAATTAGTCTAGCAGTCTACAGTGCATTTCGTTCACTACTGTAGAAGTTTGAAGTTTTAACGTTCCCATTTTTGTGTGGTTCAGGTAGGTTCACTTCTATTAGATTGGATTTATTTTTACTTAAATCGCCACTTGTTTCATTATTAGCCTATATTGACAGTACAACTATTTCTTGGCAATCAAATTATTTAAATTGAACAAAATTGAGGTCAGTGTTTGCGTGTGTCACAAAAGAGCACAAACTGAGGACAAATCAAGTATATTGAGAATGTGGCACCACAGTATAGAATTAAAGAGATTCTCCGGTACTTATGCATACTTTTTATCCAGTAGTTCTGAAAGTAGTGCTCACGAGCCAAAAGTGGTCCCCAAAAATTGCATTGCACTCTCTCTCTCGCTGTGTGTGCATGTGGTGCCTCTTGCTAGATGTTAGTCAAATGGTGAGGGGCTGAAGCTCATTGGTTGAACTCAAATTGTTAGGGGGCTGGCTGAGGTGGGGGGAAATGTAGGGAAAATTCAGATAAACCCATTCACACCACTCTAATGGTATAGCAGTGTGTTTGTTCTCTTTGAGGACGGTCCAAATGATTAGCCAAGCAAGGGAAATTTGCAACCTAAGCCCCTCAGCCCTCGTTTTTAGTCGAGTGTACAAACATGTTCACTTCGGGACCTGAAACTCCCCATAATTCAATTTGTGACGATTGCACATCCGCTAAGAAAGGTCAGCCAAAAATTAAAACCTAAACGTCAATATATGTAGTCAACATAAGTAAAAACTAATGTAAAATCAGTTAGAAATTGTGCTACTAATGCACATGATGGCCGTCATTGAAAATAAGAATTTGTTCTTTAACTGACTTGCCTAGTTAAATAAAGGTAAAATAAATAAATAAAAAAATAATAAAAACACGTCTCATAAAAGTAATTATGTTTTTGTTTGGTTAGCTTTTGGAAATTGTAGAAATAAAAATGGTTTCCAGCTAGGCAGGCTAATGTTATTTAACTAATTAATTTGCTAGCTATTATACAGTAGGCGTATATTAATAATTATATATTTAATGTAAGTAGGAATGCAATTATAATTGACTGTAGCGCATATAAAGCACCCACAAGCTACCGGTGGCTGAAAACACAATCATCACGGGATGAACGAGTGACGAACTCCCGGGCCAGGGTGGTCCATCCCTATCCCCTCAGACCACTTCATTTGAGGGCTGAGGGGATAGGGTGTGTTTGGACTGCATCCGTTGTCTTCCTGCCTGGACCTGTGGGAGCACAATACAGACTAATGAATGCATGCTCTTGAAGTGACAATGCAGGCTTATGAATAACAGTGATAGCATCCGCCACACACACACACAAACCACAAACACGTCTCTCTCTTTCTCTCTCTCCTCCCCCGTGCGTGCGCAATCGCCATACCTGGCAGACTGGGGAAAAAGGCACAATCGGGTGCGTGAGCGGTTTCCCAATAGTGATGGAACTCATGCCCCATTTACATCGTGACAAACTTATTTCATTGCGCCATACGTCATCTTTATGCAATCTCGTTCCGTTACTGGACAGAGAGCATAGGGAGGGTTTCACAATGCAAGAAAAGATTAAGGACAGCCTAGTCTCTTGTCAGGGATCGCATTTTTGGGGGAAGATTGTAAAATAGGGACCTTTTCATTCAAGACAGGAGAAACATATTGTTTCAGTTGATAATAAAACATGTTTTGTTTCGTTACTTTTTCCTCAACTTCCTTCTATAAACTTAAGAGCAAGTCAAACTTGCATACAGAGCAGCTAGATAGCTAAAAGCTAGTCTATACTGTAACTTGCGACCTTCACCTAATAATTATCATAAAACGCAAACGTCATTACCATCACAATAAACTAAAACGGGAGGCAACAGTCAAAGTATAATTGGTTTAAAATCCAATGTGTATTATTTTTTAACATACTATTAAAATAGTACTCACATAGGAAAGAGTAATTGTTTACAAGTTGCTAGCTATCCCATAAACCCAAACACATATTTTCATCTTCTATGGTTTGGTAACTTTCTAGTCTTCGATGGACCCTGGCCGGACTGATGAAAAATTGTGCTCATGATTAGTGTGAATGGGGTGTCAGGCTTACAAGTGTTTTAATGGGTTTCAAACAACAATGACATAAAATGTATAGCCTACAAAAACAAACAAGAATTGTGGAAATTATACCACAACCTGCACAAGTGGAGCTCTCTGTGCACGTGCCTGCATACATACCAAACATCAGTAGCGTGCCGTGGGCCTGGGGCCTGGGCCTTCAGTGAAGTCCTACACAGTCCCACCCGAATTAATCCACCTCTTATTACCATCATTATGATGCCATGGCTCTAGACTCTATACATTTTGACAGAAACGCAGTATAACCAGGCGTTGCGTCACCTTGAAATTGACATTTTTATTCAGAGAATTGCAGGGGAAGAGTACAATACCTTTTCATTGTGCAACTTCGTTGCCCTGCGCGCTTGTTCGTTGAGCTGTAGATCCACTCAGGTGTCCCCAAAAGTTTTCAAAAGCACCATTGTTTGTAAGTGCCCAGCCGTACTTTGGTGTCTCGTTGCTTCCTTGGTTAGACAACTCAGGTTTGCAAAGCCAGTGTGGCTCCAAACACCAAATCGATCACTTGCAAATAATAGGCATTCCCAGCAGTACAGTTTGCAGTGCTTCTCGGAGCCTGTCTTTGTAGCGTCGGCTTTGTAGCGTCGGCGTCTACCTCTCCTGACAATGTCTAACTTTTCTTGAAAAGTTTGTCTTGAGAATGGCGTTATAATTATATCCTCGACCAAATCGATATCTTCTCCTTCCGCCATTGTGGGTTGAAAAAACAGCTTAGTAGTACGCAAATTCATTTGTTTATCAATTTCAGTTTCCTAGTTCTGAGACCTGCCCATATAGGACCTGCCTCTCAATATTGGTAATCCAATCAAAAGAAGTGCAGGCACTACGCCTGCTAGCTGGCTCCTGTGTAACACTGGAGCCAGCCAGCAGGCGTACAATAGCCAACTCTAAAGCTGATTGGTTGACACTAAATTTTAATTTCCATTCACTTTAAGCTACAAGCGCCCACACTGTTGATTCTGAAGGCCTGAGGGCAGATTTTAGACCCCTGGCAACAGATGATGGTTGAATATGATTGGATAGAATATCTAACATAAAGACCAGCCCTCCAAATCTCAACCTGGGGCTGGAAGCAGTGCAACCAAGAGGAACGCTATGAAATGAAGAGTGTAACTCTTACTCTGGGGAATAATTTAATATATATTTGTGGGAAAATATATTTAAAAATATATATATATTCTGATGATGTTTAGGCAAGGCCCACCACTGCCAAACATACATGGAGCATGGCAATGTTAAAGCAGTGGTTTTCAAACCTCTCCACGGGGACCCCCAGACGTTTCACAACTTTGTTGTAGCCCTAAACTTGCTCACCTGATTCACCTATTCAAAGGTTTGATGATTAATTGCAAGTTGAATCAGGTGTGTGGAATAGTTCAAGCCCAGTGCAGTCCAAAACATAATTATCCTGTGTTATATATATATATATATATAACACAGGATAATTATATTTCCACACTATGAGGTTGTGAAAATGATGATAATGCCCTGTTTGAAAAGATAGCCTGAAATTTCAGCCTGTTTTGGGGGGATGGAGTTTAAGCCTTTCATGGTGATGTCACCATGTGGTAAATTAGTTAATAGACCATTAAGAAAGAGAGTTTCAAACCTCTCTGTCAATAGCAGAACATTTTGAGTTTTCCCCTCCCCACTCATACCTCCCAGACAGTCCTAGTTAAATTCTTGCTTGAGAAATGTCCCTTTGCTAAGTAGCTATTTTGGTGTATTTTTTACAATTTTAATTAAAAACAATTACAGTAAGGTACTTAATTGTTACCCAGAAATGATTTGATATTGGAAAAAAAAGAAGCTGCATTGGACCTTTAAAATACATGGGTTCCAGAAGAGAGGTTTGAAAACCCCTGGACTAAAGCACGTACAGGTCTGGTGCAAGGATACGCTAGCTGCAGACTTCAACCCTGGTCCTGCATAGCCTTAGGGTCCTGACCCTCATGCCACTACCTCATCTCTGTGTAATTGGGTGGTGGGCTCAGGCTAGCCCTCATACAACTACCTCATCTCTTTCTGTAGTTGTGTATTTGTGTGGTGTGTGGTGGCTGGGTTCAGGGCAGGCCCTTCTCTATAGTTGTGTGTCGTGTAGTTGTGTGTGTGTGTTGTAGTTGTGATTAAATCCTCAGAGGGGGGTGTGTATATGAGAGAGGTGAAAACAATGAGGTAATGGAGAGGCAGTACTATAATTATGGTCCTGGAGGTTTCCCTGACCAACTTACCCTGACCAGGACAAATTTCTGGCCAACTAGCAATGCAATCGTTCTCTATAGTGTGCCCTTTGCCAGTGCCAGACCAACGTGGCAAAGCAGATATAAAAAACAGATGGGCAGGGTTTGCAGAGCCAGGGGTGTGTCCAGTGGGGCCGGGCTGCTCTTGGTGTGGCAAAACATTATTCTCATCTCCTTGTAGATGTACAACATCCCCATCCATGGGGACCTGGATTAAATTGACAGTCGGGAATTGACCATTGTGGATTATTGCACACACGCATGCACACACACACACACACGTACAAACAATACACACACACGCCCCTTTTGATTTGAACGAAACCTTCCATACATATACATACCCATTGTAGATGTGCTCAGAAAGTGGCTTTTTGGACCACCACAGGTGTGAACGTTTCCCCTGGATACAGATCTAGGATCAGCTTCTCCTGCCCCAATCCTAATCTTAACCATTAGTTGTGAAAATGCTAAACTGACCCAAGATCAGCACCTAGGGGCAACTTCACACTACATCCCAGGTTTGGCTGGAAGAGTGGGCGTGACCGTTGGATTTGCCCCTCCGGCACCACCGCTGTGGTTCCCATGAACCCAAGGAAAGAATACCCCCTCGGAGGGAGGAAACACAAACCCTTTCTCCACATGGTAAGAACATCAAAGGAAGACATCTTCTGGCGCTGCCACACCAATGCCATATCTTAGCCCTGCTCACAATGATGTAAGTCCGTGGTTCTCAAACCTCTCTTCGGGTCCTCGGGGGCCCCCAGACGTTTCACAATGTCGTAAACTAACTCATCTGATTCAAGTAGTCAAGGGCTTGATGATTAATTGGCAAGTCGAATCGGGTCTACTATCTCTGGAATAGATCAAATACATGGAATGGCTGGGGGCAGAGAGGAAGAGGTGAAGTTAGAGGGATAACAGGGCCCAACATATGTCTTTTTCAACAGGTGGTGTTTTTGTGTTTTTTTTCACTCACCAACCGAGGAATTTTTGTATGGAGGTCAATGCGAGTGTTGAATTTGGTTAACAAATAGTTGAATGGCTTATTTTCTACCTGTGGCTTATTTGATCGAATAAAAAAAATTGAGATAAAACTATTAATATCGATGTTGTGCCTGGTTGTCACTAGTTACCACAGCCACAACATTATAAACCCCGCCTATTTCGACAATTTATCTTCTTAACATGTGATTTTAAACCTAACACTAACCATAACCACACTGCTAACATTATTCCTAACCCTAACCTCAAATGAACACCACAAATATCATAAAAAATAGCTAATTTGAATTTCGTGGCTGGGGTAACTAGTGGAAAAAGTAGTGTCTGTTGTTCAAACAGTGGCGTGCTGTGGGCCTGGGGGCTGGGCCTTCAGTGAGGTCCTACACAGTCCCACCCGAATGAATCCACCTCTTATTACCATCATTATGATGCCATGGCTCTAGACACTATACATTTAGACAGAAACGCAGTATAAAACCAGGCGTTACGTCACCTTGAAATTGACATTTTTATTCATAGAATTGCAGGGGAAGAGTACAATACCTTTTCATTGTGCAGCTCCCGTTGCCCTGCGCGCTTGTTCGTTGAGCTGTAGATCCACTCGGGTGTCCCCAAAAGTTGCGCTAGGTGCGCTGGGTGAACTTGAGATGCGTGCTGTGTCATCGTAGATTTGACTGAACCTGCGCCATTCTCGCTCAATTGTAATAATAAGCATTCCCAGCAGTACAGTTTGCAGTGCTTCTCGGAGCCTGTGAGCCATTGATAGCGTTCGTAGTTGAAACTTTGAAAGTGGCGAACGAACCCCTTTCCCGCCTGTGACAGGCTTTGTAGCGTCGGCGTCGGGCGACCTCTCTTGACAATGTCTAACTTTTCTTGAAAAGTTTGTCTTAAGAATGGCATTATAAATATATCCTCGACCAAATCGATATCTTCTCCTACTTCCGCCATTGTGGACTAAAAAACAGCTTAGTAGTAAGCAAATTAATTAGTTTATCAAATTCAGTTTCCTAGTTCTGAGGTTTGCATAGACCTGCCCATATAGGACCTGCCTCTCGATAATCCAATCAAAAGACGTGCACGCACTACACCTGCTAGCTGACTCCTGTGTAACACTGGAACCAGGCAGCAGGTGTACAATAGCCAACTCTAAAGCTGATTGGTTGACACTAAATTTTCATTTCCATTCACTTTATGCTACAAGCGCCCGCACTGTTGATTCTGAAGGCCTGAGGGCAGATTTTAGACCCCTGGCAACACATGATGGCTGAATATGATTGGATAAAAGATCTAACATAAAGACCAGCCCTCCAAATCTCAACCTGGGGCTGGAAGCAGTGCAACCAAGAGGAAAGCGATGAAATTAAGTGTATAACTCTTACTCTGGGGAATAATTGAATACATATTTGTGGGAAAATATATTAAATAAAAAAGTATATTCTGATGAGAAGGCCTTGCTGGCCCTGACGGCCCACCACTGTGTTCAAACCCGCCTGTTGTTCTGCCCTCTCATTGGCTAGAATGGTCCCTCCTGATCTTGCCTTCTCCCTGATCTTGCCTTCTTCTCTCCTTTCATTGTTAGAGCGGCCACTAGAGTATCTGGCCAATATGTGCTTGTGGTCCCCACAGAGAGGTTTGAGAACCACTGATGTAACTGAACAACACCAGCAGCAATAGGCCATCTAGGTTCACACCACCCTATAAGAACACACTGGATTGCCTGTCTAGTTAAGGCGTCAGCATACATCAATTTGGTTTGCTCCTAGCAGAACTCGGCATAGCTAAACGACCATCTGTGCTCTCATACTCCCTAAAGACCTTTGCTTGAAAAACGAAAAAATAACGGCAATATTACTGTTGTGCCTCTTGAGCCACCCTCACAACGACATAGCCAGAAACACTTCCAAAAGAGTCCGAATTAATCTAAGAGAAATCAAGAAATCTGTCATTAACGTTGATGTTTTTGCAAATGATGTCTCCGTCGCTCAATTTTACATCTAACTGACATGTTTTGTGCAGTAATTCTCAAGTGACAACATTTGTATGAAAACGTACCCCATCTCATTGAACGACAACAAACACTTCACGTTCCCACTCCTACTAGAAGTAGTACTGTTGACCAATCACGGACGGAGAGGCAATGACTTTGACTACCGAACTTCGACTTGCCTCAATTAAAAAAATGTGTGTGCACAAACAGCCGGAGGAAAAAACAGCCCGAAGACAACAAAAAAAAAACGTCACAAAATGTCAACGTAATATAAGCGCAAACTGGTTCGACTGGGAAGCATACGGTAAGCTTTACAGTGTCCAGTGTCCAGTATCGGGACACTGTAAAGCTGCATACACAGGTGTCACAATAGACAACTAAGCAACTGTTGTCCAAACAATGTCATATTTCACTGCAGAATATAAGCCAGCAGGATGTTTCCAAAAACTTTTTTCTATTCAAATAAATCCTTACCAGCGGCAGCAGGACACAACTTTCAATTTTTTTTTAGGTTCTTCAACACTAAACAAATCCTCAGAGTAGATAACTTTGCGGTGAAAAAACACAGATACAAACTGCTGTGTACAGTACAAAATAATGATTCAAAATGCTGAGAAAATAACAGTGTGACTGTAACGGTGTCAAGGTCTTTCCCCTTGGGGCCATGACTGTCTGGCAGGGGTCAGTAATAGATTGTCTCCCTACTGACCCGTCTCAGTGCAGAGCGGTGTGTGTATGTCTGTGTGGTGCAGAGCAACCCTCCCTTAGGGGGTCTGGATGGATTAGTGAATCTCTCCTCAGATGGAGGGTCTCTGTTACCTATGGGGCGCTGTTTGTAACATGTAAGCATATATTGTTGTGAAAAAGATGTATTCCGTGCATACAGTTTGTGAAAAATGTTAATTGCTTCCTCCTGTTCCTCTTCTTCCTCCTCCTCCTTCTGGCTGGCAGTAGAGGATAGTTTGAGGAGCAGGATCTTTAAAACCACTACAGTTAGAGAAGACTGGAGTGGAATCTGATTACAGTCTTTAACAGCACCTTTGTGGCGGCGGGGAGATATCACATTTGCCTCTCTCTCTGTCGCTCTCTCCCGCTCTCTACCTCCCTCTCTCCCTCTCCCTCTCGTTATTATTTCTCTCCTCTTTCTCTGCCCCCCTCCCTCTTTGTGCCTTCCTCCCCGCTCTCCATCCCAGTCTCTTTCCTTCCCTTCTTCTCCAACACTAAAGCTCTGCCAGAGGCTATATGCCATCTGCTCTGACATTTTTAGAATAAGGAGAACTTTATTAAAAATTGTTGCATCACAATTAAGAATTCAACCAACCCTACTGGCAGACTTACAGGCATTAGCATGAACCCAGATCTGTTTGTGCTGTCTTGCCAACTTATTGGAAGTCATTGTCAAGCAAGACAGCACAAACAGATCTGGGATCAGGCTATGACTCCTTACAGTGCAAGACATGGTACACACCCTATAGAGGAGGAAGGGGGTCATTTCCTTGGTATTTTCATCATTATCAGTTGGACCTGACTCAAATAGTCACTGTGGATGCCCGGTGTGTGTGTGTGCATGCGCATGAGTCTTTGGATTTGAGGATGTTATTTGTTTCTTAATCGAGTCATTTTGTTCCTAGATCCTTAGAGGTGATTTAATTAGTCCTCATATATATGACAACTGGCCAATGCTTACCTCAAAAAGAATCAACACACTTTACCAGCCAATTCCCTCCATTATATAATTGCATCTGGAAGGAGTTCTCTTTAAATGGTGTTTAATCATTAAAATATGTACAGACATATTGATCCAGCCATCTGTTTCCATATTAGACATCATTAGAGGTTATGGGATAGTTGCAACCATAGCCTCTCAAATGAATAGATGTATTATAGTATTAGTCACACTAGTATTAGTCGGTGTGTGTGTGTACACGTTTTACTATACTTGTGAGTACCAGAAGTCCTCAGCAGTAGTAAACCAACTCAAATTCAGAGAAGTGAGGACATTTTGCCAGTCCTCACTTTTTAAAAGGCTATTTTAGGCTTAGAGGTAAGTTAAGGTTTAGAATTGGGGTTAGGGTTTAGGGGTTAGTGGTTAGGTTTAGAAGTTAGGGTTAGATTTAGGGTTAAGGTTAGGGTTAGGGAAAATAGAATTTTGAATGGTCCCCAAAAAGTCCTCACAAGTATAGTAAGACATAACTATGTGTATGTGTGTGTGTGTGTGTGAGTGTGTGTATGTGTGTGTGTCCTACGTCTTGCCCCAACATCCAGTTAATGGTGTGTTTATTTTTCTACCTCCACGTCAATACAACTAAGTGATGAAAGAAATCTTCAATCCCTTTCATATGTATACAACCCACACACATATTCTACAGCTACACACCAACCAACAAACCAAGACCTCTTTCATGTTCTCACTGTCTATAAACTCAACAGTATGTTAATTGGAGCGTGTGTGTTTTCACCTCTCTCATAGAACATACACGTTCTCACACACACCTACACACACACACACACACACACGTTTGGATTTATTAAACAAACCTCACATTCCTTCCTTGCTGCTGCTGCTCTTTCGATTACACTGTGGAAAATTAAACTATACTCAAACAAATCACAGTCTAGCTGCCTTGGCTGGCCACACACATACATACACACACACACACACGGATTGCCTTTGGCCTGGAGAGTGCTGCTAATTGCTGTTGTACTTAACAGCAGGGTTAGGCTGTGTGTGTGTGTGTGTGTGTGTGTGTGTGTGTGTGTGTGTGTGTGTGTGTGTGTGTGTGTGTGTGTGTGTGTGTGTGTGTGTGTGTGTGTGTGTGTGTGTGTGTGTGGACGCTTGTGTGCGCGTGTGTGTGTTCTATGAGTAAGGTAAAAACAATGAGGTAATGGAGAGGTAGTGCTACAATTAGGGGGAAAACCCTGGCCACCTAGCAATGCAAGTGTTCTCTGTGGGTAGAGAGGGCAGTGTGGAGACCTTGATAATGTGGTTTTATAACAGAGTACTGTTTACAACTCTCTCGCTAAATTGGACGCAGGCGGGACCGATAGCATCGTGGTAACTGGCTGTGCTTGGCAGGGTGTGTGTGTGTGATTAAAGTGTGTTTTGGAGAAGAGGGACCCAAAATGTAAACTAATTTGGCGATGAGGATGTTTCTTATGTAAATGAACAGCTGATCTGTCAGTTTGATAAGCAGCGCTGGCCTGCATGCTTTTTTTAATCCTTCTGCTCTCAAAAACAAAGAAAGTAGAGCAAGCTTTTTTAGTGTTTTAGAGAATTGGGTCTATTTCTGGGTTTTACTTTTGATAGAAATTGAGGCACTCGGTAATGGTCTGTCTGGGTGATTCAAAAGACTCACAGACCGTTTTTGTAGTTCATTTTGGAATAGGCCTTGAGAAAAGGGTGATTGCCTGTGTTGCTCCAAAATTAATTGTACGTTTGCTCTTCAATTGTATTTTTCTAGAAATGGCACTGTCACATTTGGAAAAACGTTAAGAGTTTTTTATAATTTGTAATGAACCTCTCAGGACCACAAAGAGTCTGTCTCAATGTGTGTCTGGCTGACGGGGTGTGGCCCAAGACAAAGAATGTGTCTCAAATGGCAACCTACTCCCTATATAGTGCACTACATTTGACAAGAGCCCTATGGGTTCTGTTGTGCACGATAAGTGGAATAGGGTGCCACTTGGGATGCAGACAAAACACGGCTGGGAACGGGTCTGAAAGTGAATACGCTTACTGTAGGGAGAAGGGGTTAGGACGGGGGGGTAGATATGTAGGGTTGGTGAGGAGAAGGGGGGAAGTGGTTGGGCTGGGGGAAGAAAGAAGGATGGCGGGTGGGTGGGTGGGTGGGTAGGAGAAGGGGAGAAGGGGTTGGACTGGGGGGAGGGGTAGAGATAGGGGGATGGAGGGTGGGTGAGGAGAATGAGGGAAGGGGTGGGGGGGTAGAGGTAAAGGGTAGAAAGGAGGGATGAGGGTGGTTGAGGAGAAGGGGAGAAGGGGTTGGGCTTGAGAGGTAGGAGGAGGGGACGGGGTAGAATTTAGGAGAAAAGAGGAAATTACCCCATTCATCATTATCAGTTGGACCTATGACCTTTACCCCCTGACCTTTGTGGCTTGATTTGCATGGACTCAAATAGTCACTGTGGATGCCCAGTGTGTGTGTGTGTGTGCATGCGCATGGGTCTGGATTTGAGGATGTTGTTTCTTAATTGAGTCATTTTGTTCCTAGATCCTTAGAGGTGATTTAATTAGTCCTCATATACAGTGCCTTGCGAAAGTATTCGGCCCCCTTGAAATTTGTGACCTTTTGCCACATTTCAGGCTTCAAACATAAAGATATAAAACTGTATTTTTTTGTGAAGAATCAACAACAAGTGGGACACAATCATGAAGTGGAACGACATTTATTGGATATTTCAAACTTTTTTAACAAATCAAAAACTGAAAAATTGGGTGTGCAAAATTATTCAGCCCCCTTAAGTTAATACTTTGTAGCGCCACCTTTTGCTGCGATTACAGCTGTAAGTTGCTTGGGGTATGTCTCTATCAGTTTTGCACATCGAGAGACTGAAATTTTTTCCCATTCCTCCTTACAAAACAGCTCGAGCTCAGTGAGGTTGGATGGAGAGCATTTGTGAACAGCAGTTTTCAGTTCTTTCCACAGATTCTCGATTGGATTCAGGTCTGGACTTTGACTTGGCCATTCTAACACCTGGATATGTTTATTTTTGAACCATTCCATTGTAGATTTTGCTTTATGTTTTGGATCATTGTCTTGTTGGAAGACAAATCTCCGTCCCAGTCTCAGGTCTTTTGCAGACTCCATCAGGTTTTCTTCCAGAATGGTCCTGTATTTGGCTCCATCCATCTTCCCATCAATTTTAACCATCTTCCCTGTCCCTGCTGAAGAAAAGCAGGCCCAAACCATGATGCTGCCACCACCATGTTTGACAGTGGGGATGGTGTGGTCAGGGTGATGAGCTGTGTTGCTTTTACGCCAAACATAACGTTTTGCATTGTTGCCAAAAAGTTCAATTTTGGTTTCATCTGACCAGAGCACCTTCTTCTTTGGTGTGGCTCCCAGGTGGCTTGTGGCAAACTTTAAACGACACCTTTTATGGATATCTTTAAGAAATGGCTTTCTTCTTGCCACTCTTCCATAAAGGCCAGATTTGTGCAATATACGACTGATTGTTGTCCTATGGACAGAGTCTCCCACCTCAGCTGTAGATCTCTGCAGTTCATCCAGAGTGATCATGGGCCTCTTGGCTGCATCTCTGATCAGTCTTCTCCTTGTATGAGCTGAAAGTTTAGAGGGACGGCCAGGTCTTGGTAGATTTGCAGTGGTCTGATACTCCTTCCATTTCAATATTATCGCTTGCACAGTGCTCCTTGGGATGTTTAAAGCTTGGGAAATCTTTTTGTATCCAAATCCGGCTTTAAACGTCTTCACAACAGTATCTCGGACCTGCCTGGTGTGTTCCTTGTTCTTCATGATGCTCTCTGCGCTTTTAACGGACCTCTGAGACTATCACAGTGCAGGTGCATTTATACGGAGACTTGATTACACACAGGTGGATTGTATTTATCATCATTAGTCATTTAGGTCAACATTGGATCATTCAGAGATCCTCACTGAACTTCTGGAGAGAGTTTGCTGCACTGAAAGTAAAGGGGCTGAATAATTTTGCACGCCCATTTTTCAGTTTTTTATTTGTTAAAAAAGGTTGAAATATCCAATAAATGTCGTTCCACTTCATGATTGTGTCCCACTTGTTGTTGATTCTTCACAAAAAATACAGTTTTATATCTTTATGTTTGAAGCCTGAAATGTGGTTAAAGGTCGCAAAGTTCGAGGGGGCCTAATACTTTCGCAAGGCACTGTATATGACAACTGGCCAATGCTTACCTCAAAAAGAATCAACACACTTTACCAGCCAATTCCCTCCATTATATAATTGCATCTGGACAGAGTTCTCTTTAAATGGTGTTTAATCATTAAAATATAGAGGTAAAGCGTAGAAAGGAGGGATGGAGGGTGGTTGAGGAGAAGGGGAGAAGGGGTTGGGCTTGAGAGGTAGGAGGAGGGGACGGGGTAGAATTTAGGAGAAAAGAGGGATGGAGTAGGAGAAGAGGGGGATAGAGAAGGGATGTAAGGTGGGTGAGGAGAAAGGAGAAAAGAGAAAAGATGAATGTAGGGTAAGTGAGGGGATGGAGGGGATAGAGAGAAGGGAGGAGGAGGGATGAGGATGTTTTTCGGAAGAGCAGATAGAGAGAGGATGGGTAGAGGGCAGATGAGGAGAGAGGGAGAGAAGGATTGGGAGGCAGTGCGAAGTACAATTTCAAGCCGTTGTATATCAGGTTGATTCTGAGGATTCCAAGAAAAATATAATACTTAAGACTTATGTAAGCAAACAGCCCCCTAAGAACTGGGGCCATACTTATCAGGCATATCAGAGCAGGAGTGCTTATTTAGGATCAGTTTAGTCTTTTAGATCACAATGAAAAGATTACATGGACCTGATCCTAGATCAGCACTCCTACTCTGAGTGAGACTCTTGATACATATGGCCCTGAGTCCCTGTGAAAATTCACGTTTAGTTGAGTTTAGTTTATTTGATCGTTTAAAACAAGGTACACATACAAAATGATGCATTTGATTAAGAATTATCGAGGATAAACAACAAAAAGTCTGACTTTTTTCCTTTGGGTTCCTCTTTCATGATAGCATTTAGCAAGTTTGGCATATGTGGCAGGATTTTAAAAAACGGAAGCTAAAATGGCATGTCAATTTGGTTATTTAGCCATATAAACACAACAACATATACGTACCATACACAAAGGAACTCTATTTGGTCATCCTCATTGGGCTAGGAGGGATTGATCACAGAGGCACCCGCTCCATCAACCAGGATATCACCTTCCTTTGAAAGTTACACAGTGTTGGAATAGTTTGAACAGGCAGAGGCAGGCTTTTCCACTCAGAGGCTCCTGAATATGAAAAAGTACCTTTACCTGCCAGGCTTCTGAATCTATATACACACGCACATACACACACGTTAGCTCTCCTAGTTCTAGCGTTGCGGTTGTGTGAAGAAAGGGGTAAAGTAGTGGATTTACTTTTTTTGGATGTGACTCTCTGGATTTGACGATTACATTTGTACGACTGACAAGATATAGAAGGGCTATGATAGGGTGGCTCTCTTTCTCTCTCGCTCCCTCTTCCCCCCCCCCCCCCCATTTCAATGCAGTTCTCAATTGAGTACATCCACTGTAGTCTCTGACAGATAGCTGAGTTTCTCAACTCCATGATATGTACGTCACATCAAAGGAGTTGGGCGGAGACGACTGTGGGCAGAGTTTTACCTCTGACTACATCGAGTCACTGTCGGTCGATATTTGCAAAAAAATGTCAATTCCTAAACCGTTGCAATGTACCTATGTATTTTCCTCTGTAGCTGTGTGCCTTTCAATGTTTGCTGAAATCTACACTATTTAAGTACAACTTTTGTCAAATATAACCACTGACTGTTTCCTCGTATCGACTGACAGCGACTGGATGTAGTCGGTGGTAAACCTCGCCGACAGTCGTCTCCGCTCAACTCCATTGACGTGATGTACATATCGTGGAGTTGAGAAACCCTGCTATTAGACAGACAGACAGACAGACAGACAGACAGACAGACAGACATAGACACTGATCTATAGCGTTTCCATGATGATGCCACACACACACACACACACACACACGCACGCACAGGATGCGTGTTTAGTGCTATAGCGTGACATCTTCTGTAATAACTACTGTGACTGGTCCGATCGGAATCTCTGGAATATCTTGTTTTGATCAATTGGTGTCAGAAGGAGATGATGGACGTCTAGAATTCCCAGATGGAATTCTGTCACAGACTATAGTCCATTAAGATCTTATGATCGTGTTTTAATATGTTCTATTTAGCGCTGCGCTGCTGTCACCGTATCTTGTGTCACTGCAATACCATTGAGACGTATTCATCCCTTCATCCCTCTCTCACATCCCTTCATCCCTCCTCTCTCCTCTATGTGCCTCTGTAACCTTCAAGTGGAACACGCTGAAAGAGAGAGAGTTTGTTACAGAAGTTCTCTCTCTCTCTCCACGTGGTCGCTAACAGGGGACGGTTAAAGCATCAAGGTTGGGTTGGAGGGGGATTAGACTGGGGGGGGGGGGGGGTATGGATGTGGGAACGTAGACCCGCAACCAACTGCGGCCCTTCATGATGAGTTCAGATTTTTTTCTGTCCCCCACCTCCATCAATGTTGCCCATTTCTGGACTAGAGAAATAGAGCGAGAGAGACACGAGAGAAAAGAGAGAGGGTACAGAGAGAGTGAGGTGAGAGAGGGAAAGAGAGAGAGGGTAGAGAGAGAGAGAGAGAGAGAGAGAGGGAGAGGGAGAGAGAGTATAGGGAGAGGGAGGGTGGAGAGAGAAAGAGAAAGTGAGAGAGAGGGTAGAGGGTAGAGAGAGACAAGGAGAGAGGATATAGAGAAAGAGAGACAGAGTGGGGGATAGTGCAGTTAGAGGGTAGATTCCCCATGCCCTTGGTTGCCGCCAGAGACGCTCGCTCCTTCCCCAAGCTCTGATGATGGGTCATCTCCCCGGGGGCAGAGTGCTGAGTGAACAGCTGGAGCATCGCATGTCAGTCAGCCGCGTGTGTGTGTGTGGTATTACTGTAGCAGTGTGACCCCTACCACTGGTTGACATCTGTTCCTACGCCAGTTATATTTTATAACAGAGGGAGGGAGGGAGGGAGGGAGGGAGGGTCATTCATTCCCCACTTAGCACTGTAAAGGGACAGTTCACCCAAAATGCATTTATAATAATTTATAAAGGATTTCTAATCATTATTAGGTGTTACCAACAATGTTCCCTCAAAGCCGCGCACTTCCTCAGACTGCCACACAAAAGAAATGCCAGGCCTCGCAAAGATGTAAAAGATTGAAATTCCCCCTATTAGTTTGCCCTATATAGATCAACATTATTTTCTGTGATCAAATCAACATTTTCAATGCAACAAACCAAAACAAATCTAACTTTGCAAGATTGAGTCTGTGATTTTGTTGTAGGCAGAGCCAGAACACAACGGAGTAGAATCATATTGGCGAGGGTAGCCCACGAGCGGTCTTTCAATCACCTTTGAGTGAATGCACTTTTCAGATCAGTTCAGATCAGAGTGCATGTGCATATTTGTTGATATTTGTTGATTTGTTGATATTCTTTGCTAGTTAGCGAGTAATTAGCCTAGTTTTAGATAAGTATAGGTCATAAGTATAGTTTTAGATAAGTATAGGTCAGCAATGGGGAGTTACTGCTTCTTACAAGAGCACAAAATGTGCAGGCTACATTTAAAGCTGTCTTTGAGAAAAAGCTTACTCTTAATTAAAGAAGCAGTGTTGTATTTTGAGGCAGGCTTGAATGTGCAAATAAGCCAATAGGCAGAGGGGTAGTCTACATTGTCTAATTCTCTGTATAGTAAAAAGTAAATACAAATATTTCGTAAAGTGGCTTCTTGCATCATACAACACAATTCAATGCAATTTACAGTCACCTATTTGGCCCATGGTGTTATAATTAATTAATGTCAAGACCTTCATAATGTAAAAAAAACAAAACGTTTTTTTAAAGTCTCATGCAATGTAGGCCTGCATTGAACACCCCATATACAGTAGGCTACTGTAGGCTATATCATAGATATCACAAGCTATTTCCATGTGAAAATGTTATGGGATTTGCTCCATTGGTTTTGTTGGTAGGCCTACATTATGCTCAAATAGCCACAATAGTCTATTGGCTACTGTCTAAAACTGTACAGCCTCAGTGTTCACTGTAAACGCACTGGAAGTTGCACAACATATTCACAATGTTCAAGTTTCTGTTCACAAGACCACAAATTTGAACAGTACCCCAAAGAAATGAGAGAAAACAGTGTGGAGGTAAATCTAATCTAAATCATTGTCCTGTTGCTTCATCCTGAACTGACCAATTTGATAATAGGTTTGTGGGTCTTGTGTCCACTAGAAAACCTAGTGAGGGAGGTCTCTGACAGAAAGTAATCTACGGTCGTACAGGGTCAAAGGTTAGGGGTCGACGTATGACGTCAGGACAAGACGCCGTCAGCATCGACTATAAGCATCTGCCATTGGGCCGGAGGGAGTTGAGAGTTAGCTAGCGTGAAGGTCTGCTCATTACTTCATTAAGGCTATCCTCAAATAACTTTTATGTCGGTCACGCTAGATGTGTGTTGTTCGTTTCAAACTGTGTTTGACGTACTTTGACTCCACCGCCTGACAATGGTTGGTGTAGAATTATTGTAAAAGAAAATAGAGGGCTGGAGGAATAAAGAGGGAGAGAGAGAGAGAGAGAGAAAAGAAGATAGAGGGAGGGAGAGATCGAGAGAGAAAAGGAAAGGAAAGAAAAGATAGACAGAGAGAAGCAACAGAGAAATGAAGAGAAACTGACCGTTTGAATTCCTTCACGTCACACTGAAATGACTGTGACTTTAGTGAAAGACACTGATGTAAACAGCTCTAACGTGGACAAATAACTCTCTGCCCTATTTCTAAAACTAAACCGATCACATAATGGATGGCAAGGCTTTATTTACGACTCCGTAACAAAAGAGATTGTCGCAAAATCTTTTTTTAGGTCAAAACACACAAAGACAGAGACAGACACAGACTCTGGCCATACTTGAAAGGAGCCGTGTTTAATTAAAAAGGCCTGATTGAGTTTCACAGCGATTGGCACAGATATGACAGCACAGGAGGCTGACACCCGGCACCCACTACACGACTATGATTTAGTAGTAGTAGTAGTGTGTGTGTGTGTGTGTGTGTGTGTGTGTGTGTGTGTGTGTGTGTGTGTGTGTGTGTGTGTGTGTGTGTGTGTGTGTGTGTGTGTGTGTGTGTGTGTGTGTGTGTGTGTGTGTGTGTGTGTGAGTGTGTGACCAGAATCTGGGGCTCACTGACAGAGAGCCACTTAAATCCCTTTCTTATTAACTCTCCATGACACCTGATCCACCTCGCGGGGTGGCTCACTCATAGACACACACCACACACCACACACACACTCACTGCATAAACCCACGGCTCATCTTACCGCTGCAAAATGGTGTGTGTGTGTGTGTGTGTGTGTGTGTGTGTGTGTGTGCATCTGTGTGCCTTTGGGCCCTTTGTCTCTGCTGTTATCTGGGTGATATCTCATCAGTCTGGTATTAGTCTGTCTGTCTGTGGCACTAAATGAAACATATGTCTTGGTAAGTACACTCGTGCTCTTCCATGGAGGTCAATGGGGCCATATTGTAACTATATAGCAATCTGCTAGGGCTATATTCTGGACATACAGTACATTGTAATAGTATGGGCAACGTAGATCTAGTGGTGGTATGAGCGGCCATTTTGGGGAATTCAGAACACATGGATTAACACCCCTACACCAGCAACAAGTGCCAATGGATCCTTAGTGACCACAGTGGGTCAATACCTTGGTTTAACCTCCCACCCAAAGGACAGTTAAAGCTTGGAGGAAACGAGAACTTTCTTTCTCAACCCTGACCCTGGGGACCCAAAGGGATTAAGGTCACCGCACATATATGTCGGGTGGCCAAGGAGGAAGAAGGAGAAGGGGAGCAGAGTGAAAATGACACGGCTTGGGAACACCTCTTGGAGCCTGTGGTCTGAAAGGGGAAGACTGGGTGAAAGCATGAAGAGTTTTTTTAGGGCCTTCATTTTTGTGGAACCCAGCAGGAAAGTATCCTGAAGGCATAGAGTCAGGTGAAGAGAGAGTGGGAATTGTCATGTTATCAAACTTTGTTTTTTCTTTGCATATATAATTATGCATAGTTACACCCTTCTATTAATATGCGTTGTGTGTCTCTTTGCTTTTCTAGTCTTGTGCTCTCACTCTCTTAGGAACCAGAAGCTGAAATGGAGAAAGCCAAAAACTACAGGTGAAATGTCATGCTGTTGTCCGATGAGAAATAGAGATAAGAGTGTGCATAGTGTGATTATAGATCAGAGGCCATACGTTTCGGAGTTGTAAACCTAATCACTAACTGTGAATGTTAATCATGTTTTTTAAATGTTTTATTATCATTGTTTGTTCATTTATAAGTAATTTCCAAGTTAATTTATTGTTGAACAGTATGGAGTTAATAAATGTTCAAAATGAGGGACTGATGAGTTCTGACTCTAAACTTTTAATATTGTTAATTATCAGGTATCCTATGGAAATATTCAGTGTCATAGTCTGGTTTCTACACCAGAAGTTAATGGTTATGTAAGGGTAAGTAACAACACATCCGCCACGCTCTGATCCTCAACAAAGGGGGCCACGTAGGGGTGCGTGCTCAGTTCCCTCCTGTACACCCTGTTTACTCATGACTGCATGGTCCGGCACGACTCCAACACCATCATCAAGTTTGCTGATGACACAACAGTGGCAGGCCTGATCACTAACAACGATGAGACAGCCTACAGGGAGGAGGTCTGAGACCTGGCCGTGTGGTGCCAGGACAACAACCTTTCCCTCAATGTGATCAAGACAGGAGATGATTGTGGACTACAGGAAAAGGAGGGCCGAGCACACCCCCATTCTCATCGATGGGGCTGCAGCGGAGCGGGATGAGAGCTTCAAGTTCTTTGGTGTCCACATCACATCACATCACTAAGACAGTCGTGAAGAGGTTACGAGAAAGCTTATTCCCCCTCAGGAGACTGAAAAGATTTGGCATGGGTCCTCACATTCTCAAAAGGTTATACAGTTGCACCATCGAGAGCAACTGCTCGGACTCTGACCACAAGGCACTACAGAGGGTAGTGCGTACGACCGTGTACATCACTGGGGCCAAGCTTTCTGCCATCTAGGACCTCTATACCAGGCGGTGTCAGAGGAAGGCCCATAGAATTGGTAAAGTGTATCGGGTGAGTGACTGGTTCCTGGGAAGTCAGGCGCAGGAGAGCAGAGAAGGGTGATAACAGGAGAACTTTAATATACACCCTGGCCCAAAGGCACAGGCGAGGCAGCACAAAGCACAACCACGGTAACATGAACCGGAATAATCAAAAACAAACAAACCTAGGTTTGAAACAAACCTAGCGCAAACCAGCCTGTAGTGTAAAATCCTACACAAAGAACAATTCCACACACAGACATGGTGTCACGTCGTGACGTAGGTCAGGGCGTGACTGGGGAGTGTTCGAGTTTATTATTTCTATGTGTAGTCTAGTTTTTGTATTTCTATTTGTGGGATCTTGTTTTTGTATTGTTGCTTTTGAGCCCTACAAGGCTGTACATTCGTTTGTTTGTTACTCTTTATTGTTTTGTTGCTGGTTCACATTTAAATAAATTATGATGAACCCAAACCACGCTGCGCCTTGGTCCACTCCTTATAACGATCGTTACACACGGGGGAAACAGAGGGTAATATACATTTAGTCTGATGAGGGGATGTGAACTAGGGAAAACGAGACAAAACAAATGGAAAATGAAAGGTGGAGCAGCGATGGCTAGAAGACCAGTGACGTCAACCGCCGAGCGCCGCCCGAACAAGGAGAGGGCCCGACTTTGGCAGAAGTCGTGACATAAAGACTCCAGCCACCCTAGTCATGGACTGTTCTCTCTGCTACCACAAGGCAAACGTTACCGTAGCGCCCAGTCTAGGTCCAAAAGACATCTTAACAGTTTCTACCCCAAAGCCAAATCTAACAGTAATCTAATAATTCCACAACAACTACCTAATGCACACAAATCTTAGTAAAGGGATGGAATATGAATATATACATATAAATATATGGATGAGCAATGACCGCATAGGCAAGAAGCAATAGATGGTATAAAATACAGTATATACATATGAGATGAGGAATACAAGATATGTAAACATTATTAAAGTGGCATTATTAAAGTGACTAGTGATCCATTTATTAAAGTGGCTAGAGTTGAGTCAGTATGTTGGCAGCAGCCCATCAATGTTAGTGATGGCTGTTTAACAGTCTGAAGGCCTTGAGATAGAAGCTGTTTTTCAGTCTCTCGGTCCCATCTTTGATGCACCTGTACTGACCTCGCCTTCTGGATGGTAGCGGGGTGAACAGGCTGTGGCTCGGGTTGATGTCCTTGATGATCCTTTTGGCCTTCCTGTGACAACGGGTGCTGTAGGTGTCCTGGAGGGCAGGTAGCTTGCCTCCGGTGATGCATTGTGCCGACCACACCACCCTCTGGAGAGCCTTGCAGTTGTGGGCGGTGCAGTTGCCGTACCAGACGGTGATAAAGCCCGACAGGATACTCTCAATTGTGCATCTGTAAAAGTTTGTGGGTTTTAGGTGACAAGCTAAATTTCTTCAGCCACCTGAGGTTGAAGAGGCGCTGTTGCACCTTCTTCACCACACTGTCTGTGTGGGTGGACCATTTCAGTTTGTCCATGATGTGTACGCCGAGGAGCTTAAAACTTTCCACCTTCTCCAGTGCTGTCCCGTCGATGTGGATAGGGGAGGCTCCCTCTGCTGTTTCCTGAAGTCCACGATCACCTCCTTTGTTTTGTTGACGTTGAGTGAGGTTATTTTCCTAACACCACACTCCGAGGGACCTCACCTCCTCCCTGTAGGCTGTCTCATCTGCAAACTTGATGATTGAGTTGGAGATGTGCATGGTCACGCAGTCATGGGTGAACAGGGAGTACAGGAGGGGGCTGAGCACACACCCTTGTGGGGCCCCAGTGTTGAGGATCAGCGAAGTGGCGATGTTGTTTCCTACCTTCACCACCTGGGGGCGGCCCGTCAGGAAGTCCAGGAACCAATTACATAGGGCGGGGTTGAGACCCAGGGGCTCAAGCTTAATGATGAGCTTGGAAGGTACTATTGTTTTGAATGCTGATCTGTAGTCAATGAACAGCATTCTTACATAGGTGTTCCTCTTGTCTAGATGGGATAGGGCAGTGTGCAGTGTGATGGCGATTGCATCGTCTGTGGACCTTTTGGGGTGGTATGCAAATTGAAGTGGGTCTGGCGTAGCAAGTAAGGTGGAGTTGATATGATCCTCGACTAGTCTCTCAAAGCACTTCATGATGACAGAAGTGCTACGGGGCGATAGTCATTTATTTCAGTTACCTTTGCCTTCTCGGGTACTGGCTAAATAACAGATTTTATTTCAAATCAGCCAACCCATAAGAACCTTTCACGTTGGAGATGCAGTAGTTCTAACATTACATTGTTATTATTTTATCAAGGAACAGCAATTTTGTGGCCTCATTTGTCAAGTAGGCTAGCTACTTCGCTTCAACTCACGAAATACCCCATATATTGGTGTGACATGTCACTAATCATAGTTTACAACCTTTGATCATAGATTTACTGATCCAGATTTAAAACTAAGTGGTGCAACACATCTCTGATGAATTATTATCCAAGATGTACAAAACCTAGATTAGCTCTAATCCTAGATGAATTTAAACCATGTTGGTGCAACCCACCCTGTCTTATGCAGCTGTGTGACCCAATGGGTGAATAAACTTGGTTTGAGCTTTACTAATCGTCCGTGAGCTTTTATAAGGTTCCGTTAGAACCTAACACCTCCTACACTAGCGACAAGTGCCACAGTGGCCACAGTGGGTCAAGACCTCGGATGAACCTCCCATCCGAAGGACAATTAGAGCCTGGAGTAGACTAGAGCTGTCTTTCTCAACCCGGGCCCTGGGGACCCAAAGGGATGTTCATTTCCGTTTGTTGCCCTAGCAACACCAACACACTTGATTCAACTAATCAACTCATTATCAAGCCTCTCAAATAGAAATGTGTTAGATGCTAGGGCATAAACAAAAATGTGCACCCGTTTGGGTCTCCAGGCCCAGGGTTGAGAACTGCTGGACTAGAGAAAGTAGTTGTGGAAATGTGGTTACAATGTTGGTAAGTAACCCGACCTGACGTGCTGAGGAATGGGATAGTGTAATCAAGAGGCAAAATTGGCAGGAGGCCATTATTATGCATGAGGAGAGGAGGTTGGCTTGGAATCTTGAGGTGAGGTGACATAGGCAACCTGGAAGCTGTCACTGTGTACCACTCTCACTCACTCTATTACATTGAATGAGAACATGTTCTAATGTTTTACATTTTTATTCTATTCTACCTGCAGGGTGTGCTTGTTTGTTTTTTTACCCAATTTCGTGGTATCCAATTGGTAGTTACAGTCTTGTCCCGTTGTTGCAACTCCCGTACGGACTCGGGAGAGGCGTAGGTCAAGAGCCGTGCGTCCCCCTGAAACACAACGGAGGAAACACAGTACGCCTGGCGTCCGCGTCAGCGTGCATTGCGCACAGGAGCCACTAGTGCGCGATGGGACAAGAACATCCCTGCCGGCCAAACCCTCCCCTAACCCGGACAATGCTGGGCCAATTGTGCGCCGCCCCATGTCTCCCGATCACAGCCGGCTGAGACAGAGCCTGGACTCGAACCAGGATCTCTAGCGGCACAGCTAGCACTGCTAGCACAGTGCCTTAGACCACTGCACCACTTCGGAGGCCATCAACAAGGTCTGCTTTACAGTAATGTACGCATCTTGATGAGTCCTAAGAGGAATGAGCTAATGGATACTCAGTATTCTAGCTAGGTACATCCAGTCCACTGCCTATTATGAATATTCAAAGAGGCTAATGAGAAGAACCCGATGCCACTATCATTCAAATGTGAAAAAGTCAAGTCACTACGCTCTTGCTTATGGATGTGGCCAATTATACGTTGAATAAATCTCCCTCTTTCGCTCCTTTGGTTTTGCATATACAGTACGTTTCCCCTTTCTATCGCTCTCCCTTTCTCACCTACTTATCTCTGTATCTCCCTTTTTACTTATCCCCATTTTCTCTGTCCCTCCCTCCTCTCGCTCTCCTTTTCCTCTCCCTCAGTGAAGTGGCGGATCATGTCTCAGAAGAAGATATTTCTGGTATTTGTGGCAATCAGTACCGTCAGTCTACTGCTGCACCATGGGGGCCATTTCAGCTGGTGAGACACACACACACACGCACGCACACACAGAATTTGTTACAGGAAATAATCAATGCCACCTGCTCAGGTTAGCATAGGGCTAAATGTGCCAGGTAATGAAATGGGAACAGCTAACATGTAGCATCAATGATTTTAATTGGCTGATGCGCACTTAAACCTTTTCTATTGTAAGCAAGTATGGCCTGCCTTGTTTCACAGAATACAATAATAATCATTGTCACAGTCCCTGTGCCTCTAGTCTGGCATCAATCACTGTCAACAGATTTAATCCATAACATACAGCATCGAATCTAGTGACCTTCAACCCACAGCCAATCATGTGTATTAAAGACAAGGAAAATATATAATTATGCTTACCATTGTGTTAATCAGTCAAAACTGAATGGGAACTTTATTCACCTTAAAGTTCCTCATTACACAGAGATTGAGCTGCAACTCCCGTATTAAAAGCCCCCCCCTCTATTTTTTGCATCTAGGACGATGGAAGCCTTTCACCTCGGCTGTCCGTCACTACGCACCCACCTGTCCTCCTCTCTCAAGCCCAAACACACCAACGTGGCCTTCCTCAAGACGCACAAGACGGCCAGCACCACCATGCAGAATCTGCTCTTCCGCTTCGCAGAGCGCAACAACCTGACAGTGGCGCTCCCTGTGCAGGCCTGCGGACACCAGTTCTGCTACCCGCGCACCTTCAACGCCCACCTCGTCCACCCACACACCCTGCCACCCAACGTGGTCACCAGCCACATGCGCTTCAACCGTGCCGAGATGCAGCGCCTCATGCCTAACGATACCATCTACGTGACCATACTTCGAGAACCAGGGTCCATGTTTGAATCGTTGTTCAGTTACTATAACCAGTACTGTCAGAGTTTTAAGAGAGTTCCCAATGGGTCCCTGGAGGCATTTCTGGACGAGCCGTGGCGGTACTACCGTCCGGACGAAAAGGACTCCATGTATGCCCGTAACACGCTGACCTTTGACCTAGGTGGGGACAAGGACCGTCCGGCGGCAGACGCAACAGCGTACGCCCGGGCCTTTGTGGCCGAGACAGAACGCGTCTTCTCCCTGGTGATGATCGCCGAGTACTTTGACGAGTCGCTGGTCCTCCTCCGTCACCTTCTCTCCTGGGATCTGGAAGACGTGCTCTACGTCAAGCTGAACATGCGAATGTCCGGCTCCAAGCACAGCCTCTCGCCAGGCCTCCCCTTCAAGATCCGCGCCTGGAACGCCTTGGATGCACGCCTCTATGATCACTTCAACGCCTCCCTGTGGCGCCAGCTGACTGCCCTGGGCCCGGCGTGCGTGGCCAGGGAGGTGCGGTTGCTCCGCAGGGCCCAGGAGAGGCTGGTGAGGGGCTGCTTTGGAGGACGGCTTCCCCAGCTCCGCTCTGCTGCCCAGATCAAGAACAAGGAGCTGCGGCCGTGGCAGCCCAGTGCAAAGGTGGACATCGTGGGCTATGACCTGCCGACCAACACCAACGCCACGTGGCCCGGAAGTCTGGCCCACGAGCTGTGTCTGAAGCTCATCATGCCAGAGGTCCAGTACACCAGGGTCCTGCTTCGATCGCAGTCGCTACGCTACAGACGCAGCTACCCGCTCCGCTCCCCTCAGCCCCAGCCGCAGCAGCCCGTACGGTCGGTCCTGCCACGCCACCAACAGGTGGGGATACAGCAGATACACCGGGAGGCCCTTCCTCCAGGACTTGGTCCCGCCTCTAGCCCCACAGCCACCTCTCGACCTGCAGGGACCCAGAGCAGGGCCACCAGGGTGGTGCTAAGGCCCTCGGGCCCCCAGAGGCAGACGCCATAACTTAAGACTGCAGCACCAGCCTTGAATATAGACAGACTGAATACAGCCAGACTAAATACAGGCATGCAGACAGACAGACAGACTGTCCTCCAGACTTCAGCCATTTGTCCCCAGGGACTGTATCAGGGGGTTCTGGAGGAGATAGGGAGAGGGGGGGGACACCCCCAGATTGGGGCTGGAGATTGGGGTAGGACCCCATCATTATGGGCACAGGCAGAGCACTCCCATTAATTGCAAACTCTGTATGGAACAATAAAGAACTGTTAGTCTCGCTTTATCTCTCTCACTCTCTAATGCCACCCCCCCCTCCCAAATCTTGAGAAGATCTTGATGATGACAGTGAGAGAGGGTCATCGCTCCGGGTCCGCGTCCAACCCTCTAAGCCTTCTCCAGAGAGGAAAACCATCCAGTCCTGGGCCTCTCACCCAATGACTTTACCCCCTCCCACTGAGTGTTAGGCCCCAGGACAGGTCAAATGTCAAAAGTTAGGCCAGCGGTCCTTAGACTGACCCCCCCCCCCCCCTACACACACACACACACACACACACACACACACACGCAGCCCTTACACCAACTCTCTCCCTCCTGCCCACCCTGCTTTAGAACATCTCTCTCTGCTTCACCGACCCCAGCTCATCTCTCTCTCCCCTCCACCAGCAACTGAACTCGACCATGGCGGCTGCTGCTGACAAATGGGATGTTTTTAGATATGGGAATTGTGTGTGAAAGCGTTTTTCCTATGTATTTTGTTTATCTGGGGCGTTATCGCAATAAAGTTTTATGTAAAGTCTTATGTAAAGGTAGGGATCTTATAACCACAAGACACACACACACACCGGACTCAACCCGTTGTTGGTTATGCAAGCCTGCTAAAAGACATGATGAGTGAGAGCTACAGTGTTTGAATATTTAATTATGTATTCTTAATGAGGCTCTCTTTGGAGAGACCTTCCACTTGGGTTACACAGTGAAACACACACACACACGCGCACACACACACACACACACACACACACACACACACACACACACACACACACACACACACACACACACACACACACACACACACACACACACACACACACACACACACACACACAGCAGTGTGGAACATGCCAAAGCAGCTTACTTATCCGAAACAAAGCATAGGGAGGAAATAACTACGATACTGGGAGAAAACAGTAGAAGAAGAGAGAGTCTGGGTCCTGTTCATTTGGACACACTGCGGAAAACATTTTAAAACATTTTGCAATGGGAATTCAAAAAATATGTGTTTCTTCTTCGACAACTCCATATACTATTTATTCCCTTCCTGTTTCAGTCCTTGGTCTCCCATTTGGTGCCTAATGAACATGGCCCTGGTGTGGTGGCTGTCATGTGGAGGTGTTTTGCCACTCGTTTCATTATGTGGTACATTTTTTATGCAGTTGGTTGTTCATGTTTAACCTAAATGGTATGCTTCGACCTGGGTGTCCTTGAGGGTGTGTGTGTGTGTGTGTGTGTGTGTGTGTGTGTGTGTGTGTGTGTGTGCGTGTGTGCGCGTGTGTGTTTCTGAGTATATATTATTTATTCTCTTCATCACTGGAAAAAAACAGTCTGTGTATGTTTACATTCAATGTATATTTCCGATTTTGTAACAGGACATTGTATTGTGGACCAAACCACTAATGGCAATACACACTGTGCTGTACATGGCATGTTCTGATGAATCAAATGTAAAATTTCTACATCGGCCAAACACAAAAGCTACTCAGACAGCACCAAGTGTAATCACTGAGGCATGAATTTTATTGTGTTTTAAGTGCTTCATAATGCTCCAGAGTGCATCCCAAATGACAGCCTATTCCCTACATAGTGTATTATTTGTAGTGCACTATGTAGGGAATAGGGTGCCATTTGGGACTCAGTTCTAGTCTCGTGGAAAGAGGACAGGGTAGAAAGATAACTTTCTGAAGGGCCCTTGACCCGTGAAATCCTCCATGTTTGACTGCTGTTCATTTTTAAAGTGCTCTTTGATTGTACTTTATTTTTCATCCCAAATGTCACCCTTTAAATAGGGAATAGGTTGCCATTTGGGACACAAGGTATCAAATCTAGGCTGGTTTCTCGGTTTTGAGAGACATAACTAACACAGAATGGTGGTTGTGTCACCTACAAGTCAGTGTTAGCCAGCCTTTTTAGGAATGCTAGAATTAAGCAATAAGGCCCGAGGGGGTGTGGTATATGGCCAATATACCATGGCTAAGGGCTGTTCTAAAGCACGATGCAACGCGGAGTGCCTGGACACAGCCCTTAGCCGTGGTATATTGGCCATATGTCACAAACCCCCGAGGTGCCTTATTGCTATTATAAACTGGTTACCAACATAATTAGAGCAGTAAAAATAAATACTTTGTCATACCTGTGGTATACGGTCTGAAATACCACCGCTATCAGCCAATCAGCATTCAGGGCTCGAACCAACCAGTTTAGAATAGCTGTTTTACTACTGTACATCTTGTCACTTTATTTGTCAAACTCTCTTTTAGAACAACGTGGAACAAAAGTGTTCTTTTAGAATGAACCGTGTTCTGTTTTTAGAGTGTCTTTCTCAACAAATTGTGTCTTTGTTAAGAGAAAGTGTCAATGTGACACAAAATGATGCGCTTGATCTTTTTTCTGTGACTATATTTCCAATGACATTGTTTCTCTTTCCATGGCATTAATTCATTCTCATACGATATTTATTGATGTATTTGAACTGAAAGGGGTGTTTCTGTTTTTGACTGGGGGGCTCTGATCATACAGAAGTAAGGTAACGTTTCCCTTAGACGCATATCTGGGGACAGTTTAGCATTTTCTCTGCTAATGGTTAAGGATAGGATTGGGGAGGGGGAGCTGATCCTAGATCTGTACCTAGGGGAAACTTTACCTAGATCATACAGCTAGAGACAATCAGAGCTAGATGTCCCAAAGCTTTGTACTGAGGGTTGATGGGGGAAAAGCAAACCCTTAAAAGTTGAATGATTCAAATCAATGTTGTTTGTTGTCATTTTTCATTTTACATGGGGTATCGGTTGTTAATTACTTTAATTGATAAGCCATTATAAATGGTTATACATTGTTTAGAAATGCTTATACATGTTTATAAATGGTTATAAATGCTGAAATATGCATTAATAATAGTAAACACTAGTTGTAGTTTTATAAGACTTATTAATGAAAGCTATTACATGAAAATACACATGTACATCATTAAGAAGATACATATGTATACAACAAGAAGGGATTCAAATCCCCAAGAGTCTCAAGCTGCCATGAAGCAGCCTAATATGCAAATACACAAATATCTTTCTCCTTTTTCAATGGGAGAAACCGATGCAAATCAAATGTGTTTGATGTTTACTATGATTACAGCAATCAGCTGTCCCCCTTGCCAATGTTTTATTATTACCGCTGTTGTTGTCATGGTTTTATCACGAGCTGAAGTGGTGAAGCTGTGTGTGTGTGTGTGTGTGTGTGTGTGTGTGTGTGTGTGTGTGTGTGTGTGTGTGTGTGTGTGTGTGTGTGTGTGTGTGTGTGTGTGTGTGTGTGTGTGTGTGTCTGCCTGGCTGACTGCACTGCTCAGATCTGTGTCACTTCAAACGGACGACAAAGCCACTCTCTGCCAGAGCTCTAATGAGACGCTAATTGAAAGGAGCCGGTGAACATCCATCTGCATCCCAAATGGCAGCCTATTCCCTACTATAGGGAATAGGGTGACATTTGGAACGCAGTCACAATCTCATTCAACCGCCCCCCTAATCAAGACAGTTCCATAATTATTGGCACCCTTGATAAAGATGAGCGAAAAAATAATGTATAAAATAAGTAATTCAAATACTGAGTTATATTGTATGATCTAATAAATGTGAACATTATATTATTTTATACTAATACAATTGCTCAGAGAAAGATATTTGTATGACTTGATTGGCATCCATAATGATTATTGTAAATAAAATCTAACAAAATAACATCTGAATTAACATTCTACTTTTTTAAATTCATCTCAGTTTACGGAACTGTATTGTGGCCTTCCATGGCTTCCTGTTTCACTGGGGTATAAAAATTAGGTAACACACATGGACAATCCCTTTGTCACACATCACTGTGGCAAAAGTCAAAGAGCTCACAAACAAAAAAAGACAAATGGTTGTTGACCTTCGTAAAACAGGAAATGGGTACAAAAAATAGCAATAATATCTGAAATATACCATTTACCACTATTAGGGCAACAACTAAGAAGTTTAAACACACTGGAACAGTGGTGTACTTGCCTGGTATTGGTCAGAAGTGTATCTGGTTGGTTCGGAAAGCAATGGAAAGTCCAAAATCTAAAGTTGGAGAATTACAGAACTTGGTTGCATTTTAGGGTCACCAGGACTCAAATCTACAATTAGATACCACCTCCATGCCAATAGAATCTTTGGAAGGGTTGCCAGAAAAAAAAGCCTTGATTAAGAGCAAATGTAAATGGAGGAGTAAGCTTGCTAATAGGCAATGGCACTTGGATTGAAACCGGTGCTACTGTGTAGTCAGATGACCCAAAAATAGAGCTATTTGCCTACACACACCAGTGGTGGGTTTGGCTTCAAAAGAAGGATGCATATGGGTAGTTGCCATATGGCCAAAATAAAAGTGAAAAATTATTTTCTCTAAAATTAAAGTAAAAAAACAAATAGTCACAATATACTATGTCTAAACAACTCTAACTGTTATTAGGCTAGCTTCAACTTTGAATTTATATCAAATTTAATTAATAATTTCATGCATTAGTGCCTTGAATTTGTCCTCTGGTGTGACATTACACTTAATGTGAATACACATATAAACTCAGCAAAAAAAGAAGCGTCCTCTCACTGTCAACTGCGTTTATTTTCAGCCAACTTCACATATGTAAATATTTGTATGAACATAACAAGATTCAACACCTGAGTTTCAAACTGAACAAGTTCCACAGACATGTGACTTACATAAACTGAATAAAGTGTCCCTGAACAAAGGGGGGGTCAAAATCAAAAGTAACAGTCAGTATCTGGTGTGGCCACCAGCTGCATTAAGTACTGCAGTGCATCTGCTCATCATGGACTGCACCAGATTTGCCAGTTCTTGCTGTGAGATGTTACACCACTCTTCCACCAAGGCACCTGCAAGTTCCCGGACATTTCTGGGGGGAATGGCCCTGGCCCTAGCCCTCACCCTCCGATCCAACAGGTCCCATACTTGCTCAATGGGACTGAGATCTGGGCTCATTGCTGGCCATGGCAGAACACTGACATTCCTGTCTTGCAGGAAATCACACACAGAATGAGCAGTATCGCTGGTGGCATTGCCATGCTGGAGGGTCATGTCAGGATGAGCCTTCAGGAAGGGTACCACATGAGGGAGGAGGATGTCTTCCCTGTAACGCACAGCGTTGAGATTGCCTGCAATGACAATTTAATTATATTACACTGTCTGCAAACAAGAATTTCTAAGATCCTGGTCGAATGAAACATACGGAGGCCCAGCTAAAGGGTTTAAAAAGGTTTATTCACGGAACGTTCTACCCTCAAGAATACAAAACAATTAATTTTATACTGACTTTTCACGCCCACACAAACATACGCACACACACACATACACACATACATTTTATTATCCAATAGGCCACAAAGTGTCCTATCCCATCTCCCCTTTGATACTTGGCTCCGCCCCTGTATCAATATTGCCGCAAATCTTGTAACGATCGTCTGTGGTGGAAGAAGGTGAGGACCAAAGCGCAGCGTGGTAAGTGTTCATGTTTTTTAATAAAGTAATGAACACTGAACAAAACAATAAACGTGAAGTAATCAAACCGAAACAGTCCCGTGTGGCACAAACACTAACACGGAAAATAAACACTCACAACTCAAAAGTGAAACCAGGCTACCTAAGTATGATTCTCAATCAGGGACAATGATTGACAGCTGCCTCTGATTGAGAACCATACCAGGCCGAACACAGAAAATCCCAAATTATAGAAAAAAGAACATAGACAACCCACCCAACTCACGCCCTGATCATACTAAAACAAGGACATAATAAAAGAACTAAGGTCAGAACGTGACAAATCTAAACAATTCACTGTCATGTGTCTTATCTACTTTAAGAGTTATCTGTGCTGCTTTCTATGGTCTTAGAGTTCCTGAAACCAACTAAGTTTTCATATCCCTTTTGACTCCACTCAGTAACTGTTATCTACCCATTCTGTGTCACTCCTATCTTGCTCATTTCCTGACCCCCCTTATAAACCTTTTCCTCTCTGCTCTCAAACCTTCAAGGTCTCAGCAGCGCGGGGAGGGCTCCTCTGTCTGCCCTTTCCCCTATCGGTCTGTAGCTCTTTCTCATAACAGTCCGTAACAACTATGTGGAGGGCCTTGAGTCCCTCCACTGCCGGGGATTCTTTTAACCCAACATTCTCCCGGAGCGTCATATATATATATATATATATATATATATATATATATATATATATATATATATATATATATATATATGATCATATATATATATATATATAAAATACTACTACCGGTCAAAAGATAAAACAACATTTTCAAATAACATGACCAGATCACAGTTACTACTCTGGAACCCTCCACAACGAGAACTTATTGTACCCTTATGGCCATCGGAAGAGAGACTCAAGAAAGTCTGCCCTTAGTCCAAGGCTATGCCATTTCTTTCTTCTCATTGGTTCAAATTACAACTACCGTAATTTCCAGACCATAAGCCGCTACTTTTTTCCCATGCTTTGAACCTCGCGGTTTATACAATGACACGGCTAATTTATGGATTTTTCCCGCTTTCACAAGATTCATGCCGCCAAAAAACTGAGCACTGTCACATAATGTGACGTAAATCGAGCGCGCTCAAACTTCCCATCATTCTGATTACGGTAGTCATTTTGTCACCCTCATCATGGCAAAGACACGGAGAAATGCATATGATGCAGCTTTCAAGTTGAAGGCAATTGATCTGGCAGTTGGAACAGGAAATAGAGCTGCGGACAGCGTGGAGCATTGTCAAAAAATCCACTATCATCAACGGGTTTCGAAAGGCTGGACTGCTGCGTGTTGAAGAGGACAGCGATCCAACATCGGATGAAGCAATTCTGAGGCTATTCAACTCCGACACTGAAGGAGATGACTTCAGTACACAGGAGGAGGAAGATGGTGACCAATGACTTTCTTGGTAGGCTACTGTTTGCTGCTATTTTTTTAAATTTTTGTTACAAGCCGTGTTTCGTTAAAGCCTATTTATTTTTGTTACAAGCCGTGTTTCGTTTAAAGGCTGTGTAAAGTTCATTTGTTTCAATGTATCGGTAGGCACCTGCGGCTTATAGACATGTGCGGTTTATTTATGTACAAAATACATATTTTTGTTTTAATTCAGTGGGTGCGATTTATATTCAGGTGCGCTTAATAGTCCAGAAATTACGGTATCTGTCACACCCTGACCTTAGTGTTCTTTGTTTTCCTTGTTATTTTGGTTAGGTCAGGTGCGTGAAATGGGTGATATATGTGTTTTGACTTGTCTAGGGGTTTTGCATGTTTATGGGGCTGTTTCCTTTCTATGTGTTTATGTAAGTCTATAGTTGCCTAGATTGGTTCTCAATTAGAGGCAGGTGCTTATCGTTGTCTCTGATTGGGAACCATATTTAGGCAGCCATGTTCTTTGGGTAGTTTGTGGGTGGTTGTCTTCTGTCTTTGTGTCTATGTACTAGATAGGACTGTTTCGGTATTTTGTAGTGTTCACATTTATGGTCTTTATTAAACATGTTGAACTCTAACCACGCTGCGCTTTGGTCCGATCCTTCGTCCACAGAAGAAAGCCGTTACAATGTCAAGGAACTATAAACATGTTCATAATTATCAATTACTCAATTTACCTTAAAATCAGTATCACAAATGGCCTTAAATTCCAAATTGCCCTCCATGAGGCTGATCAGACCACAAAGGAAAAAGCCATGATAGAGGTCAAGAGTCATACCACCCTTTTACAGTCGTGTTACTCAATTGATATATTCCCAGAACATTCCCTTATCATAAGAATTCACGTGTTTAGTTAAAACTCAGAAAATAAAACGTATCATATTCCACATGTGTGTACCCCTTTAAGATTTCGTGTCTCTAGGAAAATGGAAATCTCCACAAACCCTAAAGCTAAAAATAAGCAACATATCCAGGCCTTTTCAATTTTGGTAGAAACATGCCTCGTTCTCACTCACTCGCTCCCTTCAAGATTACAGCCCCGGCAACATTTCCACAGAAAGACAATGAAGCATTACCCCCCCCCCCCCCCCGCAAATAACCTTTGTCAAACAACCCCGATTCAGTAACCCTTACGTTAACTACAACCAAAACCTAACAATCATTCCATTTTACTCCTTCCAATCATCAGTTTTAGATTTCCTCAATGGTGATATATGAAACCCATTCAGTCCCTCTGCAGACAGTCTCCGCAAATTCTTAATAGGAATATCCTGTCATTAGATACCCACAACTGTGATCAATGTGCACTGTTTCTTTAAAATAAAATGAACTCAACCTGCAATCCCCTTTACCGACCGGACATGGTTCCACATAATGGAAACAGATTATAATGTTTAGAATACGAATGTCTAATCTCGAACAGAATTTACAACATCAATCAACATCTCTCAATCAAAATTGTACTGTCAGAAGTACAGAAAAGAGTCTGTACCCGAACAACTGTCAAATCAATTTGAGTACTGTTATTGTGTATTCTACTTTATGACACAGCTTTACGTTATTCCTCCTGCAATTTACCCTCTACTTAAACCGAGCTCTGTTAAGTCTATCCCAAGCTTTCCAACTTTCTCTACTCCAAATTTTAAAAGTACCAGGTACTTCGCTAAATTCATAACGTATGTCAGTCAATCCATAAGAACAATAAAATTTCGATGGGCACAACTCTATCGTAATTGTCTCTTCGTTATTATTTAGAATTCATTAGATTTAGATAACTGTCTCTCCTATGATTCAGTATTTTAAATACGACTCCATTCCCAATACGTTGTTCCAGCGGACCATTTAGGCAAGACAACGCATTCCATCGAAATTGCCCCGCTATTATTTAGAATGGATTAGTCTTTCAAGTTAACCTAAACAAGCTATTAAAACGTTCAGCATATCCTGAACAAACACTAACTAACCGTATCTCTCCCAGCAAAACATATCAGTATTTGAATTACAATCAGAATGAATTTTAGTCTTTCGGTGCCAAGGCTGAGATACGAACCCGAGTCTCCCGCGTTGTAGGCCACCCCTGGACCAACAGCACTATTTAAGAGATCTAGGCGCCAATAACCATATTATTATAATTCTCTGTAGTTGTAAACTACAGCACCGAGACAACTCCCGGAAAATAGCCCAAATTTAAAGGTCCAAGCATTTCCCCAGTGAGGATTCTCATCAATCTTTCTCTATGGGTGGCAGGGTAGCCTAGTGGTTAGAGCATCAGACTAGTAACCTGAAGGTTGCAAGTTCAAATCCCTCAGCTGACAGGGTACCAATCTTTCATTCTGCCCCTGAACAGGCAGTTAACCTACTAGTCACAGTTCACTCTTTTACAGTCTCGGTGGTCATGGCCGACTTTCGTGCAGTGTTTACACGGTGCCTCACAATCTCTAGCATACTTTAGTGCAGTGTTTACACGGTGCCTCACAATCTCTAGCATACTTTAGTGCAGTGTTTACACGGTGCCTCACAATCTCTAGCATACTTTAGTGCAGTGTTTACACGGTGCCTCACAATCTCTAGCATACTTTAGTGCAGTGTTTACACGGTGCCTCACAATCTCTAGCATACTTTAGTGCAGTGTTTACACGGTGCCTCACAATCTCTAGCATACTTTAGTGCAGTGTTTACACGGTGCCTCGCAATCTCTAGCAAAATTACCCGGTTTGTTACAGTTAAAGCATCTATCTCCCCCTTTCTTCTGATTGTTTCTATCCACTTTTCTTGACTTTCTCACTTTCTCTACCTCTATCCACTTCCTCAATAAGTTTGCTAAATCCTGTCCTCCTCTCTCTCTTCCTCCCTCAGCTCCCTGAGGACCAGCATATGGGGGAGGGGGTAACGGGACAGGCGGCACCTGATGTGACTGTCTGCGTTTCATGACCACCACCTCGTCATCTGGTTTTTCCCTCTCTCCCTGGTCTGCCAGGGAGGGGTATAATTTGGGTTTAAGTGCTGCCTCTGTGGGATACGTGGGAGTCCTCTCTATCTGCTCCTGGCTACCTAATTCTTCCTCCTTAGTAGCGCCCTTTTTCTGGGCCCCCTCCGCTCTGTTTCTAGTTTCAGCCAGCCAAATACCAGCGGGGTCGAGCCCTTCTGTCCGTTGCTCTTCTACCTTGTCCCCTTACTATATTTGCTCTCCTGAACCTATGTTGAGAAATACCTCCGTTAATCTTTCCTAGAACTTTACAATAATTATTTGTATGAATCCCGATATATTATTTAGATCTCACACTTTATACGACTATAAGTTCTACTTATTCTTAGTTTCTCCTTATGACTTTTGACTCATAGATATATTTATCTCACACGCAAATAATTATCTTCTTATTCTATGTGTGTGCTTAAAACTCTGATCTCTTATGTCACTATTCCCTATGTGTGTGATCTTTTCTTGGAATGATCGAACCTATTTTGCGTGCCTCCGATAGTTCTTGTTTCCCTTCCTACTAATATACTTTAGATCAATTACTTCAACCAGTTTTACTTTTAGTTCTTACTGTTAGATCTTAGTATGTTAGATTGGCTAATGTATATTGGCCAATTTAACGTTTAGGTCTCAACATTAAATAGTTTCAGTGCGTGCAGATCCCTTCGTGCCATTCCGGAAAATCTATGCTCTTCTCTTTTTGCTATCTCTTAACCTCCAGTGTTTTTCCTTTCCTGAACCTTTATCTATAGAGGTGTCTTTCGATCTGACATTAAGTATCATCCGTATACAACTATAAGCTATTTTCCATGGGTCATAAATCCCTAGACAGCAGCCTATTTTTCTGTTGTTGCTTGTTCTTTTGACGTTAATATCTCGTATGTCACTCCGCTATATTAGGTTTCCCTTCTCCCTTCTTTAGTACTTATAAGTAGTGTAATGTCCACTGATAATCTTGGTGTCACTGATACCTTGCGTCATTTACGGACATTCTAATATATTCTCTAATAATCTTTAGTATAGTTTGGTACTGCAGATACCCGGTGACATTACAGACCCCCTTCTACTGTTGCCTAGGTGGCTCTACACCCAATTCCTACCTTCCATTTGCATAGAATACTTCGTTGCCTTTAAAACTTTTCTCTACACAAAATTGTAAAGATAGGTCACCGCGTTAGAATGCCCTACGGGAATTTAAAATCAACACCTCAACTACGCCAAAAACAATCAAATATATTTCTGAATGTAGCCCAAGCGTCAATTCCCCAAATGCGTGAATAAAGCTTTACTGACCTTCTCATAGACTGGGAAAAGCAATGTAGTTTGGATCTCGTCACCACCTCTGTCGTGTACCAGTTCACCCACTGGCCTGAAATAAACCCTCAATTCAGAGGTCAGGTCTTTGTCTTACGGATCCTGGATCCGCCCGTGCACGGTTCTCAGCAGTTCCTTGGGACAACAGAGGCAGATTTTGAGATCCGGCTCGAAGGACCAATTGATAAGAGAATTATGTTCTCCAGGAACATCACCCAATTTAATTATATTACTCTCAGTCTGCAAACCAGAATTTGTAAGATCCTGGTTGAATGAAACAGACGGAGACCCAGCTAAATAGTCAAAAAGGTTTATTCACGGAACGTTCTACCCTCAAGAATACAAAACAATTAATTTTATACTGACTTCTCACGCCCACACATACACACAAACATACGCACACACATGTCCTGCTATGCACACACTGTCTGTCTCACTACCCAGCCGACAGAGATAGTGACCTTGTCCTTGAGACGTACTCCCGTTCTCTCCCAAATCTCTAGTCAGGTCGGCACCAAGCTCAGACAGTCTGTATTTAAAATACCATAAAGACATATTGTTTTACCCTAATTCTGACAAGGACTACACATTTATTGATTAGGATGTTATACATTCAAATCAATTCCATACAATAATACGTTTCAGGGTGGAATATTCTAATCATTCAATTAACAGAAAATTCTCACCTATCAATGGCTGATGGGGCCCCTACAGGGTGGATCACAAATGCCAATCAGTGTGAAACTGGTAGGGCAGAGAGGGAACAATGGGATTGATGGGCTAATGCAGTGAGTGACAACCAGGAATAGGAGCACTACAGCCAGCCCCAAAATCTGCCTGCACCCACACTAGGGCCAGGTAAAAGAACTAGAGATCTAGACCTTCACCTGAGGGCAGAGACAGAACCAGAGGTGGTAGGTTTTTCATCTTCAATGCCCATGCTGATGGAAGGAGGTTTTCACTCAAAATCTCACGATACATGGCCCCATTCATTCTTTCCTTTACACAGATCAGTCGTCCTGATCCCTTTGCAGAAAAACAGCCCCAAAGCATGATGTTTCCACCCCCATGCTTCACAGTAGGTATGGTGTTCTTTGGATGCAACTCAGCATTCTTTGTCCTCCAAACACGACGAGTTGAGTTTTTACCAAAAAGTTCTATTTTAGTTTCATCTGACCATATGACATTCTCCCAATCTTCTTCTGGATCATCCAAATGCTCTCTAGCAAACTTCAGACGGGCCTGGACCTGTACTGGTTTAAGCAGGGGGACACGTCTGGCACTGCAGGATTTGAGTCCCTGGCGGCGTAGTGTGTTACTGATGGTAGGCTTTGTTACTTTGGTCCCAGCTCTCTGCAGGTCATTCACTAGGTCCCCCCGTGTGGTTCTGGTATTTTTGCTCACCGTTCTTGAGATAATTTTGACCCCACGGGGTGAGATCTGCGTGGAGCCCCAGATCGAGGGAGATTATCAGTGGTCTTGTATGTCTTCCATTTCCTTCCTTCCTTCCTTTGAGGTTGTGGACAGGTGTCTTTTATACTGATAACAAGTTCAAACAGGTGCCATTAATACAGGTAACGAGTGGAGGATAGAGGAGCCTCCTAAAGAAGAAGTTACAGGTCTGTGAGAGCCAGAAATCTTGCTTGTTTGTGGGTGACCAAATACTTATTTTCCACCATTTGCAAATAAATTCATTAAAAATCCTACAATGCGATTTTCTGGATTTTTTTTCTCATTTTGTCTGTCATAGTTGAAGTGTACGTATGATGAAAATTACAGGCCTCTCTCATCTTTTTAAGTGGGAGAACTTGCACAATTGGTGGCAGACAAAATACTTTTTTGCCTCACTGTAGATGACCTGGAGCCAGTGGGTCTGGCGACGAATATGTAGCGAGGGCCAGCTGACGAGAGCATACAGGTCGCAGTGGTGGGTGGTATATGGGGCTTTGGTGACAAAATGGATGGCACTGTGATAGACTACATCCAATTTGCTGAGTAGAGTGTTGGAGGCTATTTTGTTAATGACATCGCCGAAGTCGAGGATCGGTAGGATAGTCAGTTTTATGAGGGTATGTTTGGCAGCGTGAATGAAGGATGCTTGTTGCGAAATAGGAAGCCGATTCTAGATTTCATTTTGGATTGGAGATGTTTAATATGAGTCTGGAAGGAGAGTTTACAGTCTAGCCAGACTGTAGTTTGTAGATGTCCACATATTCTAAGTCAGAACCGTCCAGAGTAGTGACGCTAGTCGGGCGGGCAGGTGCGGGCAGCGTTCGGTTGAAAAGCATGCATTTAGTTTTACTAGCGTTTAAGAGCAGTTGGAGGCCAAGGAAGGAGTGTAGAAGCTAATTTGAAGGTTTGTTAACACAGTGTCCAAAGAAGGGCCAGATGTATACAGAATGGTGTCGTCGAGGTGGATCAAGGAATCACCAGCAGCAAGAGCGACATCGTTGATATATACAAACAAAAGAGTCGGCCCAAGAATTGAACCCTGTGGTACCCACATAGAGACTGCCAGAGGTCCGGACAACAGGCCCTCCGATTTGACACACTGAACTAAGTCAGTGAAGTAATTAGTGAACCAGGCGAGGCAGAGAAACCAAGAATGTTGAGTCTGCCAAAAATAATACAGTGATTGAATGAGTCGAAAGCCTTGGCCAGGTCGATGAAGACAGCTGCACAGTACTGTCCTTTTTCGAGGGCGGTTATGATATCATATAGTACCTTGAGTGAGGCTGACGTGCACCTGTGACCAGCTCGAAAACCGGATTGCACAGAGGAGAAGGTACGGTAGGATTCAAAATAGTCAGTGATCTGTTTGTTAACTTGGCTTTCGAAGACTTTAGAAAGGCAGGGCAGGATGGATATAAGTCTGTAACAGTTTGGGTCTAGAGTGTCACCCCCTTTGAAGAGAGGGATGACCGAGGCAGCTTTCCAATCTTTAGAGAATGTCGGAAGATACGAAAGAGAGGTTGAACAGACTGGTAATAAGGGTTGCAATAACGGCAGATGATAATTTTAGAAAGAGAGGGTCCAGATTGTCTAGCCCAGCTGATTTGTACGGGTCCAGGTTTTGCAGCCATTTCAGAACATCTGCTATCTGGATTTGGGTGAAGGAGAAGCTGGGAGGCTTGGGCAAGTAGTTGTGGGGGTGCGGAGAGTTTGGCCGGGGTTGGGGTGGCCTTGAGAAAAACATAGCCAATCGTAGAGAAATGCTTATGGAAGTTCTCAATTATCGTGGATTAATCGGTGGTGACAGTGTTTCCTAGCCTCAGTGTAGTGGGCAGCTGGGAGGAGGTGCTCTTATTCTCCATGGACTTTACAGTGTCCCAAAACGTTTTGGAGTTAGAGCTGCAGGATGCAAATTTCTGTTTGATTAAGCTAGCCATTGCTTTCCAAACTGATTGTGTGTATTGGTTCCTGACTTCCCTGAAAAGCTACATAGCGTGGGGACTATTTGACGCTAGTGTAGTGTAATCCGCCACAGGATGTTGTTGTGCTGGTCGAGGGCAGTCAGGTCTGGAGTGAACCAAGGGCTATATCTGTTCTTAGTTCCACATTTTTTGAAAGGGGCAGGCTGTCACAACTTCCGCCGAAGTCGGTCCCTCTCCTTGTCCGGGCGGCATTCGGCGGTCGACGTCACTGGCTTTCTAGCCATTGCCGATCCACTTTTCTTTTTCCATTTGTTTTGTCTTTGTCTTACACACCTGGTTTCAATTCCCCAATTACTTTTTCATTATTTAACTCTCTGTTCCCCCATGTTTGTTTGTGAGTAATTATTTATTGTATTGCGGTCTGTTTAATGTGGCCTTGTATTTATATTACGTGTATTGTGTTTTTATTGAGTAAATTGCTTTCTTTACTCATACAGTGAGGGAAAAAGGTATTTGATCTCCTGCTGATTTTGTACGTTTGCCCACTGACAAAGAAATGAGAGACAGAATAACAACAACAAAAATCCTGAAAACGAATGTCAAAAATGTTATAACGCACTCTTAAAGGGAGTGCTTCTAATGTCAGCTTGTTGCCTGTTAAAAAGACACCTGTCCACAGAAGCAATCAATCAATCAGATTCCAAACTCTCCACCATGGCCAAGACCAAAGAGCTCTCCAAGGATGTCAGGGACAAGATTGTAGACCTACACAATGCTGGAACGGGCTACAAGACCGTCGCCAAGCAGCTTGGTGAGAAAGTGACAACAGTTGGTGCGATTATTCGCAAATGGAAGAAACAAAAGAACTGTCAATCTCCCTCGGCCTGGGGCTCCATGCAGGATCTCACCTCGTGGAGTTGCAATGATCATGAGAATGGTGAGGAATCAGCCCAGAACTACACGGGAGGATCTTGTCAATGATTTCAAGGCAGCTGGGACCATAGTCACCAAGAAAACAATTGGTAATACACTACCCCTGCTCAAGAAAGCACATATACATGCCCGTCTGAAGTTTTCCAATGAACATCTGAAAAATTCAGAGGACAACTAGGTGAAAGTGTTGTGGTCAGATGAGACCAAAATGGAGCTCTTTGGCATCAACTCAACTCGCCGTGTTTGAAGGAGGAGGAATGCTGCCTATGACCCAAAGAACACCATCCCCACCGTCAAACATGGAGGTGGAAACATTATGCTTTGGGGGTGTTTTTCTTTGAGGACAACTTCACCGCATCAAAAGGGACGATGGACGGGGCCATGTACCGTCAAATCTTGGGTGAGAACCTCCTTCCCTCAGCCAGGGCATTGAAAATGGGTCGTGGATGGGTATTCCGGCATGACAATGACCCAAAACACATGGCCAAGGCAACAAAGGAGTGGCTCAAGAAGAAGCACAATAAGGTCCTGGAGTGACCTAGCCAGTCTCCAGACCTTAATTCCATAGAAAATCTGTGGAGGGAGCTGAAGGTTCGAGTTGCCAGATGTCAGCCTCGCAACCTTAATGACTTGGAGAAGATCTGCAAAGAGGAGTGGGACAAAATCCCTCCTGAGATGTGTGCAAATCTGGTGGCCAACTACAAGAAACATCTGACCTCGGTGATTGCCAACAAGGGTTTTGCCACCAAGTACTAAGTCATGTTTTGCAGAGGGGTCAAATACTTATTTCCCTCATTAAAATGCAAATCAATTTATAACATTTTTGACATGCGTTTTTCTGGATTTTTTTGTTGTTATTCTGTCTCTCACTGTTCAAATAAACATACCATTAAAATTATAGACTGATAATTTCTTTGTCAGTGGTCAAACGTACAAAATCAGCAGGGATCAAATACTTTTTTCTCTCACTGTATCTGCTGTCCTGGGTCTGACTCATCTCACCAGCTACACACAGAGGTATTATAGAATTACTCCCTGAAAGGAGGTCCTCCAACGCCCCCACCAGCCCCACTACCGCCGACCCCACTGTCCACCCCTCCTCCACTGTCCACCCCTCCTTCACCCAGTTGCAGCGGGATTCAGTTTGCACTCCCGAGGGAGGATGATGGGATGGCTGTCGGATGCCAGGAGTTCCTACTACAGCTGGAGCTCTACCTGGCAACAGTCCACCCAGCTCCTTCGGGACGTGAGAGCGTGTCCACCCTCGTCTCCTGCCTCTCAGGAAAAGCCCTGGAGTGGGCCAATGCCATAAGGAGGAAAGGAGACGCGGTGTTGGACCATTACGCAGAGTTCACCCACCGCTTACGGGCAGTTTTTGAACTGCGGGTGAACGAGTGTTCCACCTGAGGCAGGGAACGAGGTGCGCGCAGGATTTTGCATTGGACTTCCGGACATTGCACTTGGTGGACCTGTCCATCCGGCTGGACAACCTGCTGACTACCCACGGATGTCCGGATCGGGGCCTGTCAGTTCCATCCCCCAGCACCTCCGCTCCAAAGCGCATGGAGCTGGGAGGTGCTCCACTTAGGGCAACCGGAGGCGGGGCCATTCCCTGTACCATCTGTGGCCGCAGAAGGCACACTGCTGGTTGGTGCAGGGGGGTTTCCTCAGGGAGTCGAGATAGCAGGCAGGGCACTATCGTGTCACCCCAGGTGAGTTGGCATCAGGCTCACCCAGAGCCCCTTGTTGCTCACATGTATGCGTTTATCAAATTTCCTGAGTTTTCCCCACATTCCCAGCATTTGGCGCTCGTAGATTCAGGCGCAGCTGGGAATTTTATTGACCCTTCTTTTGCCCAGATTTTAGGGATCTCCATTGTTCCTGTGGATATTCCTTTCCCTGTGCAAGCCCTAGATAGTCGACCATTAGGGTCAGTTCTGATTAGGGAGGCCACCGCTCCACTAGACATGGTTACGCAGGAGGGTCACAAGGAGAGAATCAGTCTCTTCCTTATTGATTCTCAAATGTTTCCTACAGTGCTGGGCCTCCCCTGGTTGGCCTGTCATGACCCCACAATTTCGTGGCAACAGAGGGCTCTCAGGGGGTGGTCAAAAGAGTGCTCAGGCAGGTGTGCAGGGGTTTCCATCGGTGCGACTACGGTGGAAAGTCCAGACCAGGTCTCCACCGTGTGCATCCCCTCAAAATATGCCAATTTAGCTCTCGCCTTCTATACGAAGAAGACGACTCAATTACCACCCCATCGACGGGGGGATTGTGCGATAAATCTCCTGGTAGCCACAGCACTTCCCAGGAGTCACGTGTATCCTCTGTCACAGGAGGAGACAGAGGCTATGGAAACATATGTCTCCAAAACCCTGGGGCAGGGGTACATTCGGCCCTCCACTTCACCTGCCTCCTCAAGTTTATTTTTTGTGAAGAAGGATGGAGGTCTGCGCCCGTGTATTGACTATTGGGGTATCAATCAGATCACTGTGAGGTACAGCTACCCGCTGCCTCTTATTGCCAGTGTGATCGAGTCAATGCACGGGGGAACTTCTTCACAAAATTGGATCTACTCCCTACAGATATTTAGAAATATCATTAATAGACTTGGGGACTATCATTTCCTGAAATAATATTCTGTGTTACTAAAAGAGTAGGTGAAAGGACTTTTATTCATTTTTTCATTAATTTACTTAGGTTCAAAGTTCCACAACCTTACCTGGGACAGTCACACCATTGGGCAATTGTCACATTTGGTTATTAAAATGGTAAAAAAATAATAATAATAAACTGCATGAATTTACTCATGATCCAAATAAAAAAGCTTTGAATATTATATCACTGTTTTAGACAATTTAAATTAATTTATATTTGTGTTTGCCATCATGGACAAAAGACAGAGGCTATTATTTATTAATGAAAACATTTTTTAAAACCTTTATTTAACTAGGCAAGTCAGTTAAGAACAAATTCTTATTTTCAATGACTGCCTAGGAGCAGTGGGATAACTGCCTTGGTCAGGGGCAGAACAACAGATTTTTACCTTGTCAGCTCAGGGATCCGATCTTGCAACCTTTCGGTTAACCTTTTGCTCTAGCCACTAGGCTACTTGCCGCCCCGTTATACCCATATGCAGAAAATAACATCACACTTACTGTAAAATATGGTGGTGGATCTTTGATGTTATGGGGCTGTTTTGCTTCCACTGGTCCGGGAGCCCTTGTTAAAGTAGAAGTTTTATTTTTTTTACAACCAATTCACAATTTGTTTATGTCAATGCCATGTTATAGAAGGGTCCAGACACCTTTTTTGGGATTTCACGTTTTTGAGAAACTTACCCCAAACAGTAAATCCCCTCCTCATCCTCGTTGTGTAGTATGAGGGCCCAGAAAAAAACATGAACAAAAGTTCCAAAAACACTCAAATACAGCCTTTTAGAAACGGCAACTCTCTGTATATTGATACAGGACTTTATCCGGAACGTTATATTCCATTGTTCATGATTTTTCTGGGGCCCCCATACTACACAAGGAGGATGAGGAATTTATTTTCTGTTTAGGTAAAATTTCTAAAAGAAATAATGAAATCACAAAAAGAGGATCATCCAGCAAGACAATAACCCCAACCACACAACAAAATCCCCAAAGAAATGGTTCATGGAGCACAAAATCAACATTTGCAATGGTTATCTCAGTCTCCGGACTTAAACCCCATTGAAAACCTGTGGTTTGAATTGAAGAGGGCAGTCCATTTGCACAGACTGAAGGATATCAAGGATTTTGAAAGATTTTGTATGGGGGAAGGGTCTAAGATCCCTCCCAATGTGTTCTCCAATCTCGTAAAACATTTTAGAAAAGGGTCTCAAGGAGAGGGTACCGGATTATTGAAAACAGAGGTGCCAATCATTTTTTTAGATCTTTTTTAGAGTTTTGTTTATTATTGTTAAACAAAATCTTGTTCTCTGAGAAATTGTATTAGTTTAAAATAATATAATTTCCCTTTTTTTAGCATGCAATATATCTCAGTATCTCTATTATTTATTTCATATAGTCTTTTTTGCTCATCTTCATCAAGGGTGCCAATGATTTTGGACCTGACTGTAGATACAGACAGAGAAAACACAAACACACACACATATATATAGAGAAAACTGAAAAACACACACACGCGCACACACACACACACACACAAAAACACACACACGCACACACACACTCACACAAACAGATAATAAGGACACACACAAACACAGAAACAAAGGAAGAGAGAGAATAGGGAGTCCCTTGTGACACTGCGACAATCTAACATGAATTAGTTGGAACACAAACACAGAGGAAAATAGAGAGGATGATGTGGTGTCACACTGTCAGGCTAAAGTAATGTGTTTTAAACTGAGTGACTGACTGAGGTTCTGTTGTTGATACTGGTTTTGTGCCAAATGGCACCCTATACCCTATTTAGTGTGCTACTTTTGACCAGTACCTACAAGGCTTATTCATTATTATCGATAAGGCAAAACTGGTTTGAGATCAGTAATAATACTAAATGACATAGTCATAGTTCTGCAGGGAGCAAAAATTCAAATTTTCTAGTCACAACAATGAAGCATTGTTGCCCACCAGGAGAGTTAGAGCAAATTACATGAGTACACTCTTAAAAATAAAGGTGCAAGTTGGAACCAAATAAGGTTCTTGAGAGCGATGCCATAGGGGACTCATTTTAAGGTCTCTGAAGAACTATATGGGATGATTCGTTGAAGAGCCATACAAAAATCAAAAACCAGAAATGTTTGGCCCTCTAGGACCAAACTTTAATAGCCCTGCTGAAGGGTTTTAAGATTTATTTGTATATTTCCCAGGATGCCTTTCCAGTGAATGTTAGAGTTACTAGTACCACCCATCACTGTGTTGGCTAGTGACTGGTTGTTGCATTCATAAATTTTCACTTATATAGCCTTCACCACGTGAGAGCCTAAGTGAATATGTTTTCATTAAAATAAAATAATTAAAGACAATAAAGACAATACAATACATATTTCATAAGGCCTTTTGAGGACCTAGTTTAACCCTAAAAGTGTTGCATGAAATTTGTAGTTTACAGGTCTCATTAGGCATCCAAGTCCTATTATGCTGGATTGCAAAGTGATGTGTAATTCCTATTTAGAATGTTTTACTCTTAATGACTGCCAAAGTTGGGGAAACTAAAATGAGCCTGCCTTAATAATCTAAACTGGGAAAACCATTTCAGTAACGGATGCAATAAGTCCAAGTAAAAGATTGGAAAACCTTAGAAAAAATTTGCTATTTATATTTGAATAGCATAATACTAATGAATCAATCAATGTACATGCAAAAATATAGATGTTGAAACAAACAATGGTAAAAAAATCAACCTGCAATAGAGCATGCTGAGAAATATAATAATGATGGCCATATTTTTGATTCAACTCTGGTTATTAACACCAACACTGGAGTTATTTTACACCACTGAGTGTTAATTTAACTCTTCACAGTTTTAATTTAACTATTGAATCAACACTAGAAATGTTTGACTGAAAAATCAACACTAGTTATCACTGGCCAATGTGTTGTGTGCTATGAAAGGTTTGCTGTGTGCTATAAAAAGGGACATATCTGCAGGCTTCCATACATTTCAAGAACCTTTTAGAATTCTGAAGATGCCACGTCAAGAACCCCACACTTAACTCACAGTTTTTTTCAGTGCACCTGATGATGTTCTCTTTCTCTCTACTGAACACTTCAGTTTACCAGAGGTGCAGTTTGGAGTGCTGGCTCTGGATCACTCGCTCTTTCTCTTTTTGCCTCTCTCGCTCTCTCTTTTTCTGCCAGTGGTGGGTGGTCGTGATGGGTTATCCATCAGACATGGATGCAAACACTATTAGTTTCCTTTCAATTACTTCATCTGTGCTCCATTGAGCTTGTATGGCCGCAATAAGAACAGTGAAATTGTCCCAGAAGTGCAGACCTCAAACCCTGTCGCACATCTGGCACTCCAGACATCAAGCTCAAGCGAAACTAGCTTTTCAACGTAATTGTAAACGATTTCCAATACTGTTTGAACCCAGGTGGTATGGTGTATCAGTGTGTGCGGCAGGCAGGGTCAGTGCGTGGGAGAGAGAGTAGATGAGACTCGTCAACAGTAGGCAGATAGAAGAACAGTAGCTTCAGGGGCTTCAAGTGGCTGTTTACATCAGCGATTGAAGTGGGCTATGGTCCATGGCTCTGTGACCGAACACATTAGTTCACACATCAAGAGGACACTAGAGGCATGTGTGGGGGGAGATAGCTTCTCAAGCTAAATGGACTCTGAATAAACAACACACACACACAAAAATACACACACACAGAGTAATAGACCATAGCAAAATGCTTGTGCTTCTAGCTCCGACAGTTCAAGAATATTAAGAATATACAGTTTTGGAAAAAAATTAAGAGACCACTGCTAAATTATCAGTTTCTCTGTTTTTATTATTTATAGGTGTGTGTTTGGGTAAAATTTACATTTTTGTTTTACTCTATAAACTACTGACAAAATTTCTCCCAAATTCCAAATATAAATAATGTCATTTAGAGCATTTATTTGTAGAAAATGACAACTGGTCAAAAAAAAAAAAGATGCAGTGTTGTCAGACCTCGAAGAATGCAAAGACAAAAAGTTAATATTCCTTTTTAAAACAACACAATACTAATGTTTTAACTTAGGGAGAGTTCAGAAACACTATTTGGTGTAATAACCCTGATTTTTAATCACAGTTCTCTCCAGCAGTCTTTCACATTGATGTTGGATGACTTTATGCCACTCCAGGTGCAAAAATTCAAGCAGCTAGGCTTTATTTGATGGCTTGTGACCATCCATCTTCCTCTTGATCATATTCCAGAGGTTTCAATGGGGTTCAGGTCTGGAGATTGGGCTGGCCATGACAGGGTCTTGATCTGGTAGTCCTCCATCCACACCTTGATTGACCTGGCTGTGTGGCATGGGGCATTGTCCTGCTGGAAAAACCAATCCTCAAAGTTAGGGAACATTGTCATAGCAGAAGGAAGCCAGTTTCATTCCAGGACAACCTTGTACGTGGCCTGATTCATGCGTCCTTTAAAAAGACAAATATGCCTGATTGCAGCCTTGCTGAAGCACCCCCAAATCATCACTGATCCTCCACCAAATTTCACAGTGGGTGCGAGACACTGTGGCTTTTAGGCCTCTCCAGTATGATAGCAGGGTGAACAGGCAGTGGCTCGGGTGGTTGATGTCCTTGATGATCTTTTTGGCCTTCCTATGGCATCGGGTGCTGTAGGTGTCCAGGAGGGCGGGAAGTTTGCCACCGGTAATGTGTTGGGCAGACCGCACCACCCTCTGGAGAGCTTTGCGGTTGTAGGCGGTGCAGTTGCAGTACCAGGCAGTGATACAGCCCAACAGGATGCTCTCAATTGTGGACCATTTCAGTTTGTCATTGACGTGTAAGCCAAGGAACTTGAAGAGTGTGGCAGCTAAGGTGGAGGTGATATGATCCTTGACTAGTCTCTCAAAGCACTTCATAATGACAGATTTGAGTGCTACGGGGCGATAGTCATTTAGTTACATTACCTTTGCTTTCTTAGGTACAGGGACAATGGTGGCCATCTTGAAGCATGTGGGGACAACAGACTGGGATAGGGAGAGATTGAATATATCTGTGAACACACCAGCCAGCTGGTCTGCGCATGCTCTGAGGATGCGGCTAGGGATACCATCTGGGCCGGCAGCCTTGCGAGGGTTAACACGTTTAAATGTCCTGCTCACATTGGCAACAGAGAAGGAGAGCCCACAGTCTTTGGTGACGGGCCGCGTCGGTGGCATTGTATTATCCTCAAAGCGAGCAAAGAAGGTGTTCAGCCTGCCCGGAGGCAAGACGTCAGTGTCTTTGACGTGGCTGGTTTTCCTTTATAATCCTTGATTGTCTGTAGACCCTGCCACATACGTCTCATGTCTGAGCCGTTGAACTGGGACTCAACTTTGTCCCTATACCGATGTTAAACCTGCTTGATTGATTTGCGGAGTGAATAACTACACTGTTTTTATTCTTCCATATTCCCAGTCTTCTTGCCCTGGTTAAATGCGGTGGTTTGCTCTTTCAGTTTTGTGCGAATGCTCCCATCTGTCCACGGTTTCTGGTTGGGGTAGGTTTTAATAGTCACATTGGGTACAACATTTCTTATGCACTTCCTGATAAACTCATTCACCGTGTCGGTAGATGTGTCAATATTATTTTCTGAAGCTACTCTGAACACATCCCAGTCCGCGTGATCAAAACAATCTTGAAGAGTGGATTCGGATTGGTCAGACAAACATTGAATAGTCCTCACCATATGTGCTTCCTGTTTGAGTTTCTGCCAATTAGGAAGGGAGGAGCAAGATGGAATAATGGTCGAGGGCTTTAGCAGCACAAGTACAGCAATCAATATGTTGATAGAATTTCGGGAGCATTTGTTTGTTCAAATCCCCAGCTACAATAAAGGAAGTTCCTACATGCTAGTGCTTGCTTTGTTATCCAACTGACCTTATGTCCTTTCTGTCATCCTGTGAACCCCGTTCATTGTTGCTAGCAGCTATATTTATTATTATTATTTCTCAGAGCTCTGTGTTTTTGCCCTCCCTTGGCAGCATCACACACATCGCCCCCTCCCCTTGCACAGAGATACCCCAGGCATGCATGGAAGGCAGGCAGATTATTTCTTTAGAGCCTATCATTTAATTTAGCTTTTTGCCCGTAACTAAGTTAAATCGATGACGGCAGCAGTTCTAGGCCTCATGATGCTGGGGCGTCATGATTTAAGGTTTACACTGTTTCCCAAATGGCGTCCTATTCCCTACTACAAAGGGAATAGGGTGCCAATTGGGGTGTGGATTTAGACACAGCAGCATTGCATGAATGTATAATCCTGCAGCAACAGGATTATAATTAATGACAATTTTTGTAGCGGTTGATACATTTTTCACATGGGAAAAATGAAGTCTGAAATTTCAAAGCGGAAATAAAAAAACTTCCAAAGCCTTTTTTATTAAACCTCAAAATGTAAGGAATGACGCTGGAGATGAGAAGCAGGTACGGGGGAGTCAAACATTTCATCGGGAACAGACCTAGAACAAGACAGGAACAGCGTCAGCACACGGGTAACACGGACATATGACAAACAATGCAGCAGCGGGGAACTGACAAGTATAAGGGAGTATCGCTGATGTGGGTGACGAGGGAAGGCAGGTGTGCGTAAAGGATGGCAGCAGGAGTGCGTAATGCAAGGCAGCCAGGGGGAAGAGCGGGAGCAGGGGTGACACAAATACACGACACTTTTAAAATGTCCTGAGTTCTCCTGCAACAAGGTGGTCAACTGAAGATCCTATATCTGTATATCTTCACAGCTCTCTCTGGTACAGACATTACTCTCTAGCAGTTCAGCACCATATAGCCTGGTCCCAGATCTGTTTGTGCTGTTTTTCCAACTCTTATTGATATGGGACTAGGGTCCATAATCAGGTCTAGGATATGTTTTGCTATTTAGATCATGATGAATAAGATTACATGGACAGGGGGGATCTGATCCTAGATGATCACTCCTACTCTAAGACACTTTGTGAATATGGGTTCAGAGAGCTGAACTGCCTGTACAGGAGAGAGCTGTGAAGATATATGGTCTTCATCCCAAATGGCACCCTATTCCCTACATAGTGCACTACTTTTGAATTGGGCCTATAGAATAGCACTTTATATTGAAAATTATACAGGGAATATGGTGCCATTTGGGATGCAGCCACGGTCTGTTCTTTGAAGTTATTATTATGGTCTGTACTCTGTAGGCTACTGTCTGGGGGAGTTTCTTCATATACATTTCATGAACCTTCACCTCAGCCGTTGGTGGGAAGAAAGTCCACTTTATCAGCAGGTTTGCGTTGGCAGAGGTTGCAAACTCTGCAAGTTTATAGCGATTTTAAAAATCACCGCTTGGCAAGAACCTAGTTGAGATAAGTAGTCTTTGTACCAATTGGACAGTGTGTGTGTGTGCGTGTGAGAGAGTGCATGCGTGTATCTGTGCCAGAGAAAGCTCTCTCTACCCAAACACTTGATGTCACTCACTATCCGAGCGGGAGCATCTTGTGTTACCAGCTACTCACAAAGCAAATAACGGCCTCACTGTTGTCGGCCCTGTCGATACCTCAACTGGCCCTCAGAGAGACAGAATGGCCCATCGTACAGGATCCCTGCAGCTCTTTTCAAAGCCATTCTTCCCCCCCTTCTCCCTCTCTCATGCTCTCCCTCTCTCTCTCTGGCTGTATAGGGTCCCTGTGAAAGCATGTAACTCTAGACTCTGATAAAAGCACTGTGTTATTGGGTTATCGAATGGGGAGGACGGAGAAGTAGGGGAGTCGTTTCAGCTGTCCACCGTGGACGAACTGGGTGCTGCTGGGATTTTGAAAATGAAGGGGATTGGTAGGGGTTGGGGGGGTCATGGGTTGTTTGTGTCGATGTGTAATTTGACTCCCTATTCACATTAAAGAACTCTCCCTCTGTCTGAGTCTCTCCATTCCCCCTCCCTCTGGAAGACAGCTTTCAGAATTGGATTACAGAGACTGAATGGGATTTGTTCCCCCTTCGATGTGTTTTTGTTCAGACCCCCCCCTCCTGTGTGTATTTGTGTGTCTGCCTCTCTGCCAGGCAGCCATGCCCTCATTAACAGGGTAAATATATGCATGTTGTCTCCATTGTCTGGGACTGAACATCCCTCTTAGAGGAATAATGACAATGCTTGTTGTGTTGTGTTGTGATCACAGTCAATGAACCCTTGTTCTGCCCTGTTGACCGAATCTGAAAGTGGCACTATTCTCTACAGGCCCCTCTAGACCATAATGCATATTATTATATAGACCTGATCCTTGAACAGCAGTCAAGAAGGAGACCTTGTCTAGTTAAATAAAATAAATAAAAGAACAAGTCAGTTAAGAACAAATTCTTATTTACAATGACGGCCTATCCCGGTCAAACCCTAACCCAGACCATCCTGGGACCGAACCTGAAAGTGGAAAGATTCTGTACTGCAGGGCCTGTATTCATAAAGCTTCTCAGGATAGTTGTCCTGATCTAGGATCAGTTTTGCTTTTTAAATCATAATGAATATTATTATATGGACCTGATCCTAGATTAGCAGAATTAGCCGAGAAGGACGAAATCTGAAAGTGGCTGGTTCTCTACTGTGGGTTTGGAGGAAACAAAATCCAGTGTTTTGCTCACAGGGCCAACAGATCAGACAGGATTTGACAGGTGAACCCAAAGCAAGCGCTGTGTCTCCAATGGCTACCTATCCATAGGGCTCTGGTCAACAGTAGTGCACGAGGGAATAGGGTGCCATTTGGGACACAAATGAGAATTCACTAAAGAACCACATTGTACCAGTATATTGTATCACTGAACCAGTTTTGTTCTAAATCCCCACACAAAAATATTCCTCACTGGAAAAGAAAGTTATTTTAATTGAATAAGATTTTTCTACTTTGACAGTATCTACGATATTATCTGTACTGTTGTACCGTCTGTCTCACTCCTGTGAGAATGTGCATGGTTAATTTGATTAGCATGACTCTTTTCCCTGACAGACTTCCACTGCTCTCTCTCTCGTTCACTCTCTCCCTTTCTCGCTCTCTCTGTCCCTCTCTTACTCTCTCTCGGTGTGGGTAGGGTGAAATGGATGGAGGAGGGATTAAACAGCTGTAACTATCGTGCAAATTTGTGATTGCTTTTTAAATAATATTGCATTACTGATGTTGAGGCTGTGTTTTAGCCAAGCCTACTCTGGCAGATTAATTTGGTAGCGGCACAGGGATTACCCCAACATGACTTGTCACAATCATGTTTTTGGTTATATTTCCCATCAGTCACTTGCCTGACTGGCTGACACACACACACATGCACGCTCACACACTCTTGCCTGACAGTCTGATGATGTCTCACTTTCATATCTCTCTCTCTCCATCTCATCCAATCATGGTCTTTTACTATATGGACTGTGTTTTCTCGTTCTCTCCCTCCATCTCATCAGATCCCTCCATCTCTCTCTCTCTTCATCAGATCCCTCCATCTATCTCATCAGATCTCTCCCTCCATCTCTCTCTCCCTCCATCTCATCAGATCCCTCCATCTCCATCAGATCCCTCACTCTCTCTCCCTCTTCATCAGATCCCTCCATCTCTCTCTCCCTCTTCATCGTTTTAAGGTCTTTAAAAAAAATGTGGTGAGAAACCTATTATGAATGTGTGTGGTGTCTAAGTGTGTTTAATATTTGAGGCGGCACAGTGAGATGACTAATGCTGAGTAATACAGACTGTTAATGTGGTTGGAAAGTCTTAAGCAGCCCTTTGGCACATAAGAGATGGGGAAAAAGTCATTGAAACATTTACACACACAGACATGCACACGCACTCGCGCACCTTGGCCGTGTCCAAAATATGTCTATGACTTACTAAAACAACATGCTGTGTAATAATTGTACTACATACAACAAATATCAACATACTAGGCTCACCTCACAGTAGGCTGCTGAACAGCTCATAATAACATCCAAGATGACTGGATGTTACATTTCAAGAACCCTCCCCCCACAAGCCTGTATGACAGGTGCAGTGTTTTTTTCCCCTTGTCTCCATTCATAACCATTTTTTTTATTTAACTAGGCAAGTCAGTTAAGAACAAATTCTTATTTTACAATGACATTCTCCCCCGGCCAAACCCTCCCCTAACCCAGACAATGCTGTGCCAATTGTGTGCCACCCTATGGGACCCCCGATCACGGCCTGTTGTGAAACAATGCCTTAGACCGCTGCCCCACTCGGGAGCCATGGCTGGTCTTTGCTAATGTTACCAACTAAAATATCGAGAAGATTAACCATTATTTTGTTTTTGTAAAGACCCCAAAATACAGAGGAAGTGGGAGAACCTATTTAGTTAAGTAAATACCTTTTTAAACGTAAAAAAATCAATGTAGCTAACTTTGTAGGCCACTTTGTAGGCTAACTCAACTGAGCTTCTAGCTAGCTAATTTTAGACACTGTTTAGCTAAGTGAATTAAATGTCAGCTAGCTAACTTCCTATTAGCTAGCTATCTTGGGGTAATCATTGTAAATTAAAGTCAGTCTCTAAATGCATTTGTAGATAACAGCCATGGAAGAGGGTGAACTTGCAGCTCCAGCTGTCAGTAAAGAGAGAGTATAGACTCCTGTATAGGGCAGGTAACTTTGTTTGAGGACATTGTGAAAAGATTATCCAGTTCCTGTCCATAGAGGGTTAAACTTTGAAGACAGGGAGATAATAGCAACATAATATTCAGTGGTGTCAAATTGAGGATATCGAAGCCAGTTTCTTTATGTTGTTTTCTGTCCTCAGATATGGAAAGCCTGTTTGCAGATGAAGAGAAATATCCCAAGATACTACGGCTATATCGTATATACCGTGGGTTATATGTGTAGGCCTATCTACAGTATGTTAGCAAATGTTGTACACAAAAATACAGTTAAACATCACACACAATGTATAAACCAATTTCAATTGGAGCAGGCCAACCCTGCTGGAGGTCTGCTGGCCCAGCAATAACACACCTGTTTCAACTAATCAAATCTAATGAGTTGATAATCAAGTGTACGATTGCTGGGCTGGTAGAAGTCTGCTGACCCAGAAGATCAGGGATCAGCGGAGAAAAGTTGGTCACCGCTGCAATGGAGTTTTTTTTTTTGTTCACCTGAAATGGATGCTTCGGTAATAATCCTCCCTGTCACTACTCAATTATCAATTGTTGTTAAGACTAAGATGACCAATCTTTACATAAGAGTTGGCTTATCTGTACATTTTTTTAAGTGATGAAGTGTTGATTCTTTGAAGTGAAGTGTTTAAACTTGTTTTAATTGTTGAACTATTATTCAAAATGAACTAGTGTCCATGTTGATTAGAGGGGAAGAGGTTTTGTCTCTGTCTGTGTTTGTGTTGTATTCTCAAATGAACAGTTCATTTTTGTTTAGTTGTAAGATCTTCAATCTGTTTTATTTGATTGTCACTCTCTCAGTATGTCAGCTATGTGAATCCATTTTGCAGCTTATCATAGGGCATACATCGCCAATGCAGCCGTAGGCCTACAGTATGATGGCATTAATGATGGCATTACTGGACTTATGAGCATCTGTCGTCTGAAGCAGAGAATAGCTAAACTCACATTGTTTACATGTTGAGCTAGCTATATGTTCTCAATTTAAATTCATAACAGTAGACAATGTATGCTGCAAGCATATCCGATTTTGTACATGCCTTTTAAGTGTTGGCACCAAATTGTTTAGTGCAAATCCACAATATGAAAGGTACAGTATGAACATAAGGATATGACAATTAGGCTACAGGATATGAGCATTACAGGTAGCATTTTATGAGGTTCAATTTAATACATTTTCATTTGAGCAATATTGCTTGCAAAATATTTGCAGTTGTTCCCATAAATATAAAGCATGTTTGCTATATGTATCAATGACGCTGGATAAGCTAGCGACTGGGCGAACACAGCTAACCTTTTAGGTCAATCATATGCTATTTTTATGAACATTTTGTTGGCTTTATAATCGTGAGAGAAATTGAACTCGCTAGTTAGTTCTACCTATTACCTAGGTAGCTCTGTCTCCCGAGTGAGCGGTCACTACAAACCCGGGTTTGACCCCGGGCTGTATCACAACTACCGTGATTGGGAGTCCCATAGGGCGTGCACAATTGGACCAGCATCGTCCGGGTTTGGCCGGAGGGGGGAGGGGCTTTACAAGTAAGCCATCATTGTAAATACGAATTTGTTCTTAACTGACTTGCCTAGGTTAGATAACAAATTGAGAGGTTTGCTGATTTTTCAAAAAAAAAACGTCCCTCATGCTAGCCTTTACAGCCACATACCATAAGAGAAACGTCCAAATTAATATTATCGATATGGCCAGCATTGTAGACCATTTCTCCCCTCTTGATGCAGATTTAACTCATCTCGAAATAACAGAGAAATACTGTGAAAACCAGCGTGCTGCAAACGCTAACACAAATGTTTTGTCCTCACGCACTGCAGCTCCAACTGCACTAATCTGCTGAGCAGGATTAGAGCTCCGCCCCAAGCAGGGCATTTGATTGGGTTGACGTTTGCGAGGCGTCACTGATTTCTGCCGCGTTCAAAACAAAACTAATGACGTCAATGATTTTCAGGTCGGAAAGTGGGAGCTCTAGAAAGAGGCCGGAGTTGTAATTCTAAATTGGATGACCGTTAAAACGATTTTACCCAGTTGGAGCTCGTGGTTTTGAACGTTCGGAAGTCGGATATTTCCGAGTTCCCAGTTGTTTTCAACGCGGCACTACACCGGGTTCCGATCCTCTTCAGCTGATTTCTACCATGGGACTTCCCCAGGCTTCCGGTTATAGGAAAGCCTGGTTCACGACGAGGATCACCCATCTAATGTGCAATTGTGTTGTTTCCTGCCATTGTTGTCAAACAGGCAGTGCTAATATGAGTCCTTGGGACGTCCTACCCTAATTCCACGTTCAAACACTGGGAACTCGGAAATCAATTCAAAGTGCTTTATTGGCATAAGAAACATATTGTAACGATTTGGCTAGATTATAAATTAACACATCCAGACAGAAGATTGGTTAATAAACCGGAAATGTATTAACGCAAACTCAACACAGGCTATTGTCTGGCATTAGCCCATGCCAAATAAACAGAGGAAAACAGTGACCCATCTCTTGTTAAGACCAGATGTAAAGAGAATGAACCCTGGCTAAGCATGGTCTTAAATTTGTGGTGCTCCCCCCGCCGCTCCCCCAACCACAAGGATGTCCGCCACCTGAACACTCCAGGCATTCCTGTAGATGGCAGATAGCATGTTGACTGGCATGTCGGAACCCACAAACACTGGGTACTGGTAAGTACAACACAACAAACGAACAGCATAACTCATTATGTAGGATAAGTAATCCTTCTCACCACCCCCCCCCCCCCCTTAATGATTTAGATGCACTATTGTAAAGTGGCTGTTCCACTGGATGTCAGAAGGTGAATTCACCAATTTGTAAGTCGCTCTGGATAAGAGCGTCTGCTAAATGACTTAAATGTAAATGTAAATAACGTCTGTGCGGGTGGCTACAATATGTTTACATTGCCAAAGCAAGTGAAAAAGATAATAAACAAAAGTGAAATAAACAATACAAAAATAACAGTAAATATTACACTCGCAAAAGTTCCAAAAGAATAAAGACATTTCAAGTGGCATATTATGTAGTGTTGTAATGATGTGCAAATAGTTAAAGTACAAAAGGGAAAATAAATAAACAAATATAGGTTGTATTTACAATGGTGTTTGTTCTTCACTGGTTGCCCTTTTCTTGTGGCAACGGGTCACAAATCTTGAAGGTGAACAGTAAACATTACACTCACAAAAGTGAAGGAATATATATATTTTTGGGAAATCTCCGACTTCAGTGCTTTCAAGACAACTGGGAGCTCTGAAAGAATACTAGCCCCGACTGGAATTTCAGCCTGTTCAGGTAGGATGGAGTTTTTGGCCCACAACATGAAATCACAATCTGATCTGATTATTCTGACCAATGACCAGTCATCTTTTATTTGCATATGTATCTTCCTACTTTGAAGGGGTAGGCTCTAGAGCAGAGGTGTCAAACTCATTCCATGGAGAGCCTACTCGTGTGTCTGGTTTGTGCTTTCAATTAAGACCTAGACAACCAGGTGAGGGGAGATCCTTACTAATTAGTGAACTTAATCAATCCAGTAGAAAGGAGAACCGAAAACCCGCAGACACTCGGGCCATCTGTGGAATGAGTCTGACGTGCTCTAAGAGTAGAGACGATCCTATCGTTCAATCAGGACTGTGTATGTAAATATATTTACATTTGTATTAATTAACACGCCGCCACACAATCAGACTGAGCATTTTAATGGTAAAAGGAGGCTCGGGGAAATAAATGATTTAAAAAAAAAAATACATGGATTTATTTTCACGAATTTAACACACTGATTTATTAGACATACAGTGATTTAAAAAAAAAAAAACACGCAAAAGACTGCATGGGGGCTTTCAAGCACACCCCAAATATACCCCATATATCTACAATTTGAGCACAAGTACGGGTATTCCCACATAGCCACACACACACACATCCATTCCCACACCTTTGCCTTCAATCACTCTCAAACACTGTAATACATTGTTTACTATAATCTTCTCCATTCCACCATTATTTGAGCATTAGCTCTCCGAATCGTTATCATGAATGGCACCCTATCCCCCATGTAATGCACTATATAGGGAATAGGGTGCCATTCAGGATGCTCAGAATAGCCAGAACAGCTGCAGTAGCACATCCTCATCCCCCCCCCCCAACCCTTGTATTGAATTTGATGTGAGCAATGTTCATGTCCTTGCTATCAGTCAGAGTGAGAGACTTCTACCCCAGCGTTCAGACTGAATAACATCACTTTCCTTTTATTTCATACTTCACACTGTGTGTGAGTGAGTGCGACGTGCGTGTGCTCGGGGCTCTCTCTGTCAGCTCCAGCTGACTAATTAATAACCGGCTAGATGGGTTTGGTTTCCCAGCCGTTGTCTGTGTGTGTGTTTGTGTGTGCGTGCCAAGCACGAAGCGTCAAGCTGGTTATTTTTCCAGTCAGTGGATATGGAGCCCAGAGTGATCTACTGGCAGGGAAGGGGAAGAGAGTGTGTGTCCCAGATGCCACCCTATTCCCTAAATAGTGCACTACTTTTGACCGGTGGCCATTTGATACATAGCAGGGTCTGGTTCTGTCCTGTCATGGCACAAACCCGGGGAAAGTTTACTGTTGGACACATAACATTGTTAATAACATCTGGGTCTGACTGGAGGTTACTTGGTGGATGAAGAAAAACTTTGATTGTTCTAAAATAAAAAGAGACTGTATACAACGACATATACTTTTGTTCCATTCAAATGTCGTATCTTATCCATATGCTGTTACATTTGCCCATGGAATCCTAATTGGATAAGAAAAACATATTCAATACTCATAACTAACTTACAGGTAAAGGTCAGAAATCATTAGGCTGTTGAATGTACATACAGTTGAAGTCGGAAGTTTACATACACCTTAGCCAAATACATTGAAACTCAGTTTTTCACAATTCCTGACATTTAATCCGAGTAAAAAATCCCCGTTTTAGGTCAGTTAGGATGACCATTTTATTTTAAGAATGTGAAATATCAGAATAATAGTAGAGAGAATGATTTATTCCTGTTTTTATTTCTTTCATCACATTCCCAGTTGGTCAGATGTTTACACTCAACAAATGTTCTATAGGATTGAGGTCAGGGCTTTGTAATGGTCACTCCAATACCTTGACTTTGTTGTCCTTAAGCCATTTTGCCACAACTTTGGAAGTATGCTTGGGGTGATTGTCCATTTGGAAGATCCATTTGTGACCAAGCTTTAACTTCCTGACTGATGTCTTGAGATGTTGCTTCAATATATCCACAATTTTCCTCCTCATGATACCATCTATTTTGTGAAGTGCACCAGTCCCTCCTGCAGCAAAGCACCCCCACAACATAATGCCGCCACCCCTGTGCTTCACGGTTGGGATGGTGTTCTTTGGCTTGCAAGCCTCCCCCTTTTTCCTCCAAACATAACGATGGTCATTATGGCCAAACAGTTCTATTTTTGTTTCATCAGACCAGAGGACATTTCTCCAAAAAGTACGATCTTTGTCCCCATGTGCAGTTGCAAACCGTAGTCTGGCTTTTTTATGGCAGATTTGGAGCAGTGGCTTCTTCCTTGCTGAAAGGCCTTTCAGGTTATGTCGATATAGGACTCATTTTACTGTGGATATAGATACTTTTGTTCCTGTTTCCTCCAGCATCTTCACAAGGTCTTTTGCTGTTGTTCTAGGATTGATTTGCACTTCTCGAACCAAAGTACGTTAATCTCTAGGAGACAGAACGGGTCTCCTTCCTGAGCGGTATGACGGCTGCATGGTCCCATGGTGTTTATACTTGTGTACTTTTGTTTGTACTGATGAACGTGGTACCTTCAGGTGCTTGAAAATTGCTCCCAAGGATGAACCAGACTTGTGGAGGTCTACCATTTTTTCTGAGGTCTTGGCTGATTTCTTTTGATTTTCCCATAATGTCAAGCAAAGAGGCACTGAGTTTGAAGGTAGGCCTTGAAATACATCCACAGGTACCCCTCCAATTTACTCAAATTATGTCAATTAGCCTATCAGAAGCTTCTAAAGCCATGATTTTCTGGAATTTTCCAAGCTGTTTAAAGGCACAGTCAACCCACTGGAATTGTGATACAGTGAATTATAAGTGAAATAATCTGTCTGTAAACAATTGTTGGAAGAATTACTTGTGTCATGCACAAAGTAGATTTCCTAACCGACTTGCCAAAACGAGACATTTGTGGAGTGGTTGAAAAACGAGTTTTTATGACTCCAACCTAAGTGTATGTAAACTTCCGACTTCAACTGTATACTTTATATATTCTAGCTATAACAATAACATTTATACCATACGTGTCTTAAATGTGGTATATTGCGACCTCCAGCGGATGAATGGGGGATTACAAGGTGTAATCTACCCATTACGCACCTATCTATGTCTCCAAAATCTCAATGTGCGCCGCGCTGCGCTCGACTAGTGCTGCATCCCTTCTTAGGACACGACTTTTCCCAATCCCCTGCAGTACTATGCATAATCAACTTCAGATGTGTGTACACATTTTTAAAGACATATATGTGTCCAGAAATGAAAACTAACGCATGCATTATTCCAATTTGGATGTCCACCCATCCTTATGTTACCTCACCTCTCCGAATTAACAACTCGACAACAACTACATATATTTAAAATTAGTAGAGGAAGATACTAATCATCTTTATCTTTATTGAAGTCATCATTATACAAATTGGATGCAAAAGCCGACCACCTACATTTAAAAGGAGTACATGCACATTCTCTAGGTATAGGACACAAAAGACTTGGCTGATATTTTACGAGAGTTCTATAGAATGTGAACGAGGAGGGGGGAGAGAGAGAGAGTGGTTTGAGCGGACCTTTGGGGAAACAGTCCGTCCGTGGGGGGATTGGAACACAATCACTACAGAACTCATCACGCTATGATACAACGGCGCATTCCCGAAAAGACCATTCACAGCATGGCACTCACTGAAAGAGAGACTTTCGCCAAAGGGCAAATGTTGCGGTTACCAGTATCCCCAAATCCCACGGATTTTTAACTGAACAAGAAAAAACGAACATCAAGTTAAGCATCTTAAGAAGAATATAAAAAATAGGATAGCAGAGGTAAGTAATTAAATGTAAGTATGTGGGGGCACCTTTGAACTGCTCTTTCGAAATCACCTGAAGAGCGAGCGGAGTGCCATTTATGCCTGTTATTGTCAGACCTATCGTTACGAAAGAGAAGTTACGGGGAATTGGTAATTACTCGAACTTACTCAGTCGGTACTGCCAAGCGCATCATCATGGGGGTGTAATTATATTGTTCATTATTTTTCTTCCTCGCTCTCAAGAACCGTTCCTTCCCCAATCTTCATGCCCGGAAACTTAAAGTCGCGTTGGCGGTAATTGTTTTGGTGTAAACAGCGTTTCCGGACACTAGGCTACCTCTCGGCTATTTTCAGTAATTTATGCACACTTTGTGTCTAACTTTATCTATTCCAGGCCACTATAATCATCTATGAGTCATGTACAATAATTGTTGTTTTTTTTGTTGCTATTATTGTTGTCACATTACGAAAATAGGTGTCTGATGGCACACACAGGTATGGAGCTTCAGACCTGTAACCTTGATTCTATTTGATAATAAACTATATATACAGAAGTATGTGGACACCCCTTCAAATGAGTGGATTCAGCTATTTCAGCCACACCGTTGCTGACAGGTGTATAAAATCGAGCACATAGCCATGCGATCTCCATAGACAAACATTGTCAGTAAAATGGCCTTACTGAAGAGCTCAGTGACTTTCAACATGTCACCGTCAAAGGACGCCACTTTTCCAACAAGTCAGCTCGTCAAATTTCTGCCCTGCTAGAGCTGCCCCGGGCAACTGTAAGTGCTGTTATTGTGAAGTGAAAATGCCTAGGAACAACAATGGCTCAGCCACAAAGTGGTCGTCCACACAAGCTCACAGAACGGGACCGCCGAGTGCTGAAGGGCGTAGCGTGTAAAAGGTGTCTGTCCTCAGTTGCAACACTCACTACTGAGTTCCAAACTGCCTCTGAAAGCAATGTTAGCACAATAACTGTTGGTTGGGAGCTTCATGAAACGGGTTTCCATGGTTGAGCAGCTGCTCACAAGCCTAAGATCACCATGCGAAGTGGTGTAAAGCTCACCACCATTGGACTCTGGAGCAGTGGAAACTCGTTATCTGGAGTGATGAATCATGCTTCACCATCTGGCAGTCTGACGGACAAATCTGTGTTTCCCTGATGCCAGGAAAACGCTACCTGCCCGAATGCATAGTGCCAACTGTAAAGTTTTGGTGGTGGAGGAATAATGGTCTGGGGCTGTTTTTCATGGTTTAGGCTCCTTAGTTCCAGTGAAGGGAAATCTTAACGCTACAGCTTACAATGACATTCTAGAAGATTCTGTTCTCCCAACTTTGTGGCAACAGTTTGGGGAAGGCCCTTTCCTGTTTCAGCATGACAACACCCCCATGCACAAAGCAAGGTCCATACAGAAATGGTTTTCAACATCGATGTGGAAGAACTTGACAGGTCTGCACAGAGCCCTGACCTCAACCCCTTCGAACACCTTTGGGATGAATTGGAACGCCGACTGCGAGCTAGGCCTAACTGCCCCAACGTCCCCGCAGCAATGTTCCAACATCGAGTGGAAAGCCTCCCCAGAAGAGTGGAGGCTGTTATAGCAGCAAAGGGGGAACCAACTCCATATTAATGCCCATGTTTTTGGAATGAGATGTTTGACGAGCAGGTGTCCACATACTTTAGGTAATGTAGTGTACATGTAGAAGTACAGTGCCTTGCGAAAGTATTCGGCCCCCTTGAACTTTGCGACCTTTTGCCACATTTCAGGCTTCAAACATAAAGATATAAAACTGTATTTTTTTGTGAAGAATCAACAACAAGTGGGACACAATCATGGAGTGGAACGACATTTATTGGATATTTCAAACTTTTTTAACAAATCAAAAACTGAAAAATTGGGCGTGCAAAATTATTCAGCCCCCTTAAGTTAATACTTTGTAGCGCCACCTTTTGCTGCGGTTACAGCTGTAAGTCGCTTGGGGTATGTCTCTATCAGTTTTGCACATCGAGAGACTGTAATTTTTTCCCATTCTTCCTTGCAAAACAGCTCGAGCTCAGTGAGGTTGGATGGAGAGCATTTGTGAACAGCAGTTTTCAGTTCTTTCCACAGATTCTCGATTGGATTCAGGTCTGGACTTTGACTTGGCCATTCTAACACCTGGATATGTTTATTTTTGAACCATTCCATTGTAGATTTTGCTTTATGTTTTGGATCATTGTCTTGTTGGAAGACAAATCTCCATCCCAGTCTCAGGTCTTTTGCAGACTCCATCAGGTTTTCTTCCAGAATGGTCCTGTATATGGCTCCATCCATCTTCCCATCAATTTTAACCATCTTCCCTGTCCCTGCTGAGGAAAAGCAGGCCCAAACCATGATGCTGCCACCACCATGTTTGACAGTGGGTATGGTGTGTTCAGGGTGATGAGCTGTGTTGCTTTTACGCCAAACATAACGTTTTGCATTGTTGCCAAAAAGTTCAATTTTGGTTTCATCTGACCAGAGCACCTTCTTCCACATGTTTGGTGTGTCTCCCAGGTGGCTTGTGGCAAACTTTAAATGACACTTTTTATGGATATCTTTAAGAAATGGCTTTCTTCTTGCCACTCTTCCATAAAGGCCAGATTTGTGCAATATACGACTGATTGTTGTCCTATGGACAGAGTCTCCCACCTCAGCTGTAGATCTCTGCAGTTCATCCAGAGTGATCATGGGCCTCTTGGCTGCATCTCTGATCAGTCTTCTCCTTGTATGAGCTGAAAGTTTAGAGCGACGGCCAGGTCTTGGTAGATTTGCAGTGGTCTGATACTCCTTCCATTTCAATATTATCGCTTGCACAGTGCTCCTTGGGATGTTTAAAGCTTGGGAAATCTTTTTGTGTCCAAATCCGGCTTTAAACTTCTTCACAACAGTATCTCGGACCTGCCTGGTGTGTTCCTTGTTCTTCATAATGCTCTCTGCGCTTTTAACGGCCTTCTGAGACTATCACACTGCAGGTGCATTTATACGGAGACTTGATTACACACAGGTGGATTGTATTTATCATCATTAGTCATTTAGGTCAACATTGGATCATTCAGAGATCCTCACTGAACTTCTGGAGAGAGTTTGCTGCACTGAAAGTAAAGGGGCCGAATAATTTTGCACGCCCAATTTTTCAGTGTTTGATTTGTTCATTTTTTTTTGAAATATCCAATAAATGTCGTTCCACTTCATGATTGTGTCCCACTTGTTGTTGATTCTTCACAAAAAATACAGTTTTATATCTTTATGTTTGAAGTTCGAAATGTGGCAAAAGGTCGCAAAGTTCAAGGGGGCCGAATACTTTCGCAAGGCACTGTATAAGGAAATGGCCAAATTTAAGCAATCTGTTCTGGATTGGTAACCAAATAAAACAGGACTGTTATTCTATGGTATCACTCATCAAAATAGTGTGTGTTACATTGAAAACAAACAACCAACAGTGATATTTTGGACATCCACTGTTCAGAGACAGTCAGCAGGTCTGGCTATTGTCTGTGTCCTTATTGACACATTAAAGTGCACAACATTGTCTAGGGAATAACTATCTTCTCTTAGTAATGCAAGTGTATTTGCATACACTTACGTTGCTTTCAATTGTATTTGGTTGCACAAAAACAGTCAAACAGGAAACAAGAAGTTAAATACAATTACATTTAAACTTACTGTGCCGGTGGGCAGGAAGGTAGGTGATTATGACGGGGGGGGGGGGGATTTGAGACAAAATATAAAAAGGATTGTATTATTGAACAGACTTTCCAAACGTGGGTCCTCTGCTTACCTCGTGTCAAAATAAGTCCCCCACGAGTTATTCCTTTTGTTTTGTCCACGTGCAGGACGTGACACGAGTTAAACCTAGAGGAAATCACCAACCTTACTGCCCACCGGCACAGTAAGTTGAAATGGAATTGTATTTAACCTCTGGCTTCCTGTGGACTGATTTTGTGCAACCCAATACAATTGAAATTAACATTAGTATATGTCATTTTTATTTTACCTTTATTTAACTAGGCAAGTCAGTTAAGAACAAATTCTTATTTTCAATGACGGCCTAGGAACAGTGGGTCAACTGCCTGTTCAGGAGCAGAACGACAGATTTGTACCTTGTCAGCTCGGGGGTTTGAACTTGCAACCTTCTGGCTACTAGTCCAACGCTCCAACCACTAGGCTACACCCGCGTTGCTAAAATATAGCTAGGGAATAGCGTGCCCATCCCAAATGCCTCTACTTTTGACCAGGATCTATAGGGTTGGTGCTATATAGGAGCCATTCCATTCAGACTGGCTATTGTCTCTGTTCACCGGGTACCTCAGATTGTGATTTCACACGATTGGATTGTTATATAAGTTTAGCAGAGTGCCATCCTCCTCTCATCCATCCTGCCTGCCTGTCTGCGTAGGAGGGCCTCTACTGTTCCACCTCTCCTTTCTATCGTTGCTGTAAAAATCCATGTACATTTGATGTGCTTGAAAAGGTTTTACTCTGCTCTGCATCATGGTGTGAAACATCACTCTGACCCAAAAAAAAGTCATTTTGAAATCAAGTTAATACACTATAATTGATCGATATTGAGCATCTGTCACAACGTATTTTTGTCATATGGAGAATGAATGTGCGGGTTGATGTTATGTTAATATATGGAGAGGCATGTCAACCCCTAGAGTCCCTGTGTGTGTGTGTGTGTACTGGGGGAGGATGGGGCTTCATCCCAGCCTGTTTTGAGGGGGTGGAGTGTGAGTGTGATAGCAGTGTGAAAAGGCATAATGCTGATCTCTCTCTCTCATACACACACACACACACACACACACACACACACACACACACACACACACACACACACACACACACACACACACACACACACACACACACACACACACACACACACACACACACACACACACACACACACTAATGTGCAGTCTGCTGTTCTACAAGTGGTGCCTCCATGAACACTCTAGTGTACTGTACTCTGCTGTACTCTGACTAACACACAGTATGGCAACCCCACAGTCACCTACTGATGACATCATCATAGCCATGGCTGATGTCACACCTACCACTGTAGTTGGAGAGCCAATGACTGACTTTTTTTTAAAGTCCCAGTGCAGATTTTCCACATTATGAGGTTAAAATAATATTGTAAAAATGATGATAATTCCCTTTTAGTGTAAGAGATGTTTGAAAAGATCACCTGAAATGTCTGCCTGTTTTGGTGGGGTGGAGTTTTGGCCTGCCTTGTGACATCACCAGTCAGTAAAGTAGTTAGTAGACCAATAAGGAAGGGAGTTCTAAAACTCTCTGCTAATAACAGCTAGTTTTCAGTTTTCCCCTCGCCACTCAGACCACTCCCAGACAGTCATAGCAAAATTCTTGTGTGAGAAATGTCTCTGCTGAGAAGCTATTTTTGTTTCTTTTTTTTACCATTTTAATTGGAAACAATCACAGTAAGGTCCTTAATTGTGTCCCAGAAATGATTTGATCTTGAGCTAAAAACGGCTACATTGGACTTTTTTAACCTTTCTTTAACCAAGAAGTCCCATTATCAAGGGAGACCAGGCCAAGAAGTGCAGCTCAATAAAAAACACAGATCATTCAACAGGGTGAATGAAGGAGGTTACAAAATGTTCATACATTCTCACTTTCTAGTGCTTTTCCTATCTCTATTCCTCTGTACATTTATTTTCCAAAAAATCATTACTATTTCTGCGAGGACTGAAACTTTCCTAATATGTCCTGAAAAGCAATTTTGAAAAATGATTTGTTTCAGATAAATATAATATTCACTCTCACTCCACATCAAGTCAAAATCATGTGACATGTCCATTTTCTATTGTTCCAAGTGCTTTAGAGCCCATCCCTGTCCATCCAGTATTATTGATTGACTAAGTCATAAGATAGAGGTCTGAACATCCATTAACTGCGAGTTTGGAGATACTTCCACCCATCACTTAGTGACACATCACTTTATCTCAAGAGGTCTGTTGGCTATTTTCTCCCTCTCTTAACACAAGCGTCAGCCAGGCAGCCTGGTCCGTTCTGAGCGCTAAGTAAGAGGGGGAGGGGGGTTTGTAATGACTGCATATGGGGCTGTCGTCACTGATCCAGGACCCGTTTATAACTACAAGTACCTCAACCCTGTCCTTAGCCCTTGGATGGAGAAAAAGCTAACCTGATCATAGATCAGTGCACAGGGAGAATGTATCGTCGACACACCATCATCTGTTTTAAGCTTCTCTTGATCAAAAACATTGACACACCTACTCACTCAATTACTCTCACTCGCTCGCTCACTCGTTCACTCAAACACAGATAACGATAATAGATGTTAACCAGCCATCAATGAAGTGGCTGGTTAACTGTTGATCTGATGAGATAAGCTGAGATGGAGTTGGGTACTTATCATCACAATGCCTGGTTGGTCTGAATCACTGTCCTAGCCGTTGGCCACTTCAGGTCTAAAATTATGAATATTCACAGTTATGCTAGCAGGTCTTCTCTCCTTGCTACTTCTCCCACAGCCTAAGGGATGGTCTGACTCACTCTGCTACTGCTGCCTGCCTCCCTATTGCTCTCTCTCTCTCTCTCTCTAAATTACAGAAAAGTCCATGTTAGAAGAAATGGCAAACAAGACAAATAAATTAAATGATCTTCGTAGAGGTATTGCACATGAGCGCCCCCCCCCCCTCTCCCCCCTATCTCGCTCTCTCTTTCTTTCTCGCCTGTCACTCTTCCCTTAAACTCCCCAACAACAGCTCTATATTTCAGGCACTCAAAACAGACACCTGTCTGACGGACCCCTTTCCCCCCCTACTCTCCTCACATACACACACAGCGGAGTCACACAAGCCTACAGCAATTATTCAATTGCATTCGTCATATTGAATGGTTTCACTTCATGTCCACAACCTTACTTGGAGGTTATTTACATATGGCTTTGACTTAATTGGCTAGAAAGTGATGACATCCAATGACACCCGATCTAAAGATGGGCAATTCCACGGTAACGGAATTGCGCTGAGACTCAGATTTGTCACTTTAAATGTATACCAAACAAAAACCATTGTTATGCACAAGGATTACTTTTAACAATTTACACTGAACATTTGACAAAAACACATTTACTGGAAGAACTGTGGGTATGCAAAGGTTGGTAACAGAATTTTTGTAAAATTTCACTCTGTTTTTTTGAGTCCACCTTTTCCAAAAACCGATCTGCTCCGAATGAAAATTCAACAATGTCTGCAGATAAAATGATATGACGTGACACCTTGACTTGAGCATTGAGCCTTTTGTTATTTAACGACAGTAAGTGAAGGGGATTTACATCCAGTCATGGAATTGTGGTAACAGAATTTCATCATGGGTCACTGATCTGTACTACACAGAAACACATATTTATGGATATGAATGTTATTCTCTTCTGTATCCTAAATATGTACACAAAGGTATAAATATGCAATATCCTCCTTTGCATATTTGAGTATTATTCTACACACGGGCTATTATTTGAATTAGCTTTGCCCCCAAACAAGACCCAATTTGGTTGGTCCAAAACTGAACCAATCATAGATGGCTATGTTTCACGAGTTTGGACAAAGTACAGCTCAGTAGAGTACAGCAGAGAACAGTAGAGTACAGTAGAGCATAGTACAGCAGAGTACAGTACATTAGTGTCCTCAACTCTAGTGTGCTCAACTATGTACTGAACTCTACTGTACAGAACTATACTCTACTTTTCTTTCCTGAACTGTGCTGTACTGAACTATACTCTGCTTTTCTTAACAGTGCTGTACTGTACTGTGCTGTTCAAATTTGTAAAGCCATCTGATTTTCCATTGTAGCCCATTCTATTGCAAAAATGTGTTTTGATTTTTTAAAATTTTAATCACTTAATAATTCATAAACAAAATTGATATCAGTAAAAACACTAACTAATTGATAGGTCTGCCTTTACTTTCATTATCGTCTCTTCATGAGGGAGAGAAATTAGAAAAGATCTTAAAGATATGTGGGTTTTTGGTAACGGAATTTCAAGGTACCACACAATGTACCTTAAACTTACAAAAGGCAGAGCATTTCTCCAAAACTAAATCATAAGTGTTGATATTAGTTGGCAGGAATCTTCAACATTATTTGGTTTTGATGTATTTCTAATACGTTTTAAGGCTTTTTTTTTTTGTAAAATGCCTTTTCCATCCGTTTCACCAGAAATCAAAGCATTTGCTTTATTTTATTTTCATTTTTTTTGGAAAGTGGTTGAAAAATATATATGCCATAATTTCTCAAATATAGACTATTGCTTTCATTTGAGTCCCAATTTGATATGCTCTTATAAACCACATTGGTGCTCACGGGCCCATTTACATGAAAATGACCAGATATCATGTAGTATGTCCCTATTCTGATGAGCAGTTTCACTTTGCCCTCTCCGTAGTCAACGGATGACTTCGCCATTATCATCCCCCAGACATTAGAAAGCCTACATTGTTATTCAGAATGTATTCTCAGTCATCATAAATTAACAGTATTCCAGAATCTACTGTTTACACTCCAAATGTCAGAGTTTCAGAATAATAAAACAAGGTACTTCTACCAGGTGCTTTCCACTCTATTCCAATACACTGTAAATAATACTCAAGTGTCTCCCTCATCTTTTCCCTAACTGCCAACCGTATTCTCCATGCCTGACATTCACTGCCAGGTTTTCTTATTCTCTCTCTTTCTTCCCTTCCTCTTCTCAGCCCCCTCATTTCCTTTCCTCTCTCTCTCTCCTCCTTCGCTGTCACTGCTGCCTGCTGCTCACTTTCTCACTGTGGTGCTGTAGACAGACATGCCTCTCTTCTCGGTCTCTCCCGGTCTCCTTTTCTCTCTATCGCTCCACTTCTTACATTCCCTTGCTTCCCTGGGGGTCTCCCCTACCAGGCCTGCCGCGCTTTCATCCACGCGTTCTCTTTTCCTCCTCCCTCTTCAGACTCTGTCCCCCTCGCCTCTTCTCCCTCATTAGCAAGCTAGATCTCTGCATACGGTACCAAACTGCTCTACAACATCATCCTGTCGACCTCTGTTGAAGAGTGGAAACCACTTTAAGTAGATTATATGCTTGTCATTGTTCTCTGTCAATCACATTTTCATATAGACCAGTTGGCTACCCCCTCCGAAAATCAAAAATGTAATATGGATGCCAATGTTTTGTTCTGGCTTTGTGCATACACATTTGCTCTACTTCCCGTCTGGGGCAGCATGGTGCCCATATTGCAAGGCTGATTAGATACACAAACAGGTGTGAAACACAGACTGGTGTGCGCGCGAATGAGAACACGACATGCAATCCATGTTTGGTTTTGATTTGGAGAGGGGGGTGTATCATGTAAAAACTGGATTTAATCGCAGTCTTGTGGCGGTGAGGCGTTCTTGTGCGCTTTTGAGTAAATTCTGTCATACCCACTTTTTAAAACTGTTTTTAAACCTTCCTAGTCTGGTTTTAAATATGCCTAAACGTGCAACATGTTCCCAGAACTGTTTGTGCTTTTGCCTACTCCATTGTCATTGTTTTTGCATTAACATTCCATTAGGAGTTGAAAGCAGAAATAGACTGGCACCCAGGCTAAACAAGTGCCCAATTAGCTGTGTAATTAGAGGGAAATACTTTTTCTTCAGTTTGTGCATTTATTTTCGACTGCCTACTTTGTGTTTGTCATGTGACTGATGCTCCACTCTTGCAAGTCCTCGTTCTACTATGAGGAGCGTCCGAAAAACATGTGCGTTTATATCCGCGGTTGCTCCCCTTTTTCCCGCTGGTTTTATAATTTTGGTTACGTGCACCCCTGCTTGTTGAGGCAATGGTTTTGCCCACAGAATCTCAAGGTATTTCTACCTGGTTTTGCCGCTGTTCTTTAAACTCGGAAAAGGATTTTGTTTTAATTGTAGCCTAGCCACTCCTGTTTATTTGACATTTTCTGCCTAAAGGATTACTTATCCTAACCACTGCTACCATCACAACCATTAGTTTGTGAATGAAACCACAGTTTTTGCACTGTCATTATTCTTTCCCTTCCTGCCTGGACCCGTTCTTTAAATTGTATTTTTATTTAACTAAGCAAGTCAGTTAAAGAACACATTCTTATTTACACTGACGGCCTGTCCCGGCCAAGCCCTAACCCAGACGACGCTGGGCCAAGTGTGCGCTGCCCTATGGGACTCCCAATCCCTGCCCGGTGTTGTAATACAGCCTGGAATCGAACAAGGCCTGTAGTGACGCCTCTAGCGCTGCGCTAGTTTTCATTATAAAATGCTAGCGGCCATGACTGAAGCCAGGCAAACAAGAGTTGTCATAGGGGTGTGGTTTTATGTTGATGTGTCATTCAATCACAAACGAGTACAGCGAGGTAAAATAAACTAGCGTTTGCTTTGGGAGAGGACAAAGTTTTGAAGTTGAGGACTTCTCCCCCATCTCAACATGGTCAGCTAAATCAGTTCTATGTGTAGGCTAAAGCGTGCATTGACCATGTGTTTAACCAAGATGACAGCATCTTGCTAGCATAGCTTGGTGATAGCTGTTTTGTGTCGTTGTTGTTTTTTTAGCTTGGTGATAGCTGCAGCCCGCAATCCTATCTGGTTGTTATTTTTTCCGTCAACCGTTATGGCAAGAGCCAGTATCTGGAATGTGTTTCATAAAACACTCATTTTAAAACACCTTGCTACGAAAGTATCTTGCAAATTAGTTTAAACATTTCATCAAAGAAGGTAAAGTATGAAACTAAAACTGCTTCTCCAATAGAAATCCCCGATCACACTTGTAGGCGAGGTCATACCGACGTGGCTCGCTAAACTCATGCATAGAAAACGGTCTAATGGTCGTCTAGCGCCGAAATGCGCGTGTGCAGGCCGTCAAATCAAAGCCACTAATTCGATAAAAGTTGTTTTTGACAAAAATGAAAACGTGTCAGTTTGTCGCTTTCACAAGGTTGGAGTAATAACATGTTCAACTACTTAAGACATTGGCTCAAATTTATACTTGCCTTTAGAGTGTTGAATGCCCATGGTCTTCAATCAGCTCAAATGTCCAACAGCATAATATTCTATAATGTCGTGAAAAAATGTTTTTTAAATTTGTTTTGGATTCTATCAGAAAACATACATACTTGACTTTCAGAAAAACATATTGGTCAAGCTCAGGCACTTAAATCCTAATAAATATAGGCAGGTTGTTCACACATGGACCATGGGCTATTTCACACCTGTTAGGGACATACACATAACTATCTGAAAGTGTGTTAACAATGCATGTATATATCTAGAGTTAAATTTTCTAAGACATCAAATGTCCCTTACTTTATTTCGTTAATTTATTTTCTTCAAATAATTATAAATCAATGATTATTGAGCGAAACATGTTATTTTCAGAACCTGGGCTTGCTTCATGTGCATCACATGTTTTTGTATTTTGAATTTGGTGAATATTTGTGCATATGTAGTTGACCTCTTCTATCTCTACAAATTACCACAAAGATATGCATAACATTTGATGGTATTGTTCAATTCTGATTTTAAATTACTGACCTAACAGGGTGCAATAAAGCATAACAGGGCGGACAGCCACCCAGCCATTTTATGAACTTTGAAATCTGTGAAATGGTAAAAAAACAAACAAACATTACATTTATAATTAGAACCGCTTTCTATTTATTTAATTTCAGTAAATGTTTTGTCTTTTTAAAAACATTGTCAACCAAAGTTTGTAAAACAACATAAAAACAGATTATTAAAACACGTGTATTAGAACAACATAGCTAGATGTAAAACAATTGAAATATTTTTGAAAATCACTGTTAAAGTTGAATGACATTTTGCAAAAAAAAATCTAATTCCACGGTTCAAGCTTCATGAAATGGTTATTCAAAAAGTTTTCAACAGCATTTATAAAATATGTCATACATAAAAAGATACATTAACCTTTAAAAAGTTCCCCACTTCCCTCTCACCTCCTGGCCACTTCACTCCCTTCCGAAACCCTTTCCACATCACCCCTCTCTCACCTTTTCTCCACTCCACTCCATTCCCCCTCCACATACTGCAAGTCCCTTTGCTCCAGTTGTAGCTCAATTGTTTCCAAAGTGGTCCTCCAAGTACACTTTTCTATTTGTACAGACCTTTTATTAAGTGCCTGTGGCGCTGGGATCAGGCATACTACCTGGTGGTCAGAGAACCAGCTGATGTCGTCGCGTTGGCTTGGCCAGAATATATTTTTTATTCCATTATGGTGCATGCACCTGGATGTTATCCTCCTCCACATCTATTATGATTCCTGGGTATGGCTCATTGTCGTAGCACACCACACACCACTGACAGAAATACTGAGAGTGAATGGCCTCTGGTCACTCTTCTAGAGTTTATATTGGAGCCTCCGCAGCTTCTAGAGTTGATATTGGAGCCTCCGCAGCTTCTAGAGTGGATATTGGAGGCTTTGGCAGCTTCTAGAGTTGATATTGGAGCTTCGGCAGCTTCTAGAGTTGATATTGGAGCCTTCGGCAGCTTCTAGAGTGGATATTGGAGCCTTCGGCAGCTTCTAGAGTGGATATTGGAGCCTCGGCAGCTTCTAGAGTTGATATTGGAGATCGGCAGCTTCTAGAGTGGATATTGGAGCCTTCGGCAGCTTCTAGAGTGGATATTGGAGCCTCGGCAGCTTCTAGAGTTGATATTGGAGATCTCCAGCTTCTAGAGTGGATATTGGAGATCTCCAGCTTCTAGAGTGGATATTGGAGCCTCGGCAGCTTCTAGAGTGGATGTTGGCACCTCGGCAGCTTCTAGAGTGGATGTTGGCACCTCGGCAGCTTCTAGATGGATATTGGTGCCTCGGCAGCTTCTAGATGGATATTGGGGCCTCGGCAGCTTCTAGAGTTGATATTGGGGCCTCGGCAGCTTCAAGCGTTGATATTGGAGCCTCGGCAGCTTCTAGCGTTGATATTGGAGCCTCGGCAGCTTCTAGAGTTGATATTGGAGCCTCAGCAGCTTCTAGAGTTGTTTATTTTAACTCAAAGCAGGGACAGGCCATGACCCCTCATCTCTTTGGCAGAGAGGTTATGTCTCTGTACTTGATGTGACCTGGCAACACACTTATCACTTGATGCATCTTCATTGTGCCTTTCACTGCAGTTTTTGGACGATAAACACCTACGGATGTAAAGGCTTCCGTTGGTGCCGCAACCCAAAATGGCCTGACGGTGCAAAAGAAACAGTAGGAGATTGAGCCTTCTCCTGTGTAGATTCTTCCTTGGTTGTCAGCAAACTTTTTTTGCATTTTCTGTTCGTTTCGCGTGACCATTTGTTTCTTCTCTGTAGTTATGCGACTCACATCATTACTTCTTGGATTCAGCAGATGCGCGGTTTCTCTTCGTCCACACAAAGGTACAAAGATCTCCATCCAATCCAGCCCTCTTCTTTTAAAAACCTAAAGTAGTCTGGGCGAGCCTTTGCAGTCGGTATTGCTTCACTATGTTCCCAATAGTTACTCTTGCAATCATCTGCCTCTCCTTTTCTTTTATGGTGTTGCAATATTCAGTTCTAATGTTTCGACCAATGATGAGTGCAACAGAATGATTATTCTAATGGTTTGATGGACAGGATGATGTCTCAGCATGGCATTCACTTTTGAGTCTTTCTGGCCTTTTCTTCTCTCCATTTTTTCCCTTAACACACTTCTCTCTCTCACTGACATGCTATCCTCCTTTTCCCTGTTTCTCTGACATCTGTCTCTCTTTCTCAAAATACTTTAGTCTTTTCTCTGGGTCTGCATCACGGTGTGCTCGGTAACACCGCTGCATTTCAGGAGCCCTGAGTGATGATGCCATTCCCTAACAAATGTATGTAACCGTTTTAATATCTTATAACACACACACACAGGAGGCTGCTGAGTGGAGGGCAGCTCACAATAATGGTTGGAATAGAGTGAATGGAATGGTATCAACCACATCGAAAACATGTTTGATGTGTTCAATACCATTCCATTTATTCCGTTCTAGCTATTACTATGAGCCTGTCCTCCCCAATTAAGGTGCCACCAACCGGCTGTGATACACACATATATAGTTGCTAATTACATTACAATTTAATTATTATAATTTCATATACATTGCAATACAATGCAATGACATATATCACATTGTAATGTAATTAGAAACAAATATATCTAAATATACATGTATTATATAAATATTGACATAAGTAATTCATTTTCTAGCTTTTCTGATTAAATTTCCACCCTGTTAGATGCATGTTCCACCCAAAGCCCTAATATGGAACCTAACAGGGTTCTAATTTGGAGGCTAAGTTAGCCATAGCATTGTGAGTGATCAAGATCCCGCTAGCATAATTGTTAACGCTGATAATTTTGTACTTTTCTATCAAACATATTTTGAAATTCTAAAATTGAATAACATGTTCATCCAATGTAGCCTGACAGGGCAGAAATATAAGAGTGAGACATTGTTACGAGAATTATGTTGTCAATGTTCATAACCTAATTCAATTAAACTACTCGGTTCTGCAACCCAGAATTTGTAAGATATTGGTTGAATGAAACAGACAAAGCCCAGCTAAAATAGTCAAAATGTTTATTCACGAGAGCGCTGCTTCATTGTACAAAACCATTCATTTTATACTAGCTCCTTACGCACATACTTTCACACACAAACAGAAGGTATCCTGTTCACATACTGTCTCCCTACCCAACCGACATAGATTATGAAGACCGTGAGAAGCACTCCCTGTCCTCCCCCAAGAATAGGGATGCAGTGAGAAATACTCCCTGCCCTCTCCCAAATCTCTCAGTGGCCCCCAGCCAAGGTCGGCACCGAATTTTGCTCAGACAGTCTGTGTTTAAGATACTATAAAGACATTTTGTACAGAGATATTGTTTTACCCTATTTCTGACTAAAACTACACACCATTAATAATAATTGTATGATCCTAATCAATTTCATACAATCATATGGTTTCCAGGTGGAATATTCTAATCATTAATTTAAACATATAAATTCCATTAACAATCCACCCTTAATGACTAAATAATACACACTGATACCTCAAATACTATATGGAAACATAAATGGCACACAAGAATAATTCAAACCAATACATGTATGTACATTCGATATTCATCAATGACTGTTATAGATCAACATCCAATCATAACGCTTCCTGTTAGGATTTTTATTATAGTCTTAAACATTAAAAATAGTCTCATCCAACATGGGCTCCTAATAGTTAAAAGAAACGGAGCCATCTCCTAGGCTTGGAGGCTTGTATTGGTCATCCCACTGGCCGGAGCTCGGAATCTGCTGTTCACAAATGCTGTTCTGCTGTTCACAAATGCTCTCCATCCAACCTCACTGAGCTCGAGCTGTTTTGCAAGGAGGAATGGGGAAAAATTTCAGTCTCTCGATGTGCAAAACTGATAGAGACATACCCCAAGCGACTTACAGCTGTAACCGCAGCAAAAGGTGGCGCTACAAAGTATTAACTTAAGGGGGCGGAATAATTTTGCACGCCCAATTTTTCAGTTTTTGATTTGTTAAAAAAGTTTGAAATATCCAATAAATGTCGTTCCACTTCATGATTGTGTCCCACTTGTTGATTCTTCACAAAAAAATACAGTTTTATATCTTTATGTTTGAAGCCTGAAATGTGGCAAAAGGTCGCAAAGTTCAAGGGGGCCGAATACTTTCGCAAGGCACTGTATCACCGGCCCTAACCTCTTCTACCCGGAATGGTACTATGGTGTCAACTGAAACCTGATCAAAACCAACATACCATAACCCGAGATCCTCTTTCTTTACATTATTAATGGTAATTCGTGCCTTTATGCAATACTTCCCTCGCTTTGGATTACAGTCAAAAACCCTCACCTGCACTATACTCCATCTTCTTCCATACTGGGTATGTGGATTTATTTAGTCCTCTCTCTCGGTGTGAGCTATGACCTGTTTCCATGAACTACACAGGAACCTGCACAGATATCTTCCATAAAGGCTCATAGTTCTAGACTGCCAAGGGGTCAGAGACCCCATTTGGTCTACATAGAACTCAAATGAGACATCCTTCCCTATCTCCACTCTCACTTCCTGTTTACCCAGATTAAGTGATCTTTTATGCCTCATCGTCTACACTATGGGTTAACATATACTGCCTTCTCGGGTGGGTCATGGTGTACTTGGAATATTGCTCCCACAATCAGACAGCTCAGAACGATCAGCAATCCTGTAAAGACGAACCCTTTCCCGGAGAACATATCATCAGCTAGAGGCCAGCCCATACTTTCACTTCTATGAACGCACACAGGGAGGATAGGGCGGATTAGCGAATCTTCGTTAGAGAGGTGACTCCGAACCCTATTGGTATTCGGTTCTTCTCTTAACTCTGTGATTGTTCGCCAGTGTCAGTGTGTCTTACCCTCTTGCAATGTGTGACATGAACTCAGGTAGCTCTTTCAGCTATTCTCACCGCGAAGGCTGTCACCAGGAGTACTTGGTATGGCCCCTCCCACCGTGGCTCCCAAGTAAGTTGGGAACACTTCTACCCATTTGCTATATCTATTATACAGTGGGGCAAAAAAAGTATTTAGTCAGCCACCAATTGTGCAAGTTCTGCCACTTAAAAAGATGAGAGGGGAGGGAGGGAGTTGAAAGTTCGTGTTGCCCAGCAACAGCCCCAAAACATCACTGCTCTAGCGGAGATCTGCATGGAGGAATGGGCCAGAATACCAGCAACAGTGTGTGAAAACCTTGTGAAGACTTACAGAAAACGTTTAACCTCTGTCATTGCCAACAAAGGGTATATAACAAAGTATTGAGATAAACTTTTGTTATTGGCCAAATACTTATTTTCCACCATAATTTGCAAATAAATTCATAAAAAATCCTACAATGTGATTTTCTGTATTTTTTTTTCTCATTTTGTCTGTCATAGTTGAAGTGTACCTATGATGAAGATTACAGGCCTCTCTCATCTTTTTTAGTGGGAGAACTAGCACAATTGGTGGCTGAAGCTTCACAGCAGGTATGGTGTTCTTTGGATGCAACTCAGCATTCTTTGTCCTCCAAACATGACGAGTTGAGTTTTTACCAAAAAGTTATATTTTGGTTTCATCTGACCATATGACACTCTCCCAATCTTCTTCTGGATAATCCAAATGCTCTCCAGCAAACTTCAGATGGGCCTGGACATGTACTGGCTTAAGCAGGGGGACACGTCTGGCACTGCAGGATTTGAGTCCCTGACGGCGTAGTGTGTTACTGATGGTAGGCTTTGTTACTTTGGTCCCAGCTCTCTGCAGTTTATTCACTAGGTCCCCCTGTGTGGTTCTAGGATTTTTGCTCACTGTTCTTGTGATCATTTTGACCCCACGGGGTGAGATCTTGCGTGGAGTGTGTAGGTGACCAAATACTTATTTTCCACCATAATTTGCAAATAAATTCATTAAAAATCCAATGTGATTTTCTGTTTTTTTTTCTCATTTTGTCTATCATAGTTGAAGTGTACCTATGATGAATATTACAGGCCTCTGTCATCTTTTTAAGTGGGAGAACTTGCACAATTGGTGGCTGACTAAATACTTTTTTGCCCCACTGTATGTACTTAATTGAACATGCGCTACCCTTGGATACAATACTTTACTTCAAATCTATGAAATTCCCCTACTACTTGATGTAGTTTAGCCCAAGCTTGCTTTGCAACATTAAAACCCATTCGGTCTGTCTGCAAACAGTCTCTCGAAGTGCTATATATGAATATACTGCCATTAGACACCCACAACTGTGATTAATGTGCACTGCCCCTGCAAAATAAAATTAACTCAATTGGCATCCACTTTACTGACCTGACATTGTTCCACATAATGGAAACAGATCATAATGTTAGAATACATTCACTTTCTGTTCCAATGCACTGGTGTTACCTAAACAATCAAACCAAGAATCAATAATCAAAACTATCACGAATCATAAAGGTTTGAACTATTCCGACCTGTATTCCTCTCAACCAAAAACCAACTCACCTATCCTTTCCCGCAGGCGGAAACATAACCCCTACTCAAACAGAGTTCTGCTTTAATTCTATCGTAAGAGTAAAACCAAACTTTCCAACTTTCTCTTCTCTTTTGGCTTCACCCTTATGAAATGTAAAAAAAAAATTAAAAGTACCATGTACTTCGCTAAATATATAACGTATGTCAGTCAATCCATAAGAATGAAAAACATTTCGGTGGGTACCACTCTATCGCCATTATCTCTGCTATTATTTGGAATTTCTTTAATTTAGGTAACTGCCATCTCTATGATACAGTAATTTAAATATGACTCCATTCTCAATACGTTATTCCAGCAGATCAGTTAGGCAAGACAATGTATTACATCGAAATAGCCTCGCTATTATTTAGAATTAATTAGTCTTTCAATTTAACCTAAACCAGCTATTAAAACGTTCAGTTTATATCTTAAACAAACACTAACAACTGTATCTCTCCCGGCAAAAAATAGCAATATTTGATTTACAATCAGAATAAATAATTTTAGTCTATTGGTGCATAGGCTGAGATATGAACCTGATTCTCCCACGTTGTTGGCAAGAATTCAACCCCTGGACCACCAACACTATTGAAATGTTGGAGACGCAAATAACACTATTATTATAATTGTCTGTAGTCATAAACTCCGGCACGCACGACCGAGACAATTCCCAGAAAATAGCCCTAATTTAAAGGTCCAAGCGTTTACCAGCGAGGATTCTCCTTACTCTCTCTCTCGTTGTCTCTGCCTCTCTTTTTTTCCCTGTATGTCCCCTTACCTTCTCTTTTCCTTTCCTCTCTTGGCCCTTGTCACTCACTCCTACTCAGCATTTAGGAACAATTACTATTATGACTTTTGTTATTAGGTCTCACACACACATCATTTTTTTCCCCTGCTGTAACTTTCTCTCACCATAGAGAGGCTTTTTATTCTCTATTTTTGGTTAGGCCAGGGTGTGACTAGGGTGGGCGTTCTATGTTCTTTTTTCTATGTTTTTGTATTTCTGTGTTTTTGGCCGGGTATGGTTCTCAATCAGTGACAGCTGTCTGTCGTTGTCTCTGATTGAGAACCATACTTAGGCAGCCTGTTTTCCTACTATGGGTTGTGGGTAGTTGTTTTCTGTGTCTGTGTTTCACCATACAGAACTGTTTCGATTTTCATTCATTCTCTTTGTTATTTTATTTTGTGTTCAGTTTAAATAAAAAGAACATGAACACTTACCACGCTGCACTTTGGTCCACACCTTCTTCATACGACGACCGTTACAAGTTTATATTGGTACTGCAGATACCCTGTGTCATTACGGCCCCCCTTCTACTGCTGCCTAGGTGGATCTACACCCAATTCCTATCCCCCATTTGCATAGAATACTTTGTTCCCTTTAAAACTTTTCTCTACACAAAATTCTAAAGATAGGTCACCGCGTTAGAATGCCCTATGGGAATTTTAAAATCAACACCTAAACTACACAGAAACAATCAAAAATATATTTCTGAATGTAGCCCAAGTGTCAATTCCCCATCATTTGTGAATAAAGATTTACTGACCCCCGTCTCGTAGACTGGGAAAAGCAATGTAGGTTGGATCTCGTCACCACCTCTGTCGTGTACCAGTTCACCACTGGCCTGAAATAACCCTCAATTCAGAGGTCAGGTCTTTGTCTTACGGATCCTGGATCCGCCCGTGCACGGTTTTCAGCAGTTCCTTGGGACAACAGAGGCAGGTATTGAGATCCGGCTCGAAGGACTACATTGTTACAAGAATTATGTTCTCAATGTTCAATTAAACTACTCGGTCTGCAACCCAGAATTTGTAAGATACTGGTTGAATGAAACAGACAGAGGCCCAGCTAAAATAGCCAAAATGTTTGATCACGAGAGCGCTGCTTCGTTGTACAAAACCATTCATTTTATACTATCTCCTTACGCATATACTTTTGCACACAAACAGACTCCTTACTCACATACTTTCACACACAAACAGAAGGTATCCTACTCACATACTGTCTCCATACCCAGCCGACACAGATTATGGAGACCGTGAGAAGCACTTCCTCTCCTCCCCCAAGATTAGGGATGCCATGAGAAATACTCCCTGCCCTCTCCCAAATCTCTGTGGCCCAAAACATGATTGACATTTCCTGAATGTGATGTCAGTGTGGGAAGGGGCTGTTTTTTAAAGGGTTATTACTGCAAACCAACAGGGTGGAAAGTGAAATCAGGGACACACAAAAAATATTAAATACAGCATTGGAGGTTACTGAGGGGAAGACGGCTTATAATAATGGTTATAACCGAATTAACCTTATTGGTCACATACAGAACGTTAGCAGATGTTATCGCGAGTGTAGCGAAGTGCTTGTGCTTCTAGTTCCGACAGTGCAGCAATATCAACAAGTAATCTAACAATTCAACAACAACTACCTAATACACGCAAATCTAATTAAAGGGATGGAATAGGAATATGTACATGTAAATATATGGATGAGCAATGACCGAGCGGCATAGGCAAAATGCAATAGATGGTATAAAATACAGTATATACAGTTGAAGTCGGATGTTTACATATACTTAGGTTGGAGTCTTAAAACTTGTTTTCAACCACTTCACAAATTTCTTGTTAACAAACTATAGTTTTGGCAAGTCGGTTAGTAAATTTACTTCGTGCATGACACAAGTCATTTTTCCAACAATTGCTTACAGAGATTATTTAACTTATAATTAACTGTATCACAATTCCAGTGGGTCAGAGGTTTACATACACTAAGTTGACTGTGCCTTGGAAAATTCCAGAAAATTATGTCATGGCTTTAGAAGCTTCTTATAGGCTAATTGACATAATTTGAGTCAATTGGATGTGTACCTGTGGATGTATTTCAAGGCCTACCTTCAAACTCAGTGCCTCTTTGCTTGACATCATTGGAAAATCAAAAGAAATCAGCCAAGACCTCAGAAAAAAATGGTAGACCTCTACAAGTCTGGTTCATCCTTGGGAGCAATTTCCAAATGCCTGAAGGTACCATGTTCATCTGTACAAACAATATTACGCAAGTATAAACACCATGGAACCACGCAGCCATCATACCGCTCAGGAAGGAGACGCGTTCTGTCTCCTAGAGATTAACGTACTTTGGTCCGAAATGTGCAAATCAATCCCAGAACAACAGCAAAGGACCTTCTGAAGATGCTGGAGGAAACGGGTACAAAAGTATCTATATCCACAGAGTCCTATATCAACATAACCTGAAAGTCCGCTCAGCAAGGAAGAAGCCACTGCTCCAAAACCGCCATAAAAAAGCCAGACTACGGTTTTCAACTGCACATGGGGACAAAGATCATACTTTTTGGAGAAATGTCCTCTGGTCTGATGAAACAAAAATAGAGCTGTTTGGCCATAATGCCCATAGTTATGTTTGGAGGAAAAAGGGGGTGGCTTGCAAGCTGAAGAACACCATCCCAACCGTGAAGCACGGGGGTGGCAGCATCACATTGTGGGGGTGCTTTGCTGCAGGAGGGACTGGTGCACTTCACAAAATAGATGGCAACATGAGGAAGGAAAATTATGTGAAATTAAATTATATTGAAACAACATCTCAAGACATCAGTCAGGAAGTTAAAGCTTGGTCGCAAATGGATCTTCCAAATAGACAATGACCCTAAGCATACTTCCAAAGTTGTGGCAAAATTATTTAAGGACAACAAAGTCAAGGTATTGGAGTGGCCATCACATATCCCTGTCCTCAATCCTATAGAAAATGTGTGGGACCTGCAATGCTGCAGACATTTTTTGGTACCCTTCCACTGATCTGTGCCTCAACACAATACTGTCTCGGAGCTCTACGGACAATTCCTTAGACTTCATGGCTTTGTTTTTGCTCTGACATGCACTGTCAACTGTGGGACATTATATAGACAGGTGTGTGCCTGTGCAAACTATTGAACTTACCACAGGTGGACTCCAAGTTGTAGAAACATCCTCAAGGATAATCAATGGAAACAGGATGCACCTGAGCTCAACTTCGAGTCTCATGGCAAATGGGCCTGAATACTTATGTAAATAAAGTTTTTTTTTTTTAAATGTACATCTGTTTTCGCTTTGTCATTATGGGGTATTGCGTATAGATTTCTGTAGATTAAATTTGATTTAATCCATTTTATAATAAGGCTGTAATGTAACAAAATGTGGAAAAAGACAATGGGTCTGAATACTTTCCGAAGGCACTGTATTTACCTAGTTACATCACAGTATCATATCCTAGTGTCATAGTGGCATAGCCTATCCAATTAATGACGTAGCTAGCTATAAAAAAACGTAGTTACTTACCAACAACACACCAGTCTCAGGTTTGACGTTGACAGCCCAAGTAGAAGCTACCCATACCAAAGCCTAATATAATAACATATATTTAAAATCTATGTATGTAATATGTACTAATATTTTTAAATAAGTACTGTATATCTAAATACATGTGTTACTCATATGTCCATAAACAGAATGTCCAATATATTTCAGACATTTACATATTTCGATTTTAGCTGGGGCGTTTTATGTTGCAGTATGCATTTTGCATACATGTGCTATCCATATATTTACATGTATTCGTTTAAAATATATTATTATTCATTTATGGTCAATATATTTATATATGAATAATACATATTTTATATATGAGTAATGCATAGTTCATAATATCTTGTGATATATGTGCAAGAAATGTAAGTTATTAATTATTAAAGGCACGCAACACAAAACAAGAAAGAATGGGGAAAGAAATTCCCCTTTGTGAGCTCATAAAGTCACTGAAAGGTCGCATCTGAAAAATAAAATACGATGTACAAACGACCTCTGTGCACTTATCTGTATTTGAAAATAGGCTCTTTATTAAAAACAAGTTGACAGTAATCCTGAGGATAATGTGACAGAGTCACTGAAAATAAAATTCCAAAATGAGGGATGTTGTACAAAACAAAGTCATCAGCAATTGGATCGTCTCTTAGCAATCAAAATATCAAAGCCAATGACGAATTTTTTAACGTTGCTGTGTTCTCGCTCTAGCCCAAACGATCAGTTTCTGGGCCTGATCAGACGGTCTAGAATGATTTCCAATCCAGAAATCATCAAGGATGTTCTCAGATCCAGACTCATTGTGGAAAAGAAACTAACGTCTGTAGGCGTGGTGTAACGTTTGGCCGGAGCAAGGAGTTTGGGTAGCCAGGCAATTCATGTTCAGAATCTAGCTAGCTAAATTATACAAGGACTAACTTACATTGGCTGGTGTCTGTCCATAGGCAGTTGAGGTTCCAACACATTCCTTGATGAGCAACATTTAACATTAACTAGCTAGATTTGGCAATTCAATTACAGTTGAAGTCGAAAGGTTACATACCCCTTAGCCAAATACGTTTAAACAGTTTTTCTGTTTTTTTTCTGTTTTTCACAATTCCTGGCATTTAATACTAGTAAAAATTCCCTGTCTTAGGTCAGTTAGGATCACCATTATATCACCAATGATATATTTCAGCTTTTATTTCTTTCATCACATTCCCAGTGGGTCAGACGTTTACATATACTCAATTAGTATTTGGTAGCATTGCCTTTAAATTGTTTAACTTGGGTCAAACGTTTCAGGTAGCCTTCCACAAGCTTCCCACAATAAGTTGGGTGAATTTTGGCCCATTCCTCCTGACAGAGCTGGTGTAACTGAGTCAGATTTCTGTAGGCCTCCTTGCTCACACATGCTTTTTCAATGCCCACACATTTTCTATAGGATTGAGGTCAATGTTTTGTGATGGCCTCTCCAGTACCTTGACTTTGTTGTCCTTAAACCATTTTTCTACAACTTTGGAAGTATGCTTGGGGTCATTGTCCATTTGGAAGACCCATTTGCGACCAAGCTTTAATTAACTGATGTCTTGAGAAGTTGCTTCAATATATCCACATAATTTTCCTTCTCATGAGACCATCTATTTTGTGAAGTGCACCAGTCCCTCCTGCAGCAAAGCACCCCCACAACATGATGCTGCCACCCCCGTGCTTCATGGTTGGGATGGTGTTCTTCGGCTTTCAAGCCTCCCCCTATTTCCTCCAAACATAACGATGGTCATTATGGCCAAACAGTTCTATTTTTGTTTCATCAGACCAGAGGACATTTCTTCAAAAAGTACGATCTTTGTCCCCATGTGCAGTTGAAAACTGTAGTCTGGCTTTTTTATGGCGGTTTTGGAGCAGTGGCTTCTTCCTTGCTGAGCGGCCTTTCAGGTTATGTTGATATAGGACTCGTTTTACTGTGGATATAGATACTTTTGTACCTGTTTCCTCCAGCATCTTCACAAGATCCTTTACTGTTTTTCCGGGATTGATTTGCACTTTTCTCACCAAAGTAAGTTCATCTCTAGGAGACAGAACGTGTCTCCTTCCTGAGCGGTAGGACGGCTGCGTGGTTCCATGGTGTTTATACTTGCGTAGTATTGTTTGTACTGATGAACGTGAACATGGTACCTTCAGGTGTTTGGAAATTACTCCCAATGATGAACCAGACTTGTGGAGGTCTACAATTTTTTTCTGAGGTCTTGGCTGATTTCTTTTGATTTTCCCATGATGACAAGCAAAGAGGCACTGAGTTTGAAGGTAGGCGTTGAAATACATCCACAGGTACACCTCGAATGGACTCAAATGATGTCAATTAGCCTAATCAGAAGCTTCTAAAGCCATGACATCATTTTCTGGAATTTTCCAAGCTGTTCAAAGGCACAGTCAACTTAGTGTATGTAAACCTCTGACCCACTGGAATTGTGATACAGTGCAATAATCTGTCTGTAAACAATTGTTGGAAAAATTACTTGTCATGCACAAAGTAGATGTCCTAACCGACTTGCCAAAACTATAGTTTTTTGATAAGAAATTTGTGGAGTGGTTGAAAAACGAGTTTTAATGACTCCAACCTAAGTGTATGTAAACTTCCGACTTCAACTGTATATCTAACACATACATGACATATTAACTCAGAGCTTTAATATCCAAAATAATTTTTACCTTGTTCAGTCACTCTGTATATTGTGGTGGCTAGCTAAAGGAGCTAGCTAGCTAACTAGCTGTGTTAGCTAGCTCAGTGAAAACTCTTGCTTGTAGGCAGTTAAGGAAAATACCTTGTCCCCCGGTCAACCGCCATAGGAAAAACACATTTTAAATAAATGTTATGATTATATAATTAAATAACATGCCATTATCCATGAGAAAGATTTTTGGCGCTGACAGCTGTTCTTCTCTTTCATCTGAAGAGAATGTTAAATTGCTGCTCTGTCAGTTGGAGGCGGAGTTAGGGAACATTTAAAATTGGGATTAACAGTACCAGATAAATATATTATGGGTTTATATGTCTCTTTTCTAAATACATTTAGCTAATTTACGTTGTTTAATAAGTAGTAGGTAGCCTCAATAGTTACCACAGTTTTGGACAAAATTATCCTAATTACACTTTGTAATACATTTTGACACTAGAATAAATGTTTCTGACTCATATCGATGCGAAAATGTGTTTTTCAAGGGCAGTTTCCTTATTCATTTATATTTTTGTATTTTATTTATTATTATTATTTATTTATTTATTTATTTGACCCCTTTTTCTCCCCAATTTCGTCATATCCAAGTGTAGTTAGGCTTGTCCTATCGCTGCAACTCCCATACAGACTCGGGAGAGGCGATGGTCGAGAGCCATGCGTTCCCCGAAACACAACCCAGCCAAGCCTCACTCGCTTTGTAATGATGCCTCAAGCATTGCGATGCAGTGCCTTAGACCGCTGCACCGCTTGGGAGGCGGTAGTTGACCTATTAAAGGAAAAATATATATTTAGCTATTTTTTTATACAGTCCCAAAATGTTTTGCCTGTCAGCAGTCAAGTTTTCAAGAAATAGGATTTTCAAGATGTAGGATTTTCAAGAAATAGGATTTTCAAGATGTAGGATTTTCAAGAAATAGGATTTTCAAGATGTAGGATTTTCAAGAAATAGGATTTTCAAGATGTAGGATTTTCAAGAAATAGGATTTTCAAGATGTAGGATTTTCAAGAAATAGGATTTTCAAGATGTAGGATTTTCAAGAAATAGGATTTTCAAGATGTAGGATTTTCAAGAAATAGGATTTTCAAGATGTAGGATTTTCAAGATGTAGGATTTTCAAGATGTAGGATTTTCAAGGAGCAAAGTGTCACTTGCCACATCATCATGATGATGTACTTTGCATCATATGATGGGCCAATTGTGTGCCACCTCACTTGAAGGCTGGCATGCAAAACATTTTTGGAATATATTAAGTGGACTAATCAAAAAAAAAAATATATATATATATATATATATATATATATAGTTTTTGAGTGGATTTTTCTTTTAAAACCATAATACATGTTTACCTTTTAAAGTCTGTAAGAATACATGACAAACAACACAAATCAATTACATCCTACTCATAGATTTAGGATATTGCATATGAGCCTCTCCATCTTTCTCTCTTTCTCTCTTCCCTTACTCCCTCTCTCCCTCTCTGGCCATTACGTGTGTGTGTGGAGGGGCGGGGGGCCGTGTTGTGTTTTATGTAACTGGGACCTGGAAGTAACCAGCATGGTTTTTCTCTCGCCTTTGGCGTTGTGTGTGTATGTGTGTGTGTGTGTGTGTGTCGGGCCTTGCTTTGGGTGGTATGGTTGACCCCTACACTGCCCTTCACACTCACTTGAGGTGGGAGGTTGTTTATGTTAGTCATAGAGGACACAGGATGTGTGTCACTTGTGTTACTATATTACCATGTTAAATCAGTTTGTAAAGACCAGGGAATTGAGCCCTTCAGATTGAATGATAATATAGAGACTGAGAGTTTTCTCAATTATGACTCCGGCTGATAGTGGTGTATATTGCATTATGAGACTTATTCGTACTGGAAAATATTTTCTCTCACACAGAAAATGACGAGAAGGGTTTTGAAGTGTTAAATCTGCTGCGATGTAGTAATTAGACAACATGAACGTGTTATCCTCCTTGTTTCTAAGTGATTTCTCCTACGTGGCTGACTCCTATAATGACTAATGTTATCATCATCAAGTCATGAAAGAAAACAATAACAAAAGGCTCCTTCCTGTTCAGAACTACATCTCACCTTTCTCTGGGATGCGAGGGATGAGGATGTTGTGTTTACCAGTAGAGAGGAATTGCCAATAAAACAAAGGGTATAAATACACTTGCAACAGTGGAAAGTCACGGTACTTTCTAGAAATATACCAAAGACTCTTCACCTTGTCAGTAGCTTCCATGCACTCCTGGAGGGGTTTGTTGTGTTTGTGTGCGCTTGTGTGTGTGTGTGTCTATCTCCGCGTGTTGGAAGAGAGGGGTGCTGTTACTGAGCGGGAATGCCTGGTAGGATGTGTAGGCCTCGGTAACCAAGGCAACCATCTGCTGCTACGCTCGCAATGCTCTTCGGCAGCCCACACAATGTCACCACTGTGACATCCACCCTGCAGTTTTGAGAGAGAGAGAGGGGAAAACAAGAGAGATACATAAAACCCTTCCTGTGTTCTATTTAGATGCAGGGGGACCTGGGCTCCCAGAGGAGTTTCAGTGTGTTGGACCGCCTCCTCCACACACACCCTATCTGGCTGCAGCTGTCAATCAACGCTGACTCCGCCCTCTACATCTTGCTCAGAGAACCTGTCGGGGTGAGGAGAGCCAATCAGATCATTCCATCAATTAATGAACTATCCCTCACTCTCAGGTGAACCGCATCTGTTCAATTTAGTACAGCTTTCCAATGGAGTAGTATACAAGATACTCAGGAACTTACTGTACAGTTCACAAAGCACCCTCATGAAATCCAACTTCAGCCATGACTTACTGTTACTTACTTACTATTGACAGCACTTATCGAACATTTACAACATTATGTCATTATGTGTAGTAAAAAGGGAGGAAGGGAAGCCCTGCTAATGTACACAATAGTAGGTCTTTGGAAACAGAAGGTTCTCATTGGTAAAAAAGCATAAATTGGTCATCAAAAAGAAAGGAGGCCCAAGGCACTCTTCATGTAATTACTTAAAATGCATTTATTTGTAAGGCATGTTCAATGGAAACAAAGATTTTTCCATTGAACATGCCATACAAATAAAGGCATTTTGATTAGGTACATAATTATTGTTCTCTTTGCAAATGTTTATGGATGGCCCCTGTAGACGTTCCTGGTGCGTAAATGCAGCTCCAGCCAGAGGAAGATGTTGTGTGTCCGAGTGACAGCTGACAGGGCAGCGTCCTCCATCAAGGAGTGTCTCATATGTGAGGAGGACTCAAGTGAGTACCATGTGCACATCAAAGTCAACACACACACTAAACTCCGGTCCTGAAGTACTTCCAACAGCACACGTTTTGATTTTAGCCCAGGACAAACGCTCCTGATTCAACTCATCAAGGGCTTGATGATTAGTTGAATCAGGTGTGCTTGTCCGGGGCTACAGTAAACATGTGTAATGTTGAGGGTACTCGAGGACTGGAGTTAAGAAACACTCCTCCTAAACTAACAATGAAACACGTGAACAATGAAGAAGGCTGCAAAATGTTACAAGGCTGTGATTAGTTTTAAACTCTCTGTCCTATCACTAGCCTTCGCCCTGGAGAGCTCCGCCCTCAGCTTCCCAGACCTCTGCCGATTGGTGGCCTTCTACTGCATCAGCAGGTGATTAGCACGACCTTTGCACCCATGTACCTGTCACCGACTGACTAAAAAGACTCTGTAATGTCACTCCCATTACAAAACAGGGCACCCACATGTTCCAGCACACTATGTCTTGGGAACCACCATATCATTTGATCTGAAATAACTATGTGTGTGTGTTGTCTCCAGAGATGTGCTGCCTTTCCCTTTGGAGCTCCCAGAAGCCATTGCTCAGGCCTCTTCCCACAGAAAGCTGGAGGCCATCTCTCATATGGGATTAGGTAGGGATTCATTCAACGGATCTATAGCGTAGCATTACATTGAAACTGTGGATGAAACGTATACCAATCTAATTCATTCAGATCTACACAAGTGTCTAGGCCTTGTTTTCTGGACTGGGTCTAAATGTCCATCACAGTAGGATATGGTCTTCAAAGCACTTCAATATCAATCTCTTTATGGCGTTAATCACTGACATGGAAACTATGGAAACGTTCAGTACCAGAATCTGAACCAGACTGCATTGTCTTTCTACTTCTTTTTTTCCTCACATCCCAACAGAGTTCTGGTGCCCCCTGTCTGACACCCAGAATGGACCAGGGGACCGGCAGGCTCCACCCACCATCATTAAGGCCCCACCCAGCACCACCAAGGCTCCACCCATCAGTGCCACCCAGGTCAAGGCAGGTCTGTCCCAGGACCTGTGTTACCTGCTGTCCTGCGGAAGACAGGAGTCTCTCTGCTTCATCAACCCACTCTTCCTACAGGTGGAGGTAATTCCAAACCATAACCATTGGGGGGGTGAAAATGATTTCTGACTCTGAATCAGTTTACTTGCCTTCTTCCAGCTCGAAGTTCAAACTCATAGACAACAAAATGGCTGTAAGTGGCAAGTCAGCCATCCCATTGTTTAGGATGGTGTCATCTTGCAAAGTCTACCTTTAACCACAGATCTAGGAACAGTTTACCCCTACCACCAATCCTAACCATAACCGTTAGGAGGGTGAAAAAATATATGATCCTGAATCAGTGGTTATGTCTAACTTCGATCCTCCTCCTCCCCCCTTCCCCCCCCAGCAGCAGCAGCAACAGCAGCCAACCCAGGTGGCGTCACACAAACGCCACCGCTTCAAACGCAGTATGAGGGTCCGTGTCTCCACCGAGAGCTCCATGACTCTGTCTGGTGGTGGGGGGGCTGGGTCGTTTCCTTCCTCAGTCCCAGAAGACCCCCAGGACCAGGAGAGGCTCCAGCCCACCCCCCTCCAGCCCAGTCCCAACCCACACAGGAAGATCCATCCTGGGGCTGGCGTCCTGAGGAGGACCCCTGCACTGTCCCCCACGTCGGCAGAGGATGAGGATCTCGTGCCAATAAATGTACCGCCACCGGTAAAGGTAACTTTATGAGATATGTCTCTCTCTGCCTCTTCTCTTTCCATATTCCTCTGTCTTCCTTTATCTCTTTTCTTTCGTGTCACTCTCTTTTTCTCCTTTATTGACACAAACTTACACACTCCTCACACACTCGTCACACTGACAAATCGATGCATCGAATGAAGATATGACCTTGACGCCATCTCTCCCCAGGCTCCAACAGAACAAGTGGTGGAGGTAGAGGAGGACCTTCCTGCTCCAGAGGAGCCTAGCATCGAGGTGGCGTGCCTAGCCTTGGAGGGCCGCCCGGCCCCCTCTCTGGCCGAACTGGACAGCAGCAGCTCATTCAGCAGCCTGGAGGAAGAGGAACCAGAACCAGAGGACCAGTTCTTTAAACAACCAAACCACAACCCTCAGCACCGCCCGCCAATGGTGCGCTCACGGGGGGGCCACGGAGGCCTCCACAGGATGAGTGCGGCGTTTGTGTGTTTCTTCGCTCCAGAGAAGAGGCTCGCCAGGCTGGTGGAGGAGCTGTCCAGGGACCGGAGGTTGGCAGAGCCATATATAAACATAGAGAGGGACTTTGGACAACTTTTACATTGTCTGGACGCCATATTAGAGCCTTTGAGCACTCAAATGGTCTATTTATTTACATTAATTTAAGTCGCATTGTAAACGTTTCAGAAAATTCAGTGATATTGGTCGATAGGACCGCTGTGGAATTGTGTACCCTTGTGTAAATGCATCATAATGTTTTTGGTATAAACTCTCTCTCTCTCTGGAGGTCTGCGTTTGGTTCCCTGGTCCAGGAGTTCATCCAGAGACAGAGAGAGGAGCTGAGAGAGGTCCTGGCGCAGGCTGCATCCTCATCATCGTCTTTCTCATCGACAACCTCCGTGGGGGTGCTCCAGAGACTGCGGCGCTTCCTGTCCCAGGCCAATTGCTTCCTGCTGGACAGCGGAGAGCTATCACCCCCCCTAGAGACCCTGGTGCCTGACAATGAGAAGGGTACCTTTTTCAACTTTAGTTGTCTCAAGTTCCAACCACTACTTTGGTAATCATGGGATTGAGAGCGGTACAGAGGTGTCACATAATAGATGACGAGAACACAAATGTTATTAGATGTGAGCAGCATGTCAATGAGATACTGTCCATTGGATTTGCAGGATACATAATAACGCACAGTAAAACCCACCATTACACAGAGGAGACGGTGGCAGAGAGATAATTCTGTCTGCGGGAACAACAGGCTAGCTTTTAGATGAGACGGGGAGTAGACTGTCCACAGAGGATTTGAGTGAAACGGTATTATCACCACAATGCTAGTGCGTAGGGGTAGCTCTTCATCCAGTGGAGTTCATATTGTCACTAGGATTTTAAAAGCTTTGCTAGCCACGCCAGAGAAACCCATCTATCACATTGAGCCAGCCAAAAAGTACGTTGCTGGATAGGAGATATAGGGCATACGTTCATTGAGATTTCAGGGGGGGGGACTATGGTTGGTGTATGTGTGTGATACACTGTTGCCTGGTTGAGCAGTGAGTGTTGAGGCTTTTGGAGAGAGTGGAGCAGACTCTGCTGATTTTAGTTCACCGTTGCTACGATTTGCGCAGACACACACACACACACACACACACACACACACACACACACACACACACACACACACACACACATACATTGCGTTGGTGGAGGCATTTGCATTTTTTTCCTCGCTCATCGTTTATCATGAAAAGATATCACAGTCCCACGCGCACTTGAAGAGCAGCACGATTCTCAGTGGCTCGGGAGGGAGCGAGAGGGAGAGGAACAGAAAGGTAGAAAGAGAGAAAGGGAGGGAGACAGAGGAAAAGAGGAAGAGATCGAGGGAAGACGGGGGCTGGGTATTGATGTAGACCTGAGGTTAGCATTATGTGTGTTGGACAATGTCAGCCTGGTCTGGCAAGCCTGTATACCGCTACTTCCCCCAGTCCCTCAGTAATGAAGAATAATTTCCTCTGTAAAGTGGTTGGTGTGTGTAGGGGTATGTGTATATATAACTGGTACTTTGAGATTTTTGAGAAAAGAGTTTGTGCTCAGAAATAAAGTGTAACTTTATACAATGTGTTTCCTCAATCTTTAACTGCTAGTGTGTGTGTGTGTGTGCGTCTATGTGCACTTGCATTTGTTTTTATTTGTGCATGCTCATGCATGCGTCTGTGTGTGTGTGTGTGCGTCTGTGCGTCTGTGTGTGTGTGTGTGTGTGTGTGTGTGTGTGTGTGTGTGTGTGTGTGTGTGTGTGTGTGTGTGTGTGTGTGTGTGTGCGTCTGTGTGTGCGTGCCTACCGACGTGTGTCTCTGTTTTCCCCCATGCAGACTTAGCCCTGGAGAAGGCCATGTTTGGCTGTGTGCTGAAGCCTCTGAGGGTGCTGCTTGGCCAGGCCCTCCTCTCCCTCCACAGACAGGATGGCTCCACCCAGCGCCTGGCCTGCAGTCTCCTGGACTGCCAAGAGGGGGCGATGGAGCACCTTGGGGTGCTTGTGGGCGTGCCCGACACCCGTGGCGTGGAGAGGGTGAGGCAGAAGCTGGCTCTCATGCAGCGCACACACTCGCCCATAGACAAGATGCTGCTGCTTCTGCAGATGTGCAAGGCGGTCCAGAAAGCCATGGGGGCCCTCCACGACGGTGGTGAGTGGGCCTTCACTTTGCTTGATTTAATTTAATATAAAGTAGCTAAAGCGATTCATTATCTATTATAAATATAAACATTTTAATAGCACAATTGATGGAGCTGTTATCCACTGTCATAATCAATCAATTAACTGTTAAAGCTGTCTTGCCATCCTATTCATGCTCCCAGGACAGGAAGTGAGCTCGACGGACTTCCTACCGGCGCTGTCCTATGTGATAGTGATGTGTAACACACCTCAGATCCTACTGGAGGTGGAGTACATGATGGAGCTGCTGGAGCCCTCCTGGCTCACTGGGGAGGGTACGCACTACACCCCAAATACACCCTTTATAGCCTACACCTTGTCCACCTTTAATCCACCTATATCTGTAACTACACACCTAGGGGAGATGGAACAGACTACACACTTACTCCACCCTTTTATACACTACACCCCACAATACACACCTGGTTACACTTTATTTTAACGCCTCATTATGAACCATTCATAAGGCATTGACAAAAAGATTGCACACCATTTACGTTTAAGGTTAGGTAAGGGTTAAGGTTAAATAGGACTCACTTTAGCATTTGTAAAAATGCTTTACTGTAATTAGTAAATGGTTTATAAATGTGGGAGTTATGATTAATAAATGTTTTTTTTACAGACCATTAAAATAAGGTGTTGCCACACACCTTACTTCTACCCCAAAGGAGAGGGTACCACTATGGACCTTACCCACTACAACCCTTTCTCTCATACACCCCTCCACCTTTAAAATAATAACATGGCGGATAATGAAGACATATGTGGGTGAATGGATATTTAGATGGCATTCAAAGTCACTGTATTGACATTTCGCTGTGCTCGGTGCCCCCACTCCGTCTCCTAGGTGGGTACTACCTGACCAGCGTCTATGCCAGCCTGTGTCTGATCCAGAGCCCGGAGGCAGAGGGGGACCAAGTCCTCCCAGGAGGTCTGACTCGTGAGGCCCAGGATGGGCTGAGGGAGTGGGGCCGCAGACGCAGCCTGGAAGCCAAGAGCCACCAGGAGAGACAACAGAACCAGGTAAGACACTATTTCAATCAATCAATGCTATTTTATAAATCCCTTTTCACATCAGCAGTTGTCACAAAGAAATGTACAGTTATATTTCAAATACTTTTTTCGATATCTCACAATGGGATTGTCTCAGTGGATCACATTTCCTGGATGTCTGCCCGCTAGTAATTCTCGCCTCTCTTCCTTGCGGAAGAGACCACTACCCTCAGCACGACTAGGTCCCTGTCTCCCTACTGAACTGCTCTCAGGCGAATCGCAAGGTTAATGCTGCCGAACATAGGACAATCAGCTTCCATTGATAGTGTTGAGTACTGACCATAAGGAAGGTTTTGCTTCGAGTAGAATACATTTTCTACTCCTCAGTCTCCAGTGGTAGCTAACGTTACACAGCTAGTTAACATTGTTAAAGATATTATATTGTATATTGTAATTGTATTATTTTGGTAACTAGCCCAGAATAAATCTACATGATGGGTTCACTGGGCGAGTTACCAAAATAATACAATATACAATATAATATCTTTAACAATGTACCTGTTAGGAACGGCACATAATTGCACATCATGCAATGCACGTCTCACCATCCAACTCTGCACTCACGCACTGTACAAAATATATGAACACCCCCCACCAGACACAGTAAGTTGCTAGCTAGTACTGGCGGGAATTCTTTACAACAAAATGCACAACAAATATTCTCCAAAAACCCCTGCATCTTATGTGTGATGTTCGAATAACATTTACAAACAATTTGATATACATTGTACATTTAAATCATCACTTGAGAGTATAAAAATCACTTTTGATGTACAGTGCTTTGCAACCAACAACTTACCTCTGGTTTGGTGCTTGTTCACTGGGACGATTCTAACTGGAACATCCCCCCTCGTAAGCAAGCTACGCAAACCAGCCAATAAGATGCCATGTTGAGTAGGTGAAGGCAAGACAAACTCAAACCAAAAACCCATTGGCTTAACAATAAAGTGGCAAGGGGAATCACCAATATAACCCTGTTACACAGGCAGTGATGCAACCCGTCAGGATGCTCTCGATGGTGCAGCTGTAGAACCTTTTGAGGATCTAAGGAACCACACCAAATCTTTTCAGTCTCCTGAGAGGGAGTAGGTTTTCTTGTGCCCTCTTCACAATTGTCTTGGTGTGCTTGGACCATGTTAGTTTGTTGGTGATTTGGATGCCAAGGGACTTGAAGCTTTCAACTTGCTCCACTACAGCCCCGTCGATGAGAATGGTGGCATGCTCGGTCCTCCTTTTCCTGTAGTCCACAATCATCTCCTTAGTCCTGATCGTGTTGAGGGAGAGGTTGTTGTCCTTGCAATACACGGTCACGTCTCTGACGTCCCCCTACAAGCTGTCTCATCATTGTCGGTGATCAGGCCTACCACTGTTGTGTCATCGGCAATCTTAATGATGGTGTTGGAGTCGTGCCTGGCCGTGCAGTCATGGGTGAACAGAGTACAGGGGGGACTGAGCATGCACCCATGAGGGGTCCCTGTGTTGAGGATCAGCTTGGGAAATGTGTTGTTAACCAACCCTTACCACCTGGGGGCGGCCCGTCAGGAAGTCCAGGATCAAGTTGCAGAGGGAGGTGTTTAGTCCCTGGGGCCTTAGCTTAGTTGTGATGCTTTGAGGGCACTATGGTGTTAAACGCTGAGCTGTAGTCAATGAATAGCATTCTCACATAGGTGTTCCTTTTGTCCAGGTGTGAAAGGGCAGTATGGAGTGTAATAGAGATTGCATCATCTGTGGATCTGTTGGGGCAGTGTGCAAATTGTGTGCAAGTACTTCATGGCTAGAGATGTGAGTGCTACGGTCGGTAGTCATTTAGGCAGGTTACCTTAGTGTTCTTGGGCACAGAGACTATGGTGGTCTGCTTGAGACATGTTGATTTTACAGATTCAGACAGGGAGAGGTTGAAAATGTCAATGAAGACACTTGCCAGTTGATCAGGGCATGCTCGGAGTACACGTCCTGGTAATCCGTCTTGCCCTGCGGCCTTGTGAATGTTGACCTGTCTAAAGGTCTTACTCACATCGGCTGCGGAGAGCGTGATCACACAGTCGTCCGGAACAGCTGGTGCTCTTATGCATGTTTCAGTGTTACTTGCCTCAAAGCGAGCATAGAAGTAATTTAGCTCATTTGGTAGGCTCGTGTCACTGGGCAGCTCTCGAATGTGCTTTCTTTTGTAGTCTGTTATAGTTTGCAAGCCCTGCCACGCCTGACGAGTGTCGGAGCCGGGGTAGTACGATTCAATCTTAGTCCTGTATTGAGACTCTTTGCCTGTTTGATGGTTCATCCGAGGGCATAGAGGGATTTCTTATAAGCTTCCAGGTTAGAGTCCCGCTCCTTGAAAGTGTCAGCTCTACCCTTTAGCTCAGTGCGGATTTTGCCTTTAATCCATGGCTTCTGGTTGGGGTATGTACGTACAGTCACTATGAGGATGACGTCATCGATGCACTTATTGATGAAGCCAGTGACTGATGTGGTGTACTCCTCAATGCCATCGGAAGAATCCCGGGAAATATATTCCAGTCTATGCTAGCAAAAAAGTCCTGTAGCTTAGCATGTGCTTCATCTGACCACTTTTTTATTGACCTAGTTACTGGTGCTTCCTGCTTTAATTTTTGCTTGTAAGCAGGAATCCGGAGGATAGAATTATGGTCAGAGTTGCCAAATGGAGGGCAGGGGAGAGCATTGTACGCGTCTCTGTGTGTGTAGTAAAGGTGGTCTAGAGTTTTTCCTCTTGTTCCTCATTTAACATGCAGGTAGAAATGAAGTAAAACGGATTTAAGTTTCCCTGCATTAAAGTCCAGTTGAGCTGTCACTTGTTTGTTTGTAAACAGCACAACGGGAGAAAGAGGGAGCCGGTGAGCCCATAGTGTTCTATATCTAGAGCGTTCTATAGAATTCACTACTAAATGTTTGCCATCAGATATTTTATCATATATTTCTGCCAGAAGTCACAGATCTCTGGATGAGTTATCTGTACAGTTGCCATTTTCCCCTGTGCTTCCTGTTAGCGTTTTTTTCTCCTCCTTTCTTCTCACATCTGCTCCGTGTCCACAAGCTGCTTCCTTCAGAAAAGCATGCATCACAACTTTGTTCATTTGCACAATTTCACTCATTCAACTTTCGCTTGTAAGTGTCCACTCACTGAAAATCACATTTGGTAACTACTAAGCTATGCTTGCATAACTTTACGAGTTGGATTTACTTGTCGTTGCAATTTGTGTTCGTTATCGTTATCGCGTTTGTTGTCGCTTGTTGGAATTTAGTTATTTCGCTATTAGTTTGTGTTAATTTTGTTAGCATTCTGATAATAGAGAACCAATGGGTTTTTATTGTGTTTTTAGTGCCCCCTTGTGTGATATGCCGGTAATACCTTCAATCCCAGGAGGAGAGAGAGACTGCATGACATAAGCTAGCTTCTACTAGCCAGCTTATGCCTATCAAAAGCCCAGGGCTTAATATGACACCCTAGACCCACTCCAATTTTCTTACCGCCCAAATAGGTCCACAGACAATGCAATCTCAACCACACTGCCCTAACCCATCTGGACAAGAGGAATACATATGTGAGAATGCTGTTCATCGACTACAGCTCAGCATTTAACACCATAGTACCCTCCAAACTCGTCATCAAGCTCGAGACCCTGGGTCTCGACCCCGCCCTGTGCAACTGGGTACTGGACTTCCTGACGGGCCGCCCCCAGGTGGTGAGGGTAGGTAACAACATCTCCACCCCGCTGATCCTCAACACTGGGGCCCCACAAGAGTGCGTTCTGAGCCCTCTCCTGTACTCCCATGCCTGCGTGGCCATGCACACCACTAACTAAATCAAGTTTGCGGACAACACTACAGTGGTAGACTTGATTACCAAAAATGACGAGACGGCCTACAGGGAGGAGGTGAGGGCCCTCGGAGTGTGGTGTCAGGAAAATAACCTGACACTCAACGCCAACAAAACAAAGGAGATGATTGTGGACTTCAGGAAACAGCAGAGGGAGCACCCCCCTATCCACATCGATGGGACAGTAGTGGAGAGGGTAGTAAGTTTTTAAGTTCCTCGGCTTACACATTAAATCAAATCAAATCAAATCAAATTTTATTTGTCACATACACATGGTTAGCAGATGTTAATGCGAGTGTAGCGAAATGCTTGTGCTTCTAGTTCCGACAATGCAGTAATAACCAACAAGTAATCTAACTAACAATTCCTAATCTACTGTCTTATACACAGTGTAAGGGGATAAAGAATATGTACATAAGGATATATGAATGAGTGATGATACAGAGCAGTATAGGCAAGATACAGTAGATGGTATCGAGTACAGTATATACATGTGAGATGAGTATGTAAACAAAGTGGCATAGTTAAAGTGGCTAGTGATACATGTATTACATAAGGATGCAGTCGATGATATAGAGTACAGTATATACGTATGCATATGAGATGAATAATGTAGGGTAAGTAACATTATATAAGGTAGCATTGTTTAAAGTGGCTAGTGATATATTTACAACATTTCCCATCAATTCCCATTATTAAAGTGGCTGGAGTTGAGTCAGTGTCAGTGTGTAGGCAGCAGCCACTCAATGTTAGTGGTGGCTGTTTAACAGTCTGATGGCCTTGAGATAGAAGCTGTTTTTCAGTCTCTCGGTCCCAGCTTTGATGCACCTGTACTGACCTCGCCTTCTGGATGATAGCGGGGTGAACAGGCAGTGGCTCGGGTGGTAGATGTCCTTGATGATCTTTATGGCCTTCCTGTAACATCAGGTGGTGTAGGTGTCCTGGAGGGCAGGTAGTTTGCCCCCGATGATGCGTTGTGCAGACCTCACTACCCTCTGGAGAGCCTTACGGTTGAGGGCGGAGCAGTTGCCGTACCAGGCGGTGATACAGCCCGCCAGGATGCTCTCGATTGTGCCTCTGTAGAAGTTTGTGAGTGCTTTTGGTGACAAGCCGAATTTCTTCAGCCTCCTGAGGTACGGAGAAACTGAATTGGTCCACCCACACAGATGGCGTCGTGAAGAAGGCGCAGCAGCGCCTCTTCAACCTCAGGAGGCTGAAGAAATTTGGCTTGTCACCAAAAGCACTCACAAAGTTCTACAGATGCACAATCGAGAGCATCCTGTCGGGCTGTATCACCGCCTGGTACGGCAACTGCTCCTCCCACAACCGTAAGGCAGTAGTGAGGGTAGTGAGGTCTGCACAACGCATCACCGGGGGCAAATTACCTGCCCTCCAGGACACCTACACCACCCGATGTCACAGGAAGGCCATAAAGATCATCAAGGACAACAACCACCCGAGCCACTGCCTGTTCACCCCGCTATCATCCAGAAGGCGAGGTCAGTACAGGTGCATCAAAGCAGGGACCGAGAAACTGCAAAACAGTTAAAACAATTTAAAACAAACAGTTTTAAACAATGCTACTTAATATAATGTTTTCATACTCTACATTACTCATCTCATATGTATATGTATATACTGTACCCTACATAATCTACCGCATCTTTATGTAATACATGTATCACTAGCCACTTTAAACTATGCCACTTTGTTTACATACCCTACATTACTCATCTCATATGTATATACTGTACTCGATACCATCTACTGCATCTTGCCTATGCCGTTCTGTACCATCACTCATTCATATATCCTTATGTACATATTCTTTATCCCTTTACACTTGTGTGTGTAAGGTAGTAGTTTTGGAATTGTTAGGTTAGATTACTCGTTGGTTATTACTGCATTGTCGGAACTAGAAGCGCAAGCATTTCGCTACTCTCGCATTAACATCTGCTAACCATGTGTATGTGACAAATACATTTTATTTGATTTGTTGTTTTTACAAAAGGTGTCTTGTCATCAGCTATCCCTGTTCTATACAATGGCTACTGCTGCCCCACCCCAAGGCTAGCTGAGCCAAGCACTCAAACCCCCGTGTTCTTGCGCTTGCGGCTCCATGATTGCAGAAAATTATTTTCACCTTCTATGTATCAATTTCCTCGGAAGGGAGCATGCTCAGGAAGTATTCAACAACCCCAAGTCCTGTTGCCATTGTAAATTGCTGAAATTGCTGTGGGTATCAAGAGGAGGCTAAAATGCTACACTATCTCTACCCCCTCCCTCACCTCGCAGCCACCAACCGAGGTTGAGGCTCAACCCCCCCCCACAACAGAGGTAAGCTGGGGCGAGCCCCTCACTGTCTGACGATATCGTGTCGGGAAAGCGAGCTAGGGGATGACAACGGGGATAAATCTTTTGCGTGTCCTCATCTTTGAGACTGAGATTGAGGTTGAAGACACTGTTGTTGTTCCCCTCTCAAGTCCCTAGGTCTCCCTGCCCCCAGGACGGAAGAGCTGCAAATCTCCCTCACTTGGAGTTTAGGCTCCTCAGCAGGGGGCCAGGACTCCAGAAAGGACCTGTATGATGGGGAAAGACTCCCATCCTGCATGTCCCCCGTTAAGCAACTGCTTCCTGCGGTCCCAGTTTGCCTCAGGGAGGCTAGGAGCTTATGGGACGAGCCCCTTAACAGCAAGATCCTGGCTAGGGACTCCCCTAGCATGCACAATATGGAGGAATCCGGATTTTGCAACACTCCCATGGTGGAGCCGTCACTGGCTGATTACCTCCACCCCACATGGCGTGCTACTGGCACTATACTAGTACTTCCCTCTTTGTAACAACGGAGCACTTTTCTGTCTGTATTTTCCACAAACGTACAAAACCTCAACCCTATCAATCAGAGTACCCAACATGACCTCTGTATTGATGGGCTACCAGGCAGAGTTACTGGAGGAGGTGGGGAAGCAACTGGATTTGGATCCTGGGGATGAGATCTGTATGATTACAGATCTCACCCTACGCACCTCCCATATGCCATCCGAGGCTGTGGATGGCATACGGGGAGAAAGGGGCACTTTGATTAACCTTGTCCAGCTTATCAGACAAAGAGAAAGTGGACCTACTGTGACACCAAGACATTTTTTCAATGCACAGATGTGAATAATAGACTCTCCCCTTGGGAGAGTCAGCATGTCCGCTCTGCCTCTGGTCACCCAGACCTGGGTTCAAATAGCATTCATTTTCCTTCAAATACTTTAGCTGTGCTGGATTGTGATGCCTGGTGCAATGGAACCAATGGAATAGTCCCAAAAGAACAAACCCCGCCCATCTAGCACTCCAGACAGGCGCACCCTCCTCGTGCTTGTTATTCCCCAAATTCTGACCACCATTCACCAGTTAACATAGTACAGTGGATAGCTGATTAGTGACGTGTAGTATACTCACTCCCTTCAAATAGCTGCTAGTTCTAACACACACACAGACACACCATTCTCCTAGTATTTGAAGCGTCCACAAATGATGACCACCATTCACCATATGAAATGGTACAAATACTGTGGTTAGCTATTCAGTCACTTGGGCTGCTCACTCTATTCAAATAGCTATAACACACACGCACACCCGCCAACAGATTTGCAGTACTGGCACTGAGGGAGATCAGTGAGCTAGCTAAGTGCTATGAAGAAGTGGGCGGTCAGATAACACGAAATTTACTGAGCAGCAGCAATCCACTGAAGCGAGCAAACACAATATGCACACGGACAGCGAGGAGCTCAGTGACTCTGTAAGTTGCTGCTTTTTAATGTTGTTTAATGACGTGGTTATAATAGTGGGTAATGGGAAACTTTTTTGCTGGGGCTGTATCATGTGTGTGTGTGTGTGTGTGTGCTATATGGCGCTGGTACTGTAGGTGGTTCTCCAATTATGTAATACATTATTGAACAGTATTGAACATTCAGACAGTGTTATGTGTATAATGGTATGCTGTGTTCACATTTAGTGGAGATGTATATTATTGTACATTCATGTATATGTGTTTATGTGTAAGTGTATGGATTATTTTTGTCAAGATGAAGGGACTGTATGAATTAATGGAGCTGGTTAAATGTATGTTTACAGTTTGTGCGTTTTAAAGTGGGTGTGTTTTAACGTAAAGATATAAAAGTAGAGAATTTGTTAGAATATGAAGACTATACATGTCTATGAATACTGTTGAATAAACAGTGAAGGCTGTATGCACTCTAAGCTATTTGAGAGTGGTTGGTATAGATTTATTTTGAGGAATGAGAATTTATGGTATATAGCCTACAGTATGTAAAGCTGTGTTAATGAACAGTAGCCTATTGAGCCTGTGTGTATTATGTACTGTGTTGAGTATTGAACATGTTAGCTTGGTTCAAATGAATGGAAAATGATCTGTTATTTTGAACCTCTCTGAGCTTTGTGTGGTCTCGGAGGGCTGTGTTATAAAGGCTGCTTATGTGAGTTAATAAGATGATACATCTTGTAACTTATTTTGTGTTTGTGCGGGTTTTTGTGTCTGTGTGTGTGTGGGGGGGGGGGTGCTCTTATGTATGTGTGTGTCTGCTTCTACGTGTGTGTGTTTCTGCCTGTGTGTGTTTCTCTCTGTGTATGTGTGTGTGTGTGTGTGTGTTTAGAGGTGCGTTCGGGTACTGTTCCAGGACGGCGAGCGCAGTGCTGTGCGGACGCTGCAGTGGAGAGCCGGCGAAAGCAGCGAGGCCCTGGCCCAGCTCTGTGCCTCCACCTTCGCCGTCTCCGAGCCCCAGGACTACACCCTCTACTGGAGGTCCGGGGGGGAGATGAGGACCCTTCCCACCCAGGCACAGCCTAAGGACCTGGCCAGCCACAGCGAGGGAGGCCCCTCTCTCTCCTACCTCCGCACGGACCACGACTTCAGCAAGATGCGGCGGCTGACCAGAGGGGGCGCTGTGGACCTGGGGGAGTCGATGTGTGAGGAGTGATTGAGGGAAGGAGAGAGGAAGAGGAAGAGAGGGAAGGGTACTTCTCGGATCTCAGCGTTTTTCGATTGGTTGATTGATTAAAAAAGCTGTGTTGTGTCTTGGACGTGTTGTCATAACTACAGCCCACACTAAAGACTAAGGGGCTAGTCTCAAATGGCACCCTATTCCATAGTGGAGGTTTAAAGGTAGCGCACTGCACTACATGTTTGTTGAAAGTAGTGCACTGTATTGGGAATATGGTGTCACTTGATACAGCCTTAGATAAAGGGGAGGTTGGTAGTCCATTATTCACATCACTTCTGTGCATCAGTCTGCTGCTCGCTGGTTGAAACCATAGAATTAGAATGAATTCTATGTCTATGTTCAGAACCCTGTTATCGAGGGTTGGGGTGGGGGGCTAAACCACTAGCTACCAGTATGTCCTTTGGGAGTATTGCTACTGTACAAGCAACATAAATATTTTTTGCAAGACCAAACCTCAATACCAAAGTTAAGAAAGTAAAGTCATACACATAGGAATGTGTGAAGCTTAAAGGATAATCTTTACTTTAACGTAAGATGGACGTGGTTCTTTTGACTTATTTACAGTGTTATGGATATAGGAGTAAATAAGAGCCAATACAAGCAAACGCCATGAAGCCATTTTGTGATTCTGGGTCTGAGGTACTGTTGATGTTGACGCTGCCATCTCTCGTCACATATTGTCGACAGTTGACAGGGTGGGGGGAAATATTCTAAACTTTACAAGTAGACAACATGTATGGGGACTTTTGTTAAATGGCACAATATTTCCTTGTTTTGCCAAATTAATTTCACTTTACGATAAGAAAGGGACATATTTGTCAGAATAATACCTTTTTTTCTGTTTTACTGTCAATTACTCTTTCTATAAAACTGCTGTAACATTCCATGAAAAAAGGAGCTTCTCAGAGAAAAGACAATCTGTGACAACGGCCAATGAAAATGGGACCATGTAATACCTCATGGTGATTGGTTGAATGTAAAGTCACCATGGTGACTCCTCCCGCTGCAGGTCATCTTTGTCAACTGACTGTTCAACTCAATGTTATTTTCAAAAAACAACTTATGATAATGTATTATTACAACAATTGTTTAAAAATGTGGAATAGTTATATTTAATATGAATCACAAGTTTGTTTATGAAAGTGAAATATTTTACTTAATGAAAGTTTCCATTGGATGACGGTTAATTTAAAGACAAACAATGACACATTCTCTGAAGACTATTGCATGCCGTTTTCATTTTATGTAAAGAACCTGCAGGTTTCGTATGTGATGCATGTGTTGGTTGTGTTGAAAAATGCAACATTATGGCATTCACTTTCTTTTCATGTATAACACATTGCTGTATTTTGTCCAGAGTTACAAAATCGCAATAAAATTGCAATATCTGTTCATAGTGCTGTTACATGATGTATTCTTTGTTTATCAGTGTTTGCTGCCTAAAATATGTACCGTAATATCATGATGAAGTTATAATGCAGAGGGAATGTTACAAGTCCGAACTGGGAGACAGCTAATTACTATTCTTATATAGCAGACAGATTCTGGCAACCTCAAACCACCACGGTCACAAGATCTTTGACTAATCATATTCTCTACACTGTCAGAATAAACAAACATGGCTATTTTTCCAACTGTGTTTACACACATGATGGGTGACAGAGAATAAGTGATAACTGACATTCTTTAAAGACACAAAGATATAGTCCAACACTGAAAGGCAATTCAGTCAAATACCATAACATTCACTTTATTCCATTTGGCATTTAGATTAAAGTCAGTTGTATTTATTTTCATATGCATTTGAAACAACATAACGAACCTCATCAAAAGGGTTCAATTTGACACAGTGAGAATTAAAATGGTAAAAATGTGAAACATTACAATTGTACAATTCTATTGTGTAATTGTACTGTGTAATTGTTGTGCTGTATGCCATACAATGTGTCAATTTGACAAGGAAAACATATTGGAAAGTTGATTGTTACGAAGAGGAGAATGCTATTCTATGTCATGCTTCTGATAACAGAGATTTCTAATCAGAGCTAATGGCTGGCCCCTATGCATACAGGAAAGCATGATCATGTCTCTATTACAGAATCACAGTTTTTAACACAGTATCATATACTCTTTCTTTTGTATTAAGTATAGCTGACCCCGGCCCCCATTTTATCCAGTGTCGTGTTCATTAGAGCACAGCGTTTTCTTCCATTTGTGCCAAGTCAATACGACCGAGCACTTCTATCTATTGCCGCGCCCCAGTTTGTCCGGCACCCCCAGACCTCGTCTGTGTGAGACCCTACCTAACCCCTATTTCACCTTTATCTCACGCCTCCTCCCAGTTTGTCCAGAACCCTTAGGCCTTTCTCCAGGTACTCAGCCCGGCTCAGCCAGAAGGACTCCTTGTCCTTCATGATGTTAGCCAGCACTGCGCCACCCATGAACACCATGTGTTTACGCCGTGGAGGGTCCTCAATGCGGATCTTAAACTTCTGTACCGATGGAGGAAAGCAACGGGAAAGGGGAGTGGGTCGAAAAATATGTGGTAAACTAAAATGAAAGAACACAACATATACACAGGTTTACTTATTGTAGTGTGTGTGTGTGTGTGTGTGTGTGTGTGTGTGTGTGTGTGTGTGTGTGTGTGTGTGTGTGTGTGTGTGTGTGTGTGTGTGTGTGCGTGTGCGTGTGTGTGTGTGTGTACAAGCGTTCGTGCATGTATGTGTGTGCTTACAGAGAGCTTCTCAGTGTCCCCCTGCAGCACCCTCTCCAGGTAGAGCTGTTTGATCTCTCTCTCCAGTCTGGAGGGAAGGCCGGGGTACATGGTGGTGCCTCCAGACAGCACAATGTGCTTGTAGAAGTCAGACCTTCCGGAGGGAGATGCACATACAACATGGAATCAGACATAAACCGTAACGTGTGCAAACAGTTCTCATTCATTTAACGGACGGGTGAGGGAGATTGAGGTCATCCAGCTATAAATATATAATATTATGGCTTATATAATACATTTAATACAGCTACTAAACAACTACAATAACCTACACGTACACGTGTATGTAACAACAATATATAATGTGTGTAAACATATGTAAACATATATATTACAACTATGTAACAACTATTGTGCAGATCTCTAACTTTAGCACGGGCCAACAGTGTATTGTACTGTACTGTATAGCTGACCTGATGCTATAGCCTAGCCTCCTCCCATACTTGTATGACATTAAAACACACAATAGAAAGGTTTACTACAACACATAGAGTATGAGACAAGGCTAGCTAGCGGCGCAGGGTGGCGTATCGCTGACCTGAGATCTATGTCAGCAGCCTGGATGGTGTTGAACAGCAGCTCAGCCACGCCGGCTCCCTCTACATTGATGAGGTGGGGCTGGAAGAGGGCCTCAGGGGCCCCGAACCGCTCCCCTCCCACCATCACCTGACGACCGTCAGGGAGCTAGAACAGAGCGAGTAAGTGAATAATTACACATTCATACCTCTTTATTTTATGAAGTATTTTATGACACATTTATAGTAGCTATGGGCATGGGGTAGAGAGATTCATATGAGGTTATCCTGGGTGTCCGATTGTTTCTGAGTTTTGCAACAAGCTAAAAGAGCATTGATCACATTCATAAGCATTTGCTCTAATTGACATGTGTGGATAGGGTTAGCTACAGTACTATGTATGACTCCACTAGCACGGTGGTCTCTGTGGCCAGTCTCTGCTCCTGTTCTATGTTGTATCCCACGTAGCATAGTTCCTCCTTCATCATGCGGACCGTCTCAAAGTCCGCCGACTGGTTGAAGACATAGCCGCGCAGCAACAGCAGCTGGGAGATGGGTCAGAGGTGGGGAAAAAACAAAGGAGTCTTTTATATTCATCCCCAGAAAGACATTTTCATTACAAAATAGTTCATGAGAAATGTGTAGTCCTATAGGCTATGTATTTGCAAAGATTTTGCATGATGATTGACACGAGGGAGAGAATTAACGTTGCCATATATCCGCTAAAGTTCATTTGGATGCATCCCAGGTGGTAGCCCAGGTAGTGTACTGCATAGGGAATAGGGTGCCATTTGGGACGCGGCCCTTGTACACACCTTGATGAGGTAGCGTGTGATGTCACGCCCTGCGATGTCCAGCCTGCGCGTGAGATGAGGGAGAGAGAAGCCCTCGTACACGGGGCAGATGTGAGTCACACCGTCACCCGAATCCACAACCACACCCGTTAGCAACCCTGGAGACAGGACAGGGCAGGACACACAGGGTCACGTAACAGATGGTATGATGGTGACCGACTGGGTTCGAACCTGCGCCCCCACAAGAATGTGTTATCTTGTTGAGCTAAAGTCTAGGCATTACTATATATATATATATATATAAAACTGGGGGAGCCATGTCTTTGGGTCTTGTCTCCCCTTACCCTGAGCATAGAGTGTGAGCACGGCTTGGATAGCTACATAGATGCCGTGGAACTGGTAGGTCTCGAACATGACCTCAGCAATCTTCTCCCGGTTCTTAGTGGGGTTCATGGGCGGTTCCGTCAGCAGCACCTTGAATCAAATTCAACTGTATTGATCCCCACACAACATACACGGCGGGCAGAGGAATGTAAAAAACTGTTTTTTAACTTAAAGATGCAATCCTAAGGTTTTATGGAATGTCTAAAAAGTAATAGTCTAAAAAAGAACATTGGAAGTTTAACAGACTAAATACACTTCATACCTAGGTCTCTCTTGCAATTTATTTGTGTTTTACCTCAATTAAACTAACCTATATACAATAACTGACCTTGCAGTCTGGGGGGCTGATATTGAGGCGCCCAGGGCCGAAGGTGTAGTCCCACAGGTGAAGCATGTCTTCCCAGGAGCGCACCATGCCGTTGTCCATGGGGTAGGACACCTCCAGCATGGAGCGACACTCACTGGCCTCATCACCCACCATCAAGTCCTAGGTTTAGGTTTGGGTGGTCACCAGGGGAGTTGGTTTGGATTTCTTTGATTATTCCAAAATATACAGAGGCTACAGACATGGCACTTTGAGATATTACCTCTATATTGTGATTGTCAGAGAGGGAGTTTACAGTCATGCGCAATTAAAGGAGAATATGCTCAGCCGAGGAGCAATCGTGTTTGGAGAAGAACTTTTCCCTTGACCAACAAGAGTCGGTGTTTATCTTTAGGCTGAAAGTCAACTGCCTCCTTAATTAACCTCACCTTAATCTCGATGTTTCCGACCGTGGTGTTTGAACGAATGACGGGCCGACCCACCAACGCAGGGAAGATGTGCTCGGGGAAGTTGGAGCCAGCGAAGCCACACTTGACAAACTGCATGGAAACCAATTTGAAATAAACATTCTGTTGGTTACACGTTCAATACACTTTCAACATGAGAGGTGAAGGACATACCAGTCTGCTGAAAAAGTCATACATTTTTGTGCATTGAGTGGAAACCAAAATGTGACCACAGAGAAGGTCACTCATGCTAAACTTCTGCAAAATGTTTTCAGTTCAACTTTAATGCTGATGTGTCAAACAACTGCATCAAGTCATCAATAAAAACAGTGTAAAATGCATCTTGAAATAGTAAATTATACATTCTATTTCTGTCTATTTACCTGTGTGCTTACAACACACACAGAATCCTGTTGTTTTTACGGTAACTTATTGGCAGCTAGTTACCCGTAAATTACTGTCAAAAAAGGTACAAAAGGTACCAAAGCAACTCTTTGGAATTTACGGTAACATACCGTTTTTTTACGGTAACATACTGTTTTTACAGTAACTTACTGGTAACTGGCTGCCAGTAAGTTACTGTAAGAACAACAGGATGTTTTGTGTGTGTTTTAAGCACACAGGTAAATAGACAACAATATAATGTATAATTTACTATTTCAAGATGCATTTTACACTGTTAATGTTGACTTGATACAGTTGTTTGACACATCAGCCTTTAAAGTTGAACTGAAAATATTTTGCAGAAGTTTAGCATGAGTGACATTCTCTCTGGTCACATTTTGGTTTCCACTCAATGCCAAAAATGTATGACTTTTTCAGCATTTTGGTCTTTTTGTACAGTGTATTCTTTAAATGTCCTAACTTGTCTTTTTTGGCCAAGACACATTCTATACCCTGTAGATGTGCAATACATTCCAATCATTCCCGCGGGATGCCCCAACAGAGTTCATTGTGGCGCGGCCTGCATTTTTCATGCTGCGGGCGTTCAGAAATATTGAATTAGAAACACCTCTGTCGCATTATTCACAAACTCTCAGCATTCACAGCTTCAAGTTCAGTAGTCTACCTCTCCTCTCCTAGTTGGACATACGAGACCAAGTGTGCTATACGTGTGGTTTCAATTAAATAGAGCAGCCTGCCTACCCAGTAAAGCCCAAGGCCTTTTTTAGTCAAATACTTCTAGTACGTTGAACTCAAAGTCAATGAAAAGTCATTATTACTTAAAATATTTGTGCTATTGACTCAAAACTAAATGAGAAGTCACATAAACTAAAAAATATTTAAAGAAGCACTATGCAGAAATTGCTCTGCCATTTCCTGGTTGCTAAAATGTTTATAGTTCACCTAATTTCAGTTTATGTGACAAAACAGGCAAGTGTAGTGTAGAGAATCATTGTTCCATCTAAACCGCTGTGAAATATAATTTCCTTAACCAAAAATATTGTATTTTCAGCTGTTTGAAGCTGATGTTCAAAACCGAAAGTAACATTGGGTGGTTGATTGAGTAATCTTACGCTACACAAAGATAAATAACTATACTTTTTCTAAACCAATCCAATCATTTAGTTATATTTGGTTGTTCCAGTTTAAATGGCTTAGGTAGTCTCCTCCACTGTTCCTAAATCTGGAACTCATTATGGTTGCAGGTGAATACAAATGTCTGTTGAATTTCCTAGCTATGGCTAGATTCCAATAGGAATCACACATCACTCTCTCTGCAAGCCAATCTAATCTGACTTGTAGGAAGGGTTGCAAAATTCTATTACATTTCTCAGGTTATCTAGTAATCCCAGTTTGAAGATTAATGGAAATCCTTCAACCAGGCTTTTTTTTTAAATCTGGGAATTTTGGGAAAGTTTCTGGAATTTTGCATCCATACTTGCAGGCCTGATGTGTCCTGTAAACCACCAGTTTCCGGCAACTGTATTAAGGTAACGCTAGGCCTACAAATAAGGCCTACAAATAAGGCCTTGTGAGATATGTATTGTCATAAAGAGTTTAATTATAATGACAACACTTGACTAGGAACTCACTTGGTGAAGGCCACAGGAATGAAAATTAACGAATTCAACAACCATGTCTCTAACCAGGTTTCCATTCAACCTTTTTATCTGAGTAAAATGGGAACCGCTAATTTGTCAGTAAACTTTTCAAATGTCGACAAAACAAAATATGCTAGACATGATGGGAACTTTTTTTGTGTCAGTAAAATTAATTATGCAATAAATGACGGAGGAAACGCTTTTATGCGCAAATATTGATATAATAACCATCATATCGACGTAAACTTGGAGTCAAGCGATGACAAATTGTGTGGTCCTCCCACAGCGACTAGGCAAAGCATGCAGTTTATTAGGCTACAGACATAAATTATCATGAACTTCAGATAAACTCATCGTCTTGCACTCTATTGATATAATGATCGATGCTTTGCTGCCGTTTGACAAATAAAAAGTAGCGGTCTTTTGTCTATAATAATATCATCATGTAGCCTGCACTGTAGGCTAAATGCAAAATGTTGGCTGGAGCGCACGTGCCAATTCCAAAATGTAGTTATAACGCAACATTTGGGGAAAATATGATAGAAACACATTTAACTTTACATTTTTATTCGGTACATGGGAATTTAAGGCAAAATACATGTTTATGTGCACTACATCACTCACAGCTTTTTATATTCAAAAAATTAATTTGATGAAAACACATCTCAGGTGTGAAAATGGGCATATTGTTGCATGGGCAGAGAATCACGTGGCAGTTATCTTTCCAAGGAAATTGACTTAAAATATTATTATGCTATAGTTTACTACAGTGTCTGTAAATAAATATTGATACTGGAAAGAAGTGTAGGGCGCCCAACAAGCGTGATTCGAGGTGCAGTCCAAAAATATGACCATCACTGAAAAGGAAAAGGCGCGACCTGCGTTTACCAAGTTCCTCGAGCGTCGCGCCTTTTTCCTTTTCAATAGGCTAAATATGAATTACCCATTTATTTGTCTCTATCTACAAATAGTCCCACTCCTAAAAGGTAGGCTATATCGTATCTGCAAAACGTACTGTAGCTCAAGAGAAAGTGCACGTGTCCGCGGTCATCATTCTTGCTGCTTCAAGTTCGGTAGCCTTACATACCCTCTTGGACATGCGAGATCAGGTGCCGTATTGTCTCAATTAAAAAGAGTAGGCTATATGCATGGGCGGAGAAGCACGGGGCAGATAAATACAAATAAACTACATTTCTAAATATGATTTGGCTATAGTTTACTACATTGCCATGAAATAAAAATGCCTATTGATTACCAATATCTGTCTCTGTCGTATATCGTATATCAAAAGAAAGCGCAAAGTGTCCGCCCTCTCTCCAACTATGCTCTCGTCAAACTACTGTACGTCTACACTACTGGTTTATATAGCCCAGTTAAACCGATCGATAGTCGAATATAATGGGCCACGTGATAATCTCTGGTAATTTAATCTAATCTATGTATTAGATTATTTCTGCACATTTGTTTATTGCCTATAGGGCGTAAAATTGCTGGGACAATAGCTGCCAAACGAGCTGCGTCACACACCTAAAATAACATTGTTCGACTTCGGTTAGGTTCGGGGCCAGATCTTGCGGGAGCAGCTGGGAGTCGGACATAAAGCCAGAGAGAGTGGGCGGGAGCAGCATTAAAAACTGCGGTTGCGGGCGGGAGCGGGATTAAGAAATCAGTCCCGCCTAGACCTCTATTCCAATCAGTAGCATCAGCCGCAAGTGTGGAGGCTGGACCAGTAAACTCTTGTAGCTCATAAATCTATGTTGTACCTCTGCAGGACATGACTTTTAAAGGGCCTTTCAATATCCATTTGTTTCGTGCAGATGAACTCAAGAAGCAAAGAAGCATGGGGAATTGAGAATAATCTCAGAAAGTATTGGGTTGTGTTCCTTCCTGGTTCTCGTCCAATAACAGCTCACTCCAACACATCACCACCATGTATGGCAGTGTGTGTGAATAAGAGGAGTCGGCTGTGACAAGTCCAGACAGATGTGCACTCATAACAGACCCACACCCCAACCTACTACCTGCGCAGAGAGCAGCATTCTACATAGGCTTCTACAACATCATATTTTTTTAGTGACTCTCTGTTACCACATTTATGAATTAAATGTTGCAACTTTGTAGCAGGATACTAGAAAATAAGTTAACTGTGCTGTTATCAACACACAACACAGCATTTTGGGGGCCCTAAGTGAGATATGGTTGCAACTCTATAACATATTTCATGCAATTCTACTTGTTTTACCATGGGGCAGAGATACATTTTTGCAGTTTTAAAGTAAGTTTTCTGCAGTGCTACACATATTGCCATGGGGCTGAGGGAGATAATTTGTTTCAATTTCATATTCAAATTTCCTGCAATCCTACTAAGATACTTGTTTTCAGTTTTAAAGCTAATTCCCAGCCATTCTACCCATTTTGCCATAGTGTGGAGAGAAATGTTTGCAGTTTTGCAGCAAATTTCCTGCAATTTTAGACATTTTGCCATGACATATTCCATATTAATGATATCTGAGTGAGAGTGACTAACAAAATCAGTGAGGGCCCCCTGGAGGTCTGGCCCCCTGGGTCAGGATTCGGCCATGATTACTACAAGTTTGGATAACTGGCTAGACTAATTCACCAATCTGAAAATTGTTAGCTGACATTTTTTTTGTGTGTGTGGGGGGGGCATCTATTCAAAGAGACAAATACAATTGATTAAGATATAGCGTCACACACCTATATTACTTCTTGTAGGTTGTTAAATTCCAATTATGCATATACTCATAATTAATTACCAAATCCTAAATGAACATTCAATATTATAATTGTTTTACTCGGGGTAGTGATAAAACTATTAAAGTTATTAAAACAACGTTTTGTCGACATATTCACTCACCCCTGTGCCATTGTCACAGACGATAACCTTTCTGCCCTCGCTGTCCATGTTCCACTGATGATGAGTGAAGGTACCTCTATATATTCCCTCCCGTCGGGGCTCTCAACACAGGCTAGTCCAATTAAGTAGCACTTAATTTCTTTCTAAACACGGGGAAAGATTCTTGCAAAATGCAAAATACGAGGGACTGCAGCAAATTCTCCTTCCTTCAATAACGTGAAGTCTGGGCGGAGTCGAGACTATTTGGGGTAGGAGAAAAGACAAGGGTGGGGGGCGGAATTGGCGTAGGTCTACAGGTATGCTATGTGTCAATCTCACTGTCTAATTGTTGGTCACTAATCTACTCTGATTGTTCAAAAAAGTGAAGTCAGAGGATGATGCCATCAAACCCAGCACACATGAGTCCTCCTCCCAAACAAACAAACAACCGATGGCTTCATCCTCTTGATCACTATCCAATATTCGCTCCTTTTCACCGTTAAACGCTCATGCCTCGTTCGTGGAGACCTCGACATCAGGTTTGGATTAACATTGTTTCATTTATTCCAAATTCATACACAACCAAACACATTTTTACAAAATACTTATTTTTCAATGAATACATCGCACAACAATGTATTGTTTGGTGATGTTAATGTGGGTATATTTATATAAAGATACAACAGTCATATATATGAACCAGGTTGTTATTCTGTCCTCAAAGGTTTATAGGCACATCAAGGAGTTGTGCTTCACGTTCACCCTTAGAATACTTATCAATCTTGCTTTTATATTTCGTAGTTTAATTTCGTTCTTATCCCATTCAGTCACTTACTGTTTTGCTCTGAAAGGCAACGCATGCATGAAGTACATCTCTAGAGAGAGCAGTGCAGAGGATTCCACACACTGAATAATGCCTCATACAACAGTCTAAAGAATATACCAGGTTGGAATAATATTATAATGGAGATGTTTTGGACACATCATCCAAAGCAGCATAGTTATACAGTTGTTACATTGTCATAATAGAAGAAGAATGTTAAACTATCTAATCTAAATGCAAATGTATGTTGATGATGTGGGATGTCTTTTCCATACATAACAACATTGTCTGGAGCCTAAGTCTATTTGTCGTTCTGTTAGCTTTCGGGAATAGTAATGGTTTAGAACCGTGGCTAAAATGGAAGTGAATCACAATTACAAGAGTTCCGTGTGGCTGTGATGCCCACAGAACTATGATACCCACGGAATGAAAGTAGACTGAGAATCTGTCGTTCCTTTTTAAGGCAGTGACGTCATAAGCAGTTCTGCGTTGACAGACGCCTGCTCATGTTAGAAACCAACAGCCTACCGAAGGCATTGTTCACTGTAAGGGGCAAACTAAAGAAACGGGATTAAAGCTAGTACTCAATGATAGACTACTAAAAAAATAGACTCCCTATGAGTTGAAAACGGTCAAAACATATGATATTATAATTCAGGTTCAGTATTTACTCTAACTCTAAGACTGTGACGATGTATATTATTTCTATAAATAATGTGCCTGAGAATAGTTATTGCTGTTATAGAATCGGTTCTTGCTCCTGACTGACTGACTACCCACGTTCCAGCCCAAATCTACTGGACAGGGAATTGTAGTTGATACTTCTTTGTACAAGTCAGCAGCACAGTCATAAATTACTACAGTGGCTTGCGAAAGTATTCACCCCCCTTGGCATTTTTCCTATTTTATTGCCCTACAACCTGGAATTAAAATTGATTTTGGGGGGGTTGTAATCATTTCATTTACACCACTTTGAAGATGCAAAATATTTTTCATTGTGAAACAGACAAGAAATAAGACAAAAAAATGGAAAACTTAAGCGTGCACAACTATTCCCCCCCCTTTGTAGAGGCACCAATTACTGCTGCAAGTCTCTTGGGGTATGTCTCTATAAGCTTGGCACATCTAACCACTGGGATTTTTGCCCATTGTTCAAGGCAAAACTGCTCCAGCTCCTTCAAGTTGGATGGGATCCGCTGGTGTACAGCAATCTTTAAATCATATGACAGATTCTCAATTGGATTGAGGTCTGGGCTTTGATTAGGCCATTCCAATACATTTAAATGTTTCCCCTTGAACCACTCGAGTGTTGCTTCAGCAGTATGCTTAGGGTCCTTGTCCTGCTGGAAGGTGAACCTCCATCCCAGTCTCAAATCTATGGAAGACCGAAACAGGTTTCCCTCAAGAATTTCCCTGTATTTAGCGCCATTCTTCAATTCTCACCAGTTTCCCAATCCATGCCGATGAACAACTCCCCCACAGCATGATGCTGCCACTACAATGCTTCACTGTGGGGGTGGTGTTCTCTGGGCGATGAGAGGTGTTGGGTTTGCCCCAGACATAGCGTTTTCCTTGATGGCCAAAAAGCTCAATTTTAGTCTCATCTGACCAGAGTACCTTCTTCCATATGTTTGGGGAGTCTCCCACATGCCTTTTGGCGGCACCAAACGGGTTTGCTTATTTTCTTCTTTAAGCAATTGCTTTTTTCTGACCACTCTTCCGTAAAGCCCAGCTCTGTGGAGTATACGGCTTAAAGTTGTCCTATGGACAGATACTCCAATCTCCACGGTGGAGCTTTGCATATCTTTGGTCTCTTTGTTGCCTCTCTGATTAATGCCCTCCTTGCCTTGTCCGTGAGTTTTGGTGGGCGGCCCTCTCTTGGCAGGTTTGTTGTGGTGCCAAATTCTTTCAGTTTTTTAATAATGGATTAATGGTGTGTGGGATGTGGGATGTTCAAAGTTTTGAATATTTTTTATAGCCCAACCCTGATCTGTACTTCTCCACAACTTTGTCCCTGACCTGTTTGGAGAGCACCTTGGTCTTCATGGTGCCGCTTGCTTGGTGGTGCCCCTTGCTTAATGGTGTTGCAGACTCTGGGGCCTTTCAGAACAGGTGTATATATACACTGAGATAATGTGACAGATCATGTGACACTTAGATTGCACACAGGTAGACTTTATTTAACTAATTATGTGACTTCTGAAGGTAATTGGTTGCACAAGATCTTATTTAGAGGCTTCATAGCAAAGGGGGTGAATACATATGCACGCACCACTTGTCAATTTTTTAGAATTCTTTAAAACAAGTAATTTTTGTAATTTCACTTCACCAATTTGGACTATTTTGTGTATGTCCATTACAAGAAATCCAAATAAAAAAAACATTTAAATTACAGGTTGTAATGCAACAAAATAGGAAAAACGCCAAGGGGAGTGAATACTTTTGCAAGGCACTGTAAATAACCGTGTACCTCACAGTCGTGTGCGATGGTGCATTTTAAGTGCATGTGTTTGTGAATGGTCCAATCCCCAACCCCCCACCCCTCCCCATTCTTCCACTAGCAACCACATCAAGTGTCCATATCGAGTCTTTTGTCAATGTGTTCAATCCCAACTCACAGACAGATAGTACTTCTACAGTGTCTATATTGTCTCTATATCTGTGGGGCCGGGGCTTCCTGGCTGAAAACCAATAATAGCATCTCCCTTGAGGACTCAACCAATTAGAGCCTCTCTCCAGCTGCACTCAATGACCCGACCTCAGGATTCAAACTCGCTGTCGCTGCTGACGGAGATGTCGGGGGTGGAGGCTCCAGTGCCCCGAGGGTCGGTGCCAGTGCTGCAGTCGCTGGCCTCGGGGCTGCCCGGGTGACAGGGGGAGGCAGTCAGCAGGCGGGGGTGGTGGGCGTGGTGCTCCTGGATAGAACCCTCAGGGGAGCATCCGGAAGGCAGGTGGGTGGGGTCCTGTTGCAGTCTGGGAACAGGGAGAAGGAGATTGTGGAGTTAGTTTTAGAGACACATGGTTGGTTGAAGTGTTACCTAAGTGGTACACTCTGTGACTAATCGTAGTGCTTTTGTCTTGAGGTAAAACAATAATCAATTGGCTCACACTCAAAAAGCAGTCTTTTGATAAATTGCTTAATTTTTCAGTTTATAATTTAGAACATCTTCAACACGACACAGAAAGTCAAAGGTTCCAGCTGAGTAACCTCCTCTCTTGCCTTGACTTGAGTCTTGACGTACCTGTTCTTTGCCGATGCGGCCCTGTCTCTCTGGCGTCGGTTCTTGAACCAGTTGCCGACCTGTGTAGGCGTGAGTCCCGTGGCCTGGGCCAGGTGCCGTTTCCTGGACGGGTTTGGGTAGGGGTCCTGGAGGTACCACTCCCTGAGCAGGCTACGAGTTCTCTCCTTGGAGACATAAAGGACACAACAATGGTCAGTTCCCTGCTTCATGTAACCAACAGTGTTCCTAATAATCTATATCTTTCACAATCAGATATGACATATGCAGCATATCGGTGTGATATCTTTCATTAGGCTACTCCATTGATATTGTTAAGAGAAGATTTCCTGCAGGAGACATAAGCCATGCTGAAAATAATCGTATTAAATTGGATTTAAGGGATAATAATTATAATCTACATTATCAACATAAATATGTTATACTGTATACTGGCTCAGGATAAAAGGGCTTAGTACTGGAGGGAGGGCTAGATGCCTTACGATTAGTAGAGGTTTATACTTTGTGGGGCAGCAAGATGATTTGCCTGCAGTATCTGACTCTACCACAAGAGGGGGATGTAACGAGGGAGTTGGGACATTACCTAAACTCCACTGAACTACTGTACGATCTATAGCAAAAGTCAGTGCTCAGCCTTAGACCCTTCACCTAATGGTCTTGCACAGACTTTACCCATTCAATATTGTCAACAACACCCTGGGCCAGAGAGTGACACACGGGGCGGGGCTTATGTTGTTTCTGTGGAAACGTGACCTGCTCAAAGCGTGTATCTGCCCAGGGTTAAGTCTAGGACTACTCAGTCCGCTGTGTGTAGCTACTGTATCTTCTAAAATGACCCATTCCTTGCCCTGATGCAAGTGATTTCATATGCATTTAGTAGTGATTTTGTTGGTTGAAGTGTATTTTGAAGCAACCAAAATCCTGCAATGGTTAACAGGAATAGGGATGCCTTATGCCTGTGTTTTGTTGTTTTCTAAAGATAACTGATGATGTCTATACTGACATCCAAAAGGTTAAAACACTGTTAAGCCCAACATTTCCCCCTAGACCTAATGATTGTCCGCTTGGTTCCACAGACCTTTGCGTTGGAGTGATGTTGACTGCGACAGTAACCTGGGCGTGATCCAAAACGGAATATCTCTCTGTTTCACTTCAATAGTGAAAGGTTCCGGTATTCAGTGGAATCGGCTCCTAAGCAAATATCAAAGACAATGGCCATCCAGCACCAAGGAGAGTGGTGATTTAAAAAAAAAAAGTTTGTTTCATGTTGCATTATCGTTGTCCCATCCTCTGTTATTTGTGTAACCAAGTGTAGCCTAGTAGCTAGGTCTACTGTATAGCATAACCTACAATGTTTATGTGTGTTCTTTTTCTCAACCACTCCAAAAATAAGTTCCTTTGCAGGAAAATAAAGTTATTCTATTCTATCCCAGGCTAGGTGATTGCTCACTGCTGTGAGTTGGTGGAAACTCCAGAGTAAAAGACAGCTTGTCTTATACCGCCACGGGTGGTCTCTGACACGCAAGGTTTATACTGTAGCAAACTGACTCCCTCTGTGACTGCATCCCAAATGGCACCCTATTCCCAATGTCGTCACTACTTTTGACCAGGGCCCATGGAGCTTGGGTTAAAAGTAGTGCACTATATAGGGAATAGAGTGCCAGTTGGGACACAAACACATGCACTATAGCCTACAGCCTATAGCAGCACAGTCCCCATTCAACATGCTCTTATTGAGCTCTTTAACCACAGGATTACTGCAGGTTGAAGTAGCCTGAAATCTAGACCTGTTTTGTGCTGACACTTCCCCTCCTTGTACTCTGTGTCACATGAGGAATGGATTGTTGTCACAAAACGATTGTTACCCAGGCTAAGGTTGAAGAGCAGAAGCATCTCTTCTCGCCTATGTCATTTACATGCTGAGATGTAGATTATTTTTTTTAAATGAAAATAGTTTAAAAAACAAATATATATTTTGTGTAGCCTATTGAGTCTTGATTTGGCTGACATTGCTTGTTTCTTGGCTATAATACTTATGTGCTTGTTTTTATGTTTTGTGAATCCACACAGACGCTAATGCATATTGCCAGTGGTTCAGCAGAGAGACTGTAGATAATCATGTATTGGTCTGTCCCTCAGTAAAGGAAGTGACATGTGCAGCCACATTACTACAGACAAGATATGTACTGTTTGAAACTTTGCCATCAAACTCAAAGCAGTGAATGGTAGAAAGTGAAACGGCATAACATGACATATTAGAACATCATTTAACAGGATCTCTGTGGGAAACACCATTGCATTAATTTGTTTCTCTATAGAAATAGCCTACAGCCTCTTATGTGAAAATCGTTTACTATGTCTAACCTAACCTTGCAGGAGGGTATTGACCTCCTATTATCTATAGTCTGAGTTAACAGAGATCAGGACTGGAGAAAAAGAGAGAACCCTTGTCAGTGACTCAGTATCATTAGCAACTGAAGCGCTCAGGAACTATTGGGGACTTGATATGCCAAGGTGCCATAATGAGACCATCTGAAGTTATTTCAGATGTTTAGTTTTATTTAATTAACCTTTATTTAACTAGGCAAGTAAGTTAAGAACAAATTCTTATTTACAATGATGGCCAAGGTACAGTGGGTTAACTGCCTTGTTCAGGGCAGAATGACAGATGGTTCAGTATAAGAATTTCAAAATGTTTTACAAATTTACAATTAACAGTGAGTCAGCCCAGTAGGCTACATACATTATTGGTTACAGTCAGATATTAGTTACGGGTTTCGTTCATTTCTCATTTATAGACAGTTAGTGTATATAGGCATGTATGCATGATGAAGGTGCGTAACTATAGGTATGGTGCGAAAGAATCATACTTACAGCTTGGTGTCTCACCTTAAAGCAGTGCGTCTTCTGCTCGCCGTCCCAGATGGTGCGAGGCAGTGGAAACTTCTTCCGGATACGGTACTTCTCCACCGGTCCCAGGGGACGGCCCCGGAGCCGCTCTGCCTCGCGGTAATGCGCGTCCAGCCACAGATCTTGGAGTTTGGCGTGAGACTCGCGTGTAAAGCGGTGGCTCTGGAGGATCTGGTAAAGCGCCTCGAAGTTTCCTCCGTGGAAGGCGACCAGCGCCCGGGCGCGCATCACTGACTCGTGGCGGTTGAGAGCCTCCCCGGCGGAGCCAGGGACAGCATCAGGCAGGGACCATAAGAACCGCCCCAGGCGCTCGATGTCGCCGGTCTCCTCGAGGTTCTCGCACACCCGAGCCACTTGTTCCGGGGTGAACATAGGCAAAGGGAACATCTTTCCCCTTTTTCGTTCTTCTCAGACTTTGTCAACAAATAAAATACTCTATATTATCATATATCTAAAAAATAAATGTTGGTTCAGCTAAATGGACATGGCCAATGGTCATATCATTCCAATTGTCTGGTGCGTGAAGTGTCCTTTTACGCACCACGTCCCAGTGAGCCTCCCAGTGATGCGGAAGTTTAGTTGAATCAAATATAGTTTTGTAGTAAAAATAAATCTGATTGGCAGCGAGTTCCTTATGTAAGTTGTTTCTCCTGTCTTTTCCCGGTATTGGCAAGCTATGCTATATGTGACAACAGTCGCGTCGGAGCCAGGCACTTCCTGGAGTTCTGTCGGTTCTAGTAGGCTAAAGAAAGAACGCCAGGAGACGACCTGTATTTATAGATAGAAACAATTAGCATCTTTGTAGATGTTTTGAGAGGGATTATGCGCCTCGCAGTCATTAGCCACTTAGCGGGGGGTAATGTGTATAGAGGTGACAGCCTGATCAGATTGTTTGTTTTAGCCGAGGGATACATTGACTGTCAGGATGATTGGGAAGCTAACAACAAGGATATTTAATTGGTCTGATCTGCATGATTGGCCGGCCGGGGGAAATCCAATACAAGCCAAAGGACAGGGAGGAGGATGTGGAGAAGAGAAGAGAGGAGGAAAATGTGTGTAATCAAGCGGTTTTTTTTACCCATGAGGCCTGGTTGGTATTTACTAGAAAGTTAATTCACCTAAATAGAATGAAGTGATACATAATCAATAACTTTTCTATAACCAATCACTTGATAATTGGAATAGTAGAATAGTGACATATTATTGTTGTTTTTATAATAATGTTATAAAATGTTTGGTTTAAAAACATCTTTATTTGACTCTTACGTATAGTTTTAGTTTACAGTTAGTCAACAAATGATTATAGGTCTTCGGTCAATTGTGCATATATATTTTAGATAGGCCTAACCCAAACCGAAGTAATTGTATGCGGATATGTTTTTTGTTTGTTGTTGTTTTTTAATCCTGGTGAATGTATGCACCCTGGCTCATAACATGTATGGGTTATAGATGACAGACCGCTTCACAGCTATAGTGTATGCTCTGATTTGAATGCGGTTTGAATCTGAGCGCCAGAGCTACCGCGCTAAGGCCTTGGCAATCTGTATCTGTATCACCTACGCGGCGGCCGCTTCCATTTGCCCACGGCGAAATCTCCCGAGATGCATGTTTGGCAAAGCTCCTAAGCATCCTCTCAACGCTCCCGGCAAAAGTAATCGCCTTTTAATTAAAGTGGACACTCATACAGTAGACCTATCCTCCTCCACCCCGGTCCGTCCCCGGGTCAGGATAGTTTTTTTTAAACGTCTCTGGAGGCAGGGTGATGGACGGCAGTGTTACTCGGGGACACTGTATTATTTGATCCTGCTTCATGGGTTCAATCCCTTTCTGATTTTATTAATCCGTCTTTAGGGGACACATTTTTTATTAATCCGGTTTAGAATAAGCATCTGTCCACGATTGCGGTACAACAAGCACACATAACAAACTATATTATATGAGTATAGGCTATAGGGAATTGATATATGCTCTGGGTCTTTAGGCACATTGCATATTATTTTAAATTATTCATAATTGTATTTATTAGGGGAATAACGTTAATACGTTTGTGTATGGTGGTGGAGGTGGGTTGGGGTCAGTTCAGGAAAATCCTATTTGAAAATAAATGTTTTTTTTTAATTCTGGAATTGGAATTTCATTTTGTCTCCAGAATTGATGGAATTGAAATGGAATTGACAGTAAACCTGGACAGTTTACATCCATAGTCTCTAGACTACAGAACCACATCAATGCCATGCCAATCCAGCAGACCATGCTTATGCAATTTGTGTGCATATAGGTTTTAAAATAGAAGTTGTGGTCATGCAAAGAAAGGGTCATGGTTTAGAAACAGGTCAAGTGGTTTAGTCTTGTCCCACAATCTTTCTACAAAACACAAATATGCGTATACCAGACAATACAGGTTTAGCTGGAGACCTTCGAGGTCATGATTGATTATATAATTTAGACAACAGACAATTCATTCGGACTTTATGTAGAATTGAACTGTAATAGCTGAATAAATACTTTATTTTATTGGGAGATTTTCTTTCTTTAGTTTTCTTGTTTTGTTTTATAACCTAAACCTCTGAAAATTACTAGCATAATTTAATTGACTACAGACACACTACATGTCCAAAAGTAGGTGGACACCTCCTCGTCTAACATCTCATTCCAAAATCATGGGCATTAATATGGAGGTTGTCCCCCTTTTGCTGCCATAACAGCCTCCACTCTTCTGGGAAGGCTTTCCAGTAGATGTTGGAACATTGCTGCAGGGACATGCTTCCATGCAGCCACAAGAGCATAAGTGAGGTCGGGCACTGATGTTGGGCAATTAGGCCTGGCTTGCAGTCGGTGTTCCAATTCATCACAAAGGTGTTAGATGAGGTTGAGGTCAGGGCTTTGTGCAGGCAAGTCAAGTTCTTCCACATCGATCTTGACAAACCATTTCTGAATGCACTTCACTTTGTGCATGGTGGCATTGTCATGCTGAAACAGGAAAGGCCCTCCCCCAAACTGTTGCCACAAAGTTGGAAGCACAGAATCGTCTAGAATGTTATTGTATGCTGTAGCATTAAGATTTACCTTCACTGGAACTAAGGAGCATGCCTGAACTATGAAAAATAGCCCCAGACCATTATTTCTCCTCCACCAAACTTTATATTTGGCACTATGCAGTCGGGCAGGTAGCGTTCTCCTGGCATTCGCCAAACCAAGATTCGTCCATCGGAATACCAGATGGTGAAGCATGATTCATCACTCCAGAAATGCGTTTCCACTGCTCCAGAGTCCAATGGCGGCAAGCTTTACACCACCCCAGCCGACGCTTGGCATTGCCCATGGTGATCTTAGGCTTGTGTGCAGCTTCTCGGGCATGGAAACCCGTTTCATGAAGCTCCCAACGAACAGTCATTGTTCTGACGTTGCTTCCAGAGACAGTTTAGAACTCGGTAGTGAGTGTTGCAACTGAGGACAGACTCTTTTTAGCACTACGCACTTTAGCACCACTTCGGCACTCAGCGGGTCCCGTTCTATGGGCTTGTGTGGCCTACCACTTCGCGGCTGAGCCGTTGTTGCATCCTATGATGGTGTCACGTTGAAAGTCACTGAGCTCTTCAGTAAGGCCATTCTACTGCCAATGTTTGTCTATGGAGATTGCATGGCTGTGTACTCTATTTTAATCACCTGTCAGCAACGGGTGTGGCTGAAATAGCCGAATCCACTAAGTTGAAGGGCCGTCCACATACTTTCGGCCATGTAGTGTAAGATGTAATGTTCTAAGCCAGATGTAAATGACCAAATACACTCAAAACCAAGACATATATAAACAAAGCTAGATTTAATTTGTAATAATGTCGGCGAGGGTCTGGAAGCAAGTTCAGGGAGTGAGTGTTTTAATAAATAAATGTTAAACTATCAAAATAAAGAAAGTTGCACACTCCATGTATAATCTCCCAGCAATTTAATGGGTATTTACCAACGTTTCGGCATCACTGTGCCTTCCTCAGGCATAAATAAATTAAACATAATACAAAACAAGAAACACGAACTACGCACAGACAAGAAACAGAAACAATGACGCCTGGGGAAGGAACCAAGGGGAGTGACAGATATAGGGAAGATAATCAAGGAGGTGATGGAGTTCAAGTTAGTGTCATGAGGCGCAGGTGCGCGAGATGATGGTGACAGGTATGCGGGATAATCAGCAGTCTGATGACCAAGATGCCGGGGAGGGAGTATACATGACAATATTATTATTTATTTAAACAACTGTATACCTTCTGTGCAGAATACATGTTCAATGGATACATTTCATTGTCACAAAAAGGCAAATGGAAACTAAAGTAGCTTGTGAAAGTAACAATATAAGCCTAGGCAAGATCATTTTAAACAAAATTCTACCAAGTTCGCGAGGCCCCCGATGATGTGATGCTCTTGGTAATGGCCTGAGTTGCCTAATGGTGAGTCCGCCAGTGTGTACAGGAACATTGATATTTGAAATGTTTATACATTATATCCTTGTAAAAAATATTCATTTTAACTTCAATATTATTATTATTTTTTAAATTACTCTACTAACACAATTGTAATGCTTGTGATGGGTGGAAGAAGAGGAGGACCATTGCGCAGCGTGGTAAGTGTTCATATTCTTTAATGAAACAACTAAACACTGAAAAAAAAGACAAACGAACAGTCCTGTACAGTGAAGAAAAACACAGAACAGAAAATAATCACCCACAACTCAAGGGTGAAAACAGGCTGCCTATGTATGGTTCTCAATCAGGACAAAGATAAACAACTGCCTCTGATTGAGAACCATACCAGGCCAAACACAGAAATACCAAATCATAGAAAAAAGAACAGACTGCCCACCCAACTCACACCCTGACCACACTAAAACAAAGACATCACAAAGGAACTAAGGTCAGAACGTGACAACAATGTATAAAAAAACTGTGACAAAATTCTTATTTTTCAAATGGAAGTAAATCCAAACAGTCCATAGCTCAAGACAAAGGTATAGATTCCCTGTACAAACAGTAGGCAGATGATGATAGCCCATCTAGATTATCAGGGCAGTGGGGTGCAGTGTGTGTGTCTGTCTGTCGGGAAGGAGGGAGGGAGGGAGGGAGGGAGGGAGGGAGGGAGGGAGGGAGGGAGGGAGGGAGGGAAGGAGGGATTGTACTGTGTGTGTGCAAGTGTCTGTTCACACAGCCAGTATAGAGGAGCACAGAAGGGGGGAGAAATTAGATGAGCCGGGGGAAGATCATACCTTATAGTTAATCTGACGCTGTTGGGTCTTAGACACTTCTCGCGTTTGAATGCACACTTGTACACACACTTGCGTAAACATACTCACACACACACACACACACACACACACACACACACACACACACACACACACACACACACACACACACACACACACACACACACACACCCCTATACCCCCTTCCAAATCCCACCAATCTGTTAACACTTTGAGAGCAGACTGAGTGAGATTACCAATCTTCTTAATCATAGATGGAGATGGGATGAGGAGATTATGATGGTGTGTGCCAGTCAGTATCAGTGTGTGAGGGGTGTTTAAACTGTATTGATTTATTGAATACCGCACATCCTTATAGGGGCATCGTTTTGATATGATACAACACGATAGCGTGTCAATAAAGCCTGCTAAAGTTTATATTCCTGGCTGTGTTGTCAAAATTGCGCTCTTGTAAACTTTGCAAGGAAAGTTTACAAGCTGAGCCAAACACATAGTGTTTAACACATGACCACTGAAGAGTGGTCATCAACCTTGTAGCAACATTTCCATCTATTTGTCCTGATCATTTTTTTTGACCAGAGTTATATAGTTACATATTTTTGTGTTCTAATTAATTCTGTGACCATATGCACATATCTAGCCCTCATTCCCCTCTTCCCCTCCCCTCCCTGCACCTCTTCCCCTTTCTGGACAAAACAAGGTCTGCATCCCAAATGGCTCCCTATTCCCTATAGTGCCTATGGGCCCGGGTCAAAAGTAGTGCACCGTAGGAAATATTGGGTTCCATTTGGGACGCAGGCCAGGACATGATGGTGGAGGTGGAACCCCACTTGGCATAATTAATTCGACTTAAACAAGAAGTCGCCTGCTTAAAAATGAGCTGTTGATTTTGCCAACACGCAAGGCAGGGGGTGGGGTCTGGGGCCCTGTAGGGCGGGGTATTACCCATCCAACCATGCTGTATAAATCCACATCTCAACGCAATTAACAAGCAACTGGGAGGAGAACTAATTAGTGTTATCGTTATCACCGGCCCCAACCCCTATTCCTCCTAAAGAAAGGAGGTCAAACACACGCAACGAGCTCAGGAAAACACACCGAAACAAATGAATTAAGCACACATGCACTCGCACAACACACATTGACACACACACACACTAATTCCATCTCAGCAAGTGAAGTAGGGGCTAATTACAAACTTGTTTGCAACTCAATACCAGTATCCTCTCAGACAGGTCGAGTGTCCCCCACCCCCTCCCCACATAGGAGGGTCTCCCAGGCAGCACCATATGCCCAGGGGTCATTCACCAAACAAACAATATATTCACTTCCCCTTCCGCTGTTGTGAGGTGCTATAGGAGGAGAAAAAGCAAAGTCTCTTGCCTCAATTGGCCCAGGGTGAGCACAGAGGATTGAGATAGCAGTCACTGTGGAGGCAAATATTTGCGGTGGATTGAAAGACAAGGAGTGAATCCCGTCTAAATTTTAGCACAGTCAGATTTACCCCACAAAGCTCTTATTTTAACCAGCATCTACCACGTATTATTAACAACATAACTGTTTTTGTTGTTTGCATTATACTCAATCAGTTGACTGTTTTTAAGCGAGGTGCAGTATATGGCAGGATTATACAGTGCCTCCACGATCCCTTGACTTTTCCCACATTTTGTTGAGTTACAGTCTTATTCTAAAATTGATTAATTTTTTTTTTCTTTTTCTTCATCTATCTACACACAATGCCCCATAATGACAAAGGAAAAACAGTTTTTTAGAAATGTTTGTTAATTTATTTTATAAATAAAATGGAAATATCACATTTACATCAGTATTCAGACGCTTTACTCAGTACTTTGTTGAAGCACCTTTGGCAGCGATTAATGCCTTGAGTCTTCGTTGAGTAAATACAGCTGTATTTGGGGAGTTTCTCCCATTCTTCTCTGCAGATCCTCTTCCACCTCTGTCAGGTTGGATGGGGAGTGTTGTGCACAGCTATTTTCAGGTCTCTTCAGAGATGTTCGGGCTCCGGCTGTGCTACTCAATGACATTCAGAGACTTATGGGGTATTGTTTGTAGACTGATGAGAAAAAACAAACAATTTAATCGATGTTAGAATAAGGCTGTAACGTAACAAAATGTGGAAAAAGTCAAGGGGTCTAAATACTTTCCGAATGCACTATAGATGGGATATCATCACCCAGAATAACATGCTGTACCCCCTCATTCTCTGGATGGCACATCATCAGCCTATCAATTGATGCTGAATTATTCATGATTTGTAGAAGGTTGTTCTCTAGGTTCAAGTCTCCATTCTCATGACCTTTGTATAGAAAGAGTCTGGCACTCCAATACGATGGGGCGACTTGTGTTAGTAAAAATTCTAAATTCAATTGTGTTATCTGTGTGTGTGTGTCCAACCTGTGTGTGTGTGTACTCCGTGTCTCTGTCTCTCGACGTGTATGTCTCTCTGCCTGTGTCCAACCCCAGGGCTATCTGATAGCAAACCACCTCCCCAAGGAGGACCTGTTTGACATCTCTCTCTACTGCCAGCACTACTGTCTCCTCCCCCTGGATGGGTTTTTTTCAGGTTCAGTTAACAAACGGCCGGTCCTCCTAACATAGTCTCAGGCGGCACTCCACCACAGAATGTGGTCTTGGATGGGGAAGGTATCACCGTTGCTGTGTGTGAAGATGAGCGTACACAAGGAGATCTCCTTTTGATGACTTATCAACCAACCAACAATGTTGTCTAATTTATGCTCTATGCACTAGAAAATAGACTTGAGGATGGATGGGTGGATCACTCTCAGGGTTTGTTTGCTGGGCTGGCTGTTGGCCCTTGTGCTTATGATTACTGTGATTCGTGACTAGCAGCAATGGCTGCTAGTGGTCATGGTGGTGATGTAAGGGGTTAGAACAATAGGAGGGCCAATGTCTGTCTGTCTGTCTGTCTGTCTGTGTGCCTGTCTGTCTGTGCCTGCCTGGCTGGCTGGCTGGCTTCACTGCCATGACATCATAGCCTAGAGAACTCAGAGACGAGAAGCTTAGAGAAGAGAACAGAGAATCTTAGAATTCTTTGGAATCTTAGAAGCTCTCTGTGTCAAAGAAAGAACACTGTCCAATTCTGGATTCTGTCTGTAACTCAATAGGCACCTCTGTCAAATGTTGGTTTGTGGTCAAAATGTTATGACTCAAATTGCTATTGAGTTGTATTTTATTTCTACCAATTGTAGTCAAATTGAATATCATACTCACAGAAATTGTGCTTAACATTTTAATTGACATTGTCTTTCAAGTCTCTTTACTTCCATGCCTGTGAACTCACAGAGAACTATCTGCTTACTAGTTTGGCCATCATGTCTTAGGTGACTTAATAGAAGAAAAATAATTGAATTCTCACACCACGCAGCCTCGCTGCGATTCCTTGATATAACAGGTGTTATTGGAGTTGTTTAGGAATGCTAAAGGGCTTAAAAGGTAGGACTTATTCTCACCTAATACTTTAATACTCATTAATTCCTGATTCAGTGACTTACCTCTATTGAGCCCCCTTCCCCCCCTCCCTGTCCCACCCTGCCCCACCTGCCTGCCCCAGCCCAGCCACTCTGCAGCTCTGCCAAATTACCCCCCGGGAGGGACAGGTGGATAAAGTGAGGGCTGGGGGAGGGATGAAGGGATGGAGGGTAGAGGATGGTTATTTAAGAGTGCTTAAAGGCTCAGTAAAGTTTGTTTGTTGTGTGCTAATTTTGTCTGCCTTCATGTCACCTAGATGTACTGATAGGAGTGCACTACATACACACTGACCTGAGCTTATAAATACTCTTTAGAGCACTGAATAGACTTTAATGATTGATTGATTGATGGTTGCCCATAGAGAGACACACATTCTGAGACATTGTTTGCAGCATGGTTATTATTAATTTATTGCAAGAAATGGAGAATAAGTGGAAATAAGCCACGGCAAAAATCAAAAACAACTCCTTCTAAAACTAGCTCCTCTGCTTTTTCTTATGAGAAAATACATGTTGTATATCACTGTATGTACTGTACTGTGTACTGTACCAGAACTATGGATAAGCTCCTCTCCTCTGAGATTTAATGCAGATCCTGGGAGCCAAACTGTGAGGGCCCAGGGAATGTGCAGCCAGTCTACAAACACAGTACAATAGGCCAATTGCATCATGCCATCCTTCATCTGTTACTAAATTATTGTGATAGAGGAGCTTGCATTAGCTCATTGATCGAGGAGACAGATTTAACTTAGCTCTATGTGGCTAGTGTCAGTGTCTGGTTAGTGGGTTCCCGACTCTAAGGTTCTGGTTCCTTGTTGTGTGTGTGTGTGTGTGTGTGTGTGTGTGTGTGTGTGTGTGTGTGTGTGTGTGTGTGTGTGTACGTGTGTGTACGTGTGTGTGTGTGTGTGTGTGCAACTGTGTGTTTGTGTATGTGTGTGCGCGACTGTGTCAGAGGGGGATGCCCTGTCCAGCCTGCCCCCGTCCGTTTGTTCTCTCCTGGTGAATTCCGGCAACAGTGGGTAGGAGGAGTATACAAGCAAGGCGCTGGGCACTGGGGAGGATAAAAGAGGACGGTGGGAGAAGGAGGAGGAGGCTATAAGCAAGGCGCTGGGCACTGGGGAGGATAAAAGAGGACGGTGGGAGAAGGAGGAGGAGGCTATAAGCAAGGCGCTGGGCACTGGGGAGGATAAAAGAGGACGGTGGGAGAAGGAGGAGGAGGCTATAAGCAAGGCGCTGGGCACTGGGGAGGATAAAAGAGGACGGTGGGAGAAGGAGGAGGAGGCTATAAGCAAGGCGCTGGGCACTGGGGAGGATAAAAGAGGACGGTGGGAGAAGGAGGAGGAGGCTATAAGCAAGGCGCTAGTGAGGCTCAGTGAGAGGGATTACCTAGATTCCATTAGGCCTGATTTTTCTTCTCCCCCGGGCGGTGTCACGTCCTATTAGAACTACAACCGCTAGCTGACTACCACGGTGGTGGAGGGCGAAGGGAGATGTATTTAGAGGGATACGTTTAAAGCGCAGGTAGCCAGGGCGTCCAAGAACACTCGACTTAACTGGCCATGAGTGAACTGGATGCGTGCATCGGTGGGAGCTTGTTCCATAAGCAGACAGGTCGCCTGCTCCTAAAGCTGGCATTGATGACTGATAAGCTCACACTCGTTTAAGTGAAACGGATGTTTCAGCTCGCTTCTGTCCAGGCTGCTCTGCCTGGTGTTAAGTGTTACCAGAGGTGACCTGTTCCTGTTCCTCTCACCCCTGAGACACAAACATGTCTCATCTTTTCACTGAAATGCATTTTGGTTTCTACTTTTCAACATTACTTTGCATCTTTTTTTATTGAAGAGTTGCTTGTAGAGTTCACATCAATGTTTTATTTTATGAAATTTCATTTCATAAGTAGTTAAGTTGTAACATGTTGATCGTCATGACCTGACCTCATAGTGGAATCCAGGTGAACTCATCAGACATGTAACACTCAACAACTAGTTCTTGTTGGACAGTATAGGGCAGTCATACTCAATAGGCAGACTTGGTCCCGGATCCAAATCAAGAACGGGGTCAATACGGACCACGGGTCCTGACTTTTTCTTTTTTTTGGGGGGGGGGGGACTCAGTCTGGCTGTGAACTTTCTGCTGTTGGGAGTTGTAATAGTGCATAGGCAGTTTTCCTATTTTTATCACAATCACTTACAGCTATTTATAACCTGTCAAATATTATAAATCAAATAATATAATTCAAAAATGTCCAGTTGATCAACTTGCCCATGTTAGCTAAGTAGGTAAGCTATGCTAACCCCATGGCAAAATGTGTAGATTTGCAGGAAATTTGCTTTCCAGCTGCGAACTGTTATCTCCGCCAACAAGAGGCGTGTGAACAGTTTGGGGTCGCATGGGTAAGCGAAGGGTTTCTTACTAAGCGGATAAATTCAAATATCTATCCGGACCTTTGCCACCTAGGAAATTTGTGTGACCGGACCTTCTCAAATATTATTTGAATGACGTGTACCGAAATTTTTGGGAAATGTTCAATGTGTTTCCATCACATTTTCAACTCTACTGATAGTTTTGTCACAGAAACTGTTGCGTTAAATAGCAAAATGTTCCTACTCTGGTCTTGGCATGTACTCTCTAGCCAACAGCTGGGAGATACAGTGGGGGTAGATGAAAAAAAATGATGTTGAACCTCACAGGGTGGTGAAAGTGCATGGTATGAGCTTGAGGTTCCTTTCCAATAAATTCCACCGGTCTGATTCTTTTTCTTCGGTACATGAAGTAACAGAAGTTGTCATCAAGCACTGATTTCTATCTGCAACAAATCCTTTTGGTGGAGACCCACCACTGGTGGGAATATTCGCAAATGTTTACGTATGCATACAAATCTGAAGCTAATTGGATGTAAACCTAACTTCTACTGAATCATTTGTTACAGAGTAATATAATTCAAGTAAACCCAACATACAGAGACGCGTTTGAAGTCAATTCGATACAACTTTATCTCCTCAGGGGCAATCAATTAAGAAAGGCATTGATTTCCAGTCAAGTGCTTTCCAATGGTCAATCAACAGGGGAAACCGTCATTAGCGCACAATAAGGTCCTAATGCTGAACATTTTCAATGACTGTCTGTTTAACATGCTGTGGCAATAGACAAAAGGTAATTCAGCTCTTAATACTTTGTCTGTGGGTGCACCCCAAATGGCATCCTATTTCCTATATAGTGCACCAGACAAAAGGGAATTGGTGACATTTGGGACGCAACTGGTCTCTCCAGTCCTCCGAAGTTTTGGGGTCACTGCTACCTCACTGCAATTCTCATCCATGAAGTGACCCGCAAAAAAATCCCCCCTCAAAAGCCCCACTAGGCCGAGGGCTCCAGCATGTCTGGTCTTCCCTCGGTACACATACACCCCTCCTCTGCCTCCTCTTCTCCTTGTACACAGCCAATCTAGTGGTAGGCCTCCTGCTAGCTCCACACAGAGACCAGCCCTAATTGCTCTTGTCGTAAAGCTCCCTGACCCTAATAAGCTGCAGCTCCCCAAAGCTGTCGAGATAAACCCCACTTTACCTCACCAAACCTGCTTAATGCCACTCCTTATCCGTACAACCCCCCCCCTCCCTTCCCCCTCTGCCTTCTGCCACTCAAACACCATGGACGGGACGGTGACGTACTGAGGAAGAGTGAAAAATAGGAGCAGAGGGAAAGCGCAAGAGAAAAATAAACAACGTAGTCCGAGTTATTGGTCTGGTGAGATGAAGAGAGGCACATAAAACAAGAACGTCCTACGATGAGAATGTTGACAAAGAAAATCTGCTAATATGGTTGAAGGTAGAGTTGTTGGAGTGAGAGAGCAGGGACGAGATGTGTATCTGCTTAGATAGATCACTGGTGTGATAAGTTAAAGTGTTCGGATGATGAACCAAGTGCCCAGCAGCAGTGATTACGTGTTATTCCCTTCCGTGTCTCACCACCAAGCTCAATAAATGAGATCACAGGGCTTTTTGGAGTTCACTTCAAAACAGGTCGTGTTAATTACTAAAAAAGATAGGATGTTAGGTCGAATCACCTTTTAACCCAGGCGTCAGCTTCTATTGGTTTAGTTAGTGACATCTTTTAAACCCAGAGACATGTTGTGTCCTCACAAGTTGTGAGCAACACCACACTACATACAGTGGGGAGAACAAGTATTTGATACACTGCCGATTTATTTGTGGATTTTTCACTTCCTGATTTTACAACTGCATTCATTGAAAATTGAGAGAAATTGAGATAATGAAAAAAAACTGCCCTATTTAAAATAAAATAAAATCCAACTTGTTAATTACATTTCTTAAATTGGCAATGGAATTCACCCAAACCTGATATGCAACCCCTATCTGAGAGAAATTGAGATCATGAATAAAAAAACTGCCCTATTTAAAAAAAAAATTTCAACTTGTTAATTACATTTCTTAAATTGACAACTGAATTCACCCCAAACCTGATATGCAACCCCTATCACCAAAATATAAGTGAAGTGTAGAGAGAAATCTGTTGATTTCCTTCCCAATCATCATAGAAGTAAATTGGTTAGCATGAAAATCTACTAGATTGACGTACTCGGGAACTTGATTTAGACTCAACAGAATAAGAACTGCAATCCAACACGACAAGTCGTATTACCAAAGGTAACCTTACTCCACTGACACCTACTTGATTGAGTTGCTACTACACACAATTATCTGTGCCAAAAGCATTTCATAGTAACGCCAACTGAAATGATCAAAACATTTTTCCTTTTTTTAAAATTATGTAATAACATAGGACAGTCAATTAATTTTCCCAAAAAAGACAACATGTAATGAAAAGTAATTTCAGAAACAAGTTGTAGTTTTTGTTGTATTTTAATAGGATATTTTAATATTTGAAAAATATCACAATGAATATGTAAACTTCCAACAACAAATGTTTTTTTTCACTCCCAAATAACAAAATAATATTATTTATTAGTGGTTGGAGAACAGAGTTCTGGCTATTCTGTGCTACATTTAGTCCTTCACAGGGCTAACAAGTCAGTGACCACCGCTATGTAAAATGGTAATACTGTACCATATATTCACAATGCAAAATAACCTGGATGAATACTATGGATGCATCCTAAATGGCACCCCATTGTTCCGCAAGTAGTCTATAGGGAATAGGGTGCCATTTGGGACGTGACCTAGGGGATCATACGGGACCTCTGTCGACATCCCTACTAAAGAGAACAACATACAGTTGAAGTCAGAAGTTTACATACACTTAGGTTGGAGTCATTAAAACTCGTTTTTTCAACCACTCCACAAATTTCTTGTTAACAAACTATAGTTTTGGCAAGTCGGTTGGGACATCTACTTTGTGCACGACACAAGTAATTTGTCCAACAATTGTTTACAGACAGATTATTTCACTTGTAATTCACTGTATCACAATTCCAGTGGGTCAGAAGTTTACATACACTAAGTTGACTGTGCCTTTAAACAATTTTCAGAAAATTATATCATGGCTTTAGAGGCTTCTGATAGGCTAATTGACATCATTTGAGTCAATTGGAGGAGTACCTGTGAATGTATTTCAAGGCTTACCTTCAAACTCAGTGCCTCTTTGCTTGACATCATTGGAAAATCAAAAGAAATCAGCCACGACCTCAGAAAAAAAAGGTTAATTCTTGGGAGCAATTTCCAAATGCCTGAAGGTACCACAATCATCTGTTCAAACAATAGTACGCAAGTATAAACACCATGGGACCACGCAGCCGTCATACCACTCAGGAAGGAGATGCATTCTGTCTCATAGAGATGAACATACTTTGGTGCAAAAAGTGCAAATCAATCCCAGAACAACAGCAAAGGACCTTGTGAAGATGCTGGAGGAAACAGGTACAAAAGTATCTATATCCACAGTAAAAACGAGTCCTATATCGACATAACCTGAAAGGCCGCTCAGCAAGGAAGAAGCCACTGCTCCAAAACTGCCATAAAAAAGCCAGACGACGGTTTGCAACTGCACATGGAGATAGAGATCGTACTTTTTGGAGAAATGTCCTCTGGTCTGATGAAACAAAAATAGAACTGTTTGGCCATAATGACCATCGTTATGTTTGGAGGAAAAAGGGGGAGGCTTGCAAGCCGAAGAACACCATCCTAACCGTAAAGCATCATGTTGTGGGGGTGCTTTGCTGCAGGAGGGACTGGTGCACTTCATAAAATAGATGGCTTTATGACGGAGGAAAATTATGTGGATATATTGAAGCAACATCTCAAGATTAGTCAGGAAGTTAAAGCTTGGTCACAAATGGGTCTTCCAAATGGAAAATGACACCAAGCATACTTCCAAAGTTGTGGCAAAATGGCTTAAGGACAACAAAGTTAAGGTTTTGGAGTGGCCATCACAAAGCCTTGACCTCAATCCTATAGAACATTTGTGGGCAGAACTGAAAAAGCGTGTGCGAGCAAGGAGCCCTACAAACCTGACTCAGTTACACCAGCACGGTCAGGAGTAATGGGCCAAAATTCACCCAACTTATTGTGGGAAGCTTGTTGAAGGCTCCCCGAAACGTTTGAACCAAGTTAAACAATTTAAAGGCAATGCTACCAAATACTAATTGAGTGTATGCAAACTTCTGACCCACAGGGAATGTAATGAATGAAATACAAGCTGAAATAAATCATTCACTCTACTATTAATCTGACATTTCACATTATCAAAATAAAGTGGTGATCCTAACTGACCTAAAACAGAATTTTTACTAGGATTAAATGTCAGGAATTGTGAAAAACTGAGATTAAATGTATTTGGCTGAGGTGTATGTAAACTTCCGACTTCAACTGTATGTGTTCATAATATTAACTATTTGTACTTCAAACAAATGCAAACCATACAACTCCAATCCTTTAATAAATAAGTAACCATTTACATTAAATAGACATTTAATTTCTCTAAACGTTCAACAGTGTTTTGTTATACCTGCAGGTAAACGCAACTAACTCTTTCCAGTTAACACACTGGTATCACAGCAGTGTTAGGAGACTCAAAACACCTGTCACTCTTTCCCACTACATACATCTCTCTATGGGAGTGTCAACCAAACCCAGCTTCTATAGAACAATGAGTCTATTTACAAAAACAATTGTGGTCTTCAGCAGGCACTAGAAATGACAGGGTCACCCTCACTGTCAATGGATAGGTAATGCTGATTATGATGATGATGTGAAAACCTTAGTCAAGTGTCTACTATTGCCATCTAGTGGTTGACCGACTTGGACAAATGAGCAGAAATTCAGGGACCAGTGATCATTTCATGTTTATGTTGTAGTGCAGTTGGTAATTTGTTGATTTCTTGCTGGACAGAAGTCTTGTGAACTCATAAGAATGCTGAACTCCAAATCAACACCTAGCCTGTACTTAGGGAGAAGTGATCCAACGCTGATTCACACTATAGGGCCAAACCGTACTGTTCTGGCTTGGATATTTTCCTCTCACATGGTCCTACCCAGCAACAAAGATGGATGCCTAACCAGGCCAACCCCTAGTTTAACCCTATAGTGTCAATCAGGCACCAGTGTTCTCAACTTGTCTCCTCAGCAGCGTTGAGGGGAGGAGGGGTACTTGGTCTTCAGGCCCTCCTTCAAGCTGCGGAACAGGAGGCCGCTCCTTCGGTTCTCCACATCCTTTCTGCTGTGGAACTCGCCATGAACTTTGAACCCGTTGTGCACCACGAAGGAAGAGTTGAGGACGGAGAATCCGTAGCCCGTCACGTGGAGCTTACAGGCCTGGGGAGGGAAGAGGAGGAGTTAAGGGGGACAACATGAAATGAAATAAAAAAATAAAACCTTTTAATTGAATGACGTGTCAGGACAAAGTATTTATTTATATTCTATTTGTATAATGTATATTTTACTGCTGTGCAATAATCTCTGCAGTGTCCTTTGTCTGTTGATAATGTAATGTAGTCCTAACTGTTTTCAACCATACACACACACACACACACACCTGTCGCGTCCCCTTCCTTAGAGTAATGTATTCCCGGGCACTGCATGTACACCACATACAGAAAAATCATTTAGCAACATGCCCCAGGTAGGTATAAAAATGACCACTGCTAGGTGGCTAAGTAGTTACACGGAGCTCATTTTGGAATTTATTTATGGGGGGCTCTCCTCGAGAGCCTCATGCCGTTGACATCACGCAGTGCTGCCGTAGGATTCGATAAGATGTAGTGAAATCATTGCACGGGCCTCCTTCATATTTGATGATATGCGGTTTTGTCAATCTCATAGCATTAAAAAACACATTTGGAGAATGGTGGGTTTCCACTAGATAGCACATCCACAATGTAGGCCATATCGTAAAAATTAATGAAAACAAAAACGTGCTTTTTGGTCATAATTTATTTTGATGTTAAAGTTAGTCATAAAGTAAGCAGTGTGGTTGTGGTTCAGTTTAAAATCAGATTTTAAGCAGATACATTGTATAAATAGACAGGGTTTATGACTTTGTAACTGTGGTAACTAGTGACGAACTTGTGGCGCACGTCTACGCTTTTCAAATCAAATCAAATTTTATTTGTCACATACACATGGTTAGCAGATGTTAATGCGAGTGTAGCGAAATGCTAGCTACTGCCCTTCTGGACCATTTATTGTGTTCGTAGCAAACAACTGCATGTTCAAACATGCTATTGGCTTTGCTTGCACTTTCATGAAACTGCTCTCTCGAATAACATAACCCAAATAAATTCATGACAGTAGTTATGGGGTGTGATAAGTTTTGGTGTAGTACAGAGGACGAGGCGGCCGAGTGGTTAAGGCGATCGACTGCTAATCCATTGTGCTTTGCACGCGTGAGTTCGAATCCCATCCTTGTCGACAAATCTTTGTTTATGTATATTATACCGCTGTGCAAGAATCTCTGCAGTGTCTGTTGATAATGTAATGTCGTCCTAGTAACTGGCTACTTTTATCCATACAATACATACCTGGCTGATGCGGTTAAAGCCATACTGCCTGAAGCCATCGTACAGGGGCACGGTGCGGGGCCCAATGTAGAAGGGCTCCCAGGGGTCCACCCAGGATAATGTATAGGTCACGTCCAGGGGCCCCAAGCCTTGGCTATGTCTGTTCACACACTAGGAGTAGTTGGTGGGAACCTGGCACTGTGGGTACGGCACCTCATAGAAGGGCTGCACCTCTCCCACCTGGTACAGCTGTGCCAGCTCCGACTTGGTGGCAGGCTTCTTGTGTACATGGCAGATCTCAAAGGCATGCAGGACGATGACCTCGTCTGTGGCAGGTTCACGTCTCATGACCAGCGCCAGGAATTGCTGGTGGTGGTCGGCACTGGTGCCATGTCGATGACCAGGATGTAGTTGGCTTCCATTACGCCGCTGGCAAAGTTCTAAAGAAGATTGTTTGGATAGGAGGCCTTACCCCCGATGGCATTTAGTTCTGGTATTTGTCTCGGTGCGTCTCCAGCCTGGCGAACACCGCGGCACAATCCTCCAGACCTGCAAAATGCTCCCGTTCCTGCTCAGGGAAAATCACCATCTTCTCGGAGTGGCACACCATGTGGAAGTCCACTGAGGGCAGAAGATGCTGAGGGTGTAGAACAGGGCTGTGGCAAATGTGGCATCTTGCCCATGTGCGAAAATGTCCACAGAGAGAGGGTTCTGCCAACGTTCCACCAAAGAGTCCAGGGGATGCAAGTTGTTGATGGATGTGTGCGTTGCTAAGGCCAATTTGTGCAAGCTTGCATCCGTTCCATTCTTCTGACTGGTGTAGAAATCACTGTTGATCAAGTTATTGTACACACGGTTTTTCCCGCTGGCATCAAATATAGCCCCCGTGGACATAGAGTATCCGAGACACTCTTTCCGTGAGTTTTTCTCCGAGTGGCCATTTTTCTTGCCAGAGCTCCGGAAAAGCTCCGAGTATCGGTAGCGCTGCTGCTTCAGTTGCAAGACTGCTACCATTACCAGAGCAACACCTTAAACAGGGAACATTCCTTAGAGTAAAGTATTCCCGGGCACTGCATGTACACCACATACAGCAAAATCCTTTAGCAACATTCCCCAGGTAGGTATAAAATTGACCACTGCTAGGTGGCTAACTAGTTACACAGAGCTCATTTCAGAATATATTTATGGGGGTCTCTCCTCGACTGTCTCGTACCGTTGACATCACGCAGTGCTGCCGTAGGATTCGAAAAGATTTTCAGTCATGAAATCATTGCACGGGCCTCCTTCATATTTGATGATATGTGGTTTTTGTCAATCTCATAGCATTAAAAAAACACATTTGGAGAATGGTGGGTTTCCACTAGATAGCACATCCACAATGTAGGCCATATCGTAAAAATTAATGAAAACAAAAACGTGCTTTTTGGTCATAATTTATTTTGATGTTAAAGTTAGTCATAAAGTAAGCAGTGTGGTTGTGGTTCAGTTTAAAATCAGGTTTTAAGCAGATACATTGTATAAATAGACAGAGTTTATGACTTTGTGACTGTGGTAACTAGTGACGAACTTGTGGCGCACGTCTACGCTTTTCAAATCAAATCAAATTTTAGTTGTCACATACACATGGTTAGCAGATGTTAATGCGAGTGTAGCGAAATGCTAGCTACTGCCCTTCTGGACCATTTATTGTGTTCGTAGCAAACAACTGCATGTTCAAACATGCTATTTGCTTTGCTTGCACTTTCATGAAACTGCTCTCTCGAATAACATAACCCAAATAAATTCATGACAGTAGTTATGGGGTGTGATAAGTTTTGGGTTAATACAGAGGATGAGGTGGCTGAGTGGTTAAGGCGGTGGACTGCTAATCCATTGTGCTTTTCACACGTGGGTTCGAATCCCATCCTCGTCGACAAATCTTTGTTTATGTATATTATACCGCTGTGCAAGAATCTCTGCAGTGTCTGTTGATAATGTAATGTCGTCCTAGTAACTGGCTACTTTTATCCATACAATACATACCTGGCTGATGCGGTTAAAGCCATACTGCCTGAAGCCATCGTACAGGGGCACTGTGCGGGGCCCAATGTAGAAGGGCTCCCAGGGGTCCACCCAGGATAATGTATAGGTCACGTCCAGGGGCCCCAAGCCTTGGCTATGTCTGTTCACACACTAGGAGTAGTTGGTGGGAACCTGGCACTGTGGGTACGGCACCTCATAGAAGGGCTGCACCTCTCCCACCTGGTACAGCTGTGCCAGCTCCGACTTGGTGGCAGGCTTCTTGTGTACATGGCAGATCTCAAAGGCATGCAGGACGATGACCTTGTCTGTGGCAGGTTCACGTCTCATGACCAGCGCCAGGAATTGCTGGTGGTGGTCGGCACTGGTGCCATGTCGATGACCAGGATGTAGTTGGCTTCCATTACGCCGCTGGCAAAGTTCTAAAGAAGATTGTTTGGATAGGAGGCCTTACCCCCGATGGCATTTAGTTCTGGTATTTGTCTCGGTGCGTCTCCAGCCTGGCGAACACCGCGGCACAAACCTCCAGACCTGCAAAATGCTCCCGTTCATGCTCAGGGAAAATCGCCATCTTCTCGGAGTGGCACACCATGTGGAAGTCCACTGAGGGCAGAAGATGCTGAGGGTGTAGAACAGGGCTGTGGCAAATGTGGCATCTTGCCCATGTGTGAAAATGTCCACAGAGAGAGGGTTCTGCCAACGTTCCACCAAAGAGTCCAGGGGATGCAAGTTGTTGATGGATGTGTGCATTGCTAAGGCCAATTTGTGAGAGCTTGCATCCGTTCCATTCTTCTGACTGGTGGAGAAATCACTGTTGATCAAGTTATTGTACACACGGTATTTCCCGCTGGCATCAAATATAGCCCCCGTGGACATAGAGTATCCGAAACACTCTTTCCGTGAGTTTTTCTCCGAGTGGCCATTTTTCTTGCCAGAGCTCCGGAAAAGCTCCGAGTATCGGTAGCGCTGTTGCTTCAGTTGCAAGACTGCTACCATTACCAGAGCAACACCTTAAACACGGAACATTCCTTAGAGTAATGTATTCCCGGGCACTGCATGTACACCACATACAGCAAAATCCTTTAGCAACATTCCCCAGGTAGGTATAAATTGACCACTGCTAGGTGGCTAACTAGTTACACGGAGCTCATTTCGGAATATATTTATGGGGGTCTCTCCTCGACTGTCTCGTACCGTTGACATCACGCAGTGCTGCCGTAGGATTCGAAAAGATTTTCAGTCATGAAATCATTGCACGGGCCTCCTTCATATTTGATGATATGCGTTTTTTGTCAATCTCATAGCATTAAAAAACACATTTGGAGAATGGTGGGTTTCCACTAGATAGCACATCCACAATGTAGGCCATATCGTAAAAATTTATGAAAACAAAAACGTGCTTTTTGGTCATAATTTATTTTGATGTTAAAGTTAGTCATAAAGTAAGCAGTGTGGTTGTGGTTCAGTTTAAAATGAGATTTTAAGCAGATACATTGTATAAATAGACAGGGTTTATGACTTTGTGACTGTGGTAACTAGTGACGAACTTGTGGCGCACGTCTACGCTTTTCAAATCAAATCAAATTTTAGTTGTCACATACACATGGTTAGCAGATGTTAATGCGAGTGTAGCGAAATGCTAGCTACTGCCCTTCTGGACCATTTATTGTGTTCGTAGCAAACAACTGCATGTTCAAACATGCTATTTGCTTTGCTTGCACTTTCATGAAACTGCTCTCTCGAATAACATAACCCAAATCAATTCATGACAGTAGTTATGTGGTGTGATAAGTTTTGGGGTAATACAGAGGACGAGGTGGCCGAGTGGTTAAGGCGATGGACTGCTAATCCATTGTGCTTTGCACGCGTGGGTTCGAATCCCATCCTCGTCGACAAATCTTTGTTTATGTATATTATACCGCTGTGCAAGAATCTCTGCAGTGTCTGTTGATAATGTAATGTCGTCCTAGTAACTGGCTACTTTTATCCATACAATACATACCTGGCTGATGCGGTTAAAGCCATACTGCCTGAAGCCATCGTACAGGGGCACGGTGCGGGGCCCAATGTAGAAGGGCTCCCAGGGGTCCACCCAGGATAATGTATAGGTCACGTCCAGGGGCCCCAAGCCTTGGCTATGTCTGTTCACACACTAGGAGTAGTTGGTGGGAACCTGGCACTGTGGGTACGGCACCTCATAGAAGGGCTGTACCTCTCCCACCTGGTACAGCTGTGCCAGCTCCGACTTGGTGGCAGGCTTCTTGTGTACATGGCAGATCTCAAAGGCATGCAGGACGATGACCTCGTCTGTGGCAGGTTCACGTCTCATGACCAGCGCCAGGAATTGCTGGTGGTGGTCGGCACTGGTGCCATGTCGATGACCAGGATGTAGTTGGCTTCCATTACGCCGCTGGCAAAGTTCTAAAGAAGATTGTTTGGATAGGAGGCCTTACCCCCGATGGCATTTAGTTCTGGTATTTGTCTCGGTGCGTCTCCAGCCTGGCGAACACCGCGGCACAATCCTCCAGACCTGCAAAATGCTCCCGTTCCTGCTCAGGGAAAATCACCATCTTCTCGGAGTGGCACACCATGTGGAAGTCCACTGAGGGCAGAAGATGCTGAGGGTGTAGAACAGGGCTGTGGCAAATGTGGCATCTTGCCCATGTGCGAAAATGTCCACAGAGAGAGGGTTCTGCCAACGTTCCACCAAAGAGTCCAGGGGATGCAAGTTGTTGATGGATGTGTGCGTTGCTAAGGCCAATTTGTGCAAGCTTGCATCCGTTCCATTCTTCTGACTGGTGGAGAAATCACTGTTGATCAAGTTATTGTACACACGGTATTTCCCGCTGGCATCAAATATAGCCCCGTGGACATAGAGTATCCGAGACACTCTTTCCGTGAGTTTTTCTCCGAGTGGCCATTTTTCTTGCCAGAGCTCCGGAAAAGCTCCGAGTATCGGTAGCGCTGCTGCTTCAGTTGCAAGACTGCTACCATTACCAGAGCAACACCTTAAACACGGAACATTCCTTAGAGTAATGTATTCCCGGGCACTGCATGTACACCACATACAGCAAAATCCTTTAGCAACATTCCCCAGGTAGGTATATAATTGACCACTGCTAGGTGGCTAACTAGTTACACGGAGCTCATTTCGGAATATATTTATGGGGGTCTCTCCTCGACTGTCTCGTACCGTTGACATCACGCAGTGCTGCCGTAGGATTCGAAAAGATTTTCAGTCATGAAATCATTGCACGGGCCTCCTTCATATTTGATGATATGCGGTTTTTTTCAATCTCATAGCATTAAAAAACACATTTGGAGAATGGTGGGTTTCCACTAGATAGCACATCCACAATGTAGGCCATATCGTAAAAATTAATGAAAACAAAAACGTGCTTTTTGGTCATAATTTATTTTGATGTTAAAGTTAGTCATAAAGTAAGCAGTGTGGTTGTGGTTCAGTTTAAAATCAGATTTTAAGCAGATACATTGTATAAATAGACAGGGTTTATGACTTTGTGACTGTGGTAACTAGTGACGAACTTGTGGCGCACGTCTACGCTTTTCAAATCAAATCAAATTTTATTTGTCACATACACATGGTTAGCAGATGTTAATGCGAGTGTAGCGAAATGCTAGCTACTGCCCTTCTGGACCATTTATTGTGTTCGTAGCAAACAACTGCATGTTCAAACATGCTATTTGCTTTGCTTGCACTTTCATGAAACTGCTCTCTCGAATAACATAACCCAAATAAATTCATGACAGTAGTTATGGGGTGTGATAAGTTTTGGGGTAATACAGAGGACGAGGTGGCCGAGTGGTTAAGGCGATGGACTGCTAATCCATTGTGCTTTGCACGCGTGGGTTCGAATCCCATCCTCGTCGACAAATCTTTGTTTATGTATATTATACCGCTGTGCAAGAATCTCTGCAGTGTCTGTTGATAATGTAATGTCGTCCTAGTAACTGGCTACTTTTATCCATACAATACATACCTGGCTGATGCGGTTAAAGCCATACTGCCTGAAGCCATCGTACAGGGGCACGGTGCGGGGCCCAATGTAGAAGGGCTCCCAGGGGTCCACCCAGGATAATGTATAGGTCACGTCCAGGGGCCCCAAGCCTTGGCTATGTCTGTTCACACACTAGGAGTAGTTGGTGGGAACATGGCACTGTGGGTACGGCACCTCATAGAAGGGCTGTACCTCTCCCACCTGGTACAGCTGTGCCAGCTCCGACTTGGTGGCAGGCTTCTTGTGTACATGGCAGATCTCAAAGGCATGCAGGACGATGACCTCGTCTGTGGCAGGTTCACGTCTCATGACCAGCGCCAGGAATTGCTGGTGGTGGTCGGCACTGGTGCCATGTCGATGACCAGGATGTAGTTGGCTTCCATTACGCCGCTGGCAAAGTTCTAAAGAAGATTGTTTGGATAGGAGGCCTTACCCCCGATGGCATTTAGTTCTGGTATTTGTCTCGGTGCGTCTCCAGCCTGGCGAACACCGCGGCACAATCCTCCAGACCTGCAAAATGCTCCCGTTCATGCTCAGGGAAAATCACCATCTTCTCGGAGTGGCACACCATGTGGAAGTCCACTGAGGGCAGAAGATGCTGAGGGTGTAGAACAGGGCTGTGGCAAATGTGGCATCTTGCCCATGTGTGAAAATGTCCACAGAGAGAGGGTTCTGCCAACGTTCCACCAAAGAGTCCAGGGGATGCAAGTTGTTGATGGATGTGTGCGTTGCTAAGGCCAATTTGTGCAAGCTTGCATCCGTTCCATTCTTCTGACTGGTGTAGAAATCACTGTTGATCAAGTTATTGTACACACGGTTTTTCCCGCTGGCATCAAATATAGCCCCGTGGACATAGAGTATCCGAGACACTCTTTCCGTGAGTTTTTCTCCGAGTGGCCATTTTTCTTGCCAGAGCTCCGGAAAAGCTCCGAGTATCGGTAGCGCTGCTGCTTCAGTTGCAAGACTGCTACCATTACCAGAGCAACACCTTAAACACGGAACATTCCTTAGAGTAATGTATTCCCGGGCACTGCATGTACACCACATACAGCAAAATCCTTTAGCAACATTCCCCAGGTAGGTATAAAATTGACCACTGCTAGGTGGCTAACTAGTTACACGGAGCTCATTTCAGAATATATTTATGGGGGTCTCTCCTCGACTGTCTCGTACCGTTGACATCACGCAGTGCTGCCGTAGGATTCGAAAAGATTTTCAGTCATGAAATCATTGCACGGGCCTCCTTCATATTTGATGATATGTGGTTTTTGTCAATCTCATAGCATTAAAAAACACATTTGGAGAATGGTGGGTTTCCACTAGATAGCACATCCACAATGTAGGCCATATCGTAAAAATTAATGAAAACAAAAACGTGCTTTTTGGTCATAATTTATTTTGATGTTAAAGTTAGTCATAAAGTAAGCAGTGTGGTTGTGGTTCAGTTTAAAATCAGATTTTAAGCAGATACATTGTATAAATAGACAGGGTTTATGACTTTGTGACTGTGGTAACTAGTGACGAACTTGTGGCGCACGTCTACGCTTTTCAAATCAAATCAAATTTTAGTTGTCACATACACATGGTTAGCAGATGTTAATGCGAGTGTAGCGAAATGCTAGCTACTGCCCTTCTGGACCATTTATTGTGTTCGTAGCAAACAACTGCATGTTCAAACATGCTATTTGCTTTGCTTGCACTTTCATGAAACTGCTCTCTCGAATAACATAACCCAAATAAATTCATGACAGTAGTTATGGGGTGTGATAAGTTTTTGGGTAATACAGAGGATGAGGATGAGGTGGCTGAGTGGTTAAGGCGGTGGACTGCTAATCCATTGTGCTTTTCACACGTGGGTTCGAATCCCATCCTCGTCGACAAATCTTTGTTTATGTATATTATACCGCTGTGCAAGAATCTCTGCAGTGTCTGTTGATAATGTAATGTCGTCCTAGTAACTGGCTACTTTTATCCATACAATACATACCTGGCTGATGCGGTTAAAGCCATACTGCCTGAAGCCATCGTACAGGGGCACGGTGCGGGGCCCAATGTAGAAGGGCTCCCAGGGGTCCACCCAGGATAATGTATAGGTCACGTCCAGGGGCCCCAAGCCTTGGCTATGTCTGTTCACACACTAGGAGTAGTTGGTGGGAACCTGGCACTGTGGGTACGGCACCTCATAGAAGGGCTGCACCTCTCCCACCTGGTACAGCTGTGCCAGCTCCGACTTGGTGGCAGGCTTCTTGTGTACATGGCAGATCTCAAAGGCATGCAGGACGATGACCTCGTCTGTGGCAGGTTCACGTCTCATGACCAGCGCCAGGAATTGCTGGTGGTGGTCGGCACTGGTGCCATGTCGATGACCAGGATGTAGTTGGCTTCCATTACGCCGCTGGCAAAGTTCTAAAGAAGATTGTTTGGATAGGAGGCCTTACCCCCGATGGCATTTAGTTCTGGTATTTGTCTCGGTGCGTCTCCAGCCTGGCGAACACCGCGGCACAAACCTCCAGACCTGCAAAATGCTCCCGTTCATGCTCAGGGAAAATCGCCATCTTCTCGGAGTGGCACACCATGTGGAAGTCCACTGAGGGCAGAAGATGCTGAGGGTGTAGAACAGGGCTGTGGCAAATGTGGCATCTTGCCCATGTGTGAAAATGTCCACAGAGAGAGGGTTCTGCCAACGTTCCACCAAAGAGTCCAGGGGATGCAAGTTGTTGATGGATGTGTGCGTTGCTAAGGCCAATTTGTGCAAGCTTGCATCCGTTCCATTCTTCTGACTGGTGTAGAAATCACTGTTGATCAAGTTATTGTACACACGGTATTTCCCGCTGGCATCAAATATAGCCCCCGTGGACATAGAGTATCCGAGACACTCTTTCCGTGAGTTTTTCTCCGAGTGGCCATTTTTCTTGCCAGAGCTCCGGAAAAGCTCCGAGTATCGGTAGCGCTGCTGCTTCAGTTGCAAGACTGCTACCATTACCAGAGCAACACCTTAAACAGGGAACATTCCTTAGAGTAAAGTATTCCCGGGCACTGCATGTACACCACATACAGCAAAATCCTTTAGCAACATTCCCCAGGTAGGTATAAAATTGACCACTGCTAGGTGGCTAACTAGTTACACGGAGCTCATTTCAGAATATATTTATGGGGGTCTCTCCTCGACTGTCTCGTACCGTTGACATCACGCAGTGCTGCCGTAGGATTCGAAAAGATTTTCAGTCATGAAATCATTGCACGGGCCTCCTTCATATTTGATGATATGCGGTTTTTGTCAATCTCATAGCATTAAAAAACACATTTGGAGAATGGTGGGTTTCCACTAGATAGCACATCCACAATGTAGGCCATATCGTAAAAATTAATGAAAACAAAAACGTGCTTTTTGGTCATAATTTATTTTGATGTTAAAGTTAGTCATAAAGTAAGCAGTGTGGTTGTGGTTCAGTTTAAAATCAGGTTTTAAGCAGATACATTGTATAAATAGACAGGGTTTATGACTTTGTGACTGTGGTAACTAGTGACGAACTTGTGGCGCACGTCTACGCTTTTCAAATCAAATCAAATTTTATTTGTCACATGCACATGGTTAGCAGATGTTAATGCGAGTGTAGCAAAATGCTAGCTACTGCCCTTCTGGACCATTTATTGTGTTCGTAGCAAACAACTGCATGTTCAAACATGCTATTTGCTTTGCTTGCACTTTCATGAAACTGCTCTCTCGAATAACATAACCCAAATAAATTCATGACAGTAGTTATGGGGTGTGATAAGTTTTGGGGTAATACAGAGGATGAGGTGGCTGAGTGGTTAAGGCGATGGACTGCTAATCCATTGTGCTTTTCACGCGTGGGTTTGAATCCCATCCTCGTCGACAAATCTTTGTTTATGTATATTATACCGCTGTGCAAGAATCTCTGCAGTGTCTGTTGATAATGTAATGTCGTCCTAGTAACTGGCTACTTTTATCCATACAATTCATACCTGGCTGATGCGGTTAAAGCCATACTGCCTGAAGCCATCGTACAGGGGCACGGTGCGGGGCCCAATCTAGAAGGGCTCCCAGGGGTCCACCCAGGATAATGTATAGGTCACGTCCAGGGGCCCCAAGCCTTGGCTATGTCTGTTCACACACTAGGAGTAGTTGGTGGGAACCTGGCACTGTGGGTACGGCACCTCATAGAAGGGCTGTACCTCTCCCACCTGGTACAGCTGTGCCAGCTCCGACTTGGTGGCAGGCTTCTTGTGTACATGGCAGATCTCAAAGGCATGCAGGACTATAACCTCGTCTGTGGCAGGTTCACGTCTCATGACCAGCGCCAGGAATTGCTGGTGGTGGTCGGCACTGGTGCCATGTCGATGACCAGGATGTAGTTGGCTTCCATTACGCCGCTGGCAAAGTTCTAAAGAAGATTGTTTGGATAGGAGGCCTTACCCCCGATGGCATTTAGTTCTGGTATTTGTCTCGGTGCGTCTCCAGCCTGGCGAACACCGCGGCACAATCCTCCAGACCTGCAAAATGCTCCCGTTCCTGCTCAGGGAAAATCACCATCTTCTCGGAGTGGCACACCATGTGGAAGTCCACTGAGGGCAGAAGATGCTGAGGGTGTAGAACAGGGCTGTGGCAAATGTGGCATCTTGCCCATGTGCGAAAATGTCCACAGAGAGAGGGTTCTGCCAACGTTCCACCAAAGAGTCCAGGGGATGCAAGTTGTTGATGGATGTGTGCATTGCTAAGGCCAATTTGTGAGAGCTTGCATCCGTTCCATTCTTCTGACTGGTGGAGAAATCACTGTTGATCAAGTTATTGTACACACGGTATTTCCCGCTGGCATCAAATATAGCCCCCGTGGACATAGAGTATCCGAAACACTCTTTCCGTGAGTTTTTCTCCGAGTGGCCATTTTTCTTGCCAGAGCTCCGGAAAAGCTCCGAGTATCGGTAGCGCTGTTGCTTCAGTTGCAAGACTGCTACCATTACCAGAGCAACACCTTAAACACGGAACATTCCTTAGAGTAATGTATTCCCGGGCACTGCATGTACACCACATACAGCAAAATCCTTTAGCAACATTCCCCAGGTAGGTATAAATTGACCACTGCTAGGTGGCTAACTAGTTACACGGAGCTCATTTCGGAATATATTTATGGGGGTCTCTCCTCGACTGTCTCGTACCGTTGACATCACGCAGTGCTGCCGTAGGATTCGAAAAGATTTTCAGTCATGAAATCATTGCACGGGCCTCCTTCATATTTGATGATATGCGGTTTTTGTCAATCTCATAGCATTAAAAAACACATTTGGAGAATGGTGGGTTTCCACTAGATAGCACATCCACAATGTAGGCCATATCGTAAAAATTTATGAAAACAAAAACGTGCTTTTTGGTCATAATTTATTTTGATGTTAAAGTTAGTCATAAAGTAAGCAGTGTGGTTGTGGTTCAGTTTAAAATGAGATTTTAAGCAGATACATTGTATAAATAGACAGGGTTTATGACTTTGTGACTGTGGTAACTAGTGACGAACTTGTGGCGCACGTCTACGCTTTTCAAATCAAATCAAATTTTAGTTGTCACATACACATGGTTAGCAGATGTTAATGCGAGTGTAGCGAAATGCTAGCTACTGCCCTTCTGGACCATTTATTGTGTTCGTAGCAAACAACTGCATGTTCAAACATGCTATTTGCTTTGCTTGCACTTTCATGAAACTGCTCTCTCGAATAACATAACCCAAATCAATTCATGACAGTAGTTATGTGGTGTGATAAGTTTTGGGGTAATACAGAGGACGAGGTGGCCGAGTGGTTAAGGCGATGGACTGCTAATCCATTGTGCTTTGCACGCGTGGGTTCGAATCCCATCCTCGTCGACAAATCTTTGTTTATGTATATTATACCGCTGTGCAAGAATCTCTGCAGTGTCTGTTGATAATGTAATGTCGTCCTAGTAACTGGCTACTTTTATCCATACAATACATACCTGGCTGATGCGGTTAAAGCCATACTGCCTGAAGCCATCGTACAGGGGCACGGTGCGGGGCCCAATGTAGAAGGGCTCCCAGGGGTCCACCCAGGATAATGTATAGGTCACGTCCAGGGGCCCCAAGCCTTGGCTATGTCTGTTCACACACTAGGAGTAGTTGGTGGGAACCTGGCACTGTGGGTACGGCACCTCATAGAAGGGCTGTACCTCTCCCACCTGGTACAGCTGTGCCAGCTCCGACTTGGTGGCAGGCTTCTTGTGTACATGGCAGATCTCAAAGGCATGCAGGACGATGACCTCGTCTGTGGCAGGTTCACGTCTCATGACCAGCGCCAGGAATTGCTGGTGGTGGTCGGCACTGGTGCCATGTCGATGACCAGGATGTAGTTGGCTTCCATTACGCCGCTGGCAAAGTTCTAAAGAAGATTGTTTGGATAGGAGGCCTTACCCCCGATGGCATTTAGTTCTGGTATTTGTCTCGGTGCGTCTCCAGCCTGGCGAACACCGCGGCACAATCCTCCAGACCTGCAAAATGCTCCCGTTCCTGCTCAGGGAAAATCACCATCTTCTCGGAGTGGCACACCATGTGGAAGTCCACTGAGGGCAGAAGATGCTGAGGGTGTAGAACAGGGCTGTGGCAAATGTGGCATCTTGCCCATGTGCGAAAATGTCCACAGAGAGAGGGTTCTGCCAACGTTCCACCAAAGAGTCCAGGGGATGCAAGTTGTTGATGGATGTGTGCGTTGCTAAGGCCAATTTGTGCAAGCTTGCATCCGTTCCATTCTTCTGACTGGTGGAGAAATCACTGTTGATCAAGTTATTGTACACACGGTATTTCCCGCTGGCATCAAATATAGCCCCCGTGGACATAGAGTATCCGAGACACTCTTTCCGTGAGTTTTTCTCCGAGTGGCCATTTTTCTTGCCAGAGCTCCGGAAAAGCTCCGAGTATCGGTAGCGCTGCTGCTTCAGTTGCAAGACTGCTACCATTACCAGAGCAACACCTTAAACACGGAACATTCCTTAGAGTAATGTATTCCCGGGCACTGCATGTACACCACATACAGCAAAATCCTTTAGCAACATTCCCCAGGTAGGTATATAATTGACCACTGCTAGGTGGCTAACTAGTTACACGGAGCTCATTTCGGAATATATTTATGGGGGTCTCTCCTCGACTGTCTCGTACCGTTGACATCACGCAGTGCTGCCGTAGGATTCGAAAAGATTTTCAGTCATGAAATCATTGCACGGGCCTCCTTCATATTTGATGATATGCGGTTTTTTTCAATCTCATAGCATTAAAAAACACATTTGGAGAATGGTGGGTTTCCACTAGATAGCACATCCACAATGTAGGCCATATCGTAAAAATTAATGAAAACAAAAACGTGCTTTTTGGTCATAATTTATTTTGATGTTAAAGTTAGTCATAAAGTAAGCAGTGTGGTTGTGGTTCAGTTTAAAATCAGATTTTAAGCAGATACATTGTATAAATAGACAGGGTTTATGACTTTGTGACTGTGGTAACTAGTGACGAACTTGTGGCGCACGTCTACGCTTTTCAAATCAAATCAAATTTTATTTGTCACATACACATGGTTAGCAGATGTTAATGCGAGTGTAGCGAAATGCTAGCTACTGCCCTTCTGGACCATTTATTGTGTTCGTAGCAAACAACTGCATGTTCAAACATGCTATTTGCTTTGCTTGCACTTTCATGAAACTGCTCTCTCGAATAACATAACCCAAATAAATTCATGACAGTAGTTATGGGGTGTGATAAGTTTTGGGGTAATACAGAGGACGAGGTGGCCGAGTGGTTAAGGCGATGGACTGCTAATCCATTGTGCTTTGCACGCGTGGGTTCTAATCCCATCCTCGTCGACAAATCTTTGTTTATGTATATTATACCGCTGTGCAAGAATCTCTGCAGTGTCTGTTGATAATGTAATGTCGTCCTAGTAACTGGCTACTTTTATCCATACAATACATACCTGGCTGATGCGGTTAAAGCCATACTGCCTGAAGCCATCGTACAGGGGCACGGTGCGGGGCCAATGTAGAAGGGCTCCCAGGGGTCCACCCAGGATAATGTATAGGTCACGTCCAGGGGCCCCAAGCCTTGGCTATGTCTGTTCACACACTAGGAGTAGTTGGTGGGAACCTGGCACTGTGGGTACGGCACCTCATAGAAGGGCTGCACCTCTCCCACCTGGTACAGCTGTGCCAGCTCCGACTTGGTGGCAGGCTTCTTGTGTACATGGCAGATCTCAAAGGCATGCAGGACGATGACCTCGTCTGTGGCAGGTTCACGTCTCATGACCAGCGCCAGGAATTGCTGGTGGTGGTCGGCACTGGTGCCATGTCGATGACCAGGATGTAGTTGGCTTCCATTACGCCGCTGGCAAAGTTCTAAAGAAGATTGTTTGGATAGGAGGCCTTACCCCCGATGGCATTTAGTTCTGGTATTTGTCTCGGTGCGTCTCCAGCCTGGCGAACACCGCGGCACAAACCTCCAGACCTGCAAAATGCTCCCGTTCCTGCTCAGGGAAAATCACCATCTTCTCGGAGTGGCACACCATGTGGAAGTCCACTGAGGGCAGAAGATGCTGAGGGTGTAGAACAGGGCTGTGGCAAATGTGGCATCTTGCCCATGTGTGAAAATGTCCACAGAGAGAGGGTTCTGCCAACGTTCCACCAAAGAGTCCAGGGGATGCAAGTTGTTGATGGATGTGTGCGTTGCTAAGGCCAATTTGTGAGAGCTTGCATCCGTTCCATTCTTCTGACTGGTGGAGAAATCACTGTTGATCAAGTTATTGTACACACGGTATTTCCCGCTGGCATCAAATATAGCCCCGTGGACATAGAGTATCCGAGACACTCTTTCCGTGAGTTTTTCTCCGAGTGGCCATTTTTCTTGCCAGAGCTCCGGAAAAGCTCCGAGTATCGGTAGCGCTGCTGCTTCAGTTGCAAGACTGCTACCATTACCAGAGCAACACCTTAAACACGGAACATTCCTTAGAGTAATGTATTCCCGGGCACTGCATGTACACCACATACAGCAAAATCCTTTAGCAACATTCCCCAGGTAGGTATAAATTGACCACTGCTAGGTGGCTAACTAGTTACACGGAGCTCATTTCGGAATATATTTATGGGGGTCTCTCCTCGACTGTCTCGTACCGTTGACATCACGCAGTGCTGCCGTAGGATTCGAAAAGATTTTCAGTCATGAAATCATTGCACGGGCCTCCTTCATATTTGATGATATGCGGTTTTTGTCAATCTCATAGCATTAAAAAACACATTTGGAGAATGGTGGGTTTCCACTAGATAGCACATCCACAATGTAGGCCATATCGTAAAAATTTATGAAAACAAAAACGTGCTTTTTGGTCATAATTTATTTTGATGTTAAAGTTAGTCATAAAGTAAGCAGTGTGGTTGTGGTTCAGTTTAAAATGAGATTTTAAGCAGATACATTGTATAAATAGACAGGGTTTATGACTTTGTGACTGTGGTAACTAGTGACGAACTTGTGGCGCACGTCTACGCTTTTCAAATCAAATCAAATTTTAGTTGTCACATACACATGGTTAGCAGATGTTAATGCGAGTGTAGCGAAATGCTAGCTACTGCCCTTCTGGACCATTTATTGTGTTCGTAGCAAACAACTGCATGTTCAAACATGCTATTTGCTTTGCTTGCACTTTCATGAAACTGCTCTCTCGAATAACATAACCCAAATAAATTCATGACAGTAGTTATGTGGTGTGATAAGTTTTGGGGTAATACAGAGGACGAGGTGGCCGAGTGGTTAAGGCGATGGACTGCTAATCCATTGTGCTTTGCACGCGTGGGTTCGAATCCCATCCTCGTCGACAAATCTTTGTTTATGTATATTATACCGCTGTGCAAGAATCTCTGCAGTGTCTGTTGATAATGTAATGTCGTCCTAGTAACTGGCTACTTTTATCCATACAATACATACCTGGCTGATGCGGTTAAAGCCATACTGCCTGAAGCCATCGTACAGGGGCACGGTGCGGGGCCCAATGTAGAAGGGCTCCCAGGGGTCCACCCAGGATAATGTATAGGTCACGTCCAGGGGCCCCAAGCCTTGGCTATGTCTGTTCACACACTAGGAGTAGTTGGTGGGAACCTGGCACTGTGGGTACGGCACCTCATAGAAGGGCTGTACCTCTCCCACCTGGTACAGCTGTGCCAGCTCCGACTTGGTGGCAGGCTTCTTGTGTACATGGCAGATCTCAAAGGCATGCAGGACGATGACCTCGTCTGTGGCAGGTTCACGTCTCATGACCAGCGCCAGGAATTGCTGGTGGTGGTCGGCACTGGTGCCATGTCGATGACCAGGATGTAGTTGGCTTCCATTACGCCGCTGGCAAAGTTCTAAAGAAGATTGTTTGGATAGGAGGCCTTACCCCCGATGGCATTTAGTTCTGGTATTTGTCTCGGTGCGTCTCCAGCCTGGCGAACACCGCGGCACAATCCTCCAGACCTGCAAAATGCTCCCGTTCCTGCTCAGGGAAAATCACCATCTTCTCGGAGTGGCACACCATGTGGAAGTCCACTGAGGGCAGAAGATGCTGAGGGTGTAGAACAGGGCTGTGGCAAATGTGGCATCTTGCCCATGTGCGAAAATGTCCACAGAGAGAGGGTTCTGCCAATGTTCCACCAAAGAGTCCAGGGGATGCAAGTTGTTGATGGATGTGTGCGTTGCTAAGGCCAATTTGTGCAAGCTTGCATCCGTTCCATTCTTCTGACTGGTGGAGAAATCACTGTTGATCAAGTTATTGTACACACGGTATTTCCCGCTGGCATCAAATATAGCCCCCGTGGACATAGAGTATCCGAGACACTCTTTCCGTGAGTTTTTCTCCGAGTGGCCATTTTTCTTGCCAGAGCTCCGGAAAAGCTCCGAGTATCGGTAGCGCTGCTGCTTCAGTTGCAAGACTGCTACCATTACCAGAGCAACACCTTAAACACGGAACATTCCTTAGAGTAATGTATTCCCGGGCACTGCATGTACACCACATACAGCAAAATCCTTTAGCAACATTCCCCAGGTAGGTATATAATTGACCACTGCTAGGTGGCTAACTAGTTACACGGAGCTCATTTCGGAATATATTTATGGGGGTCTCTCCTCGACTGTCTCGTACCGTTGACATCACGCAGTGCTGCCGTAGGATTCGAAAAGATTTTCAGTCATGAAATCATTGCACGGGCCTCCTTCATATTTGATGATATGCGGTTTTTTCAATCTCATAGCATTAAAAAACACATTTGGAGAATGGTGGGTTTCCACTAGATAGCACATCCACAATGTAGGCCATATCGTAAAAATTAATGAAAACAAAAACGTGCTTTTTGGTCATAATTTATTTTGATGTTAAAGTTAGTCATAAAGTAAGCAGTGTGGTTGTGGTTCAGTTTAAAATCAGATTTTAAGCAGATACATTGTATAAATAGACAGGGTTTATGACTTTGTGACTGTGGTAACTAGTGACGAACTTGTGGCGCACGTCTACGCTTTTCAAATCAAATCAAATTTTATTTGTCACATACACATGGTTAGCAGATGTTAATGCGAGTGTAGCGAAATGCTAGCTACTGCCCTTCTGGACCATTTATTGTGTTCGTAGCAAACAACTGCATGTTCAAACATGCTATTTGCTTTGCTTGCACTTTCATGAAACTGCTCTCTCGAATAACATAACCCAAATAAATTCATGACAGTAGTTATGGGGTGTGATAAGTTTTGGGGTAATACAGAGGACGAGGTGGCCGAGTGGTTAAGGCGATGGACTGCTAATCCATTGTGCTTTGCACGCGTGGGTTCGAATCCCATCCTCGTCGACAAATCTTTGTTTATGTATATTATACCGCTGTGCAAGAATCTCTGCAGTGTCTGTTGATAATGTAATGTCGTCCTAGTAACTGGCTACTTTTATCCATACAATACATACCTGGCTGATGCGGTTAAAGCCATACTGCCTGAAGCCATCGTACAGGGGCACGGTGCGGGGCCCAATGTAGAAGGGCTCCCAGGGGTCCACCCAGGATAATGTATAGGTCACGTCCAGGGGCCCCAAGCCTTGGCTATGTCTGTTCACACACTAGGAGTAGTTGGTGGGAACCTGGCACTGTGGGTACGGCACCTCATAGAAGGGCTGTACCTCTCCCACCTGGTACAGCTGTGCCAGCTCCGACTTGGTGGCAGGCTTCTTGTGTACATGGCAGATCTCAAAGGCATGCAGGACGATGACCTCGTCTGTGGCAGGTTCACGTCTCATGACCAGCGCCAGGAATTGCTGGTGGTGGTCGGCACTGGTGCCATGTCGATGACCAGGATGTAGTTGGCTTCCATTACGCCGCTGGCAAAGTTCTAAAGAAGATTGTTTGGATAGGAGGCCTTACCCCCGATGGCATTTAGTTCTGGTATTTGTCTCGGTGCGTCTCCAGCCTGGCGAACACCGCGGCACAATCCTCCAGACCTGCAAAATGCTCCCGTTCCTGCTCAGGGAAAATCACCATCTTCTCGGAGTGGCACACCATGTGGAAGTCCACTGAGGGCAGAAGATGCTGAGGGTGTAGAACAGGGCTGTGGCAAATGTGGCATCTTGCCCATGTGCGAAAATGTCCACAGAGAGAGGGTTCTGCCAACGTTCCACCAAAGAGTCCAGGGGATGCAAGTTGTTGATGGATGTGTGCGTTGCTAAGGCCAATTTGTGCAAGCTTGCATCCGTTCCATTCTTCTGACTGGTGGAGAAATCACTGTTGATCAAGTTATTGTACACACGGTATTTCCCGCTGGCATCAAATATAGCCCCGTGGACATAGAGTATCCGAGACACTCTTTCCGTGAGTTTTTCTCCGAGTGGCCATTTTTCTTGCCAGAGCTCCGGAAAAGCTCCGAGTATCGGTAGCGCTGCTGCTTCAGTTGCAAGACTGCTACCATTACCAGAGCAACACCTTAAACACGGAACATTCCTTAGAGTAATGTATTCCCGGGCACTGCATGTACACCACATACAGCAAAATCCTTTAGCAACATTCCCCAGGTAGGTATATAATTGACCACTGCTAGGTGGCTAACTAGTTACACGGAGCTCATTTCGGAATATATTTATGGGGGTCTCTCCTCGACTGTCTCGTACCGTTGACATCACGCAGTGCTGCCGTAGGATTCGAAAAGATTTTCAGTCATGAAATCATTGCACGGGCCTCCTTCATATTTGATGATATGCGGTTTTTGTCAATCTCTAAAAAACACATTTGGAGAATGGTGGGTTTCCACTAGATAGCACATCCACAATGTAGGCCATATCGTAAAAATTAATGAAAACAAAAACGTGCTTTTTGGTCATAATTTATTTTGATGTTAAAGTTAGTCATAAAGTAAGCAGTGTGGTTGTGGTTCAGTTTAAAATCAGATTTTAAGCAGATACATTGTATAAATAGACAGGGTTTATGACTTTGTGACTGTGGTAACTAGTGACGAACTTGTGGCGCACGTCTACGCTTTTCAAATCAAATCAAATTTTATTTGTCACATACACATGGTTAGCAGATGTTAATGCGAGTGTAGCGAAATGCTAGCTACTGCCCTTCTGGACCATTTATTGTGTTCGTAGCAAACAACTGCATGTTCAAACATGCTATTTGCTTTGCTTGCACTTTCATGAAACTGCTCTCTCGAATAACATAACCCAAATAAATTCATGACAGTAGTTATGGGGTGTGATAAGTTTTGGGGTAATACAGAGGACGAGGTGGCCGAGTGGTTAAGGCGATGGACTGCTAATCCATTGTGCTTTGCACGCGTGGGTTCGAATCCCATCCTCGTCGACAAATCTTTGTTTATGTATATTATACCGCTGTGCAAGAATCTCTGCAGTGTCTGTTGATAATGTAATGTCGTCCTAGTAACTGGCTACTTTTATCCATACAATACATACCTGGCTGATGCGGTTAAAGCCATACTGCCTGAAGCCATCGTACAGGGGCACGGTGCGGGGCCCAATGTAGAAGGGCTCCCAGGGGTCCACCCAGGATAATGTATAGGTCACGTCCAGGGGCCCCAAGCCTTGGCTATGTCTGTTCACACACTAGGAGTAGTTGGTGGGAACCTGGCACTGTGGGTACGGCACCTCATAGAAGGGCTGTACCTCTCCCACCTGGTACAGCTGTGCCAGCTCCGACTTGGTGGCAGGCTTCTTGTGTACATGGCAGATCTCAAAGGCATGCAGGACGATGACCTCGTCTGTGGCAGGTTCACGTCTCATGACCAGCGCCAGGAATTGCTGGTGGTGGTCGGCACTGGTGCCATGTCGATGACCAGGATGTAGTTGGCTTCCATTACGCCGCTGGCAAAGTTCTAAAGAAGATTGTTTGGATAGGAGGCCTTACCCCCGATGGCATTTAGTTCTGGTATTTGTCTCGGTGCGTCTCCAGCCTGGCGAACACCGCGGCACAATCCTCCAGACCTGCAAAATGCTCCCGTTCCTGCTCAGGGAAAATCACCATCTTCTCGGAGTGGCACACCATGTGGAAGTCCACTGAGGGCAGAAGATGCTGAGGGTGTAGAACAGGGCTGTGGCAAATGTGGCATCTTGCCCATGTGCGAAAATGTCCACAGAGAGAGGGTTCTGCCAACGTTCCACCAAAGAGTCCAGGGGATGCAAGTTGTTGATGGATGTGTGCGTTGCTAAGGCCAATTTGTGCAAGCTTGCATCCGTTCCATTCTTCTGACTGGTGGAGAAATCACTGTTGATCAAGTTATTGTACACACGGTATTTCCCGCTGGCATCAAATATAGCCCCGTGGACATAGAGTATCCGAGACACTCTTTCCGTGAGTTTTTCTCCGAGTGGCCATTTTTCTTGCCAGAGCTCCGGAAAAGCTCCGAGTATCGGTAGCGCTGCTGCTTCAGTTGCAAGACTGCTACCATTACCAGAGCAACACCTTAAACACGGAACATTCCTTAGAGTAATGTATTCCCGGGCACTGCATGTACACCACATACAGCAAAATCCTTTAGCAACATTCCCCAGGTAGGTATATAATTGACCACTGCTAGGTGGCTAACTAGTTACACGGAGCTCATTTCGGAATATATTTATGGGGGTCTCTCCTCGACTGTCTCGTACCGTTGACATCACGCAGTGCTGCCGTAGGATTCGAAAAGATTTTCAGTCATGAAATCATTGCACGGGCCTCCTTCATATTTGATGATATGCGGTTTTTGTCAATCTCATAGCATTAAAAAACACATTTGGAGAATGGTGGGTTTCCACTAGATAGCACATCCACAATGTAGGCCATATCGTAAAAATTTATGAAAACAAAAACGTGCTTTTTGGTCATAATTTATTTTGATGTTAAAGTTAGTCATAAAGTAAGCAGTGTGGTTGTGGTTCAGTTTAAAATCAGATTTTAAGCAGATACATTGTATAAATAGACAGGGTTTATGACTTTGTGACTGTGGTAACTAGTGACGAACTTGTGGCGCACGTCTACGCTTTTCAAATCAAATCAAATTTTATTTGTCACATACACATGGTTAGCAGATGTTAATGCGAGTGTAGCAAAATGCTAGCTACTGCCCTTCTGGACCATTTATTGTGTTCGTAGCAAACAACTGCATGTTCAAACATGCTATTTGCTTTGCTTGCACTTTCATGAAACTGCTCTCTCGAATAACATAACCCAAATAAATTCATGACAGTAGTTATGGGTGTGATAAGTTTTGGGGTAATACAGAGGACGAGGTGGCCGAGTGGTTAAGGCGATGGACTGCTAATCCATTGTGCTTTGCACGCGTGGGTTCGAATCCCATCCTCGTCGACAAATCTTTGTTTATGTATATTATACCGCTGTGCAAGAATCTCTGCAGTGTCTGTTGATAATGTAATGTCGTCCTAGTAACTGGCTACTTTTATCCATACAATACATACCTGGCTGATGCGGTTAAAGCCATACTGCCTGAAGCCATCGTACAGGGGCACGGTGCGGGGCCCAATGTAGAAGGGCTCCCAGGGGTCCACCCAGGATAATGTATAGGTCACGTCCAGGGGCCCCAAGCCTTGGCTATGTCTGTTCACACACTAGGAGTAGTTGGTGGGAACCTGGCACTGTGGGTACGGCACCTCATAGAAGGGCTGCACCTCTCCCACCTGGTACAGCTGTGCCAGCTCCGACTTGGTGGCAGGCTTCTTGTGTACATGGCAGATCTCAAAGGCATGCAGGACGATGACCTCGTCTGTGGCAGGTTCACGTCTCATGACCAGCGCCAGGAATTGCTGGTGGTGGTCGGCACTGGTGCCATGTCGATGACCAGGATGTAGTTGGCTTCCATTACGCCGCTGGCAAAGTTCTAAAGAAGATTGTTTGGATAGGAGGCCTTACCCCCGATGGCATTTAGTTCTGGTATTTGTCTCGGTGCGTCTCCAGCCTGGCGAACACCGCGGCACAATCCTCCAGACCTGCAAAATGCTCCCGTTCCTGCTCAGGGAAAATCACCATCTTCTCGGAGTGGCACACCATGTGGAAGTCCACTGAGGGCAGAAGATGCTGAGGGTGTAGAACAGGGCTGTGGCAAATGTGGCATCTTGCCCATGTGCGAAAATGTCCACAGAGAGAGGGTTCTGCCAACGTTCCACCAAAGAGTCCAGGGGATGCAAGTTGTTGATGGATGTGTGCGTTGCTAAGGCCAATTTGTGAGAGCTTGCATCCGTTCCATTCTTCTGACTGGTGGAGAAATCACTGTTGATCAAGTTATTGTACACACGGTATTTCCCGCTGGCATCAAATATAGCCCCCGTGGACATAGAGTATCCGAGACACTCTTTCCGTGAGTTTTTCTCCGAGTGGCCATTTTTCTTGCCAGAGCTCCGGAAAAGCTCCGAGTATCGGTAGCGCTGCTGCTTCAGTTGCAAGACTGCTACCATTACCAGAGCAACACCTTAAACACGGAACATTCCTTAGAGTAATGTATTCCCGGGCACTGCATGTACACCACATACAGCAAAATCCTTTAGCAACATTCCCCAGGTAGGTATAAAATTGACCACTGCTAGGTGGCTAACTAGTTACACGGAGCTCATTTCGGAATATATTTATGGGGGTCTCTCCTCGACTGTCTCGTACCGTTGACATCACGCAGTGCTGCCGTAGGATTCGAAAAGATTTTCAGTCATGAAATCATTGCACGGGCCTCCTTCATATTTGATGATATGCGGTTTTTGTCAATCTCATAGCATTAAAAAACACATTTGGAGAATGGTGGGTTTCCACTAGATAGCACATCCACAATGTAGGCCATATCGTAAAAATTAATGAAAACAAAAACGTGCTTTTTGGTCATAATTTATTTTGATGTTAAAGTTAGTCATAAAGTAAGCAGTGTGGTTGTGGTTCAGTTTAAAATCAGATTTTAAGCAGATACATTGTATAAATAGACAGGGTTTATGACTTTGTGACTGTGGTAACTAGTGACGAACTTGTGGCGCACGTCTACGCTTTTCAAATCAAATCAAATTTTATTTGTCACATACACATGGTTAGCAGATGTTAATGCGAGTGTAGCGAAATGCTAGCTACTGCCCTTCTGGACCATTTATTGTGTTCGTAGCAAACAACTGCATGTTCAAACATGCTATTTGCTTTGCTTGCACTTTCATGAAACTGCTCTCTCGAATAACATAACCCAAATAAATTCATGACAGTAGTTATGGGGTGTGATAAGTTTTGTGGTAATACAGAGGAAGAGGTGGCTGAGTGGTTAAGGCGATGGACTGCTAATCCATTGTGCTTTGCACGCGTGGGTTCGAATCCCATCCTTGTCGACAAATCTTTGTTTATGTATATTATACCGCTGTGCAAGAATCTCTGCAGTGTCTGTTGATAATGTAATGTCGTCCTAGTAACTGGCTACTTTTATCCATACAATACATACCTGGCTGATGCGGTTAAAGCCATACTGCCTGAAGCCATCGTACAGGGGCACGGTGCGGGGCCCAATGTAGAAGGGCTCCCAGGGGTCCACCCAGGATAATGTATAGGTCACGTCCAGGGCCCCCAAGCCTTGGCTATGTCTGTTCACACACTAGGAGTAGTTGGTGGGAACCTGGCACTGTGAGTACGGCACCTCATAGAAGGGCTGCACCTCTCCCACCTGGTACAGCTGTGCCAGCTCCGACTTGGTGGCAGGCTTCTTGTGTACATGGCAGATCTCAAAGGCATGCAGGACGATGACCTCGTCTGTGGCAGGTTCACGTCTCATGACCAGCGCCAAGAATTGCTGGTGGTGGTAGGCACTGGTGCCATGTCGATGACCAGGATGTAGTTGGCTTCCATTACGCCGCTGGCAAAGTTCTAAAGAAGATTGTTTGGATAGGAGGCCTTACCCCCGATGGCATTTAGTTCTGGTATTTGTCTCGGTGCGTCTCCAGCCTGGCGAACACCGCGGCACAATCCTCCAGACCTGCAAAATGCTCCCGTTCCTGCTCAGGGAAAATCACCATCTTCTCGGAGTGGCACACCATGTGGAAGTCCACTGAGGGCAGAAGATGCTGAGGGTGTAGAACAGGGCTGTGGCAAATGTGGCATCTTGCCCATGTGCGAAAATGTCCACAGAGAGAGGGTTCTGCCAACGTTCCACCAAAGAGTCCAGGGGATGCAAGTTGTTGATGGATGTGTGCGTTGCTAAGGCCAATTTGTGCAAGCTTGCATCCGTTCCATTCTTCTGACTGGTGGAGAAATCACTGTTGATCAAGTTATTGTACACACGGTATTTCCCGCTGGCATCAAATATAGCCCCGTGGACATAGAGTATCCGAGACACTCTTTCCGTGAGTTTTCTCCGAGTGGCCATTTTTCTTGCCAGAGCTCCGGAAAAGCTCCGAGTATCGGTAGCGCTGCTGCTTCAGTTGCAAGACTGCTACCATTACCAGAGCAACACCTTAAACACGGAACATTCCTTAGAGTAATGTATTCCCGGGCACTGCATGTACACCACATACAGCAAAATCCTTTAGCAACATTCCCCAGGTAGGTATAAAATTGACCACTGCTAGGTGGCTAACTAGTTACACGGAGCTCATTTCGGAATATATTTATGGGGGTCTCTCCTCGACTGTCTCGTACCGTTGACATCACGCAGTGCTGCCGTAGGATTCGAAAAGATTTTCAGTCATGAAATCATTGCACGGGCCTCCTTCATATTTGATGATATGCGGTTTTTGTCAATCTCATAGCATTAAAAAACACATTTGGAGAATGGTGGGTTTCCACTAGATAGCACATCCACAATGTAGGCCATATCGTAAAAATTTATGAAAACAAAAACGTGCTTTTTGGTCATAATTTATTTTGATGTTAAAGTTAGTCATAAAGTAAGCAGTGTGGTTGTGGTTCAGTTTAAAATCAGATTTTAAGCAGATACATTGTATAAATAGACAGGGTTTATGACTTTGTGACTGTGGTAACTAGTGACGAACTTGTGGCGCACGTCTACGCTTTTCAAATCAAATCAAATTTTAGTTGTCACATACACATGGTTAGCAGATGTTAATGCGAGTGTAGCGAAATGCTAGCTACTGCCCTTCTGGACCATTTATTGTGTTCGTAGCAAACAACTGCATGTTCAAACATGCTATTTGCTTTGCTTGCACTTTCATGAAACTGCTCTCTCGAATAACATAACCCAAATAAATTCATGACAGTAGTTATGGGGTGTGATAAGTTTTGTGGTAATACAGAGGACGAGGTGGCCGAGTGGTTAAGGCGATGGACTGCTAATCCATTGTGCTTTGCACGCGTGGGTTCGAATCCCATCCTTGTCGACAAATCTTTGTTTATGTATATTATACCGCTGTGCAAGAATCTCTGCAGTGTCTGTTGATAATGTAATGTCGTCCTAGTAACTGGCTACTTTTATCCATACAATACATACCTGGCTGATGCGGTTAAAGCCATACTGCCTGAAGCCATCGTACAGGGGCACGGTGCGGGGCCCAATGTAGAAGGGCTCCCAGGGGTCCACCCAGGATAATGTATAGGTCACGTCCAGGGGCCCCAAGCCTTGGCTATGTCTGTTCACACACTAGGAGTAGTTGGTGGGAACCTGGCACTGTGAGTACGGCACCTCATAGAAGGGCTGCACCTCTCCCACCTGGTACAGCTGTGCCAGCTCCGACTTGGTGGCAGGCTTCTTGTGTACATGGCAGATCTCAAAGGCATGCAGGACGATGACCTCGTCTGTGGCAGGTTCACGTCTCATGACCAGCGCCAGGAATTGCTGGTGGTGGTCGGCACTGGTGCCATGTCGATGACCAGGATGTAGTTGGCTTCCATTACGCCGCTGGCAAAGTTCTAAAGAAGATTGTTTGGATAGGAGGCCTTACCCCCGATGGCATTTAGTTCTGGTATTTGTCTCGGTGCGTCTCCAGCCTGGCGAACACCGCGGCACAATCCTCCAGACCTGCAAAATGCTCCCGTTCCTGCTCAGGGAAAATCACCATCTTCTCGGAGTGGCACACCATGTGGAAGTCCACTGAGGGCAGAAGATGCTGAGGGTGTAGAACAGGGCTGTGGCAAATGTGGCATCTTGCCCATGTGCGAAAATGTCCACAGAGAGAGGGTTCTGCCAACGTTCCACCAAAGAGTCCAGGGGATGCAAGTTGTTGATGGATGTGTGCGTTGCTAAGGCCAATTTGTGCAAGCTTGCATCCGTTCCATTCTTCTGACTGGTGGAGAAATCACTGTTGATCAAGTTATTGTACACACGGTATTTCCCGCTGGCATCAAATATAGCCCCCGTGGACATAGAGTATCCGAGACACTCTTTCCGTGAGTTTTTCTCCGAGTGGCCATTTTTCTTGCCAGAGCTCCGGAAAAGCTCCGAGTATCGGTAGCGCTGCTGCTTCAGTTGCAAGACTGCTACCATTACCAGAGCAACACCTTAAACACGGAACATTCCTTAGAGTAATGTATTCCCGGGCACTGCATGTACACCACATACAGCAAAATCCTTTAGCAACATTCCCCAGGTAGGTATATAATTGACCACTGCTAGGTGGCTAACTAGTTACACGGAGCTCATTTCGGAATATATTTATGGGGGTCTCTCCTCGACTGTCTCGTACCGTTGACATCACGCAGTGCTGCCGTAGGATTCGAAAAGATTTTCAGTCATGAAATCATTGCACGGGCCTCCTTCATATTTGATGATATGCGGTTTTTGTCAATCTCATAGCATTAAAAAACACATTTGGAGAATGGTGGGTTTCCACTAGATAGCACATCCACAATGTAGGCCATATCGTAAAAATTTATGAAAACAAAAACGTGCTTTTTGGTCATAATTTATTTTGATGTTAAAGTTAGTCATAAAGTAAGCAGTGTGGTTGTGGTTCAGTTTAAAATCAGATTTTAAGCAGATACATTGTATAAATAGACAGGGTTTATGACTTTGTGACTGTGGTAACTAGTGACGAACTTGTGGCGCACGTCTACGCTTTTCAAATCAAATCAAATTTTATTTGTCACATACACATGGTTAGCAGATGTTAATGCGAGTGTAGCGAAATGCTAGCTACTGCCCTTCTGGACCATTTATTGTGTTCGTAGCAAACAACTGCATGTTCAAACATGCTATTTGCTTTGCTTGCACTTTCATGAAACTGCTCTCTCGAATAACATAACCCAAATAAATTCATGACAGTAGTTATGGGGTGTGATAAGTTTTGTGGTAATACAGAGGACGAGGTGGCTGAGTGGTTAAGGCGATGTACTGCTAATCCATTGTGCTTTGCACGCGTGGGTTCGAATCCCATCCTTGTCGACAAATCTTTGTTTATGTATATTATACCGCTGTGCAAGAATCTCTGCAGTGTCTGTTGATAATGTAATGTCGTCCTAGTAACTGGCTACTTTTATCCATACAATACATACCTGGCTGATGCGGTTAAAGCCATACTGCCTGAAGCCATCGTACAGGGGCACGGTGCGGGGCCCAATGTAGAAGGGCTCCCAGGGGTCCACCCAGGATAATGTATAGGTCACGTCCAGGGGCCCCAAGCCTTGGCTATGTCTGTTCACACACTAGGAGTAGTTGGTGGGAACCTGGCACTGTGAGTACGGCACCTCATAGAAGGGCTGCACCTCTCCCACCTGGTACAGCTGTGCCAGCTCCGACTTGGTGGCAGGCTTCTTGTGTACATGGCAGATCTCAAAGGCATGCAGGACGATGACCTCGTCTGTGGCAGGTTCACGTCTCATGACCAGCGCCAGGAATTGCTGGTGGTGGTCGGCACTGGTGCCATGTCGATGACCAGGATGTAGTTGGCTTCCATTACGCCGCTGGCAAAGTTCTAAAGAAGATTGTTTGGATAGGAGGCCTTACCCCCGATGGCATTTAGTTCTGGTATTTGTCTCGGTGCGTCTCCAGCCTGGCGAACACCGCGGCACAATCCTCCAGACCTGCAAAATGCTCCCGTTCCTGCTCAGGGAAAATCACCATCTTCTCGGAGTGGCACACCATGTGGAAGTCCACTGAGGGCAGAAGATGCTGAGGGTGTAGAACAGGGCTGTGGCAAATGTGGCATCTTGCCCATGTGCGAAAATGTCCACAGAGAGAGGGTTCTGCCAACGTTCCACCAAAGAGTCCAGGGGATGCAAGTTGTTGATGGATGTGTGCGTTGCTAAGGCCAATTTGTGAGAGCTTGCATCCGTTCCATTCTTCTGACTGGTGGAGAAATCACTGTTGATCAAGTTATTGTACACACGGTATTTCCCGCTGGCATCAAATATAGCCCCCGTGGACATAGAGTATCCGAGACACTCTTTCAGTGAGTTTTTCTCCGAGTGGCCATTTTTCTTGCCAGAGCTCCGGAAAAGCTCTGAGTATCGGTAGCGCTGCTGCTTCAGTTGCAAGACTGCTACCATTACCAGAGCAACACCTTAAACACGTAACATTCCTTAGAGTAATGTATTCCCGGGCACTGCATGTACACCACATACAGCAAAATCCTTTAGCAACATTCCCCAGGTAGGTATAAAATTGACCACTGCTAGGTGGCTAACTAGTTACACGGAGCTCATTTCGGAATATATTTATGGGGGTCTCTCCTCGACTGTCTCGTACCGTTGACATCACGCAGTGCTGCCGTAGGATTCGAAAAGATTTTCAGTCATGAAATCATTGCACGGGCCTCCTTCATATTTGATGATATGCGGTTTTTGTCAATCTCATAGCATTAAAAAACACATTTGGAGAATGGTGGGTTTCCACTAGATAGCACATCCACAATGTAGGCCATATCGTAAAAATTAATGAAAACAAAAACGTGCTTTTGGTCATAATTTATTTTGATGTTAAAGTTAGTCATAAAGTAAGCAGTGTGGTTGTGGTTCAGTTTAAAATCAGATTTTAAGCAGATACATTGTATAAATAGACAGGGTTTATGACTTTGTGACTGTGGTAACTAGTGACGAACTTGTGGCGCACGTCTACGCTTTTCAAATCAAATCAAATTTTATTTGTCACATACACATGGTTAGCAGATGTTAATGCGAGTGTAGCGAAATGCTAGCTACTGCCCTTCTGGACCATTTATTGTGTTCGTAGCAAACAACTGCATGTTCAAACATGCTATTTGCTTTGCTTGCACTTTCATGAAACTGCTCTCTCGAATAACATAACCCAAATAAATTCATGACAGTAGTTATGGGGTGTGATAAGTTTTGTGGTAATACAGAGGACGAGGTGGCTGAGTGGTTAAGGCGATGTACTGCTAATCCATTGTGCTTTGCACGCGTGGGTTCGAATCCCATCCTTGTCGACAAATCTTTGTTTATGTATATTATACCGCTGTGCAAGAATCTCTGCAGTGTCTGTTGATAATGTAATGTCGTCCTAGTAACTGGCTACTTTTATCCATACAATACATACCTGGCTGATGCGGTTAAAGCCATACTGCCTGAAGCCATCGTACAGGGGCACGGTGCGGGGCCCAATGTAGAAGGGCTCCCAGGGGTCCACCCAGGATAATGTATAGGTCACGTCCAGGGGCCCCAAGCCTTGGCTATGTCTGTTCACACACTAGGAGTAGTTGGTGGGAACCTGGCACTGTGAGTACGGCACCTCATAGAAGGGCTGCACCTCTCCCACCTGGTACAGCTGTGCCAGCTCCGACTTGGTGGCAGGCTTCTTGTGTACATGGCAGATCTCAAAGGCATGCAGGACGATGACCTCGTCTGTGGCAGGTTCACGTCTCATGACCAGCGCCAGGAATTGCTGGTGGTGGTCGGCACTGGTGCCATGTCGATGACCAGGATGTAGTTGGCTTCCATTACGCCGCTGGCAAAGTTCTAAAGAAGATTGTTTGGATAGGAGGCCTTACCCCCGATGGCATTTAGTTCTGGTATTTGTCTCGGTGCGTCTCCAGCCTGGCGAACACCGCGGCACAATCCTCCAGACCTGCAAAATGCTCCCGTTCCTGCTCAGGGAAAATCACCATCTTCTCGGAGTGGCACACCATGTGGAAGTCCACTGAGGGCAGAAGATGCTGAGGGTGTAGAACAGGGCTGTGGCAAATGTGGCATCTTGCCCATGTGCGAAAATGTCCACAGAGAGAGGGTTCTGCCAACGTTCCACCAAAGAGTCCAGGGGATGCAAGTTGTTGATGGATGTGTGCGTTGCTAAGGCCAATTTGTGCAAGCTTGCATCCGTTCCATTCTTCTGACTGGTGGAGAAATCACTGTTGATCAAGTTATTGTACACACGGTATTTCCCGCTGGCATCAAATATAGCCCCCGTGGACATAGAGTATCCGAGACACTCTTTCCGTGAGTTTTTTCTCCGAGTGGCCATTTTTCTTGCCAGAGCTCCGGAAAAGCTCCGAGTATCGGTAGCGCTGCTGCTTCAGTTGCAAGACTGCTACCATTACCAGAGCAACACCTTAAACACGGAACATTCCTTAGAGTAATGTATTCCCGGGCACTGCATGTACACCACATACAGCAAAATCCTTTAGCAACATTCCCCAGGTAGGTATAAAATTGACCACTGCTAGGTGGCTAACTAGTTACACGGAGCTCATTTCGGAATATATTTATGGGGGTCTCTCCTCGACTGTCTCGTACCGTTGACATCACGCAGTGCTGCCGTAGGATTCGAAAAGATTTTCAGTCATGAAATCATTGCACGGGCCTCCTTCATATTTGATGATATGCGGTTTTTGTCAATCTCATAGCATTAAAAAACACATTTGGAGAATGGTGGGTTTCCACTAGATAGCACATCCACAATGTAGGCCATATCGTAAAAATTTATGAAAACAAAAACGTGCTTTTTGGTCATAATTTATTTTGATGTTAAAGTTAGTCATAAAGTAAGCAGTGTGGTTGTGGTTCAGTTTAAAATCAGATTTTAAGCAGATACATTGTATAAATAGACAGGGTTTATGACTTTGTGACTGTGGTAACTAGTGACGAACTTGTGGCGCACGTCTACGCTTTTCAAATCAAATCAAATTTTAGTTGTCACATACACATGGTTAGCAGATGTTAATGCGAGTGTAGCGAAATGCTAGCTACTGCCCTTCTGGACCATTTATTGTGTTCGTAGCAAACAACTGCATGTTCAAACATGCTATTTGCTTTGCTTGCACTTTCATGAAACTGCTCTCTCGAATAACATAACCCAAATAAATTCATGACAGTAGTTATGGGGTGTGATAAGTTTTGTGGTAATACAGAGGACGAGGTGGCCGAGTGGTTAAGGCGATGGACTGCTAATCCATTGTGCTTTGCACGCGTGGGTTCGAATCCCATCCTTGTCGACAAATCTTTGTTTATGTATATTATACCGCTGTGCAAGAATCTCTGCAGTGTCTGTTGATAATGTAATGTCGTCCTAGTAACTGGCTACTTTTATCCATACAATACATACCTGGCTGATGCGGTTAAAGCCATACTGCCTGAAGCCATCGTACAGGGGCACGGTGCGGGGCCCAATGTAGAAGGGCTCCCAGGGGTCCACCCAGGATAATGTATAGGTCACGTCCAGGGGCCCCAAGCCTTGGCTATGTCTGTTCACACACTAGGAGTAGTTGGTGGGAACCTGGCACTGTGAGTACGGCACCTCATAGAAGGGCTGCACCTCTCCCACCTGGTACAGCTGTGCCAGCTCCGACTTGGTGGCAGGCTTCTTGTGTACATGGCAGATCTCAAAGGCATGCAGGACGATGACCTCGTCTGTGGCAGGTTCACGTCTCATGACCAGCGCCAGGAATTGCTGGTGGTGGTCGGCACTGGTGCCATGTCGATGACCAGGATGTAGTTGGCTTCCATTACGCCGCTGGCAAAGTTCTAAAGAAGATTGTTTGGATAGGAGGCCTTACCCCCGATGGCATTTAGTTCTGGTATTTGTCTCGGTGCGTCTCCAGCCTGGCGAACACCGCGGCACAATCCTCCAGACCTGCAAAATGCTCCCGTTCCTGCTCAGGGAAAATCACCATCTTCTCGGAGTGGCACACCATGTGGAAGTCCACTGAGGGCAGAAGATGCTGAGGGTGTAGAACAGGGCTGTGGCAAATGTGGCATCTTGCCCATGTGCGAAAATGTCCACAGAGAGAGGGTTCTGCCAACGTTCCACCAAAGAGTCCAGGGGATGCAAGTTGTTGATGGATGTGTGCGTTGCTAAGGCCAATTTGTGCAAGCTTGCATCCGTTCCATTCTTCTGACTGGTGGAGAAATCACTGTTGATCAAGTTATTGTACACACGGTATTTCCCGCTGGCATCAAATATAGCCCCGGTGGACATAGAGTATCCGAGACACTCTTTCCGTGAGTTTTTTCTCCGAGTGGCCATTTTTCTTGCCAGAGCTCCGGAAAAGCTCCGAGTATCGGTAGCGCTGCTGCTTCAGTTGCAAGACTGCTACCATTACCAGAGCAACACCTTAAACACGGAACATTCCTTAGAGTAATGTATTCCCGGGCACTGCATGTACACCACATACAGCAAAATCCTTTAGCAACATTCCCCAGGTAGGTATAAAATTGACCACTGCTAGGTGGCTAACTAGTTACACGGAGCTCATTTCGGAATATATTTATGGGGGTCTCTCCTCGACTGTCTCGTACCGTTGACATCACGCAGTGCTGCCGTAGGATTCGAAAAGATTTTCAGTCATGAAATCATTGCACGGGCCTCCTTCATATTTGATGATATGCGGTTTTTGTCAATCTCATAGCATTAAAAAACACATTTGGAGAATGGTGGGTTTCCACTAGATAGCACATCCACAATGTAGGCCATATCGTAAAAATTAATGAAAACAAAAACGTGCTTTTTGGTCATAATTTATTTTGATGTTAAAGTTAGTCATAAAGTAAGCAGTGTGGTTGTGGTTCAGTTTAAAATCAGATTTTAAGCAGATACATTGTATAAATAGACAGGGTTTATGACTTTGTGACTGTGGTAACTAGTGACGAACTTGTGGCGCACGTCTACGCTTTTCAAATCAAATCAAATTTTAGTTGTCACATACACATGGTTAGCAGATGTTAATGCGAGTGTAGCGAAATGCTAGCTACTGCCCTTCTGGACCATTTATTGTGTTCGTAGCAAACAACTGCATGTTCAAACATGCTATTTGCTTTAATTGCACTTTCATGAAACTGCTCTCTCGAATAACATAACCCAAATAAATTCATGACAGTAGTTATGGGGTGTGATAAGTTTTGGGGTAATACAGAGGACGAGGTGGCCGAGTGGTTAAGGCGATGGACTGCTAATCCATTGTGCTTTGCACGCGTGGGTTCGAATCCCATCCTCGTCGACAAATCTTTGTTTATGTATATTATACCGCTGTGCAAGAATCTCTGCAGTGTCTGTTGATAATGTAATGTCGTCCTAGTAACTGGCTACTTTTATCCATACAATACATACCTGGCTGATGCGGTTAAAGCCATACTGCCTGAAGCCATCGTACAGGGGCACGGTGCGGGGCCCAATGTAGAAGGGCTCCCAGGGGTCCACCCAGGATAATGTATAGGTCACGTCCAGGGGCCCCAAGCCTTGGCTATGTCTGTTCACACACTAGGAGTAGTTGGTGGGAACCTGGCACTGTGGGTACGGCACCTCATAGAAGGGCTGCACCTCTCCCACCTGGTACAGCTGTGCCAGCTCCGACTTGGTGGCAGGCTTCTTGTGTACATGGCAGATCTCAAAGGCATGCAGGACGATGACCTCGTCTGTGGCAGGTTCACGTCTCATGACCAGCGCCAGGAATTGCTGGTGGTGGTCGGCACTGGTGCCATGTCGATGACCAGGATGTAGTTGGCTTCCATTACGCCGCTGGCAAAGTTCTAAAGAAGATTGTTTGGATAGGAGGCCTTACCCCCGATGGCATTTAGTTCTGGTATTTGTCTCGGTGCGTCTCCAGCCTGGCGAACACCGCGGCACAATCCTCCAGACCTGCAAAATGCTCCCGTTCCTGCTCAGGGAAAATCACCATCTTCTCGGAGTGGCACACCATGTGGAAGTCCACTGAGGGCAGAAGATGCTGAGGGTGTAGAACAGGGCTGTGGCAAATGTGGCATCTTGCCCATGTGCGAAAATGTCCACAGAGAGAGGGTTCTGCCAACGTTCCACCAAAGAGTCCAGGGGATGCAAGTTGTTGATGGATGTGTGCGTTGCTAAGGCCAATTTGTGCAAGCTTGCATCCGTTCCATTCTTCTGACTGGTGGAGAAATCACTGTTGATCAAGTTATTGTACACACGGTATTTCCCGCTGGCATCAAATATAGCCCCGGTGGACATAGAGTATCCGAGACACTCTTTCCGTGAGTTTTTCTCCGAGTGGCCATTTTTCTTGCCAGAGCTCCGGAAAAGCTCCGAGTATCGGTAGCGCTGCTGCTTCAGTTGCAAGACTGCTACCATTACCAGAGCAACACCTTAAACACGGAACATTCCTTAGAGTAATGTATTCCCGGGCACTGCATGTACACCACATACAGCAAAATCCTTTAGCAACATTCCCCAGGTAGGTATAAAATTGACCACTGCTAGGTGGCTAACTAGTTACACGGAGCTCATTTTGGAATATATTTATGGGGGTCTCTCCTCGACTGTCTCGTACCGTTGACATCACGCAGTGCTGCCGTAGGATTCGAAAAGATTTTCAGTCATGAAATCATTGCACGGGCCTCCTTCATATTTGATGATATGCGTTTTTTGTCAATCTCATAGCATTAAAAAACACATTTGGAGAATGGTGGGTTTCCACTAGATAGCACATCCACAATGTAGGCCATATCGTAAAAATTAATGAAAACAAAAACGTGCTTTTTGGTCATAATTTATTTTGATGTTAAAGTTAGTCATAAACATTTACATTTACATTTAAGTCATTTAGCAGACGCTCTTATCCAGAGCGACTTACAAATTGTTGAATTCACCTTCTGACATCCAGTGGAACAGCCACTTTACAATAGTGCATCTAAATCATTTAAGGGGGGGGTGAGAAGGATTACTTATCCTATCCTAGGTATTCCTTGAAGAGGTGGGGTTTCAGGTGTCTCCGGAAGGTGGTGATTGACTCTGCTGTCCTGGCGTCGTGAGGGAGTTTGTTCCACCATTGGGGGGCCAGAGCAGCGAACAGTTTTGACTGGGCTGAGCGGGAATAAAGTAAGCAGTGTGGTTGTGGTTCAGTTTAAAATCAGATTTTAAGCAGATACATTGTATAAATAGACAGGGTTTATGACTTTGTGACTGTGGTAACTATTGACGAACTTGTGGCGCACGTCTACGCTTTTCAAATCAAATCAAATTTTAGTTGTCACATACACATGGTTAGCAGATGTTAATGCGAGTGTAGCGAAATGCTAGCTACTGCCCTTCTGGACCATTTATTGTGTTCGTAGCAAACAACTGCATGTTCAAACATGCTATTTGCTTTGCTTGCACTTTCATGAAACTGCTCTCTCGAATAACATAACCCAAATAAATTCATGACAGTAGTTATGGGGTGTGATAAGTTTTGTGGTAATACAGAGGACGAGGTGGCCGAGTGGTTAAGGCGATGGACTGCTAATCCATTGTGCTTTGCACGCGTGGGTTCGAATCCCATCCTTGTCGACAAATCTTTGTTTATGTATATTATACCGCTGTGCAAGAATCTCTGCAGTGTCTGTTGATAATGTAATGTCGTCCTAGTAACTGGCTACTTTTATCCATACAATACATACCTGGCTGATGCGGTTAAAGCCATACTGCCTGAAGCCATCGTACAGGGGCACGGTGCGGGGCCCAATGTAGAAGGGCTCCCAGGGGTCCACCCAGGATAATGTATGGTCACGTCCAGGGGCCCCAAGCCTTGGCTATGTCTGTTCACACACTAGGAGTAGTTGGTGGGAACCTGGCACTGTGAGTACGGCACCTCATAGAAGGGCTGCACCTCTCCCACCTGGTACAGCTGTGCCAGCTCCGACTTGGTGGCAGGCTTCTTGTGTACATGGCAGATCTCAAAGGCATGCAGGACGATGACCTCGTCTGTGGCAGGTTCACGTCTCATGACCAGCGCCAGGAATTGCTGGTGGTGGTCGGCACTGGTGCCATGTCGATGACCAGGATGTAGTTGGCTTCCATTACGCCGCTGGCAAAGTTCTAAAGAAGATTGTTTGGATAGGAGGCCTTACCCCCGATGGCATTTAGTTCTGGTATTTGTCTCGGTGCGTCTCCAGCCTGGCGAACACCGCGGCACAATCCTCCAGACCTGCAAAATGCTCCCGTTCCTGCTCAGGGAAAATCACCATCTTCTCGGAGTGGCACACCATGTGGAAGTCCACTGAGGGCAGAAGATGCTGAGGGTGTAGAACAGGGCTGTGGCAAATGTGGCATCTTGCCCATGTGCGAAAATGTCCACAGAGAGAGGGTTCTGCCAACGTTCCACCAAAGAGTCCAGGGGATGCAAGTTGTTGATGGATGTGTGCGTTGCTAAGGCCAATTTGTGCAAGCTTGCATCCGTTCCATTCTTCTGACTGGTGGAGAAATCACTGTTGATCAAGTTATTGTACACACGGTATTTCCCGCTGGCATCAAATATAGGCCCGGTGGACATAGAGTATCCGAGACACTCTTTCCGTGAGTTTTTCTCCGAGTGGCCATTTTTCTTGCCAGAGCTCCGGAAAAGCTCCGAGTATCGGTAGCGCTGCTGCTTCAGTTGCAAGACTGCTACCATTACCAGAGCAACACCTTAAACACAGAACATTCCTTAGAGTAATGTATTCCCGGGCACTGCATGTACACCACATACAGCAAAATCCTTTAGCAACATTCCCCAGGTAGGTATAAAATTGACCACTGCTAGGTGGCTAACTAGTTACACGGAGCTCATTTTGGAATATATTTATGGGGGTCTCTCCTCGACTGTCTCGTACCGTTGACATCACGCAGTGCTGCCGTAGGATTCGAAAAGATTTTCAGTCATGAAATCATTGCACGGGCCTCCTTCATATTTGATGATATGCATTTGGGAATTTTTTGTCAATCTCATAGCATTAAAAAACACATTTGGAGAATGGTGGGTTTCCACTAGATAGCACATCCACAATGTAGGCCATATCGTAAAAATTAATGAAAACAAAAACGTGCTTTTTGGTCATAATTTATTTTGATGTTAAAGTTAGTCATAAAGTAAGCAGTGTGGTTGTGGTTCAGTTTAAAATCAGATTTTAAGCAGATACATTGTATAAATAGACAGGGTTTATGACTTTGTGACTGTGGTAACTAGTGACGAACTTGTGGCGCACGTCTACGCTTTTCAAATCAAATCAAATTTTAGTTGTCACATACACATGGTTAGCAGATGTTAATGCGAGTGTAGCGAAATGCTAGCTACTGCCCTTCTGGACCATTTATTGTGTTCGTAGCAAACAACTGCATGTTCAAACATGCTATTTGCTTTGCTTGCACTTTCATGAAACTGCTCTCTCGAATAACATAACCCAAATAAATTCATGACAGTAGTTATGGGGTGTGATAAGTTTTGGGGTAATACAGAGGACGAGGTGGCCGAGTGGTTAAGGCGATGGACTGCTAATCCATTGTGCTTTGCACGCGTGGGTTCGAATCCCATCCTCGTCGACAAATCTTTGTTTATGTATATTATACCGCTGTGCAAGAATCTCTGCAGTGTCTGTTGATAATGTAATGTCGTCCTAGTAACTGGCTACTTTTATCCATACAATACATACCTGGCTGATGCGGTTAAAGCCATACTGCCTGAAGCCATCGTACAGGGGCACGGTGCGGGGCCCAATGTAGAAGGGCTCCCAGGGGTCCACCCAGGATAATGTATAGGTCATGTCCAGGGGCCCCAAGCCTTGGCTATGTCTGTTCACACACTAGGAGTAGTTGGTGGGAACCTGGCACTGTGGGTACGGCACCTCATAGAAGGGCTGTACCTCTCCCACCTGGTACAGCTGTGCCAGCTCCGACTTGGTGGCAGGCTTCTTGTGTACATGGCAGATCTCAAAGGCATGCAGGACGATGACCTCGTCTGTGGCAGGTTCACGTCTCATGACCAGCGCCAGGAATTGCTGGTGGTGGTCGGCACCGGTGCCATGTCGATGACCAGGATGTAGTTGGCTTCCATTACGCCGCTGGCAAAGTTCTAAAGAAGATTGTTTGGATAGGAGGCCTTACCCCGATGGCATTTAGTTCTGGTATTTGTCTCGGTGCGTCTCCAGCCTGGCGAACACCGCGGCACAATCCTCCAGACCTGCAAAATGCTCCTGTTCCTGCTCAGGGAAAATCACCATCTTCTCGGAGTGGCACACCATGTGGAAGTCCACTGAGGGCAGAAGATGCTGAGGGTGTAGAACAGGGCTGTGGCAAATGTGGCATCTTGCCCATGTGCGAAAATGTCCACAGAGAGAGGGTTCTGCCAACGTTCCACCAAAGAGTCCAGGGGATGCAAGTTGTTGATGGATGTGTGCGTTGCTAAGGCCAATTTGTGCAAGCTTGCATCCGTTCCATTCTTCTGACTGGTGGAGAAATCACTGTTGATCAAGTTATTGTACACACGGTATTTCCCGCTGGCATCAAATATAGCCCCGTGGACATAGAGTATCCGAGACACTCTTTCCGTGAGTTTTTCTCCGAGTGGCCATTTTTCTTGCCAGAGCTCCGGAAAAGCTCAGAGTATCGGTAGCGCTGCTGCTTCAGTTGCAAGACTGCTACCATTACCAGAGCAACACCTTAACCTCTTACACTTATGGTGGCGCTATTTCATTTTTGGAAGAAAAACGTTCCCGTTTTAAACAAGATATTTTGTCACAAAAAGATGCTCGACTATGCATATAATTGCTACTGTACGAAAGAAAACACTCTGACGTGATCAGAAATACAAATATCTTCTCTGTGCGTGCCCTTTAACGTGAGCTTCAGGCAAAACCAAGATGACTTGGCATCCAGGAAATGACAAGGATTTTTGAGGCTCTGTCTTTCATGATCTCCTTATATGGCTGTGAACGCAAGAGGAATGAGTCTGCCCTTTCTGTCGTTTCCCCAAGGTGTCTGCAGCATTGTGACGTATTTGTAGGCAGATCGTTGGAAGATTGACCATAAGAGACCACATTTACCACGTGTCCGCCCGGTGTCCTGCGCCGAAATTGGTGCGCAAAAGTCACCTGCCAGTATTTTTCCATGGGGCACAGAGAGAGAAGCAAGCTTCCATGAACTGCATGTCAATGAAGAGATATGTGAAAAAACACCTTGAGGATTGATTCCAAACAACGTTTGCCATGTTTCGGTCGATATTATGTAGTTAATCCGGAAAAAGTTTCACGTTGTAGGTGACTGCATTTTCGGTTCGTTTCGGTAGCCAGGCGCAATGTAGAAAACGGAACGATTTCTCCTACACACAGACGCTTTCAGGAAACACTGCGCATTTGGTATGTGGCTGGGAGTCTCCTCATTGAAAACATCAGAAGCTCTTCAAAGGTAAATGATTTTATTTATTTGGTTATCTGGCTTTTGTGAAAATGTTGCGTGCTACATGCTACACAAAATGCTATGCTAGCTTTGCATACTCTTACACAAATTAGTCAATTTCTATGGTTCAAAAGCATATTTTGAAAATCTGAGATGACAGTGTTGTTAAGAAAAGGCTAAGCTTGAGAGCAAACGCATTATTTTAATTTTATTTGCGATTTTCAGAAATCGTTAACGTTGCGTTATGCTAATGAGCCTGAGGCTTAGTCACAATCCCGGATCCGGGATGGGGAGTTTCAAGAGGTTAAACACGGAACATTCCTTAGAGTAATGTATTCCCGGGCACTGCATGTACACCACATACAGCAAAATCCTTTAGCAACATTCCCCAGGTAGGTATATAATTGACCACTGCTAGGTGGCTAACTAGTTACACGGAGCTCATTTCGGAATATATTTATGGGGGTCTCTCCTCGACTGTCTCGTACCGTTGACATCACGCAGTGCTGCCGTAGGATTCGAAAAGATTTTCAGTCATGAAATCATTGCACGGGCCTCCTTCATATTTGATGATATGCGGTTTTTGTCAATCTCATAGCATTAAAAAACACATTTGGAGAATGGTGGGTTTCCACTAGATAGCACATCCACAATATAGGCCATATCGTAAAAATTTATGAAAACAAAAACGTGCTTTTTGGTCATAATTTATTTTGATGTTAAAGTTAGTCATAAAGTAAGCAGTGTGGTTGTGGTTCAGTTTAAAATCAGATTTTAAGCAGATACATTGTATAAATAGACAGGGTTTATGACTTTGTGACTGTGGTAACTAGTGACGAACTTGTGGCGCACGTCTACGCTTTTCAAATCAAATCAAATTTTATTTGTCACATACACATGGTTAGCAGATGTTAATGCGAGTGTAGCAAAATGCTAGCTACTGCCCTTCTGGACCATTTATTGTGTTCGTAGCAAACAACTGCATGTTCAAACATGCTATTTGCTTTGCTTGCACTTTCATGAAACTGCTCTCTCGAATAACATAACCCAAATAAATTCATGACAGTAGTTATGTGGTGTGATAAGTTTTGGGGTAGTACAGAGGACGAGGTGGCCGAGTGGTTAAGGCGATGGACTGCTAATCCATTGTGCTTTGCACGCGTGGGTTCGAATCCCATCCTCGTCGACAAATCTTTGTTTATGTATATTATACCGCTGTGCAAGAATCTCTGCAGTGTCTGTTGATAATGTAATGTCGTCCTAGTAACTGGCTACTTTTATCCATACAATACATACCTGGCTGATGCGGTTAAAGCCATACTGCCTGAAGCCATCATACAGGGGCACGGTGCGGGGCCAATGTAGAAGGGCTCCCAGGGGTCCACCCAGGATAATGTATAGGTCACGTCCAGGGGCCCCAAGCCTTGGCTATGTCTGTTCACACACTAGGAGTAGTTGGTGGGAACCTGGCACTGTGGGTACGGCACCTCATAGAAGGGCTGCACCTCTCCCACCTGGTACAGCTGTGCCAGCTCCGACTTGGTGGCAGGCTTCTTGTGTACATGGCAGATCTCAAAGGCATGCAGGATGATGACCTCGTCTGTGGCAGGTTCACGTCTCATGACCAGCGCCAGGAATTGCTGGTGGTGGTCGGCACTGGTGCCATGTCGATGACCAGGATGTAGTTGGCTTCCATTACGCCGCTGGCAAAGTTCTAAAGAAGATTGTTCGGATAGGAGGCCTTACCCCCGATGGCATTTAGTTCTGGTATTTGTCTCGGTGCGTCTCCAGCCTGGCGAACACCGCGGCACAATCCTCCAGACCTGCAAAATGCACCTGTTCCTGCTCAGGGAAAATCACCATCTTCTCGGAGTGGCACACCATGTGGAAGTCCACTGAGGGCAGAAGATGCTGAGGGTGTAGAACAGGGCTGTGGCAAATGTGGCATCTTGCCCATGTGCGAAAATGTCCACAGAGAGAGGGTTCTGCCAACGTTCCACCAAAGAGTCCAGGGGATGCAAGTTGTTGATGGATGTGTGCGTTGCTAAGGCCAATTTGTGCAAGCTTGCATCCGTTCCATTCTTCTGACTGGTGGAGAAATCACTGTTGATCAAGTTATTGTACACACGGTATTTCCCGCTGGCATCAAATATAGCCCCGTGGACATAGAGTATCCGAGACACTCTTTCCGTGAGTTTTTCTCCGAGTGGCCATTTTTCTTGCCAGAGCTCCGGAAAAGCTCAGAGTATCGGTAGCGCTGCTGCTTCAGTTGCAAGACTGCTACCATTACCAGAGCAACACCTTAACCTCTTACACTTATGGTGGCGCTATTTCATTTTTGGAAGAAAAACGTTCCCGTTTTAAACAAGATATTTTGTCACAAAAAGATGCTCGACTATGCATATAATTGCTACTGTACGAAAGAAAACACTCTGACGTGATCAGAAATACAAATATCTTCTCTGTGCGTGCCCTTTAACGTGAGCTTCAGGCAAAACCAAGATGACTTGGCATCCAGGAAATGACAAGGATTTTTGAGGCTCTGTCTTTCATGATCTCCTTATATGGCTGTGAACGCAAGAGGAATGAGTCTGCCCTTTCTGTCGTTTCCCCAAGGTGTCTGCAGCATTGTGACGTATTTGTAGGCAGATCGTTGGAAGATTGACCATAAGAGACCACATTTACCACGTGTCCGCCCGGTGTCCTGCGCCGAAATTGGTGCGCAAAAGTCACCTGCCAGTATTTTTCCATGGGGCACAGAGAGAGAAGCAAGCTTCCATGAACTGCATGTCAATGAAGAGATATGTGAAAAAACACCTTGAGGATTGATTCCAAACAACGTTTGCCATGTTTCGGTCAATATTATGTAGTTAATCCGGAAAAGTTTCACGTTGTAGGTGACTGCATTTTCGGTTCGTTTCGGTAGCCAGGCGCAATGTAGAAAACGGAACGATTTCTCCTACACACAGACGCTTTCAGGAAACACTGCGCATTTGGTATGTGGCTGGGAGTCTCCTCATTGAAAACATCAGAAGCTCTTCAAAGGTAAATGATTTTATTTATTTGGTTATCTGGCTTTTGTGAAAATGTTGCGTGCTACATGCTACACAAAATGCTATGCTAGCTTTGCATACTCTTACACAAATTAGTCAATTTCTATGGTTCAAAAGCATATTTTGAAAATCTGAGATGACAGTGTTGTTAAGAAAAGGCTAAGCTTGAGAGCAAACGCATTATTTTAATTTTATTTGCGATTTTCAGAAATCGTTAACGTTGCGTTATGCTAATGAGCCTGAGGCTTAGTCACAATCCCGGATCCGGGATGGGAAGTTTCAAGAGGTTAAACACGGAACATTCCTTAGAGTAATGTATTCCCGGGCACTGCATGTACACCACATACAGCAAAATCCTTTAGCAACATTCCCCAGGTAGGTATATAATTGACCACTGCTAGGTGGCTAACTAGTTACACGGAGCTCATTTCGGAATATATTTATGGGGGTCTCTCCTCGACTGTCTCGTACCGTTGACATCACGCAGTGCTGCCGTAGGATTCGAAAAGATTTTCAGTCATGAAATCATTGCACGGGCCTCCTTCATATTTGATGATATGCGGTTTTTGTCAATCTCATAGCATTAAAAAACACATTTGGAGAATGGTGGGTTTCCACTAGATAGCACATCCACAATGTAGGCCATATCGTAAAAATTTATGAAAACAAAAACGTGCTTTTTGGTCATAATTTATTTTGATGTTAAAGTTAGTCATAAAGTAAGCAGTGTGGTTGTGGTTCAGTTTAAAATCAGATTTTAAGCAGATACATTGTATAAATAGACAGGGTTTATGACTTTGTGACTGTGGTAACTAGTGACGAACTTGTGGCGCACGTCTACGCTTTTCAAATCAAATCAAATTTTATTTGTCACATACACATGGTTAGCAGATGTTAATGCGAGTGTAGCAAAATGCTAGCTACTGCCCTTCTGGACCATTTATTGTGTTCGTAGCAAACAACTGCATGTTCAAACATGCTATTTGCTTTGCTTGCACTTTCATGAAACTGCTCTCTCGAATAACATAACCCAAATAAATTCATGACAGTAGTTATGTGGTGTGATAAGTTTTGGGGTAGTACAGAGGACGAGGTGGCCGAGTGGTTAAGGCGATGGACTGCTAATCCATTGTGCTTTGCACGCGTGGGTTCGAATCCCATCCTCGTCGACAAATCTTTGTTTATGTATATTATACCGCTGTGCAAGAATCTCTGCAGTGTCTGTTGATAATGTAATGTCGTCCTAGTAACTGGCTACTTTTATCCATACAATACATACCTGGCTGATGCGGTTAAAGCCATACTGCCTGAAGCCATCATACAGGGGCACGGTGCGGGGCCAATGTAGAAGGGCTCCCAGTGGTCCACCCAGGATAATGTATAGGTCACGTCCAGGGGCCCCAAGCCTTGGCTATGTCTGTTCACACACTAGGAGTAGTTGGTGGGAACCTGGCACTGTGGGTACGGCACCTCATAGAAGGGCTGCACCTCTCCCACCTGGTACAGCTGTGCCAGCTCCGACTTGGTGGCAGGCTTCTTGTGTACATGGCAGATCTCAAAGGCATGCAGGATGATGACCTCGTCTGTGGCAGGTTCACGTCTCATGACCAGCGCCAGGAATTGCTGGTGGTGGTCGGCACTGGTGCCATGTCGATGACCAGGATGTAGTTGGCTTCCATTACGCCGCTGGCAAAGTTCTAAAGAAGATTGTTCGGATAGGAGGCCTTACCCCCGATGGCATTTAGTTCTGGTATTTGTCTCGGTGCGTCTCCAGCCTGGCGAACACCGCGGCACAATCCTCCAGACCTGCAAAATGCTCCCGTTCCTGCTCAGGGAAAATCACCATCTTCTCGGAGTGGCACACCATGTGGAAGTCCACTGAGGGCAGAAGATGCTGAGGGTGTAGAACAGGGCTGTGGCAAATGTGGCATCTTGCCCATGTGCAAAAATGTCCACAGAGAGAGGGTTCTGCCAACGTTCCACCAAAGAGTCCAGGGGATGCAAGTTGTTGATGGATGTGTGCGTTGCTAAGGCCAATTTGTGCAAGCTTGCATCCGTTCCATTCTTCTGACTGGTGGAGAAATCACTGTTGATCAAGTTATTGTACACACGGTATTTCCCGCTGGCATCAAATATAGCCCCGTGGACATAGAGTATCCGAGACACTCTTTCCGTGAGTTTTTCTCCGAGTGGCCATTTTTCTTGCCAGAGCTCCGGAAAAGCTCCGAGTATCGGTAGCGCTGCTGCTTCAGTTGCAAGACTGCTACCATTACCAGAGCAACACCTTAAACACGGAACATTCCTTAGAGTAATGTATTCCCGGGCACTGCATGTACACCACATACAGCAAAATCCTTTAGCAACATTCCCCAGGTAGGTATATAATTGACCACTGCTAGGTGGCTAACTAGTTACACGGAGCTCATTTCGGAATATATTTATGGGGGTCTCTCCTCGACTGTCTCGTACCGTTGACATCACGCAGTGCTGCCGTAGGATTCGAAAAGATTTTCAGTCATGAAATCATTGCACGGGCCTCCTTCATATTTGATGATATGCGGGTTTTGTCAATCTCATAGCATTAAAAAACACATTTGGAGAATGGTGGGTTTCCACTAGATAGCACATCCACAATGTAGGCCATATCGTAAAAATTTATGAAAACAAAAACGTGCTTTTTGGTCATAATTTATTTTGATGTTAAAGTTAGTCATAAAGTAAGCAGTGTGGTTGTGGTTCAGTTTAAAATCAGATTTTAAGCAGATACATTGTATAAATAGACAGGGTTTACGACTTTGTGACTGTGGTAACTAGTGACGAACTTGTGGCGCACGTCTACGCTTTTCAAATCAAATCAAATTTTAGTTGTCACATACACATGGTTAGCAGATGTTAATGCGAGTGTAGCGAAATGCTAGCTACTGCCCTTCTGGACCATTTATTGTGTTCGTAGCAAACAACTGCATGTTCAAACATGCTATTTGCTTTGCTTGCACTTTCATGAAACTGCTCTCTCGAATAACATAACCCAAATAAATTCATGACAGTAGTTATGTGGTGTGATAAGTTTTGGGGTAATACAGAGGACGAGGTGGCCGAGTGGTTAAGGCGATGGACTGCTAATCCATTGTGCTTTGCACGCGTGGGTTCGAATCCCATCCTCGTCGACAAATCTTTGTTTATGTATATTATACCGCTGTGCAAGAATCTCTGCAGTGTCTGTTGATAATGTAATGTCGTCCTAGTAACTGGCTACTTTTATCCATACAATACATACCTGGCTGATGCGGTTAAAGCCATACTGCCTGAAGCCATCATACAGGGGCACGGTGCGGGGCCAATGTAGAAGGGCTCCCAGGGGTCCACCCAGGATAATGTATAGGTCACGTCCAGGGGCCCCAAGCCTTGGCTATGTCTGTTCACACACTAGGAGTAGTTGGTGGGAACCTGGCACTGTGGGTACGGCACCTCATAGAAGGGCTGCACCTCTCCCACCTGGTACAGCTGTGCCAGCTCCGACTTGGTGGCAGGCTTCTTGTGTACATGGCAGATCTCAAAGGCATGCAGGACGATGACCTCGTCTGTGGCAGGTTCACGTCTCATGACCAGCGCCAGGAATTGCTGGTGGTGGTCGGCACTGGTGCCATGTCGATGACCAGGATGTAGTTGGCTTCCATTACGCCGCTGGCAAAGTTCTAAAGAAGATTGTTTGGATAGGAGGCCTTACCCCGATGGCATTTAGTTCTGGTATTTGTCTCGGTGCGTCTCCAGCCTGGCGAACACCGCGGCACAATCCTCCAGACCTGCAAAATGCTCCCGTTCCTGCTCAGGGAAAATCACCATCTTCTCGGAGTGGCACACCATGTGGAAGTCCACTGAGGGCAGAAGATGCTGAGGGTGTAGAACAGGGCTGTGGCAAATGTGGCATCTTGCCCATGTGCAAAAATGTCCACAGAGAGAGGGTTCTGCCAACGTTCCACCAAAGAGTCCAGGGGATGCAAGTTGTTGATGGATGTGTGCGTTGCTAAGGCCAATTTGTGCAAGCTTGCATCCGTTCCATTCTTCTGACTGGTGGAGAAATCACTGTTGATCAAGTTATTGTACACACGGTATTTCCCGCTGGCATCAAATATAGCCCCCGTGGACATAGAGTATCCGAGACACTCTTTCCGTGAGTTTTTCTCCGAGTGGCCATTTTTCTTGCCAGAGCTCCGGAAAAGCTCCGAGTATCGGTAGCGCTGCTGCTTCAGTTGCAAGACTGCTACCATTACCAGAGCAACACCTTAAACACGGAACATTCCTTAGAGTAATGTATTCCCGGGCACTGCATGTACACCACATACAGCAAAATCCTTTAGCAACATTCCCCAGGTAGGTATATAATTGACCACTGCTAGGTGGCTAACTAGTTACACGGAGCTCATTTCGGAATATATTTATGGGGGTCTCTCCTCGACTGTCTCGTACCGTTGACATCACGCAGTGCTGCCGTAGGATTCGAAAAGATTTTCAGTCATGAAATCATTGCACGGGCCTCCTTCATATTTGATGATATGCGGGTTTTGTCAATCTCATAGCATTAAAAAACACATTTGGAGAATGGTGGGTTTCCACTAGATAGCACATCCACAATGTAGGCCATATCGTAATAATTTATGAAAACAAAAACGTGCTTTTTGGTCATAATTTATTTTGATGTTAAAGTTAGTCATAAAGTAAGCAGTGTGGTTGTGGTTCAGTTTAAAATCAGATTTTAAGCAGATACATTGTATAAATAGACAGGGTTTATGACTTTGTGACTGTGGTAACTAGTGACGAACTTGTGGCGCACGTCTACGCTTTTCAAATCAAATCAAATTTTAGTTGTCACATACACATGGTTAGCAGATGTTAATGCGAGTGTAGCGAAATGCTAGCTACTGCCCTTCTGGACCATTTATTGTGTTCGTAGCAAACAACTGCATGTTCAAACATGCTATTTGCTTTGCTTGCACTTTCATGAAACTGCTCTCTCGAATAACATAACCCAAATAAATTCATGACAGTAGTTATGGGGTGTGATAAGTTTTGGGGTAATACAGAGGACGAGGTGGCCGAGTGGTTAAGGCGATGGACTGCTAATCCATTGTGCTTTGCACGCGTGGGGTCGAATCCCATCCTCGTCGACAAATCTTTGTTTATGTATATTATACCGTTGTGCAAGAATCTCTGCAGTGTCTGTTGATAATGTAATGTCGTCCTAGTAACTGGCTACTTTTATCCATACAATACATACCTGGCTGATGCGGTTAAAGCCATACTGCCTGAAGCCATCGTACAGGGGCACGGTGCGGGGCCCAATGTAGAAGGGCTCCCAGGGGTCCACCCAGGATAATGTATAGGTCACGTCCAGGGGCCCCAAGCCTTGGCTATGTCTGTTCACACACTAGGAGTAGTTGGTGGGAACCTGGCACTGTGGGTACGGCACCTCATAGAAGGGCTGTACCTCTCCCACCTGGTACAGCTGTGCCAGCTCCGACTTGGTGGCAGGCTTCTTGTGTACATGGCAGATCTCAAAGGCATGCAGGACGATGACCTCGTCTGTGGCAGGTTCACGTCTCATGACCAGCGCCAGGAATTGCTGGTGGTGGTCGGCACCGGTGCCATGTCGATGACCAGGATGTAGTTGGCTTCCATTACGCCGCTGGCAAAGTTCTAAAGAAGATTGTTTGGATAGGAGGCCTTACCCCAGATGGCATTTAGTTCTGGTATTTGTCTCGGTGCGTCTCCAGCCTGGCGAACACCGCGGCACAATCCTCCAGACCTGCAAAATGCTCCTGTTCCTGCTCAGGGAAAATCACCATCTTCTCGGAGTGGCACACCATGTGGAAGTCCACTGAGGGCAGAAGATGCTGAGGGTGTAGAACAGGGCTGTGGCAAATGTGGCATCTTGCCCATGTGCGAAAATGTCCACAGAGAGAGGGTTCTGCCAACGTTCCACCAAAGAGTCCAGGGGATGCAAGTTGTTGATGGATGTGTGCGTTGCTAAGGCCAATTTGTGCAAGCTTGCATCCGTTCCATTCTTCTGACTGGTGGAGAAATCACTGTTGATCAAGTTATTGTACACACGGTATTTCCCGCTGGCATCAAATATAGCCCCCGTGGACATAGAGTATCCGAGACACTCTTTCCGTGAGTTTTTCTCCGAGTGGCCATTTTTCTTGCCAGAGCTCCGGAAAAGCTCAGAGTATCGGTAGCGCTGCTGCTTCAGTTGCAAGACTGCTACCATTACCAGAGCAACACCTTAACCTCTTACACTTATGGTGGCGCTATTTCATTTTTGGAAGAAAAACGTTCCCGTTTTAAACAAGATATTTTGTCACAAAAAGATGCTCGACTATGCATATAATTGCTACTGTTCGAAAGAAAACACTCTGACGTGATCAGAAATACAAATATCTTCTCTGTGCGTGCCCTTTAACGTGAGCTTCAGGCAAAACCAAGATGACTTGGCATCCAGGAAATGACAAGGATTTTTGAGGCTCTGTCTTTCATGATCTCCTTATATGGCTGTGAACGCAAGAGGAATGAGTCTGCCCTTTCTGTCGTTTCCCAAGGTGTCTGCAGCATTGTGACGTATTTGTAGGCAGATCGTTGGAAGATTGACCATAAGAGACCACATTTACCACGTGTCCGCCCGGTGTCCTGCGCCGAAATTGGTGCGCAAAAGTCACCTGCCAGTATTTTTCCATGGGGCACAGAGAGAGAAGCAAGCTTCCATGAACTGCATGTCAATGAAGAGATATGTGAAAAAACACCTTGAGGATTGATTCCAAACAACGTTTGCCATGTTTCGGTCAATATTATGTAGTTAATCCGGAAAAGTTTCACGTTGTAGGTGACTGCATTTTCGGTTCGTTTCGGTAGCCAGGCGCAATGTAGAAAACGGAACGATTTCTCCTACACACAGACGCTTTCAGGAAACACTGCGCATTTGGTATGTGGCTGGGAGTCTCCTCATTGAAAACATCAGAAGCTCTTCAAAGGTAAATGATTTTATTTATTTGGTTATCTGGCTTTTGTGAAAATGTTGCGTGCTACATGCTACACAAAATGCTATGCTAGCTTTGCATACTCTTACACAAATTAGTCAATTTCTATGGTTCAAAAGCATATTTTGAAAATCTGAGATGACAGTGTTGTTAAGAAAAGGCTAAGCTTGAGAGCAAACGCATTATTTTAATTTTATTTGCGATTTTCAGAAATCGTTAACGTTGCGTTATGCTAATGAGCCTGAGGCTTAGTCACAATCCCGGATCCGGGATGGGAAGTTTCAAGAGGTTAAACACGGAACATTCCTTAGAGTAATGTATTCCCGGGCACTGCATGTACACCACATACAGCAAAATCCTTTAGCAACATTCCCCAGGTAGGTATATAATTGACCACTGCTAGGTGGCTAACTAGTTACACGGAGCTCATTTCGGAATATATTTATGGGGGTCTCTCCTCGACTGTCTCGTACCGTTGACATCACGCAGTGCTGCCGTAGGATTCGAAAAGATTTTCAGTCATGAAATCATTGCACGGGCCTCCTTCATATTTGATGATATGCGGTTTTTGTCAATCTCATAGCATTAAAAAACACATTTGGAGAATGGTGGGTTTCCACTAGATAGCACATCCACAATGTAGGCCATATCGTAAAAATTTATGAAAACAAAAACGTGCTTTTTGGTCATAATTTATTTTGATGTTAAAGTTAGTCATAAAGTAAGCAGTGTGGTTGTGGTTCAGTTTAAAATCAGATTTTAAGCAGATACATTGTATAAATAGACAGGGTTTATGACTTTGTGACTGTGGTAACTAGTGACGAACTTGTGGCGCACGTCTACGCTTTTCAAATCAAATCAAATTTTATTTGTCACATACACATGGTTAGCAGATGTTAATGCGAGTGTAGCAAAATGCTAGCTACTGCCCTTCTGGACCATTTATTGTGTTCGTAGCAAACAACTGCATGTTCAAACATGCTATTTGCTTTGCTTGCACTTTCATGAAACTGCTCTCTCGAATAACATAACCCAAATAAATTCATGACAGTAGTTATGTGGTGTGATAAGTTTTGGGGTAGTACAGAGGACGAGGTGGCCGAGTGGTTAAGGCGATGGACTGCTAATCCATTGTGCTTTGCACGCGTGGGTTCGAATCCCATCCTCGTCGACAAATCTTTGTTTATGTATATTATACCGCTGTGCAAGAATCTCTGCAGTGTCTGTTGATAATGTAATGTCGTCCTAGTAACTGGCTACTTTTATCCATACAATACATACCTGGCTGATGCGGTTAAAGCCATACTGCCTGAAGCCATCATACAGGGGCACGGTGCGGGGCCAATGTAGAAGGGCTCCCAGTGGTCCACCCAGGATAATGTATAGGTCACGTCCAGGGGCCCCAAGCCTTGGCTATGTCTGTTCACACACTAGGAGTAGTTGGTGGGAACCTGGCACTGTGGGTACGGCACCTCATAGAAGGGCTGCACCTCTCCCACCTGGTACAGCTGTGCCAGCTCCGACTTGGTGGCAGGCTTCTTGTGTACATGGCAGATCTCAAAGGCATGCAGGATGATGACCTCGTCTGTGGCAGGTTCACGCCTCATGACCAGCGCCAGGAATTGCTGGTGGTGGTCGGCACTGGTGCCATGTCGATGACCAGGATGTAGTTGGCTTCCATTACGCCGCTGGCAAAGTTCTAAAGAAGATTGTTCGGATAGGAGGCCTTACCCCCGATGGCATTTAGTTCTGGTATTTGTCTCGGTGCGTCTCCAGCCTGGCGAACACCGCGGCACAATCCTCCAGACCTGCAAAATGCTCCCGTTCCTGCTCAGGGAAAATCACCATCTTCTCGGAGTGGCACACCATGTGGAAGTCCACTGAGGGCAGAAGATGCTGAGGGTGTAGAACAGGGCTGTGGCAAATGTGGCATCTTGCCCATGTGCAAAAATGTCCACAGAGAGAGGGTTCTGCCAACGTTCCACCAAAGAGTCCAGGGGATGCAAGTTGTTGATGGATGTGTGCGTTGCTAAGGCCAATTTGTGCAAGCTTGCATCCGTTCCATTCTTCTGACTGGTGGAGAAATCACTGTTGATCAAGTTATTGTACACACGGTATTTCCCGCTGGCATCAAATATAGCCCCCGTGGACATAGAGTATCCGAGACACTCTTTCCGTGAGTTTTTCTCCGAGTGGCCATTTTTCTTGCCAGAGCTCCGGAAAAGCTCCGAGTATCGGTAGCGCTGCTGCTTCAGTTGCAAGACTGCTACCATTACCAGAGCAACACCTTAACCTCTTACACTTATGGTGGCGCTATTTCATTTTTGGAAGAAAAACGTTCCCGTTTTAAACAAGATATTTTGTCACAAAAAGATGCTCGACTATGCATATAATTGCTACTGTACGAAAGAAAACACTCTGACGTGATCAGAAATACAAATATCTTCTCTGTGCGTGCCCTTTAACGTGAGCTTCAGGCAAAACCAAGATGACTTGGCATCCAGGAAATGACAAGGATTTTTGAGGCTCTGTCTTTCATGATCTCCTTATATGGCTGTGAACGCAAGAGGAATGAGTCTGCCCTTTCTGTCGTTTCCCCAAGGTGTCTGCAGCATTGTGACGTATTTGTAGGCAGATCGTTGGAAGATTGACCATAAGAGACCACATTTACCACGTGTCCGCCCGGTGTCCTGCGCCGAAATTGGTGCGCAAAAGTCACCTGCCAGTATTTTTCCATGGGGCACAGAGAGAGAAGCAAGCTTCCATGAACTGCATGTCAATGAAGAGATATGTGAAAAAACACCTTGAGGATTGATTCCAAACAACGTTTGCCATGTTTCGGTCAATATTATGTAGTTAATCCGGAAAAAGTTTCACGTTGTAGGTGACTGCATTTTCGGTTCGTTTCGGTAGCCAGGCGCAATGTAGAAAACGGAACGATTTCTCCTACACACAGACGCTTTCAGGAAACACTGCGCATTTGGTATGTGGCTGGGAGTCTCCTCATTGAAAACATCAGAAGCTCTTCAAAGGTAAATGATTTTATTTATTTGGTTATCTGGCTTTTGTGAAAATGTTGCGTGCTACATGCTACACAAAATGCTATGCTAGCTTTGCATACTCTTACACAAATTAGTCAATTTCTATGGTTCAAAAGCATATTTTGAAAATCTGAGATGACAGTGTTGTTAAGAAAAGGCTAAGCTTGAGAGCAAACGCATTATTTTAATTTTATTTGCGATTTTCAGAAATCGTTAACGTTGCGTTATATGCTAATGAGCCTGAGGCTTAGTCACAATCCCGGATCCGGGATGGGAAGTTTCAAGAGGTTAAACACGGAACATTCCTTAGAGTAATGTATTCCCGGGCACTGCATGTACACCACATACAGCAAAATCCTTTAGCAACATTCCCCAGGTAGGTATATAATTGACCACTGCTAGGTGGCTAACTAGTTACACGGAGCTCATTTCGGAATATATTTATGGGGGTCTCTCCTCGACTGTCTCGTACCGTTGACATCACGCAGTGCTGCCGTAGGATTCGAAAAGATTTTCAGTCATGAAATCATTGCACGGGCCTCCTTCATATTTGATGATATGCGGTTTTTGTCAATCTCATAGCATTAAAAAACACATTTGGAGAATGGTGGGTTTCCACTAGATAGCACATCCACAATGTAGGCCATATCGTAAAAATTTATGAAAACAAAAACGTGCTTTTTGGTCATAATTTATTTTGATGTTAAAGTTAGTCATAAAGTAAGCAGTGTGGTTGTGGTTCAGTTTAAAATCAGATTTTAAGCAGATACATTGTATAAATAGACAGGGTTTATGACTTTGTGACTGTGGTAACTAGTGACGAACTTGTGGCGCACGTCTACGCTTTTCAAATCAAATCAAATTTTATTTGTCACATACACATGGTTAGCAGATGTTAATGCGAGTGTAGCAAAATGCTAGCTACTGCCCTTCTGGACCATTTATTGTGTTCGTAGCAAACAACTGCATGTTCAAACATGCTATTTGCTTTGCTTGCACTTTCATGAAACTGCTCTCTCGAATAACATAACCCAAATAAATTCATGACAGTAGTTATGTGGTGTGATAAGTTTTGGGGTAATACAGAGGACGAGGTGGCCGAGTGGTTAAGGCGATGGACTGCTAATCCATTGTGCTTTGCACGCGTGGGTTCGAATCCCATCCTCGTCGACAAATCTTTGTTTATGTATATTATACCGCTGTGCAAGAATCTCTGCAGTGTCTGTTGATAATGTAATGTCGTCCTAGTAACTGGCTACTTTTATCCATACAATACATACCTGGCTGATGCGGTTAAAGCCATACTGCCTGAAGCCATCGTACAGGGGCACGGTGCGGGGCCCAATGTAGAAGGGCTCCCAGGGGTCCACCCAGGATAATGTATAGGTCACGTCCAGGGGCCCCAAGCCTTGGCTATGTCTGTTCACACACTAGGAGTAGTTGGTGGGAACCTGGCACTGTGGGTACGGCACCTCATAGAAGGGCTGCACCTCTCCCACCTGGTACAGCTGTGCCAGCTCCGACTTGGTGGCAGGCTTCTTGTGTACATGGCAGATCTCAAAGGCATGCAGGACGATGACCTCGTCTGTGGCAGGTTCACGTCTCATGACCAGCGCCAGGAATTGCTGGTGGTGGTCGGCACTGGTGCCATGTCGATGACCAGGATGTAGTTGGCTTCCATTACGCCGCTGGCAAAGTTCTAAAGAAGATTGTTTGGATAGGAGGCCTTACCCCCGATGGCATTTAGTTCTGGTATTTGTCTCGGTGCGTCTCCAGCCTGGCGAACACCGCGGCACAATCCTCCAGACCTGCAAAATGCTCCCGTTCCTGCTCAGGGAAAATCACCATCTTCTCGGAGTGGCACACCATGTGGAAGTCCACTGAGGGCAGAAGATGCTGAGGGTGTAGAACAGGGCTGTGGCAAATGTGGCATCTTGCCCATGTGCGAAAATGTCCACAGAGAGAGGGTTCTGCCAACGTTCCACCAAAGAGTCCAGGGGATGCAAGTTGTTGATGGATGTGTGCGTTGCTAAGGCCAATTTGTGCAAGCTTGCATCCGTTCCATTCTTCTGACTGGTGGAGAAATCACTGTTGATCAAGTTATTGTACACACGGTATTTCCCGCTGGCATCAAATATAGCCCCGGTGGACATAGAGTATCCGAGACACTCTTTCCGTGAGTTTTTCTCCGAGTGGCCATTTTTCTTGCCAGAGCTCCGGAAAAGCTCCGAGTATCGGTAGCGCTGCTGCTTCAGTTGCAAGACTGCTACCATTACCAGAGCAACACCTTAAACACGGAACATTCCTTAGAGTAATGTATTCCCGGGCACTGCATGTACACCACATACAGCAAAATCCTTTAGCAACATTCCCCAGGTAGGTATAAAATTGACCACTGCTAGGTGGCTAACTAGTTACACGGAGCTCATTTCAGAATATATTTATGGGGGTCTCTCCTCGACTGTCTCGTACCGTTGACATCACGCAGTGCTGCCGTAGGATTCGAAAAGATTTTCAGTCATGAAATCATTGCACGGGCCTCCTTCATATTTGATGATATGCGGTTTTTGTCAATCTCATAGCATTAAAAAACACATTTGGAGAATGGTGGGTTTCCACTAGATAGCACATCCACAATGTAGGCCATATCGTAAAAATTTATGAAAACAAAAACGTGCTTTTTGGTCATAATTTATTTTGATGTTAAAGTTAGTCATAAAGTAAGCAGTGTGGTTGTGGTTCAGTTTAAAATCAGATTTTAAGCAGATACATTGTATAAATAGACAAGGTTTATGACTTTGTGACTGTGGTAACTAGTGACGAACTTGTGGCGCACGTCTACGCTTTTCAAATCAAATCAAATTTTATTTGTCACATACACATGGTTAGCAGATGTTAATGCGAGTGTAGCGAAATGCTAGCTACTGCCCTTCTGGACCATTTATTGTGTTCGTTGCAAACAACTGCATGTTCAAACATGCTATTTGCTTTGCTTGCACTTTCATGAAACTGCTCTCTCGAATAACATAACCCAAATAAATTCATGACAGTAGTTATGGGGTGTGATAAGTTTTATTGTTATACATAGGATGAGGTGGCCGAGTGGTTAAGGCGATGGACTGCTAATCCATTGTGCTTTGCACGCGTGGGTTCGAATCCCATCCTCGTTGACAAATCTTTGTTTATGTATATTATACCGCTGTGCAAGAATCTCTGCAGTGTCTGTTGATAATGTAATGTCGTCCTAGTAACTGGCTACTTTTATCCATACAATACATACCTGGCTGATGCGGTTAAAGCCATACTGCCTGAAGCCATCGTTCAGGGGCACGGTGCGGGGCCCAATGTAGAAGGGCTCCCAGGGGTCCACCCAGGATAATGTATAGGTCACGTCCAGGGGCCCCAAGCCTTGGCTATGTCTGTTCACACACTAGGAGTAGTTGGTGGGAACCTGGCACTTTGGGTACGGCACCTCATAGAAGGGCTGCACCTCTCCCACCTGGTACAGCTGTGCCAGCTCCGACTTGGTGGCAGGCTTCTTGTGTACATGGCAGATCTCAAAGGCATGCAGGACGATGACCTCGTCTGTGGCAGGTTCACGTCTCATGACCAGCGCCAGGAATTGCTGGTGGTGGTCGGCACTGGTGCCATGTCGATGACCAGGATGTAGTTGGCTTCCATTACGCCGCTGGCAAAGTTCTAAAGAAGATTTTTTGGATAGGAGGCCTTACCCCCGATGGCATTTAGTTCTGGTATTTGTCTCGGTGCGTCTCCAGCCTGGCGAACACCGCTGCACAATCCTCCAGACCTGCAAAATGCTCCCGTTCCTGCTCAGGGAAAATCACCATCTTCTCGGAGTGGCACACCATTTGGAAGTCCACTGAGGGCAGAAGATGCTGAGGGTGTAGAACAGGGCTGTGGCAAATGTGGCATCTTGCCCATGTGCGAAAATGTCCACAGAGAGAGGGTTCTGCCAACGTTCCACCAAAGAGTCCAGGGGATGCAAGTTGTTGATGGATGTGTGCGTTGCTAAGGCCAATTTGTGCAAGCTTGCATCCGTTCCATTCTTCTGACTGGTGGAGAAATCACTGTTGATCAAGTTATTGTACACACGGTATTTCCCGCTGGCATCAAATATAGCCCCCGTGGACATAGAGTATCCGAGACACTCTTTCCGTGAGTTTTTCTCCGAGTGGCCATTTTTCTTGCCAGAGCTCCGGAAAAGCTCCGAGTATCGGAAGCGCTGCTGCTTCAGTTGCAAGACTGCTACCATTACCAGAGCAACACCTTAAACACGGAACATTCCTTAGAGTAATGTATTCCCGGGCACTGCATGTACACCACATACAGCAAAATCCTTTAGCAACATTCCCCAGGTAGGTATAAAATTGACCACTGCTAGGTGGCTAACTAGTTACACGGAGCTCATTTCAGAATATATTTATGGGGGTCTCTCCTCGACTGTCTCGTACCGTTGACATCACGCAGTGCTGCCGTAGGATTCGAAAAGATTTTCAGTCATGAAATCATTGCACGGGCCTCCTTCATATTTGATGATATGCGGTTTTTGTCAATCTCATAGCATTAAAAAACACATTTGGAGAATGGTGGGTTTCCACTAGATAGCACATCCACAATGTAGGCCATATCGTAAAAATTTATGAAAACAAAAACGTGCTTTTTGGTCATAATTTATTTTGATGTTAAAGTTAGTCATAAAGTAAGCAGTGTGGTTGTGGTTCAGTTTAAAATCAGATTTTAAGCAGATACATTGTATAAATAGACAAGGTTTATGACTTTGTGACTGTGGTAACTAGTGACGAACTTGTGACGCACGTCTACGCTTTTCAAATCAAATCAAATTTTATTTGTCACATACACATGGTTAGCAGATGTTAATGCGAGTGTAGCGAAATGCTAGCTACTGCCCTTCTGGACCATTTATTGTGTTCGTTGCAAACAACTGCATGTTCAAACATGCTATTTGCTTTGCTTGCACTTTCATGAAACTGCTCTCTCGAATAACATAACCGAAATAAATTCATGACAGTAGTTATGGGGTGTGATAAGTTTTGGGGAAATACAGAGGACGAGGTGGCCGAGTGGTTAAGGCGATGGACTGCTAATCCATTGTGCTTTGCACGCGTGGGTTCGAATCCCATCCTCGTCGACAAATCTTTGTTTATGTATATTATACCGCTGTGCAAGAATCTCTGCAGTGTCTGTTGATAATGTAATGTCGTCCTAGTAACTGGCTACTTTTATCCATACAATACATACCTGGCTGATGCGGTTAAAGCCATACTGCCTGAAGCCATCGTACAGGGGCACGGTGCGGGGCCCAATGTAGAAGGGCTCCCAGGGGTCCACCCAGGATAATGTATAGGTCACGTCCAGGGGCCCCAAGCCTTGGCTATGTCTGTTCACACACTAGGAGTAGTTGGTGGGGGCCTGGCACTGTGGGTACGGCACCTCATAGAAGGGCTGCACCTCTCACACCTGGTACAGCTATGCCAGCTCCGAATTGGTGTCAGGCATCTTGTGTACATGGCAGATCTCAAAGGCATGCAGGACGATGACCTCGTCTGTGGCAGGTTCACGTCTCATGACCAGCGCCAGGAACTGCTGGTGGTGGTCGGCACTGGTGCCATGTCGATGACCAGGATGTAGTTGGCTTCCATTACGCCGCTGGCAAAGTTCTAAAGAAGATTGTTTGGATAGGAGGCCTTACCCCCGATGGCATTTAGTTCTGGTATTTGTCTCGGTGCGTCTCCAGCCTGGCGAACACCGCGGCACAATCCTCCAGACCTGCAAAATGCTCCCGTTCCTGCTCAGGGAAAATCGCCATCTTCCCGGAGTGGCACACCATGTGGAAGTCCACTGAGGGCAGAAGATGCTGAGGGTGTAGACCAGGGCTGTGGCAAATGTGGCATCTTGCCCATGTGCGAAAATGTCCACAGAGAGAAGGTTCTGCCAACGTTCCACCAAAGAGTCCAGGGGATGCAAGTTGTTGATGGATGTGTGCGTTGCTAAGGCCAATTTGTGCAAGCTTGCATCCGTTCCATTCTTCTGACTGGTGGAGAAATCACTGTTGATCAAGTTATTGTACACACGGTATTTCCCGCTGGCATCAAATATAGCCCCGTGGACATAGAGTATCCGAGACACTCTTTCCGTGAGTTTTTCTCCGAGTGGCCATTTTTCTTGCCAGAGCTCCGGAAAAGCTCTGAGTATCGGTAGCGCTGCTGCTTCAGTTGCAAGACTGCTACCATTACCAGAGCAACACCTTAAACACGGAACATTCCTTAGAGTAATGTATTCCCGGGCACTGCATGTACACCACATACAGCAAAATCCTTTAGCAACATTCCCCAGGTAGGTATATAATTGACCACTGCTAGGTGGCTAACTAGTTACACGGAGCTCATTTCGGAATATATTTATGGGGGTCTCTCCTCGACTGTCTCGTACCGTTGACATCACGCAGTGCTGCCGTAGGATTCGAAAAGATTTTCAGTCATGAAATCATTGCACGGGCCTCCTTCATATTTGATGATATGAGGTTTTTGTCAATCTCATAGCATTAAAAAACACATTTGGAGAATGGTGGGTTTCCACTAGATAGCACATCCACAATGTAGGCCATATCGTAAAAATTAATGAAAACAAAAACGTGCTTTTTGGTCATAATTTATTTTGATGTTAAAGTTAGTCATAAAGTAAGCAGTGTGGTTGTGGTTCAGTTTAAAATCAGATTTTAAGCAGATACATTGTATAAATAGACAGGGTTTATGACTTTGTGACTGTGGTAACTAGTGACGAACTTGTGGCGCACGTCTACGCTTTTCAAATCAAATCAAATTTTATTTGTCACATACACATGGTTAGCAGATGTTAATGCGAGTGTAGCGAAATGCTAGCTACTGCCCTTCTGGACCATTTATTGTGTTCGTAGCAAACAACTGCATGTTCAAACATGCTATTTGCTTTGCTTGCACTTTCATGAAACTGCTCTCAAGAATAACATAACCCAAATAAATTCATAACAGTAGTTATGGGGTGTGATAAGTTTTGGGGAAATACAGAGGACGAGGTGGCCGAGTGGTTAAGGCGATGGACTGCTAATCCATTGTGCTTTGCACGCGTGGGTTCGAATCCCATCCTCGTCGACAAATCTTTGTTTATGTATATTATACCGCTGTGCAAGAATCTCTGCAGTGTCTGTTGATAATGTAATGTCGTCCTAGTAACTGGCTACTTTTATCCATACAATACATACCTGGCTGATGCGGTTAAAGCCATACTGCCTGAAGCCATCGTACAGGGGCACGGTGCGGGGCCCAATGTAGAAGGGCTCCCAGGGGTCCACCCAGGATAATGTATAGGTCACGTCCAGGGGCCCCAAGCCTTGGCTATGTCTGTTCACACACTAGGAGTAGTTGGTGGGGCCTGGCACTGTGGGTACGGCACCTCATAGAAGGGCTGCACCTCTCACACCTGGTACAGCTATGCCAGCTCCGAATTGGTGTCAGGCATCTTGTGTACATGGCAGATCTCAAAGGCATGCAGGACGATGACCTCGTCTGTGGCAGGTTCACGTCTCATGACCAGCGCCAGGAACTGCTGGTGGTGGTCGGCACTGGTGCCATGTCGATGACCAGGATGTAGTTGGCTTCCATTACGCCGCTGGCAAAGTTCTAAAGAAGATTGTTTGGATAGGAGGCCTTACCCCCGATGGCATTTAGTTCTGGTATTTGTCTCGGTGCGTCTCCAGCCTGGCGAACACCGCGGCACAATCCTCCAGACCTGCAAAATGCTCCCGTTCCTGCTCAGGGAAAATCGCCATCTTCCCGGAGTGGCACACCATGTGGAAGTCCACTGAGGGCAGAAGATGCTGAGGGTGTAGACCAGGGCTGTGGCAAATGTGGCATCTTGCCCATGTGCGAAAATGTCCACAGAGAGAAGGTTCTGCCAACGTTCCACCAAAGAGTCCAGGGGATGCAAGTTGTTGATGGATGTGTGCGTTGCTAAGGCCAATTTGTGCAAGCTTGCATCCGTTCCATTCTTCTGACTGGTGGAGAAATCACTGTTGATCAAGTTATTGTACACACGGTATTTCCCGCTGGCATCAAATATAGCCCCCGTGGACATAGAGTATCCGAGACACTCTTTCCGTGAGTTTTTCTCCGAGTGGCCATTTTTCTTGCCAGAGCTCCGGAAAAGCTCTGAGTATCGGTAGCGCTGCTGCTTCAGTTGCAAGACTGCTACCATTACCAGAGCAACACCTTAAACACGGAACATTCCTTAGAGTAATGTATTCCCGGGCACTGCATGTACACCACATACAGCAAAATCCTTTAGCAACATTCCCCAGGTAGGTATATAATTGACCACTGCTAGGTGGCTAACTAGTTACACGGAGCTCATTTCGGAATATATTTATGGGGGTCTCTCCTCGACTGTCTCGTACCGTTGACATCACGCAGTGCTGCCGTAGGATTCGAAAAGATTTTCAGTCATGAAATCATTGCACGGGCCTCCTTCATATTTGATGATATGAGGTTTTTGTCAATCTCATAGCATTAAAAAACACATTTGGAGAATGGTGGGTTTCCACTAGATAGCACATCCACAATGTAGGCCATATCGTAAAAATTAATGAAAACAAAAACGTGCTTTTTGGTCATAATTTATTTTGATGTTAAAGTTAGTCATAAAGTAAGCAGTGTGGTTGTGGTTCAGTTTAAAATCAGATTTTAAGCAGATACATTGTATAAATAGACAGGGTTTATGACTTTGTGACTGTGGTAACTAGTGACGAACTTGTGGCGCACGTCTACGCTTTTCAAATCAAATCAAATTTTATTTGTCACATACACATGGTTAGCAGATGTTAATGCGAGTGTAGCGAAATGCTAGCTACTGCCCTTCTGGACCATTTATTGTGTTCGTAGCAAACAACTGCATGTTCAAACATGCTATTTGCTTTGCTTGCACTTTCATGAAACTGCTCTCAAGAATAACATAACCCAAATAAATTCATAACAGTAGTTATGGGGTGTGATAAGTTTTGGGGAAATACAGAGGACGAGGTGGCCGAGTGGTTAAGGCGATGGACTGCTAATCCATTGTGCTTTGCACGCGTGGGTTCGAATCCCATCCTCGTCGACAAATCTTTGTTTATGTATATTATACCGCTGTGCAAGAATCTCTGCAGTGTCTGTTGATAATGTAATGTCGTCCTAGTAACTGGCTACTTTTATCCATACAATACATACCTGGCTGATGCGGTTAAAGCCATACTGCCTGAAGCCATCGTACAGGGGCACGGTGCGGGGCCCAATGTAGAAGGGCTCCCAGGGGTCCACCCAGGATAATGTATAGGTCACGTCCAGGGGCCCCAAGCCTTGGCTATGTCTGTTCACACACTAGGAGTAGTTGGTGGGGGCCTGGCACTGTGGGTACGGCACCTCATAGAAGGGCTGCACCTCTCCCACCTGGTACAGCTATGCCAGCTCCGAATTGGTGTCAGGCATCTTGTGTACATGGCAGATCTCAAAGGCATGCAGGACGATGACCTCGTCTGTGGCAGGTTCACGTCTCATGACCAGCGCCAGGAACTGCTGGTGGTGGTCGGCACTGGTGCCATGTCGATGACCAGGATGTAGTTGGCTTCCATTACGCCGCTGGCAAAGTTCTAAAGAAGATTGTTTGGATAGGAGGCCTTACCCCCGATGGCATTTAGTTCTGGTATTTGTCTCGGTGCGTCTCCAGCCTGGCGAACACCGCGGCACAATCCTCCAGACCTGCAAAATGCTCCCGTTCCTGCTCAGGGAAAATTGCCATCTTCCCGGAGTGGCACACCATGTGGAAGTCCACTGAGGGCAGAAGATGCTGAGGGTGTAGACCAGGGCTGTGGCAAATGTGGCATCTTGCCCATGTGCGAAAATGTCCACAGAGAGAGGGTTCTGCCAACGTTCCACCAAAGAGTCCAGGGGATGCAAGTTGTTGATGGATGTGTGCGTTGCTAAGGCCAATTTGTGCAAGCTTGCATCCGTTCCATTCTTCTGACTGGTGGAGAAATCACTGTTTACATTTACATTTAAGTCATTTAGCAGACGCTCTTATCCAGAGCGACTTACAAATTGGTGAATTCACCTTCTGCCATCCAGTGGAACAGCCACTTTACAATAGTGCATCTAAATCATTAAGGGGGGGTGGTGAGAAGGATTACTTATCCTATCCTAGGTATTCCTTGAAGAGGTGGGGTTTCAGGTGTCTCCGGAAGGTGGTGATTGACTCCGCTGTCCTGGCGTCGTGAGGGAGTTTGTTCCACCATTGGGGGCCAGAGCAGCGAACAGTTTTGACTGGGCTGAGCGGGAACTGTACTTCCTCAATGGTAGGGAGGCGAGCAGGCCAGAGGTGGATGAACGCAGTGCCCTTGCTTGGGTGTAGGGCCTGATCAGAGCCTGGAGGTACTGCGGTGCCGTTCCCCTCACAGCTCCGTAGGCAAGCACCATGGTCTTGTAGCGGATGCGAGCTTCAACTGGAAGCCAGTGGAGAGAGCGGAGGAGCGGGGTGACGTGAGAGAACTTGGGAAGGTTGAACACCAGACGGGCTGCGGCGTTCTGGATGAGTTGTAGGGGTTTAATGGCACAGGCAGGGAGCCCAGCCAACAGCGAGTTGCAGTAATCCAGACGGGAGATGACAAGTGCCTGGATTAGGACCTGCGCCGCTTCCTGTGTGAGGCAGGGTCGTACTCTGCGGATGTTGTAGAGCATGATCCTACAGGAACGGGCCACCGCCATGATGTTGGTTGAGAACGACAGGGTGTTGTCCAGGATCACGCCAAGGTTCTTAGCGCTCTGGGAGGAGGACACAATGGAGTTGTCAACCGTGATGGCGAGATCATGGAACGGGCAGTCCTTCCCCGGGAGGAAGAGCAGCTCCGTCTTGCCGAGGTTCAGCTTGAGGTGGTGATCCGTCATCCACACTGATATGTCTGCCATATCAAGTTATTGTACACACGGTATTTCCCGCTGGCATCAAATATAGCCCCGGTGGACATAGAGTATCCGAGACACTCTTTCCGTGAGTTTTTCTCCGAGTGGCCATTTTTCTTGCCAGAGCTCCGGAAAAGCTCCGAGTATCGGTAGCGCTGCTGCTTCAGTTGCAAGACTGCTACCATTACCAGAGCAACACCTTAAACACGGAACATTCCTTAGAGTAATGTATTCCCGGGCACTGCATGTACACCACATACAGCAAAATCCTTTAGCAACATTCCCCAGGTAGGTATAAAATTGACCACTGCTAGGTGGCTAACTAGTTACACGGAGCTCATTTCAGAATATATTTATGGGGGTCTCTCCTCGACTGTCTCGTACCGTTGACATCACGCAGTGCTGCCGTAGGATTCGAAAAGATTTTCAGTCATGAAATCATTGCACGGGCCTCCTTCATATTTGATGATATGCGGTTTTTGTCAATCTCATAGCATTAAAAAACACATTTGGAGAATGGTGGGTTTCCACTAGATAGCACATCCACAATGTAGGCCATATCGTAAAAATTTATGAAAACAAAAACGTGCTTTTTGGTCATAATTTATTTTGATGTTAAAGTTAGTCATAAAGTAAGCAGTGTGGTTGTGGTTCAGTTTAAAATCAGATTTTAAGCAGATACATTGTATAAATAGACAAGGTTTATGACTTTGTGACTGTGGTAACTAGTGACGAACTTGTGGCGCACGTCTACGCTTTTCAAATCAAATCAAATTTTATTTGTCACATACACATGGTTAGCAGATGTTAATGCGAGTGTAGCGAAATGCTAGCTACTGCCCTTCTGGACCATTTATTGTGTTCGTTGCAAACAACTGCATGTTCAAACATGCTATTTGCTTTGCTTGCACTTTCATGAAACTGCTCTCTCGAATAACATAACCCAAATAAATTAATGACAGTAGTTATGGGGTGTGATAAGTTTTATGGTTATACATAGGATGAGGTGGCTGAGTGGTTAAGGCGATGGACTGCTAATCCATTGTGCTTTGCACGCGTGGGTTCGAATCCCATCCTCGTTGACAAATCTTTGTTTATGTATATTATACCGCTGTGCAAGAATCTCTGCAGTGTCTGTTGATAATGTAATGTCGTCCTAGTAACTGGCTACTTTTATCCATACAATACATACCTGGCTGATGCGGTTAAAGACATACTGCCTGAAGCCATCGTACAGGGGCACGGTGCGGGGCCCAATGTAGAAGGGCTCCCAGGGGTCCACCCAGGATAATGTATAGGTCACGTCCAGGGGCCCCAAGCCTTGGCTATGTCTGTTCACACACTAGGAGTAGTTGGTGGGAACCTGGCACTGTGGGTACGGCACCTCATAGAAGGGCTGCACCTCTCCCACCTGGTACAGCTGTGCCAGCTCCGACTTGGTGGCAGGCTTCTTGTGTACATGGCAGATCTCAAAGGCATGCAGGACGATGACCTCGTCTGTGGCAGGTTCACGTCTCATGACCAGCGCCAGGAATTGCTGGTGGTGGTCGGCACTGGTGCCATGTCGATGACCAGGATGTAGTTGGCTTCAATTACGCCGCTGGCAAAGTTCTAAAGAAGATTGTTTGGATAGGAGGCCTTACCCCCGATGGCATTTAGTTCTGGTATTTGTCTCGGTGCGTCTCCAGCCTGGCGAACACCGCGGCACAATCCTCCAGACCTGCAAAATGCTCCCGTTCCTGCTCAGGGAAAATCACCATCTTCTCGGAGTGGCACACCATTTGGAAGTCCACTGAGGGCAGAAGATGCTGAGGGTGTAGAACAGGGCTGTGGCAAATGTGGCATCTTGCCCATGTGCGAAAATGTCCACAGAGAGAGGGTTCTGCCAACGTTCCACCAAAGAGTCCAGGGGATGCAAGTTGTTGATGGATGTGTGCGTTGCTAAGGCCAATTTGTGCAAGCTTGCATCCGTTCCATTCTTCTGACTGGTGGAGAAATCACTGTTGATCAAGTTATTGTACACACGGTATTTCCCGCTGGCATCAAATATAGCCCCCGTGGACATAGAGTATCCGAGACACTCTTTCCGTGAGTTTTTCTCCGAGTGGCCATTTTTCTTGCCAGAGCTCCGGAAAAGCTCCGAGTATCGGAAGCGCTGCTGCTTCAGTTGCAAGACTGCTACCATTACCAGAGCAACACCTTAAACACGGAACATTCCTTAGAGTAATGTATTCCCGGGCACTGCATGTACACCACATACAGCAAAATCCTTTAGCAACATTCCCCAGGTAGGTATAAAATTGACCACTGCTAGGTGGCTAACTAGTTACACGGAGCTCATTTCAGAATATATTTATGGGGGTCTCTCCTCGACTGTCTCGTACCGTTGACATCACGCAGTGCTGCCGTAGGATTCGAAAAGATTTTCAGTCATGAAATCATTGCACGGGCCTCCTTCATATTTGATGAGATGCGGTTTTTGTCAATCTCATAGCATTAAAAAACACATTTGGAGAATGGTGGGTTTCCACTAGATAGCACATCCACAATGTAGGCCATATCGTAAAAATTTATGAAAACAAAAACGTGCTTTTTGGTCATAATTTATTTTGATGTTAAAGTTAGTCATAAAGTAAGCAGTGTGGTTGTGGTTCAGTTTAAAATCAGATTTTAAGCAGATACATTGTATAAATAGACAAGGTTTATGACTTTGTGACTGTGGTAACTAGTGACGAACTTGTGGCGCACGTCTACGCTTTTCAAATCAAATCAAATTTTATTTGTCACATACACATGGTTAGCAGATGTTAATGCGAGTGTAGCGAAATGCTAGCTACTGCCCTTCTGGACCATTTATTGTGTTCGTAGCAAACAACTGCATGTTCAAACATGCTATTTGCTTTGCTTGCACTTTCATGAAACTGCTCTCTCGAATAACATAACCGAAATAAATTCATGACAGTAGTTATGGGGTGTGATAAGTTTTGGGGTAATACAGAGGATGAGGTTGCCGAGTGGTTAAGGCGATGGACTGCTAATCCATTGTGCTTTGCACGCGTGGGTTCGAATCCCATCCTCGTCGACAAATCTTTGTTTATGTATATTATACCGCTGTGCAAGAATCTCTGCAGTGTCTGTTGATAATGTAATGTCGTCCTAGTAACTGGCTGCTTTTATCCATACAATACATACCTGGCTGATGCGGTTAAAGCCATACTGCCTGAAGCCATCGTACAGGGGCACGGTGCGGGGCCCAATGTAGAAGGGCTCCCAGGGGTCCACCCAGGATAATGTATAGGTCACGTCCAGGGGCCCCAAGCCTTGGCTATGTCTGTTCACACACTAGGAGTAGTTGGTGGGGGCCTGGCACTGTGGGTACGGCACCTCATAGAAGGGCTGCACCTCTCCCACCTGGTACAGCTATGCCAGCTCCGAATTGGTGTCAGGCATCTTGTGTACATGGCAGATCTCAAAGGCATGCAGGACGATGACCTCGTCTGTGGCAGGTTCACGTCTCATGACCAGCGCCAGGAACTGCTGGTGGTGGTCGGCACTGGTGCCATGTTGATGACCAGGATGTAGTTGGCTTCCATTACGCCGCTGGCAAAGTTCTAAAGAAGATTGTTTGGATAGGAGGCCTTACCCCCGATGGCATTTAGTTCTGGTATTTGTCTCGGTGCGTCTCCAGCCTGGCGAACACCGCGGCACAATCCTCCAGACCTGCAAAATGCTCCCGTTCCTGCTCAGGGAAAATCGCCATCTTCCCGGAGTGGCACACCATTTGGAAGTCCACTGAGGGCAGAAGATGCTGAGGGTGTAGACCAGGGCTGTGGCAAATGTGGCATCTTGCCCATGTGCGAAAATGTCCACAGAGAGAGGGTTCTGCCAACGTTCCACCAAAGAGTCCAGGGGATGCAAGTTGTTGATGGATGTGTGCGTTGCTAAGGCCAATTTGTGCAAGCTTGCATCCGTTCCATTCTTCTGACTGGTGGAGAAATCACTGTTGATCAAGTTATTGTACACACGGTATTTCCCGCTGGCATCAAATATAGCCCCCGTGGACAGAGAGTACCTGAGACACTCTTTCCGTGAGTTTTTCTCCGAGTGGCCATTTTTCTTGCCAGAGCTCCGGAAAAGCTCCGAGTATAGGTAGCGCTGCTGCTTCAGTTGCAAGACTGCTACCATTACCAGAGCAACACCTTAAACACGGAACATTCCTTAGAGTAATGTATTCCCGGGCACTGCATGTACACCACATACAGCAAAATCCTTTAGCAACATGCCCCAGGTAGGTATAAAATTGACCACTGCTAGGTGGCTAACTAGTTACACAGAGCTCATTTCGGAATATATTTATGGGGGTCTCTCCTCGACTGTCTCGTACCGTTGACATCACGCAGTGCTGCGTGTCATGAAATCATTGCACGGGCCTCCTTCATATTTGATGATATGCGGTTTTGTCAATCTCATAGCATTAAAAAACACATTTGGAGAATGGTGGGTTTCCACTAGACAGCACATCCACAATGTTGGCCATATCGTAAAAATTAATGAAAATAAAAACGTGCTTTTTGGTCATAATTTATTTTGATGTTAAAGTTAGTCATAAGGTAAGCAGTGTGGTTGTGGTTCAGTTTAAAATCAGATTTTAAGCAGATACATTGTATAAATAGACGGCGTTTATGACTTTGTGGCTGTGGTAACTAGTGACAACCTTGTGATGCACGTCTCCGCTTTTCTACCACAAACCCTAGTATAGAAGGTTACGTAGCTAGCTAGTTCGACATAAAATGGACCATTTATTGTGTTCGTAGCGAACAACTGCATGTTCAAACATGCTATCTGGTTTGCTAGCACATTGAAATAACATAACCCAAATACTCCTTATGGCTTATGATGTGACTCAGAGGACGAGGTGGCCGAGTGGTTAAGGCGATGGACTGCTAATCCATTGTGCTCTGCACGCGTGGGTTCGAATCCCATCCTCGTCGACAAATCTTTTCCTGTCTCTGGAATAGAAGTGGTGTCAGGTCGCTCGTTTGAGTGAACAGGATCTGGCCAATTATCCTCCTCCGTGTGTAGAAAATTATATTGGTGAAAACTGAAACCCCGCCTAATAACCACATCAAATTGACACCTTCTTGCTCGAATACAAAGTCACAAGGAAGAAACAAAAACGTTCAAACCATATTTGTCCAGTCGTGCCCCACACGATACATTATCGTGTGCTGTTTTTTGGGTACTCTATAGCTTACTGCTCCAGAGGATGGCATGCCATAGCACTGTCGTTTATGACAGCTGGTCGGAAGGTCCTTTGTTGAGACCAGTGCATCGGAAGACGTCATCCAGGTAGATTTCATGTTGTCTTCACCCATGAAATGGTCCCCACAGTAAAAGACTGCTGACAGGCCAGCTCATACATGCCTAAAACGGTGACTAGCAAACCATATGGACTGAATAATATATTACTTGTATTATTTAAATTATTTGTATTCCTAACATGAAAAAATATATATTCACAAAACTACACAGTGAAAGTTAATATAGGCTAGGACAGTGTACTTCAGATCCTTTGGGGGCACATAAGACTAGTACTGTATCAGACTGGAAGTGTGTCCCAAATGACACCGTATCCTCTCAAAATTAGTGCACCATGTAGGAAATAGGGTGCCATTTGGGACTTGTATTTCTGTTATCCATCTAAAAACCAATGCTCAGAGCAAGGTTTCTTTCCAAAACAGATCAAAATGATGCGGTGAACAGTGCTTTCCCAATCAGATTGGCATTCCTTTTGCATGTGTTGTTCTATGGCATGACAGAGACAAACCTCTCAAAGACAAAACACCAACAATATCATAATGTACATTGAAATATGACAGTATTACTAAACATCAAATAAATGTGACAGACAATATATGGTCATCAAGAAGGCATGTTGTTTAATACAACTATCATCACGTAAGATTTTGATGAAACACTGCCTCGAGTAAAAGGCGAAAGGCTTGTTCATGTCTGAAGAGAAAATAAACCAAAGTAAATTGTTGGCTTAAGTTTTGTTTAACTATAGGTGAAAAGGATTCAATAACACATGGCTTAATTTATCTCAATTGAATGGTCTTGAGAATCTGGCCCTTGTAACATTGGTTTATAACCTTCATGCAAGACATACGTAAAACTCGGGCCCTTGAAATGCCTTTCAGGGTCTGTGCTGACTCGATGCTTGATGGCATTCTGCACAATTTCCTATTTTACTAAAGCCTTTTCACAAAGCTACGAAACTAGAACGCCGGCACCGCCTTTAGACGCGCTCCCTTCGCCCCCATTGGAGGACGCTGCAGATTTGCCCCGGCCTTCCTCCCCTTCTCCCACCAATCGGATGTTGTATTTTTCCCGGTACTCTGTGAGCTCCCGGCCTTTCGACTGCATCTGTGTGTTGAGGGATTCTACAATCTTTGAGATCTGCAAGGAAATGAGAGAGGGAAAAGCAGATAGTTAATCATGTGTGACCAGTAGTGATTTAGTTGTATAGGATAGCACTGCAATAACCTACAGCCTACGGCTATGGTACCATAGCCTCGCACCATAACGAACAACAGTATTTTGCAGTAGAATACCTGCTGGGTGTCGACAAACGGTAACGATTCAACATGTAGAAGAATCATTAAGAAATGAAAAGAAAATTACTCCCGATATTCTGGTCAGAAGCGATAGGACGTTCACTTGCTGTATAAGTACACTCAGCCGTTAGTTGCTCAAGTCTGTTTCCTCTATTAAAAAACTTCCAAGAGAGTTTACCTCACCAGTCGGACTACAGCCAATGGCCACCACATCACATACATATTGACATATTCATGGCATCTTACCATCAATCATAATTATTTTGGAATTCCCATTTTACACCAGCACTTTTCACAAAGTGTTTTACAGTAACCTGAATTATACCCAAAAGAGCAAGCCAGAATAAATATGTTACCTGTTCTTTATTGCTTTCCAGAGCTGGTAAGACTTCCTTAACTGTCCTCTCCACGAGCACCCCACCCACCAGCCGGAAGCACTTCCTTGTTGGGTCTACGTCTTTTAGGGTCTCAATGACTAGGCTGAGAAAAGAGGGAATTTGTAAAAGGAAAGTAACAAGGGTGAATCTTATCCTCTTTCACAATACACATGGGAAGAGAAGATAAGGTTACTCCCCTCATACCTTCTCCTCCAATGTATGTTGCGAGGGAGATGAGAAGAGAGGACTCCAGGGAAGACTTGAGATTCACCCCAAGTCTCAGAATCTCATCTCTAACACCTTAGACTGAACAATGATTATTCCTCTTTTTGGTTAAGTCCACTAAGGTGAACAGTGAGTGAATTGGTAGTGGTAATAGTAAAATGTCTGAAGCAAGCATAGCCGCGGGAGGTAGGGATATGCTGCAGCAACCCCGGAAAAATCTGAATAAAGTATATTTTATTTTTGAAATAAGATTTTTGCACAGAAGTAGCGCACTGGGCCTTTACTAAACTCAGCAAAAAAAGAAACGTCCCTTTTTGAGATCTGTAAGGAAATGAGAGAGGGGAAAGCAGATAGTTAATCATAATGTGTGACCAGTAGTCTTTCAAAGATAATTCATAAAAATCAAAATAACTTCACAGATCTTCATTGTAAATGGTTTAAACAGTTTCCCATGCTTGTTCAATGAACCATAAACAATTAATGAACATACACCTGTGGAACAGTCTTTAAGACACTAACAGCTTACAGACGGTAGGCAATTAAGGTCACAGTTATGAAAACTCAGGACACTAATGAGGCCTTTCTACTGACTGGGGAGGAAAAAAAAAGATGCCCAAAGTCCCTGCTCACCTGCGTGAACGTGCCTTAGGCATGCTGCAAGGAGGTATGAGGACTACAGATGTGGCCGGGGCAAATCAATTGTAATGTCCATACTGTGAGACGCCTAAGACAGCGCTACAGGGAGACAGGACGGACAGCTGATCGTTCTCACAGTGGCAGACCACGTGTAACAACACCTGCACAGGATCGGTACATCACACCTGCGGGACAAGTACAGGATGGCAACAACTGCCTGAGTTACACCAGGAATGCACAATCCCTCCATCAGTGCTCAAACTGTCCACAATAGGCTGAGGCTGAGAGTGGACTGAGGGCTTGTAGGCCTGTTGTAAGGCAGGTCCTCACCAGACATCACCGGCAACAACATCGCCTATTGGCACAAACACACCGTCACTGGACCAGACAGGACTGGCAAAAAGTGCTCTTCACTGACGAGTTGCGGTTTTGTCTCACCAGGGGTGATGGTCGGATTCGCGTTTATCGTTGAAGGAATGAGTGTTACCCCGAGGCCTGTACTCTTTAGCGGGATCGATTTGGAGGTGGAGGGTCCATCATGGTCTGTGGCGGTGTATCACAGCATCATCAGACTGAGCTTGTTGTCATTGCAGGCAATCTCAACGCTGTGCGTTACAGGGAAGACATCCTCCCTCATGTGGTACCCTTCCTGCAGGCTCATCGTGACATGACTTTCCAGCATGACAATGCCACCAGCCATAGTGCTATTTCTGTGAGATATTTCCTGCAAGACAGTAATGTCAATGTTCAGCCATGGCTAGCGAAGAGCCCGGATCTCAATCCCATTGAGCATGTCTGGGACCTGTTGGATCGGAGGGTGAGGGCTAGGGCCATTCCCCCCCCCCCCCCCAGAAATGTCAAGGGAACTTGCAGGTGCCTTGGTAGAAGAGTGGGGTAACATCTCACAGCAAGAACTGGCAAATCTGGTGCAGTCCATGAGGAGGAGATGCACTGCAGTACTTAATGCAGCTGGTGGCCACACCAGAAACTGACTGTTACTTTTGATTTTGACCCCCCCTTTGTTCAGGGACACATTATTCCATTTCTGTTAGTCACATGTCTGTGGAACTTGTTCAGTTTATGTCTCAGTTGTTGAATCTGGTTATGTTCATACAAATATTTACACATGTTAAGTTTACTGAAAATAAACCAAGTTGAGAGTGGGAGAACATTTATTTTTTTTGCTGAGTTTAGCATTAGCGGACCGATATAGACCTCTGTAGCAGGAAACACTGTCAGACGAAACACTGTACACCTGGCGACAGTGTCAGCATGCATGCGCCCGGCCCGCCACAGGAGTCACTAGAGTGCGATGGGACAAGGACATCAATGCCGGCCAAACCCTCCCCTAACCCGGACGACGTTGGGCTAATTGTGCGCTGCCCCAATTGTGCGCTGCCCCATGGGCCTCCCGTTCACAGTCAGCTGTGACAGAGCCTGGACTCAAACCAGAGTCCAGAATTTAAAAAAATAATTAACAAAACCCTGTCCACAAACATTTACATCAAAAGATGCAAAGTTATGGGCAAAGACAAAACATCCACATCAAATAACAAGGAAAACAACCACTTTTTGTGCAGTATGACATTTACCATCCTTACCACTTTACAGTAATGTACATTTACACTTTTGTACATAGGCTGGTCATCTAGGAAGAAAAACAATGCACAATACAGTAATTGAGCACATTGCTACAGAGGTCTATAGTGGTTTGTGATGCTGTGGCTCAGTTGGTAGAGCATGGATCTCGGTGGCGGAGATCTTTGTGGGCTATACTCAGCCTTGTCTCAGGATGGTAAGTTGGTGGTTGAAGATATCCCTCTAGTGGTGTGGGAAGAAAGTATTTTTATATTCCACAAGTATTATCAGATTAACTGTTTTGTAAATAAGTTATATATATATTTTTTTTTAAACACTAAAGTAGTGCACTGGGCCTTTACTAGTCCTGTATTAGGGACCGATATAGATGTCTTAAGCGCAGGAATTTTTGTTTGTAGCCCCCCCCAACTACTTCCCGTGCCTATGGAAGTAAGAGAAAGAACTGAAGCAGGTCACACTAACTAGAGCTAGTTACCTATGCTCATTGATCTCCATCTCCAACTCTGCAGCCTTGGAGGCCATGCTGCGCTGCTCTGTGCGCATCCTCTGGAATGCAGCCACGACCTGTCAGACACATCAAATACATAAAATTAAACATTCAGTCATAATAAGAAGAATACTAAAATGCCATTATTAGTCAAATGACTTAAATTTTATTTGGTGACCTACGGTTAAGAGCATTGGGGCTAGTAACCGAAAGGTCGCTGGTTTGAATCTGAGCCGACTAGGTGAAAAATCTGTCCATCTGCCCTTCACCAAGGCACTTAACATTAATTTCTCTGGATAACAGCGTCTGCTAAATGACAAAATAAACAAATGGAAGGCAACAAGTTTAGTCAGTGTAAAAACCCTCTTACAGTAGTGCACGCATACATTTTTGTAGGGGGGTGCCTAGTTGGAATCGAACCCACAACCCTGGCCCTGCAAGCACCATGCTCTACCAGCCACAATACACACAGATTTCTCAACTTACATTATTGCACAAATTTGCAAAGAGCCTCGTTATATAGGCCTACCTGGACTATGAAATATCATTAGACCATGTGTTGATTCGTTATGAGTAAATGCAATAGCTGGTAGTTTTTGTAAAAAAAACTGACTGCATTAGTTACTAATGCTGTTTTGTGTCTGACACTGCAGGACTCCAGACTGCAACCATTTAGTCGCATTAAGTGACTGTTGTACTTAGCTGTGCGAATAAAACATTTAACTGGTCAAGTCGGTGCGAGCTGCACATTCTACATGGTCACCTCACTCAAAACGACCCATTTTTAGGAGGCTAAACCCATGACTTGGGTCAAACTGTAAAAGTACATTGTACTCATGACTCCTGTAATGAAAGTGTCTGCCTGACCAGGTGCCTGTATCACTGGGGCCCTGCAGCGGTGTAGAGCGAGCCACTTAAAGTGTTCTGATTGTATGACATTTTAAATGTGCGGGGGAAAACATCGCTATCCTGTTGTCACAGTTAAAAGAGAGAAGGTTCTCAGCTTTCTGTAGGTCTTATTTCTCAACTCTAAATTTGTTGGTCAATAGTAACTATTTTACCATTTGAATTTCATATGCCTTTGATATACAGAGCGCACGAAAAGCGTATTGGCCATTGCGATTGCATAGGCCTCATTTTAGTTGTAGGCTGCAACTGCAACGTTGTTTTGGACTAGAGGTCGACCGATTAATCGAATGGCCGATTAATTAGGACCGATTTCAAGTTTTCATAACATTCGGAAATCAGTATTTTTGGGGCGCCGATTTCCGATTCTTTTTTAAATAAAAAAACGTTATACCTTTTATTTAACTAGACAAGTCAGTTCAGAACACATTCTTATTTTCAATGACTGCCTAGGAACTGTAGGTTAATATTGCTTGCTAAACAGGATTAGTAGTTATAACTAGTGATTATGATTAATTGTTTTTTATAAGATAAGTTTAATGCTAGCTTGCAATTGACCTTGGCTTCTACTGCATTCGGGTAACAGGCAGATTACTCGTGGGGTGCAATGGTTAGAGCGTTGGACTAGTTAACTGTGCGGTTGCCAGATTGGAACCCCTGAGCTGACAAGGTGAAAATCTGTCGTTCTGCCCCTGAACAAGGCAGTTAACCAGGTGAAATTGTGTAATTTTTCTTGCGTTCATTGCACACAGAGTCAGGGTATATGCAAGTTTGGGCTGCCTGGCTCATTGCGAAGTAATTTGCCAGAATTTTACATAATTATGACATAGATTGAAGGTTGTGCAATGTAACAAGAATATTTAGACTTAGGGATGCCACCCGTTAGATAAAATACCGAACAGTTGCGTATTTCACTGAAATAATAAACGTTTTGTTTTCGAAATTATAGTTTCCGGATTCGATCATATTAATGACCAAAGGCTCGTATTTCTGTGTGTTATGTTATAATTAAGTCTGATTTGATAGAGCAGTCTGACTGAGCAGCAGCAGGCCCGTAATCATTCAGTCAAACAGCACTTTCGTGCGTTTTGCCAGCAGCTCTTCATTGTGCATCAAGAATTGCGCTGTTTATGACTTCAAGCCTATCAGCCTAATGGCTGGTGTAACCAATGTGAAATGGCTAGCTAGTTAGCTGGGTATGCGCTAATACTGTTTCAAACTTCACTCGCTTTCAGATTTGGAGTAGTTATTCCCCTTGCGCTGCAAGGGCTGTGGCTTTTGTGGAGCGATGGGTAACGATGCTTCGAGTGTGGCTGTTGTCGATGTGTTCCTGGTTCAAGCCCAGGTAGGGGCGAGGAGGGGGACGGAAGCTACACTGTTACACTGGCAATACTATAGTGCCTATAAGAATATCCAATAGTCAAAGGTATATGAAATACAAATGGTATAGAGAGAAATAGTCCTATAAATACTAAATTAACTACAACCTAAAACCTCTTGCCTTGGAATATTGAAGTCTCATGTTAAAAGGAACCACCAAATTTCATATGTTCTCATGTTCTGAGCAAGGAACTTAAACGTTAGCTTTTTACATGGCACATATTACTTTCTTCTCCAACCACTTTGTTTTTGCATTATTTAAACCAAATTGAACATGTTTCATTAATTATTTGTGGCTAAATTGATTTTGATGTTTTATATTAAATTAAAATAAGTGTTAATTCAGTATTGTTGTAATTGTCATTATTACACATTAAAAAAATATATATATATATATATATATTTTTTTTTTTTTTTTTTTTAATCTGCCGATTAATCGATATCGGCTTTTTTGGTCCTCCAATAAATCGGCTTCGGCGTTGTAAAATCATAATCCGTCGACCTCTATTTTGGACATCACAATTTACAGTTAGATTAATACATGGCTACGAGCAGTGCGTTTTATATTGAGAGTTAGTGCTCTACACTGCCTTCAGAAAGTATTCATACCCCTTGACTTAACCCACATTGTTGTTAGCCTAAATTCAAAATGGATTACATTTTTTTTTTAGCACCCATCTACACACAATACCCCATAATGACAAAGTGAAAACGTGTTTTTATAAATGTTATAAAAAATAAAGGGAACACTTAAACAACACAATGTAACTCCAAGTCAATCACACTTCTGTGAAATCAAACTGTCCACTTAGGAAGCAACACTGATTGACAATAAATTTCACATGCTGTTGTGCAAATGGAATAGACAACAGGTGGAAATTATAGGCAATTAGCAAGACACCCCCAATAAAGGAGTGGTTCTGCAGGTGGTGACCACGTCTCAGTTCCTATGCTTCCTGGCTGATGTTTTGGTCACTTTTGAATGCTGGCGGTGCTTTCACTCCAGTGGTAGCATGAGACGGAGTCTACAACCCACACAAGTGGCTCAGGTAGTGCAGCTTATCTCAGTCATCTCGGTAAGCAACTCCAGTGTAGATTTGGCCTTATGTTTTAGGTTATTGTCCTGCAGAAAGGTGAATTTGTCTCCCAGTGTCTGGTGGAAAGCAGACAACCAGGTTTTCCTCTGATTTTACATGTGCTTTCCTTAGCTAAAAACCTTCCTGGTATTTGTGGTTGAATCTGTGTTTGAAATTCACTGACCTTACAGATAATTGTATGTGTGGGGTACAGAGATTAGGTAGTCACTTATTGCACAGGAAGTTCATGCAATTTAAGCACATTTTTACTCCTGAATTATTTAGGCTTGCAAAAACAAAAAAGGATTGAACATTGACTCAAGACATTTCAGATTCATTTTTTGTTAATTCATACAAATGTAGAAAAACTTAATTCTAAAGGAGGCCTCCCGGGGTCAATTTCATTTGTTTATTTATAATAGATTTGCATACATTTCTACAAACCTGTTTTTGCTTTGTCATTATGGGGTATTGTGTGTAGATTCTTTAAAATCCATTTTAGAATAAAGCTGTAACGTAAAAAAAGATAATGGAATTCATTATGCTACTTGCTTTGGGCATCCCAACTGACATTTGGACCAGCAATGTCAGCCCCATGAGTATGCCGAGTCTGACAGCACAGTGGGTCGAAGAGGATTTCGTACTGAGGAAAGCCGGATTGCATGCTCAAGAATGTGCTGGTTCTCATACCGCTGCTGCCAACTCAATGACAATTGGGAACATGTTTCAAACCTGGAAACATGAACACACTCCTAGCTCCATTCGAACAACTGACTGGAGAAATGAGCTCAACTGCGTCTGCAGAAGACGTGATACCCTCGGTCATGGCTTTGGAATGCCTGCCACGGACAGACAGAGCTGAAACTTCACTGCTTGACATGTACGATGAAATCCTGGTTGAGAATGAAACGACTGAGCAAACGAAACAGCACAGCAAGTAAGTGAAAGAAATAAGTTTTGATTATGTTTTACTGGTAATTGGGACATGTAAATGCCAACAAAATACATTTTTGGTCGGTGTGGTGTGTGTAACCTTTATTTAACTAGGCAAGTCAGTTAATAAATTATTATTTACAATGACGGCCTACCCCGGCAACGCTGGGCCAATTGTGCTCCGCCCAATGGGACTCCCAATCATGGTCGGATTTGATGCAGCCTGGATTCGAACCAGGGACTGTAGTAATGCCTCTTGCATTGAGATGCAGTGCCTTACACCGCTGCGTCCGTGTGTGTGTTTGTGTTAGCTATTTAACTGTACTTGAATGCTTAAAAGGCAGCTAAAATGTAAAAATATCGCTATTTTTTTTTTTTTGCAAGGAAAATAATCGGATATTGTATCGGCCAAATCTATAGTGTCGGTGCACCCGTATACACTATTTACACACAAAAGTATGTGGACACCCCTTCAAATTAGTGTATTCGGTTATTTCAGTCACACCCGTTGCTGACAGGTGTATAAAATCTTCATAGACAAACAATGTCAGTAGAATGGCCTTACTGAGGAGCTCAGTGACTTTGAACGTAGCACCGTCATAGGAAGCCACCTTTCCAACAAGTCAGTGAGTCAAATATCTGCCCTGCTAGAGCTGCTCCGGTCAACTGTAAGTGTTGTTACTGTGAAGTCGAAACTAGGAGCAACAACAGAGGTCCATACACAAAGCAAGGTCCATACAGAAAGTTTGCTGAGATCAGCATGGAAGAACTTGACTGGCCTACAAAGACCTGACCTTAACCTTTGGATGAATTGGAACGTCGACTGCGAGCCAGGCCTGATCAGTGCCAGACCTCACTAATTATTTTTTTTAAATAAATAATTCCCAGCCGTCAAAATAAGCAAAATATTGTCCTCTATCCATCGTTGTTGGAATTTTCCGTTCTCCCCGACTGTCTAGTGAGGTGGACAGTCAAGAAACTCTGAATATAGGTCCATTATAATTTCAGGCCTTGGAGGCTGGAACCCTCCCACGGGTTGTGTTTGATACCCCTGCGGTAAAGTTTACCCCATTGTATTTGGTACGTGACAAATATAAATGTGTTTGATGTAGTGGGCGCAACATTTAGTCATCGCAATCCTCAGACAATATTGAAATCATTGGCTGGTGCCACCAACTAAAAAAATGTGGCACCTGGGGAAAATGTTAGTCTGGGGCCATACACTGGTGGACAAGGTAGAGGGACGAACTAACAGTGACAGGCAGAAATAGCATCTTATCTGCTCGAAGAGCACAACCATTCCCTTTTTCAGACATTCCCCCTGAAGTTCGTATGGCTAAGCTAAATCCAGAGAAACCTAGTCAGACTGACAGATTGCAGTTAGCTATAACATTATTATTAACCCAATGACAAGAGATATTGTTGTGAATCAATACGACCTATAACGTCACCATATTTTCTTCTAAATTATGAAACCTCCGTTGAGGAACACGCGAGTAGGAAGCAGACGATGGTGAGGGAGAGAGTTAACATTCGCTAACGTTACTGTTAGCCTTAACTAATTGGATGCGTGACTGACAAATCCGGGTTTGTATCTCAGTCCACAACGATTAAAAAGCATTTGCTAACAAATCATGAATATTCTGATACGGAGTGACGATACCTGCTCGGCCGACGGCCCTGACTGTTTCCCCCCGGTACTGTTGCTGGGTTTGCTAACCGTGCTGCTACTGTTGGCTGCCATCTTGGAAAGGTGCCGCTGCTTGTGGGCTGAGGGCCCAAACTCGTCACTAGTTACCACAGCCACAAATGGATAAACCCCGCCTATTTCTAAAATGTCTCTTCTTAAATCAGATTTTAAATCTAACCCTAACCTTCACCACACTGTTAACCTTATACCAAATCCTAACATTAAATTAAGACAAAAAAGATAATTTAGTTTTCATACATTTTTACGATATATCCTATTTTAACTTTGTGGCTGTAATAGCTAGTGACATCCAAGTTGACCATATTGAGCTGTCTAATGTGATTGCCTGTTAGGAATGATGAAAAGATAGCGGAAGCAGACGCTTCTTCTTCAATGGGGTTTAACGGTGGTTGGCATCCAATAAATGTTGCATTACTGCCACAGACTTGACAGGAGTATAACTCCCTTATACTTCGCTTTAAAAAAAAAAGTTTTACAAAAAAAGAATTCAACAAATACCCTACCATCTTACACTACACTCACAAAAAAATATAATAAATACCATACTCCACTATTTAAATAAATGTAGTTATACTTCAGGCCAACAGCATGAATGAATTTGGACACCGCCACTTAACACACCCTGTAACTCTTCTGTCAAGTTTCGCACACCCAAATACCTCTCTGAAGCTGCCACCACAACCTCGATTTTCTGCGACTTGCGTTCTATTCCTGCTGTACAGTTGATAACCATTACTATAAATGCTAAAATCCAATCTTACTGAAACATATATCACTTATTGGTGTATCCCTCTGTATTGGTACAGATCTACTACTCACACCACTCCTCTCAGGATCCCTCCCCCTTGATCCATTTCCTCTACTTTCTTCACTGCCTCAGCATATGACAACTTCTGCACTACTCTAACCCTGGAAACCTCAACCTGCCTCTCTCGCACGGGAAATGTCTGATCCCCAGCCCCATGGTCATCCCTACAATTAACACATACCCCTACTTTCCCCAATGCTACACATTCCTTTGTCTCATGCTTTTTGTTGGTCAATTCCGTCAACAGATGATCAATTCTATATAATTATCAAACTTATATATATATTGGTAGTAGAAAGGAAACACAGACTCTTTGTTTAAGTATTACAATTATCCTTTAGTAATACAAGTGTAGGCAGAAGTTGGTACAGAGTACAGTATACGATAGCTCTCCCAAGGTTCTGCAAAGTGTCTAAGACATCCTGTAACTTACATGGCCTCCCCAGTTCCCCTTGCGTGACTTTCCCTGGCAACAACATTATAATAAATCTAACCTCCCCTGACAGCAGCATCTTATCAGCAATTAAAATCTCAGAAGTGGGTTTGACCGAAACTTGACCTTTCATCACAGGTATATGGTCATAACAAGGTGAACTGTTTTCATCAGGCCTGTGGCAGCCTTGTGTTCTTGGAAAACCAGTCATATTTTCAGAACCTCAAACAGCCACGGTGGGGCCCAGACAGAAGGAGTATGAGCGTAGGCGGTTTCAGCCTTCTGATAGTGTCTGAAGGGCACAACACTCAAAACAGGTGTTAACACACACACACACACACACACACAGAGGTCTCCTAAGAGGAGACCTTAAGGTTTATCATAACGCAATTTATTAACCCTTTAGAAGGTATGAGGCCTTTGTTTAACCCCTTCACCTTCTGCACACTTCTCACACTTAGGAACCTCTCTCCTACACAATGCTGCCACATGCCCATAAGCTTGGTACCTGTAACAACGTAATGTAGTCGGCATAAAAGCTCGTACCGCTACCCAAGTAATCATTCCTTTCAATGGTGCCCTTTTCTTGAGAGCAAAACAATCTTTTGCCCCCATTCGTTTAACACGGAGAGCCTGCTCCCTCTGACCAGCAGAAACACATACAATTATCACAAGACCACTTTATGTTCCCCTCACCAATTCCACAGCACCCAACTCTATTTTCACCCTCCCTGAAACCTCAAGCCTCGGGCTAAGAGAACTTCACCCTCATTCACTTCCATTCCTCCTCCTGTCTTCAACTCTCTCTGCTTACACTTTCTACCATTCCTCTTTAACAAACCATCTCCTTTTTCCACCATTTATAACTGACTCAAGCTCACTGTCTTCCTCCCGCTCTCTCTTAGACCTCCTCTGCCTCTCTTTTTCCCTCCATTCCTCCTCCGTATTCCAAGTATAACTCTCCTTGTGATAATACTGCACTTCTCCTGACATGCATCTTGTTCTTGTCTTGTCAAGGGACACCATTTAACCGACTGTCACAATCTCCGTACCATCAGCTCGAACTATTGTAAAAAATCCGGCAGCGGACGCTAATGTGGAGCGTGAATATAAAGGCGGGGTAAAGTAGGATACATTGATGAGAATGTCCCTTCCTTTATTTGAATTTCCCTTCTTATCCAATGCAGTGTGATCATTGTAAAGCTTTTGGACATGTTTCAAGTACTTGCAGAAGGGAGAATCCGAGATGTTCAAGTTGTGGAAAAGATCATGTCATGTGTTTTAATAGTGGTGAAAATGTGACATGTTGCAATTGTGGTGGGAACCATAAAGCCCCATCTTTGGAATGCCCGACAAGGGTGAAAGACAATGAGGTGGCCAAAGTCAGGGCTGTCCAGAGCATTTCATGTGCAGCGGCTGTAAGGCTTGAGGATTCGAATGGTGCTCCTGAAATCCATGGATGTGGATAGGCCTTCGCTGAAGGCTGGAGGGGTTGCCGTTCAACAGCAGGACCCAGATACAGTGAATTCGGAAAGTATTTAGACCCCTCACCCTTTTCCACACTTTGTTACCTTACAGCCTAATTCTAAAATGGATCAAATAAAGACATTTTCCTCATCCATTTACACACAATACAGAGCAAAACCCCGGTTTTAGAATTTTCTGGGATCATTTATATTTAAAAAAAATAAATAAATATCATTTAAGTAATCCCTTTGATATGAGACTCGAAATTGAGCCTTTTTCCATTGATCATCCTTCAGATGTTTCTACATCTTGATTGAAGTCCACCTGTTGTAAATTCAATTGACTGGACATGATTTGGAATGGCACACACCTGTCTGTATACAGTGGCTTGCAAAAGTATTCACCCCCCCCCGTGTCATTTTTCTTATTTTGTTGCCTTACAACCTGGAATTAAAATGGATTTTTGGGGGGTTGTCATTTGATTTACACAACATGCCTACCACTTGGAAGATGCAAGATATTTTTCATTTTGAACCAGACAAGAAATAAGAAAATTAAAAAAATAAAACTTGAGCATGCATAACTAAGGCACTGTAAGGTCCCACATTCTATACTCTTGCAAGGCACTGTAAGGTCCCGCAGTTGACAGTGCATGTCAGAGCAAAAACCAAGCCATGAGGACGAAGGAATTGTCCGCAGAGCTCCGAGACAGGATTGTGTCGATGCACAGATCTGGGGAAGGGTACCAAAAAAATGTCTGCAGCATTGAAAGTCCCCAAGGACACAGTGGCCTCCATCATTCTTAAATGGAAAAAGTTTGGAACCACCAGGACTCCACCAAACTGAGCAAATGGGGGAGAAAGGTCTTGGTCAGGGAGGTGACCAAGAACCCGATGGTCACTCTGACAGAGCTGCAGAGTTCCTCTGTGGAGATGGGAGAATCTTCCAGAAGGACAACCATCTCTGCACTACTCCACCAATCAGGCCTTTATGGTAGAGTGGCCAGACGGAAGCCACTCCTCATTAAAAGGCAAATGACATCCCACTTGGAGTTTTCCAAAAGGCATCTAAAGGACTCTCAGACCATGAGAAACAAGAATCTCTGGTCTGATGAAACCAAGATTGAACTATTTGGACTGAATGCCAAGCATCACATCTGGAGGAAACCAGGCACCTCTCATCACCTGCCAATACCGTCCTTACGGTGAACCATGGTGGTGGGAGCATCATGCTGTGGGGATGTTTTTCAGAGGCAGGGACTGGGAGAATAGTCAGGATCGAGGGAAAGATGAACGGAGCAAAATACATAGAAATCCTTGCTGAAAATCTGTTTCAAAGCACTCAGGACCTCAGACTGGGGCAAAGGTTCACCTTCCAACAGAACAATGACCCTAAGAACACAACCAAGACAACGCAGGAGTGGCTTCGGGACAAGTCTCTGACTGTCCTTTAGTGGCCCAGCCAGAGCCCAGACTTTAACTCGATCAAACTTCTCTGTAGAGACTTGAAAATAGCTGTGCAGTGACGCTGCCAATCCAACCTGACAGAGCTTGAGAGGATCTGCAGAGAAGAACTCCCCAAATACAAGTGTGCCAAGCTTGTAGCCTCATACCTAAGAAGACTGGAGGCTCTGCTTGCTGCCAAAGGTGCTTCAACAAAGTACTGAGTAAAGGATATGAATAGTTATGTAAATGTGATATTTCAGTTTTTATTTGTAATATATTTGCAAAAAAAATAAATTACAAACCTGCTTTTGCTTTGTCATTATGTGATATTGTGTGTTGATCTATGAGGAAAACAAACCATTTTATCAATTTTAGATAAGGCTGTAATGTAACAAAATGTGGAAACAGTCAATACGTGAATACTTTCCAAATGCAATGTAACCAAATTCATGTCGCCACCCAGATGAAAGGCACACGGACACCCACACTTCAGGTTGACTTGTTTGTTTTTATCTGCAATAAAAGTTATCAAACAGTGACGGCAGGCGTTGACAGGACCGTCACAGCCACACATTCACTTCTATCAGAATATCTCTCTCGGACTGAAGAGCAGGCAGACCAACTTTCCAAATAGGGGAGAAGCGCTCAAAAACCCACTAGCTGTTCTTTCAATAATATAAAAAAGGTAAGTCTGAAGACTTTTCGTATTGTCAGCCTTACTACAATGGCAGTAAATTGTTTTATGAATTCAATAACACATAATAATAGGTGACTTTATTGATATCACACCCTATTCTGAAGTGAATGGTATTCTTCGATATTGCATTGCTCGCAGCTTGAGTGAGGTTGATGAAAGCTACCTTTTCCCTTTGCACAGAAACACACCACATACTAGGTTTCCATACAATTGGATTTTCAAGCTGAATATTCAACAATCCGCATAAAAACAAAATTCACATTTTCCCAACAGACATGTTTCCATCAAATGTAATTGTTGCGGATAAAAGTCTGCAAAATTAAGGCAGATTTTTTTTCTACAATTTTTAAAACATGACAATACACTCACAGATTTCACAACACACTGCGTGCCCTCAGGCCCCAACTCCACACCTCCCACATATCCACAGTACAAAATCCATGTGTACGTGTGTGTAATGCATATATTATCGTGTGTATATGCATGTGTTTGTAGCTATGTTTGTGTTGCTTCAAAGTGCCCGCTGTTCCATAAGGTGTATTTTTTATCTGTTTTTTAAATCAAATTTTACTGCTTGCATCAGTTACTTGATGTGGAATAGAGTTCCATGTTGTCAAGGCTCTAGTACTGTGCACCTCCCATAGTTGGTTCTGGATTTGGAGACTGTGAAGAGACCTCATGTTGCATGTCTTGTGGGGTATGCATGGACTGCATTCAACATGTCAATACCTCTCATAAATACAAGTAGTGATGAAGTCAATCTCTCCACTTTGAGCCAGGAGAGATTGACATGTATATTATTAATATTAGCTCTCTGTGTACATCCAAGGGCCAGCCGTGCTGCCTTGTTCTGAGCCAACTGCAATTTACCTATGTCCCAATAAAGAACACCCTCTGTGTTCTGTTAGACAGGTAACTCTTTATCCACAATATAGCAGGGGGGGTAAAGACATAACACGTGTTTTTCCAGCAGAATATTATGATTGATAATGTCAAAAGCCGCACTGAAGTTTAACAAAACAGCCCCCACAATCTTTTTATTGACAATTTCTCTCAGGCAATCATCAGTCATTTGTGTAAGCCCTGTGCTTGTTGAATGTCCTTCCCTGAATGTTTGTTGTCAATTTGTTTACTGTAAAATAGCATTGTATCTGGTCAAACACCATTTTTTTCCAAAAGATTAACTAAGGGTTGGTAACAGGCTCATTCATCAGCTATTTGAGCTAGTGCAGGGGGCTTTACTAGTCTTAGGTAGCGAATGACATTTGCTTCACTCCAAGCCTGGGGGCACACACTTTCTAGTAGGCTTAAATTGAAAATATGGCAAATAGGGGTGGCAATATCGTCCGCTATTATCCTCAGGAATTGTCCCTCCAAGTTGTCAGACCCCGGAGGCTTGTCATTGTTGATAGACAACAATACTTTTTTTCACCTCTTCCACAATCAGTTCATGGAAATCAAAATTACAATGCTTGTCTTTCATAATTTGGTCAGATATACTTGGATGTGTAGTGTTAGCGTTTGTTGCTGGCATGTCATGCCTAAATTTGCTAATCTTGCCTCCCTACCACTGAGGAAGTACAGTTCCCGCTCAGCCCAGTCAAAACTGTTCGCTGCTCTGGCCCCCCAATGGTGGAACAAACTCCCTCACGACGCCAGGACAGCGGAGTCAATAACCACCTTCCGGAGACACCTGAAACCCCACCTCTTTAAGGAATACCTAGGATAGGATAAAGTAATCCTTCTCACCCCCCCCCTTAAATGATTTAGATGCACTATTGTAAAGTGGCTGTTCCACTAGATGTCATAAGGTGAATTCACCAATTTGTAAGTCGCTCTGGATAAGAGCGTCTGCCAAATGACTTAAATGTAAATGTAAATGTTAAAAAAACAACAACAAGTAGTTGGCAATATCAGTTGTTTGTGTGATGAATGATCAATCTTATTTCAATGAATGATGGTGTCAGGTTGTGCGCTACTGGTAAGAAGTCAGGTGCAGGAGAGCGGAGTTGTAATCAAGCGCACACTTTAATAGGCAGAAGTAACAACAGACTGACGCAACTGTGTTAAAAACCTCCAGCCAAATGACAAAAGTGCAAAGTGCGACAACAGTCACAATAATGCAATAGTTAAACAATTAAACACACTCTGGTACAACACAGTACCTGGGGAAACCCAGCCTGGCGCATGTAACAAAAACAATTCCACACAAAGACATGGGGGGGAAGAGAGGGAATATATACAGTATGTAGTGTGATTAAGGAATGTAAACCAGGTGTGCGGGGAAACAAGAAAAAACAAATGGAACAATGAACAGTGGAGCGGCGATAGATGACCGGTGACGTCGACCGCCGCCGGAACAAGGAACGGAGCCGACTTCGGCGGAAGTCGTGACAGGTGGAGCTGAGTTTGCCTTTTTTCCTAGAATTTCATTGAAGGTGCTCCAAAGCTTTTTACTATCATTCTCTAAGTCATTTATCTTCGTTTCATAGTGTAGTTTCTTCTTCTTTTTATTCAGTTAAGTCAAATGATTTCTCAATTTGCAATATGTTTGCCAATCGGTTGTGCAGTCAGACTTATTTGCCATTGCTTTTGCCTCATCCCTCTCAACCATACCATTTTTCAGTTCCTCATCTATCCACAGGGATTTAATCATTTTTACAGTCATTATCTTAATGGGTGCATGCTTAGTAACTGGAATAAGCCATTTCATAAATGTGTCAAATGGCAGCGTTTGCTCCTAATTACACACCACGGACCAACAAATAGTCTTTACATCAACAACATAGGAATCACTAGAAAACGTATTGTATGACCTCTTATAAACTATCTTAGGCCCAGCTTTGGTTTGGTTATATGGCTAATGTATTGTGATCACTACATCCGATGGATCTGGATACTGCTTTCAAGCAAATTTCTGCAGCATTAGTAAAGATGTGATCAATACATGTTGATGATTTCATTTCTGTGCTGTTTGTAACTACCCTGGTAGGTAGACAGCCCGGTTGCAGGCACTGCTTACAGTTTGAAGCTTTTTCTTGAGTGGGCAGCTTGATCAAAGCCAGTCAATATTTAAATCACCCAGATAATATACCTCTCTGTTGATATCACACACATTATCAAGCATTTCACATAAACTCAGCAAAAAAAGAGACGTCCTCTCACTGTCCTCTCACCTCTCACTGGGGGGGTGGCCCTAGCCCTAGCCCTAGCCCTCCGATCCAACGGGTCCTAGACGTGCTCAATGGGATTGAGATCCGGGCTCTTCGCTGGCCATGGTGGAAAACTGACATTCCTGCCTTATAGAACGAGCAGTATGGCTGGCATTGTAATGCTGGAGGGTCATGTCAGGATAAGCCTGCAGTAAGGGTACCACATGAGGGAGAATGTCTTCCCTGTAACGCACAGCGTTGAGATTGTCATTGCAGGCAACAAGCTCAGTCCGATGATGCTGTGACACCGCCACAGACCCTCCACCTCCAAATCGATCCCGCTCCAAAGTACAGGCCTCAGTGTAACGCTGATTCCTTCGACGATAAACGCGAATCCGACCATCACCCCTGGTGAGACAAAACCGCGACTCATCAGTGAAGAGCACTTTTTGCCAGTCCTGTCTGGTCCAGCGATGGTGGGTTTGTGCCCATAAGCAACGTTGTTGCCGGTGATGTCTGGTGAGGACCTGCCTTACAACAGGCCTACAAGCCCCCAGTCCAGCCTCTCTCAGCCTATTGCAAACAGTCTGAGCACTGATGGAGGGATTGTGCGTTACTGGTGTAACTCGGGCAGTTGTTGTTTACCATTCTGTACCTGCCCCGCAGGTGTGCTGTTCGTATGTACTGATCCTGTGCAGGTGTTGTTACACGTGGCCTGCCACTGCGAGGGCGATCAGCTGTCCGTCCTGTCTCCCTGTAGCTCTGTCTTAGGCATCTCACAGCACGGTCATTGCAATTTATTGCCCTGGCCCACATCTGCAGTCCTCATGCCTCCTTGCAGCATGCCTAACACGGAACCCAAACCGTCTGCGCGCGTGTGCCATCGTGCGCTATCGTGCATACATTTATTTTGCCCCCCCACACCAAATGCGATCACGACACGCAGGTTAAAATATCAAAACAAACTCTGAAACAATGACATTAATTTGGGGACAGGTCGAAAAGCATTAAACATGTATAGCAATTTAGCTAGTTAGCTTGCACCTTGTAAGTCGCTCTGGATAAGAGCGTCTGCTAAATGACTTAAATGTAATGTAAATGTAGCCAACGTTAATTTGTCCTATTTAGCTAGCTTGCTGTTGCTAGCTAATTTGTCCTGGGATATAAATATTGAGTTGAGAGGCAGGACTTGCAGCGCGATCTGCGACAGAAATAGAAATGAGTTCTATTTTAGCCCTTGGCTTCGCAGACGCTCCCCGCGTGCGAGCAGTGTGAGTGCAATAATTGAATTAACACGGATTTCTACATTTATTTTGCGACGCTCGGGCACGCGACGTGTCCGGTCTGGTCAGCTTGTGAGACACGTTCACGCAGATGAGCAGGGACCTTGGGTATCTTTCTTTTGGTGTTTTTCAGAGTCAGTAGAAAGGCCTCTTTAGTGTCCTAAGTTTTCATAACTGTGACCTTAATTGCCTACCGCATGGGAAACAGTGTTTAAACCTTTTACACTGAAGATCTGTGAAGTTTAGATTTTTACCAATTATCTTTGAAAGACAGGGTCCTGAAAAAGGGATGTTTATTTATTTTGCTGAGTTCATGTTGTACAGATATTGGATATTGACTGTTAGCACTTGATGGTTGATAGCAGCTTCCCACTAGAAGGGTTTTTAGGTGAGACAGATTAACTGTTTTCCATATTACTTCAACAGTATTTAACATGAGATCCTCTATAATGACATAGGGCAAATAAACATAAAAAATACAAGTTAAATGGGTTTCCATCGCGTTTTCCACTCTACTAATGGTTCTCTTACAAAAACATTTTTTGCCTTCTTTATGAGCCCACTCTGGTATTGGCACGTGCGCTCCAGCCAACAGTTTGCAGATACATTGTGGGTATAGCCAACATGATGAGATTATTATGGAAAAATTAGCGGCAGCCAAGCATCGATGATCATGTCACCAGAATAAGACTTTCGATATATATTGGAAAGGAGCACCAGCTCATCACCTTGCACTTTCACCCCCCTGTGAAGTTCATCATAATTTATTCCATCCGTAGCCAAATAAACTGCATGGTTTTGACGACTCATAGTGGGAGGAACACACAACACGCGCAGCATGTCATCGCGTATCTCCAAGTTTACTATGACATAATATTATATCAATACTTGCGCACAAAGCGTTTCCACCTACATTTCTGCAATAATTAATTTTACCGACACAAAACGATCCCACCTTGTATAGCGTTTTGTTGACATTTCGAATGTTAACCTACACATGTTCTGTTCCCATCTGGCCTGTCATGACATGTTTTATCCAACACGTAGGCAATTTAATGCGTATTATAAGGTTGGATGTAAACATGGTGGTAGCTTGGTTTCCATCCGATTGGCACATATTTTCATGCGAATATTCTAGAGAAAATATGCGCATTTTCCCACCATTAGTATGTTTCCACCAAATTGATTTATTGCAGATTAAATGCAGTGCCTGATAACAGTGCACACAAAATGTTTTCTACTTTTTCGTTTGGATTCTCATGTCGTCTCCTGAATGAAAATCTAAAGTTCAATGTGTTTCCATCGCATTTTCAACTCTATGGATAGTTTTGTCAAAAAAACTGTTGCATTAAATAGCAAATGTGCCTACTCTGGTTTTGTCTCCAGCGCTCTAACCAACGGCTTGCAGATACAATGCGGGCAGGCTGTGCGCCTTGTCCAGTATACATAATGAGATTATTATGGATAAGAGCGAGAATATTTTTATTTGTCAAACGGCAGTCAATCATCGATCACCATGTCACCAGTATAAGACGCTCTATGTTGGAAAGCTGCATCAAGCTCATCACCATGCACTTTCACCACCCTGTGAAATTCAGAATGTATTTAATCTGTAGGCTAGCCTAATAAACTATATGGTTTCCCGAGTTGTAGTGGGAGGACGACACAACATATCATCGCGTGACTCCAAATTTACTTCGATACGATGGTTATTATATCAATTTTTGCGCATAAAGGCGTTTCCATCACCATTTCCCGCATAATACATTTAACCGACACAAAAGATCCCACCATGTCGAACAAAATAATTATTTATAAAATTACACCGAAACTTCCTGTTTCCATTACAGTGGTGTGATTATTAAAAAATATGTATTATATGACTTTACTCGCATAAAAACTGTATGGAAACTTGGTTACTGGTAGGGAAAATATATTTTCTTTATTCGGATTTTAGAATATTCGCGTGCAAATCTGTAAATTGGATGGACAAATCAATTGGATGGAAAGCTAGCTACTGAGCCACTTTGAATGTGTTTCAGATTTCCTTCTCATTCTTCTAATAAAATAAAATGTATTTTCTAACCATAATCCAGTGTTAGCCATGATGATGATCCTGGAGGGACAAGAACATTCATGGATAACAACAGTGCCAAAACCTAATGCATTAGTTTTTTTTCTAGAGTCAACAAGTAGTCACCAACAAGTAGTTCATGGAAAAATAGACTTTATGAATCCCCGAGGGGGTGTTTAATTTGTACTTGTATGTTCAGCAAACTCTTATTATGGATGAGGACATGGATAAAAGATAATCGTTTAATAATATTATATAATAGTATTATATATGGCAAAAAAATGGCACTCTTATTATTGCCAATCCAATTTCAAGGAGGCTAATTTTGTCTACTTCTAATCTATAATGTTTTATTGCACGTTAGTAAAAATCAAAATATGTTCAATCCAGGCTCCTTGCGACTGCGATGGGGTGGGAGATCAAGAAACCGGAAGTAAACGTCATTGACACAGGAATGGGACAGAAAAAAAAAACATCATGGGGAGAATGTCAAATATATTTTTGTAAAAACGCAACGTTTCTACTCAAGAAAATGATGATTCGTTTTGTCCGGGGTGGAATAGCGGCATCGAAAAGGTATGTGATGTTGCTGGTGCACAACGTTTGATGGTAAAGTTAATATTTTACCCACCAAGGCCTCCATCGTATCTATGTACATTTTTTTTTATCTGAACACAGGTGCTCATCTCGTCATGCTTGCTGGACGGTAGGTGATCATTTTCACCAGTATGTTGCAAATATTCAGCGTGTGGTGCACTTGTAGTGGATCCTGACTGGTCAGTTATGCGTACAACAACAACATCGCTTTGTGAAATTCATCATGTCAAATGGTGTAGTAGTTGCATCAAAATCGAATCAGGCCAACTAACGGTAACTGACATTTTAAAAAGGACCACTCGAGCCCCTGTCAGTCGTAGTTGGCTAACTAGCTACTAGCTTATTAGCTACATTATAGTCGCCATATTACACAACACGACACGTATCCTTTATCCACCGTACTTATTTGTGGTTGTAACTAGCTGGCTGCATTTTGTATGTGTTAAATGTCGGATGGTGTCAGCTGTAACGTTCGCTGTATCACCCAGAAACCCCTAGCTAGCTAGCAACAATGTCATGGCACCATGATACATCAGAAAGGCGCGTGACAGGCAGTGGAAATGTTCCTTTTCATGTTTGTTTAGTGGCCTTTCACCTTACACGGTAAAATGGGATATGCATATAGTTTGTATGGCAAAGATGTATATGAACATATTGCATAGTGTGATATGTATTTTCTCTTCAATACATGCACCCATTACATAGTCCTATGTATCACGTGACTATTACGGTATCATAACCATCTGAGTGGCTTGTGTGAGCTGTGATTTATACATCAAACATGTTGTTAGGGTGAATGGGGCGTACATTGCGTACATTGGGGTTTCATATGAGCAACAGGAAAGGACCACAGGTCTTACAATTGCTTTTGGTTGAAAAGTAGCTTTTTTTTTTAGGGTAACTCAGTAAGTGGTCTAGTTTATGCTCAAATTAATTTTCTCCGTGCAGCTACATATCAAATCACATTGGCTACTGTTGGACTATCCAACCATTTCACCCATGTATCTCTAGACTCACTTATTTGGGATGTTCATTGGAGGGTGTTAGCCTACATTTTTAGAGGCAATTCCACGATAATGGAGTTACGCTAAATTCAGATTTTTCACCTTAAAATGTATGCCAACCAAAAACCATTGATTTCAAAGTTTAACAAACCGTACAACTCTATTCACAAGGACTATTTTGAACAATTTATACAGAACATTTCACAGAAACACATTTACTGGAAGAACTGTGCAGATTTTGGTAACAGAAGTTTGGTAACAGATTTACAGGAAAATCTCTTTTTTTTTTTTTTTTTACACAACCACATTTTCCAAATATTCTTAAATATCTAATCAAAGATGTCTACAGAAAGAATGGGATGTCAGCTATGGCATGGCACCTTAAGTGAAAATGTAATCTCTTTTGGTTATTGAACTACAAAAAGTGCAGTGGATTTACACCTGGTAACAGACTTACAGTAACAGAATTACATCATGGGTCCTTGATCGGTCACTACACAGAAATTCATAATTATGGATAGAAATATAATTCTTCATGGTGATGTATCCTGAATAGGTAAACAAAGTTAGAAATATGCAATATGCTTCTTTTGCATATTTGGGTATAATTCTACACGCTGGCTATTATTCTAATGAGCTCCGCCCCCCAAACAAGACCAAATTTGGTTGTTCTGGACTGGATCAAATCTGAACCAATCATAGACGTCTATGTTTCACAAGTTTGGACATCACAGTAGAGTTCAGTATAGTAGAGTAAAATGCAATACATTATACTGTACTCTCCTCTAGTGTGTTCTACTGTACTAAAATGTACTCTACTTTTCTGTACTGTACTATGCTTGTCAAACACAGACGTCTATGATTAATTCAGATTTGGTCCGGTCACCAATCTTGGACGTCTGTGGTTGGGCCAAATCAACGAGAGAGAGAGAGGCAGAGAGAGAGAGGCAGAGAGGCAGAGAGAGAGAGGCAGAGAGGCAGAGAGAGGCAGAGAGAGAGAGAGAGAGGCAGAGAGAGAGAGAGAGGCAGAGAGAGAGAGAGAGAGGCAGAGAGAGAGAGAGGCAGAGAGAGAGAGAGAGAGAGGCAGGCAGAGAGCGAGCGAGAGAGAGGCAGGCAGAGAGCGAGCGAGAGAGAGGCAGGCAGAGAGCGAGCGAGCGAGAGAGAGGCAGGCAGAGAGCGAGCGAGCGAGAGAGAGGCAGGCAGAGAGCGAGAGAGAGGCAGGCAGAGAGCGAGAGAGAGGCAGGCAGCGAGCGAGAGAGAGGCAGGCAGCGAGCGAGAGAGAGGCAGGCAGAGAGCGAGCGAGCGAGAGAGAGGCAGGCAGAGAGCGAGCGAGAGAGAGGCAGGCAGAGAGCGAGCGAGAGAGAGAGGCAGGCAGAGAGCGAGCGAGAGAGAGAGAGGCAGGCAGAGAGCGAGCGAGAGAGAGAGGCAGGCAGAGAGCGAGAGAGAGAGAGGCAGGCAGAGAGAGAGGCAGGCAGAGAGCGAGAGAGGCAGGCAGAGAGCGAGAGAGGCAGGCAGAGAGCGAGCGAGCGAGAGGCAGGCAAAGAGCGAGCGAGCGAGAGGCAGGCAGAGAGGGAGCGAGCGAGGCAGGCAGAGAGCGAGGCAGGCAGAGAGCGAGCGAGAGAGAGAGGCAGGCAGAGAGCGAGCGAGAGAGGCAGGCAGAGAGCGAGCGAGAGAGAGGCAGGCAGAGAGCGAGAGGGAGGCAGGCAGAGAGCGAGAGGGAGGCAGGCAGAGAGCGAGAGGGAGGCAGGCAGAGAGCGAGCGAGAGAGGCAGGCAGAGAGCGAGCGAGAGAGGCAGGCAGAGAGCGAGCGAGAGAGGCAGGCAGAGAGCGAGCGAGAGAGGCAGGCAGAGAGCGAGCGAGAGAGGCAGGCAGAGAGCGAGCGAGAGAGGCAGGCAGAGAGCGAGCGACAGAGGCAGGCAGAGAGCGAGCGAGAGGCAGGCAGAGAGCGAGCGAGGCAGGCAGAGAGCGAGGCAGGCAGAGAGAGGCAGGCAGAGAGCGAGCGAGAGAGAGAGGCTGGCAGAGAGCGAGCGAGCGAGAGAGGCAGGCAGAGAGCGAGCGAGAGAGGCTGGCAGAGAGCGAGCGAGCGAGAGAGGCAGGCAGAGAGCGAGCGAGAGAGGCAGGCAGAGAGCGAGAGAGAGAGGCAGGCAGAGAGCGAGCGAGAGAGAGGCAGGCAGAGAGCGAGCGAGAGAGAGGCAGGCAGAGAGCGAGCGAGAGAGAGGCAGGCAGAGAGCGAGCGAGAGAGAGGCAGGCAGAGAGCGAGAGAGAGGCAGGCAGAGAGCGAGCGAGAGAGGAGGCAGGCAGAGAGCGAGCGAGAGAGGCAGGCAGAGAGCGAGCGAGAGAGGCAGGCAGAGAGCGAGGCAGGCAGAGAGCGAGGCAGGCAGAGAGTGAGCGAGAGAGAGAGGCAGGCAGAGAGCGAGCGAGAGAGAGAGGCTGGCAGAGAGCGAGCGAGAGAGAGAGGCTGGCAGGCAGAGAGCGAGCGAGAGAGGCAGGCAGAGAGCGAGCGAGAGAGGCAGGCAGAGAGCGAGCGAGAGAGGCAGGCAGAGAGCGAGCGAGAGAGGCAGGCAGAGAGCTAGCGAGAGAGAGGCAGGCAGAGAGCGAGCGAGAGAGGCAGGCAGAGAGCGGCGAGAGGCAGGCAGAGAGTGAGCGAGAGAGAGGCAGGCAGAGAGCGAGCGAGAGAGAGGCTGGCAGAGAGCGAGCGAGAGAGAGAGGCTGGCAGGCAGAGAGCGAGAGAGAGAGGCAGGCAGGAGAGCGAGCGAGAGAGGCAGGCAGAGAGCGAGAGAGAGAGGCAGGCAGAGAGCGAGCGAGAGAGAGAGGCTGGCAGAGAGCGAGAGAGAGGCAGGCAGAGAGCGAGCGAGCGAGGCAGGCAGAGAGCGAGGCAGGCAGAGAGCGAGGCAGGCAGAGAGCGAGGCAGGCAGAGAGCGAGGCATGCAGAGAGCGAGAGAGCGAGGCAGGCAGAGAGCGAGGCAGGCAGAGAGCGAGAGAGCGAGGCAGGCAGAGAGCGAGCGAGAGAGAGAGGCTGGCAGAGAGCGAGAGAGAGAGGCAGGCAGCGAGCGAGGCAGGCAGAGAGAGAGGCAGGCAGAGAGAGAGGCAGGCAGCGAGCGAGAGAGAGAGGCAGGCAGAGAGAGAGGCAGGCAGCGAGCGAGAGAGAGAGGCAGGCAGAGAGCGAGAGAGAGAGGCAGGCAGAGAGCGAGCGAGCGAAAGAGAGGCAGGCAGAGAGCGAGCGAGAGAGAGGCAGGCAGAGAGCGAGCGAGCGAGAGAGAGGCAGGCAGAGAGCGAGCGAGCGAGAGAGAGGCAGGCAGGCAGAGAGCGAGAGAGAGAGGCAGGCAGGCAGGCAGAGAGAGAGGCAGGCAGGCAGGCAGAGAGTGAGCCAGGCAGGCAGGCAGAGAGTGAGCCAGGCAGGCAGAGAGTGAGAGCGAGCAAGGCAGGCAGAGGGTGAGAGAGAGAGAGAGATATGCAGGAGGAGAAGGAGGGAGGGATAGAGGGAGGGAGGCAGAACGAGGGAGACAGGAGGAGGAGGAGAGGGAGTGCGGCAGAAGGAGAGAGAGGGAGTGCGGCAGAGAGAGAGGGAGTGAGGAGAGAGGCAGAGAGAGAGAGAGGGAGGAAGACAGAGGGGGCGGGAGGCAGGCAGAGAGAGGGGGAGGCAGAGAGAGAGGCAGAGGGAGGAGGAGATGGATGGAGGCAGAGGTAGAGCGGCAGAGAGAAAGAGAGAGAGAGAGGTAGGGAGAGAGAAAGAGGGGCAGAGAGAGCGAGAGAGAGAGGTTGTCCAGACTGTTTTCATACTTTCGCTTTGACCACCATGTGACAGAAAGAAACTGTTATGATCTGAATATAACACGCCAGTAGAAGGTGATCCAACTTTGTGACTCAATTGCAGTAATTCCTTTTGGTGAAAGAATTACAAGTTTTAATCACTTAATAATTCATAAACAAAAATCTTTGTCAGTAAATACACTAACTAATTGGTAGGTCTACCTTTACCTGATACTTCTGTGAATTTTCATTTTCCTCCCTCATGAGGGAGAGAATATCAGGCCTCAGGCTAAGACCCAGAGGCAGACAGGAGGCAGATAGTACGAGTCAGAGTTTATTATAGTTCAAGGGGCAGGGAAAATGTAAGTCAAGGCAGGCCAAGAGTCGCAATCCAAATCAGTCAGGCAGGTACAGGACAGCGGGCAGGATCAGGACAGGCAGAATGGTCAGAACTGGTTAGACTTAAGAAAAACTAGAGCACAGGGAACACACTGGTAGGACAAGACAAACTGCCAACAGACAAATAGAAAACGCAGGTATAAATACACATGAGATAATGCGGACAAATGGTAGACACCTGGTGGGGGGTGGAGACAAGCACAAGACCTGTGAATCAGATCAGAGTGTGACCGAGAAATTAGGAAATTCCAAGGCACATGGCAATGTTTCTTAAACTTACAGAAAGGCAAATAATTCCTCAAACTAAATATAAGTGGAAGACTCATTAAATATAAGTGTTGAAATAGCTTTTAAGACTTTTTTTCTGGTAGAGGTTCTCTAAGACTCCGTTCCCATCTGTTTGACCAGAAATCAAAGCCATTACTTATGCCTAATTTTTAAGATGAGAAAATGGTTTATTAATATATATATGCGTTATTTTCCCTAAAATATATACTCTTGGCTTATTCTGCCAAGACTCTTTTTATTATTTAGGTGCCGGGCATTTATTCATATTATTTTTAGGGACAATATTAATGTACATATTCTGTGTTCCATCTGTGACAGTGCTGACCTCTTATTCAAGAATCTTAATTTTTCCCCCTTCTTCTACAATGTCACAACACAAGTTCCTGGCACTGGTCTGGTATATTTCTCAAGACTTGGCTGCCATTTTTTTTTGCTTGGTCAGCTCTCAAAGTAAGCTTTTCTGACTCCTAAAATGTGCAGCATTAATGCAAGCTTAGAGAGCTTGAAAATATTTTTTGTTTGAGGTTTTTCACAACTTTCAGTTGAACGTTATTGCATTACTACACCCTAGTAAATTGATTATGACAGTAGGTAGGATTGGGGGTGTAGTTGAGGTGTATAAGTGGCGGAGGTAATGTAGAAAGCAACTGTAATTGAAAAAAAGAGTTGTTTTGGAGGTGTGTCAACCTGTAGTGTTGGCAGTGGTGAGGCTGCCTTACAGGAGGTGTGATCATATCACTGAGGTGCGGGCAAAACGCTGAGTCATATCCCAGCAACAGTTTCCCCTGGCAACATCTAGGTCCTTGACTACTGAAAGAAGAGGCCCACTCTCTCGCCTGCTTTATAAGTTGTGGGTCCAGGACGATACCAGTATTGTGATACTCGTAAGTACCGTGGCAAGGAAACAAAACACGAAGCCAATTTAACTTCTTTAGGAAAACAGCCTTAATGTTGGAAACAAACATCAATATGTTGTCATCCAGAGTCACATTTGTTTATTATCCCAAGTGAAAGCACACAATATTTTTACATACAGCAGGTTTTAAAGGACCTCAGAGTTTGACCTGCTTCGTGTTTTCATTTTTGTCATGGAAAAAATATTGCGATACTAATATCGTCCCGGCTCTAATAAGTTGTGTAACTGTCACTGCCAGGCCTGGCTCGTTTTGGCACCTCAGATAACGCTTTCCCATCATTCAAACACATCTATTCTCATCCATATTCTCAAATGTCAGGGTGAAAAATGATAGGGATCATGTATCCTTCATAAGAGCTGTTTTCTAAAGTAATATTCCTCTCAAATTCAGCCTGTTTGTATCGTTCCTCGTCGAAACCGTAGCCTTGCTTTGCAGTAAGCAACTTCATGTATCGGATATCTGTTGCATGTGAGTCTATGACAATGCTTAGCTTATTTAAGATGGATCATTTCACACCCTTTCGGTCGGTCACGTCAGGCTGGTTCTGAGACTAAATGAACCCACTTTCTCCTCGTCTGTGCTGAAGCCTGATGGTCGTGTAGTTTTACCAAAACGTTCACGGCTTCACCTCAACCTTGTGGAGAAGAAGTGCGAGAACAGAGGAACAGAGTAGACACTTCTCCAGACTGGGTGGGAACAGACAGTTCAGACTCCTGCAGTGTTATTCTGTAAATGTCAAAGAGCTTTCCTTCAAATAGCCTACCATTTCTTTGTACCACAATTCAGGGAATACAACATTCTAATTGCGATTTTTATTAAATTTTCACTCGGAATGACCTAGGTCATCTTAAGTTTTTGTCTTCTTGAGAGTTGAAACTCCTGCTGAGCGTGTTCACAGCTTGGTGGGCACTGGGCCTAGCAAGCTCATGACCACAGTAACTGGTGCCAAGATGGAGGTTGAAAAAGGCTCACACTTGTTAACCAAGAACAAGAGCGCTCTTGGACTTGTTGGCATTCTTCCTAAAAACAAACAGAATAGAATTTCCTGCTTTAATTGAATACAGCTCAAAGGGATTTCTTGATTCAAGGTGAGAGGGGAAGTTGTTAGGCTAGTGGTCCAGCCTGTTGGTCTATGTCATGAAGAGTTAGTTACTGTATGTAAAGCTATGAGACTAGGCTTGTGAAATGTAGGCTCTCTAGTCTCTGGTGTGTTTTCTCCTCCATAGACACCTAAGGGATGTGCTGTTAAGGATTGGGGGGGGGGGGGGTATGAGAAAATTATGAGTGTCTGTCTCACATTGTAGTCATTACAGAGTTTATATATTTGTATTTAACCTTTATTTAACTAGGGAAGTTAGTTAAGAACAAATTCTTATTTACAATGACTGCCTACCCCGGCAAAACCCTAAACCGGACGGTGTTAGGTCAATTGTGCGCCGCCCTATGGGACTCCCAATCACAACCGGTTGTGATACAGCCTGGAATTAAACCGGGGTCTGTAGTGACTCCTCTAGCACTGGGAGGCAGTGTCTTAGACCGCTGCGCCATTCGGGAGCCCTGCAAGATTCCTATACTTGAAAGGAACATAAGCTGTAGTAGCATCAGTGACACTATCATCTCCTTTTGCTTTTGAACGTTGATGAGTGTAAATGAAACGGGAGGAAGCCTAGAAGGATTTTGACTCTATTTCTTCCTGTCGTCATGACTTGTGGGACTTCCATTTCTCTGTCGAGAGAGGATACTTATACTACACTATCCATGGACTCTGGGAGAATTCATAATCTCCCCATAAGAGTCAGTGATACCACTGCCAGACAGTCAAATAAGTTTTCAGAGCAGTAAATTCAATCGAGGATACGGCCTACAGTCAGTTACTCTAAAGTAAAGGAGTATATCAAACAATATCCCTGTATAATGGGTTTAGGCTCTCTGGCTGTAAGTTGGTGACTCATATATATAGATGAAATCATTTGCTGCCTGCCATTTGATTTAGTACTGTTCACTTTAGGATTCATTTAGTTCTCGTCGCTCTGGGTCTGGATAGTATGATGATGATGATACACGGTTATATTAAGTTACTCTACGTGACTCAGACATATCATTAGCTCAACCTGCTTCCATTTCATCTCATAGGCCTGCCTTTTTTTATCACGTAGAAAAAGATCACCTCTTGCTAGGTAAGGCCAGAAACCATTCGTAGAAGAATCATTAACCCACTTATTCACAGTCACATTGGCTAGCTAGTAGCTAGCAGGGAGTTTTCTGCCATTGAAATCCTCGGATGGGCCACCTAAGCGTTTGCCTACAGTTGAAGTCGGAAGTTTACATACACTTAGGTTGGAGTCATTAAAACTCATTTTTCAACCACTCCACAAATATTCCCAACAATTGTTTACAGACAGATTATTTCACTTATAACTCACTGTATCACAATTCCAGTGGATCAGACGTTTACATACACTAAGTTGACTGAGCCTTTAAACAGCTTGGAAAATTCCAGAAAATGATGTCATTGCTTTAGAAGCTTCTGATAGGCTAATTGACATCATTTGAGTCAATTGGAGGTGTACCTGTGGATGTATTTCAAGGCCTACCTTCAAACTCAGTGCCTCTTTGCTTGACATCATGGGAAAATCAAAAGAAATCAGCCAAGACCTCAGAAAACAATCTGTAGACCTCCACAAGTCTGGTTCATCCTTGGGAGCAATTTCCAAATGCCTGAAGGTACTACGTTCATCTGTACAAACATAGTACGCAAGTATAAACACCATGGGACCACGCAGCCATTATACCGCTCAGGAAGGAGACGCGTTCTGTCTCCTAGAGATTGTACTTTGGTGCAAAAAGTGCAAATCAATCCCAGAACAACAGCAAAGGACCTTGTGAAGATGCTGGAGGAAACAGGTACAAAAGTATCTATATCCACAGTAAAACAAGTCCTATATCGACATAACCTGAAAGGCCACTCAGCAAGGAAGAAGCCACTGCTCCAAAACCGGCATAAAAAAGTCAGACTACAGTTTGCAACTGCACATGGGGACAAAGATCGTACTTTTTGGAGAAATGTCCTCTGGTCTGATGAAACAAAAATAGAGCTTTTTGGCCATAATGACCTTCGTTATGTTTGGAGGAAAAAGGGGGAGGCTTGCAAGCCGAAGAACACCATCCCAACCATGAAGCACGGGGTGGCAGCATCATGTTGTGGGGGTACTTTGCTGCAGGAGGGACTGGTGCACTTCACAAAATAGATGGCTTCATGAGGGAGGAAATTTATGTGGATATATTGAAGCAACATCTCAAGACATCAGTCAGGAAGTTAAAGCTTGGTCGCAAATGGGTCTTCCAAATGGACAATGACCCCAAGCATACTTCCAAAGTTGTGGCAAAATGGCTTAAAGACAACAAAGTCAAGGTAATCCTATAGAAAGTTTGTGGGCAGAACTGAAAAAGTGTGTGCGAGCAAGGAGCACTACAAACCTGACTCGGTTACACCAGCTCTGTCAGGAAGAATGGGCCAAAATTCACCCAACTTATTGTGGGAAGCTTGTGGAAGGCTACCTGAAACGTTTGACCCAAGTTAAACAATTTAATGGCAATGCTACCAAATACTAATTCAGTGTATGTAAACTTCTGACCCACTGGGAATGTGATGAATGAAATACAAGCTGAAATAAATCTTTCTCTCTACTATTATTCTGACATTTCACATTCTTAAAATAAAGTGATGGTCTTAACTAACCTAAAACAGGGCATTTTTACTAGGATTAAATGTCAGGAATTGTGAAAAAGTGAATGTAAATATATTGGCTAAGGTGTATGTAAACTTCGAAATACATTTTCTGGATGTAGCAATGCTTTTAATGTTAACTTAAACTATTAAAACCAAATATAAACTATTAAAACCAAATATAAACTATGTAGAAAAGATAATGGACCTATATATTTTCAAATAATATCATCGTTGAGAATTCTCAATCACCAGAATTAAAGCTGTCAAGGAGAATTGAAAATTCCAAAATCAATGAATTTAGCCATATATATTTTGTTATTATGTTTGAGCAAAATAACACAGCATTAGCAATGGCAAAATGCATAGAATTGCAAGAGATTGGCATTAAAACAGCTAAATGTTTTCTCAGCTGCATGGCAAAATGTGTAGAATTACAGGAATTTTACTTTAAAATTGCAAGAAAATATCTTGCAGGAAATTGGCTTAAAAATGCAAAAATGTGTCTACATCACCAAAATGGGGGCCTCTAAATTTCAGCTGCTCCGCCACGCCCGCCACGCCCACCACCTAAGCCCTCTTTTGATCCAGAGGAAACCCTGAGCTAGCCCATCTTTTATGATCTAGCAAAGGTTATGGTGTATCCTCCTTCCTCTATGGTTCTGGACTAGGTTTTGTTTGCCCCTGCTTCCACTAGGGGGGAAAAAGTGAGGTTAGTGTGCTCTACTATTTTGTTCTAAATCAGCATCACTCTGTTCATCCTAATCCCCAAACTAAAAATAGACATAAACCCTACTGGCTGGTTCTTCCCACACATAAATGGTTTGTATTTATGTAATTCCTCAAAACGGATGCAGTAAAAATGTCCCATATTCCTGATGGACTGGAGAGGTAAACAAAATGATTTCCAATAGCAATCAAAAATCTCCTCCTGAGTGGGCACCAAACAGTCCAATTCCAAATTCAGACAGAGGTGTTGTGCAGGGTACAGACTTATGATTCCAATCTAGCACACACTCTCAGACAACCAGACAGACAGAGGAGACAACCAGACAGACAGAGGAGACAACCAGACAGACAGAGGTAATGATATACATTTTTCACAGTATTGGCCTGAGGATGTTCACCACCAGGGTCCTCCATCATCACAGTCCTCCATGCTGACAGAAGCAACACAGCTGATGAGTTTACTGCTACTTCTGTCACCTCCGTCTTCCTCTTTAGTGAAGTCTCTGGGTCTGACATCTCACACTCATCATGTGTCCTAATGACCCTCCTCCTTCCTTCCCTATCCCTTCTTCCGCCCTTCTTTCCATCCTCCATCACGAACCAGAAACGACACTGCCGCAAGGCTGGTAACGAGGTTCGGGAATCAGAACGAATCTGAAACGGAAACCTTACCCACACTTAATTCCGTCTTCTGGTTACAGCCAGGCCGAGCTGTGGACTTTCCTGTCTGCCTGAGTGTATGTGCCTGTGTGTGTTTTCCAGCAGCTCAAGTTCAACAGGGGCTACCACAGAAACAGCTACAACAGCATCTCCAGTGCCCAGCCCTGTGATCTGAGAGTGTGTTTGTGTTCCCACGCAGGGCACTGCCTGCGTAGCACGTAGCTAAATGGAGTCGGAGCAGCTCTTCAACAGGAAGGGCTACTACAGGAACAGCTACAACAGCATTACCAGTGCCAGCAGCGACGAGGAGCTACTGGATGGAGCCGGAGTCGTCATGGACTTCCACACCTCTGAGGACGACAACCTTCTGGACGGAGATGCCACCTCCCCAGGTAGGCCCACTGCTAATTGCTGCTGACTACGCCACCAGACACCCACTATCACCCCCCATAGTGCCGGGCTATTGACCCCAGGGGAGAGAGGCTCTGGCTGGGCTATTTTGGTCAGATGAAGAGGGTCTGGTCCAGGCCGGAAGCTGTGCCTCTATCCATGGATGAATATTGTGAGCTTCCTATCCTGGCCGCCTTGCCAAATTTGCTGCATTGCTGATCAACCCACTCAATGCTGCCTCACCCACTTGGCCTCCTTGCTACCCTGTGATTTGCAGTTTTACCCTTGCTTTTGTGAGCCCTACTGTTGATGCTCTCTGCTGCTTCTGCCCCTGACACGTACCCATCAACCCTCCATCTATCCATGACACCCCATCCCAAACCACACCCTCCATCAGATGTCACCTGCCTGCCACCTCTTGACTTTAGTTCCGCTACCATTCATAGCTGTCACCTCCATCCATAACCGTGATTGGATGGGTTCCCCTCCCGGCTGGCTGCCGCCATCTTGTTTTTGTGTTTGTTTTGTGCTTGCAGCCTCATTCATACTAGCCCGGTCCCAGATCAACCAGCATGTTTTTGTATGACAACAGCCATAGGAGCTGGCAAATACAGCACAAAGAAACAGATCTGGGACCAGACTATGTCCATTCCTGTAACCTTGTTTTATTTTCTTATTTTCCCTGCCATCGCCATCCATGTACCTTATTCACTTCTCCATTCATGGTGTTTCAGTTCCTGTTTAGTTTGTGGTCATGACTCGTGGCTTTACTTCTTCTTGCAGGTTTTGTGGTTGTGCTACTTTTTGCCTTTGCTGCTTTTCTAGGTGTGGCTTGTACCATGCGGCTTTGTGATTGGACACTTGAACTGCACACGTTGTGCTTTGTGGGTGTGGATTTGACTATTTACTGCTTTTTTTAGTTGTGTATTGTAATATGCAGCTTTGTGATTGAACCCGTGCTTTGTAGGTGTGTTGCTGATGATATTCCACTCATCACTATGATGTAGACATAAAGGCATCCTTTCACATTGTTCCTGTGCCAACCGATGCTCCCTGTCTTTCAGTCCTGTACCAATCACCTGTTCCTTTCACACCCCCTCCTGCTTCCCTGGCCTAGTGTACTCTGCTCTGTAATAGCAGGTGTCCCGTGTCTACTACTGCCACATCCTGCTTGTTTCCTGTTGCTGCCTGCTGGCCTGCTGATTCATGTCTTGTAACCATAGTTACACTGGCTTCTGCAGGCTCCTCTAGCTTGGCTTTCTTGTAGCTGTTCAAAAGAACCAGCTCCCTCATAGCTGATATGTTGTTTAATATGGCTAGTCATTGTTGGCTGCAGCGACTGTGAATAGTAATTAGGGAAGCTTGTCGTATCTGAAGGTCTTTTTGAAATGCTACTTAATCGAAACCTACTTAATGCATGTATTTGTGTGTGTGGCAGAAACTCGCTCATGCTGAGGAAGAACTTTTAACTGAGTTTGAACTTATGTATGCGTGTTTGTACGTGTGTTGGTTTGAGAGAAGATTTACAAATGCATTGCCAGTACTAAAGTACATTTGTCAAACCATGGATGTAAGCAGAGCCAAAGGAAAGCCAAATAAAGAGAGCCTTTTGTCTGATTGAGTCTGATGGGACATATTCTAAAGTAGAGTTGTTCTTTTTCATTACCAGAGCTTACTTTAAGTTGTGCTTAAGGGTGCCAAGGGAGTTCTTGACATTTTTACTCTCTGCTGCACAATCCTCTCCTTATCATCCTTGTCTCTGGAGTGTTGTATACAAGCACAGAGCTCCTCGTGTGTGTGTGCCCCTGTGAATGCAGTACTATGAGTTTCTGAGTACAGGGCAAATTGTCTTCTGTTAGGCTCATCTACTTTAAGGATTTTTTTCATTGGTAAGATGGGCAAATTTAGGCATGACATGCCAGCAACAAACGCTGACACTACACAGCCAAGTATAACTGATCAAATTATGAAAGACAAGCGTTGTAATTTTGGTTTCCATAAAGTGAGTGTGGAAGAGGTGAACAAATTATTGTTGTCTATTAACAATGACAAGCCACTGTGGTCTGACAACTTGGATGGAAAATTACTGACGATAATAGCTGACGATATTGCCACTCCTATTTGCCATATCTTTAGTCTAAGCCTACTAGAAAGGGAAGCAAAAGTAATTCCGCTACCCAAGAATAGTAAAGCCCCCTTTTACTGGCTCAAATAGCCGACCAATCAGCTTGTTACCAACCCTTAGTAAACTTCTGGAAAAAATGGTGTTTGACCAGATACAATGCTATTTTACTGTAAACAAATTGCCAACAGATTTTCAGCACGCTTATGGAAGGACATTTAATTAGCATATTTCAACCCTGCAGGCGCTACACAAAACGCTGAAATAAAATATAAAACATGCATTACCTTTGACGAGATTCTTTTGTTGGCATTCCAATATGTCCCATAAACATCACAATTGCTTCTTTTATTTGATTAATTACGTCCATATATATCCAAAATGTCCATTTATAAAGCGCGTTTGATCCAGAAAAAAACAGCTTACAAAAAACGCAACGTCACTACAAAATATTTCAAAAGTTGCCTATGAACTTTGCCAAAATATTTCAAACTACTTTTGTAATACAACTTTAGGTATTTTTAAACGTTAATAATCGATCAAATTGTAGATGGGGCAATCTGTGTTCAATACAGGAATGAAAACAAACCAGAGCTGCATTTCACATCTTGCGCAACTCACAAAAGTGTTACCCAGTTCCGAGTTGGCCTACTTCTTCATTGCACAAAGGAATAACCTCAACCACATTCCAAAGACTGGTGACATCCAGTGGAAGCGGTAGGAACTGAAAACAGGTTCCTATGAAATATCCCTTGGCAAAGACAACTCGGGGAACAGAGGGGGGGGGGATAAAACATCTGAACAGTTAGTCTTCTGGGTTTTGCCTGCTACATAAGTTCTGTTATACTCACAGACATGATTCAAACAGTTTTAGAAACTTCAGTGTTTTCTATCCAAATCTATGAATGATATGCATATCTTATATTCTTGGCATGAGTAGCAGGAAGTTGAAATTGGGTACGCTATTTATCCAAAAGTGAAAATTCTGCCCCCTAGCTCCCATGATGACAAGCAAAGAGGCACTGAGTTTGAAGGTAGGCCTTGAAATACATCCACAGGTAAACCTCAAATTGACTCAAATTATGTCAATTAGCCTATCAGAAGCTTCTAAAGCCATGACATACTTTTCTGGAATTTTCCAAGCTGTTTAAAGGCACAGTCAACTTCTGACACACTGGAATTGTGATACAGTGAGTTATAAGTGAAATAATCTGTCTGTAAACAATTGTTGGAAAAATTGCTTGTGTCATGCACAAAGTAGACGTCCCAACTGACTTGCTGAAACTATTGTTTGTTAACAAGGATTTTGTGGAGTGGTTGACAAACAAGTTTTAATGACTCCAACAATAGTGTACGTAAACTTCCGACTTCAACTGTGGCTGTTGAATGCGGAAATGGCTGGTAAACCAGGAGAGTGAATCTAAATATTGTGTCATGTAGGCCTAGTGTAAAAGGCTCATAATGTTCTCATGCTGCATTGATTCAGCCTTAGGGCAGTTTTAGAGTACATTATTTATTGGCAGGATTCCTTACACCAAGCAATATGTATCTAGGAATGTTAAGGTTAAAATTCTCCACCATGCTCTGTGCTCTTACCTATCATAACTTTACTTTGGAATATGCTGTGTCGTGTAAGTGCTGTGTGTCCTACACTTAAGGAGACCAGACAGAGGCAGAGCAGACCCGACATATTAATAATTAATGACCCAGTGAAGGCTGGCTGTATAGTAGCGCTCCAGTGAGGGTGACCAGGCTTTGTTCAGTAGGACACACAGAGAAGCGGGTCATTGTGTGGCGTGTGTGCGTTTTGGCCGGTATTGGGTTACACACAAGGTCACTCTCAGTAATCTCTGTTCAATCAGTGGCCTCTAAGGTTGGGCGGTAACCAAAATTTCATACCGTCATACTGTCCTTCTCTCATCCTGGGATTTACGGTATTACTGGTATTACTGTTTTTTTTGCGCTAAAAATACAAAAAAAGCACGAGGTTTCTATTACCAAAATGCTAACAAAATTAGCACAAGTGCTAGCGGATTTTTATAGAAGCTGCTAGCTAAATATGCTAATGAGCACAAACGAAAATAAACTAATTGCAAAGACATGAAAACCCGTCACAAGTTATACATAGAGTGCCCTCAAAGTTTTCACACACCTTGACTTTTTCCACTTTTTGTTGTGTTACAGCCTTAATTTAAAATTTATTAAGTTTAAATTATTTGTCACAGGCCTACACACAATACCCCATAATGTCAAAGTGTAATTATGTTTTTAGAAATGTTTACTAATTAATTAAAAATGAAAAGCTGAAATGTCTTGAGTCAAGTATTCAATCCCTTTGCCTAAATAAGTTCAGGAGTAAAAATGTGCTTAACAAGTCACATAATTATCAGGTATCAAGGTAAGACCCAGATGCAGACCGTAACAATGTTTATTACAGCAATGGGACGGCAGGCAGGCTCAGGCAAAGGTTGGTAATCCAGAGGAGGGGGGGGGGGGGGGGCAAAGGTACAGGACGGCAGGCAGGCAGAGTGGTCAGGCGGATGGGTACAGGGTCAGGACAGGCAAGGGTCAAAAACCAGGAGGACGAGATAAGAGAGACTGGTGAAAAGCAGGAGCTGACACAAGCGCTGGTTGGCATGACAAGACGAACTGGCAACAGACAGAGAACACAGGTGCAAATACACATGGGATAATGGGGAAAATGGGTGACACCTGGAGGGGGGTGGAGACAATCACAAAGACAGGTGAAACAGATCAGGGTGTGACAATAATAAGTTGCATGGACTCACTGTGTGCAATAATAGTGTTTTAACATGATTTTTGAACAACTACCTCATCTCTGTACCCCACACATACAACTGTCTGTAAGGTTCCTCAGTTGAGCAGTACATTTCAAACACAGATTCAACCACAAAGACCAAGGAGGTTTTCAAATGCCTCGCAAAGGGCACCTATTGGTAGATGGGTAAAAAAAACAGACATTAAATATCCTTTTGAGCATGGTGAAGTTATTAATTACACTTGGGATGATATATCAATACACCCAGTCACTACAAAGATACTGGCGTCCTTCCTAAATCAGTTGCCGGAAAGGAAGTAAACCACTTAGGGATTTCACCATAAGGCCAATAGTGACTTTAAAACAGTTGCAGAGTTTAATGGCTGTGATAGGAGAAAATGAGGATGGATCAACAACATTATAGTTACTCCACAACACTAACCTAATTGACATATAGAAAAGAAGGAAGCCTGTACAGAATTAAATATTCTAAAACATGCATCCTGTTTACAATTAGGCACTAAAGCAAAACTGCAAAAATGTGGCAAAGAAATTAACTTTGTCCTGAATACAAACAATTATGTTTGGGGCAAATCCAACACGTCACTGCATCATGTTATGGGCATGCTTATCATCAAGAACTGTGGAGTTTGTTTATGATAAAAATAAATTGAAAGGAGCAAATCACCTGGTTCAGTCTCCTTTCCAACAAAGACTAGGAGACAAATTCACCTTTCAGCAGGACAATAACGTCAAACACAAGGCCAAATATACTCAGGAGTTGCTTATCAAGACGACATTGAATGCTCCTGAGTGGCCTAGTTACAGTTTTTATTTAAATAGGCTTGAAAATCTATGGCAAGTCTTGAAAATGGCTGTCAAAAAATTATGAATCACCAACTTCACAGCTTGAAGAATTAAAAACATTATAATGTGCAAATATATGACAATCCAGGCGTGCAAAGCTATTATAGCAGGAGTGTCAAACTCATTCCATGGAGAGCCTAGTGTCTTCAGGTTTTTGGTTTTTCCTTTCAATTAAGCCTTAGACAACAAGGTGTAGGGAGTTCTTTACCACACTGAACAAAATATAAACGCAACATGCAACAATTTCAAATTTTTAGTGATTTACAGTTCATTTAAGGAAATCAGTCAATTTAAATAAATAAAATAGGCCATAATCTATGGATTTCACATGACTGGGAATAAAGATATGCATCTGTTAGTCACAGATACCTTTAAAACAAAGGTTAGGGGCGTGGATCAGAAAACCAGTCAGCATATGGTTTGACCATCATTTGCCTCATGTAGCGCGACAGTTCCTTCGCATAGAGTTGTTCAGGCTGTTGATTGTGGCCTGTGGAATGTTGTCCCACTCCTCTTCAATGGCTGTTTCGAAGTTGCTGGATATTTGCGGGAACTGGAGCGCACTGTCGTACACGGCAATCCAGAGCATCCCAAACAAACTCAATTGGTGACATGTCTGGTGAGTATGCAGGCCATGGAAGAACTAGGACATTTTGATCTTCCAGGAATTGTATAAAGATTGTTGCGACATGGGGACTTGCATTATCATGCTGAAACGTGAGGTGATGGCGGTGGATGAATGGCACGACAATGGGCCTCAGGATCTCGTCACGGTATCTCTGTGCATTGAAATTACCATGGATAAAATACAATTGTGTTCAATTGTGGCTTATGCCTGCCCATACCTTAACCCCACCGCCACCTTGGGGCACTTTGTTCACAATGTTGATATCAGCAAACCGTTTGCCCACACAATGCCATACATGCTGTCTGCCATATGCCAGGTACAGTTGAAACCATGATTCATCCGTGAAGAGCACACTTCTTCAGCATGCCAGTGGCCATCAAAGGTTCACATTTGCCTGCGGAAAACTGTTACGACTCCAAACTGCAGTCAGGTCAAGACCCTGGTGAGGATGACGAGCACGCAGATGAGCTTCCCTAAGACGGTTTCTGACAGTTTGTGCAGAAATTATTTGGTTGTGCAAACCCACAGTTTCATCAGCTGACTGCGTGACTGGTCTCAGACGATCCAGCAGGTGAAGAAGCCAGATATTGAGGTCCTGTGCTGGTGTGGTTACACATGGTCTGCGGTTGTGAGGCCAGTTGGACGTACTGCCAAATTCTCAAAGAAAAACATTTGAGACGGCTAATGATAGAGAAATGTACATTCAAATTCTCTGATAACAGCTCTGGTGGACATTCCTGCAGTCAGCATGCCAATTGCACACTCCCTCAAAACTTGAGACGTCTGTGGCATTGTGTTGTGTGAAAAAACTGTACCCTTTAGAGTGGCCTCAGCACAAGGTGCACCAGTGTAAGGATAATGCTGTTTAATCAACTTCTTGATATGCCACACCTGTCAGGTAGATGGATTGTCTTGGCAAAGGAGAAAGGCTCACTAACAGAGATGTAAACAAACTTGTGCACAACATTTTTGAGAAATAAGCTTTTTGCGAGTATGGAACATTTCTGGGATCTTTTATTTCAGCTAATGATACATGGGACCAACACTTTACATGTTGCATTTATATTTATGTTCAGTATAATTAGTGACCTTAATTCATCAATCAAGTACAAGGGAGGAGTGAAAACCCACAGACACTCAGTCTTCCATGGAATGAGTTTGAGACCTGTGTATTAAAGACTTAACCAGAAAGACTCACAACTGTAATTGCTGCCAAATGTGATTCTAACATGTATTTACTCAGCTGTGTGAATACTTACACTGTATGTAAATTAGATATTTCTGTATTTCATTTTCAATAAATTAGCAAACAATTCTAAAAACATGTTTTCACTTTGTCATTATGGGGTATTTTGTGTAGATGGGTGAAAGAAAAACATCATCTATTGAATCCATTTTGGAATTCAGGCTGTAACACAACAAAATGTGGAATAAATGATGGGGTAACAGGCCTGCTCCTTGCATTTCTGCTGCTTTAGGCAAGCCCAAAAAGCGGCACCCACAGTGAAACTTGAATAGTCCCAGTAAGCAAAAGGATGTTAAAGATGTTTAAAATACTTGTTTTTCAGACGTTGATGTTAGGTTAAATTTAGGTTCTGATTGAATGGTGAAAATATCTATTTTCCGGAAGTTTAAAATACATTTTTGAAGGACGTTGAAAAGTCATGAAAGATGTTGAAAAATACATATTTTACGGACATTGAAATCAGATTCATTTTCGGTAATGAATGACAGTTGAAAATACTTAATTTATACTGACTATGTTTGGCTGGTCTAGACCTGACCAAATCTGAACCAAACATAGACGGACGTCTATGATAGGTTCAGATTTGGACCAGACCGGATCAATAATCTATGACCGTGGGCCAGATTTGGTTCGTCCAAACGGCGTCAGCGTCGGTCCTGCTTCCTGAGTTATATCCTATAGTGTTGGCTGAAATGGTATTTTATGAATGCCCAACTGTGGTAAGCCTACCATTTGTAAAACACCAAATAAAGACGTTGGCTCATACTTACTTGGGTGTAGCCGACCATGTCAACCAGCAATGGGATTTTATGAATGCCCATCCGTGTGGTAGGCCCATCATTTTTAAAACAGGCGGTTGCATTGGCTTTGTGACAAATCAGTTTTGCTATTGAAGCTCTGAATTTCAGCTACCCAACTTTTTAGGAGTTATTATGAGCCTATTTGCATTGTGTTTACACAGCAGGAAATGCAGAACTATTTGTTTGTTTGTTGCTATGATCAGATTGAAATCACTGATCATGAAAATGGGGTGAAACTCCTGGACAACAGTTGTGGTAGTCCATTCCATATTGTCCATTTTACTTTGACGTGACCTGTTTTTAGGATATGTTGTTTGCTAACGTGACAGTGCATTTTTTGTTGTTGATTGGGCACCATTTAGTTAGGCTATTTGATCGGAGAAACCTGTGAAACGGATGTGAAACGGCTAGCTTAGTTAGGCGGTGCATGCTAAATAAAGTTTCAATCGGTGACGTCACTTGCTCTAAGACCTTGAAGTAGTAGTTCCCCTTCCTCTGCAAGGCCGCGGCTTTTGTGGAGCGATGGGTAACGATGCTTCGAGGGTGACTGTTGTTGATGTGTGCAGAGGGTCCCTGGTTCGCGCCCGGGTATGGGCGAGGGGACGGTATAACGTTATACTGTTACACCTGCATGATGTAAGATAATAATACATTGTCATACATTTTATCTCCAGCCTGTAGGCTACAGTAAAGGCAACATGTTATTTTTACTATATCCTGTATCTGCTACATGATTTATGTTAGATAATTTTTGGAGGGATGGAATGTTGATGGAACGTCTCCAACAGCACCCTGGAGAGGAGCGCTGGGAATGGACAAGAACAATATTTTGCGCCCCTGCCTTTGACAAAGTGGTCACAGGGCGGCATCAGCGCTCCCCTTAAAAAGCCCATATGCCACCTTTTGAGAGAAAGTGTCACTGTTTTGGGGCAGAATTATGTGAGGTTTTATATGTTGTTGGCGGTATGTCTTGGTCAGTTTAGCGTAGAAAATGCCGCCCGTGTCAATTTCCCGTCATAGGCGGCCGCCTAACGGCCTGTACATTTCATCGTGCATCTTCGGGCGCCCAGAGTGGCTCCCTTGTGGTGCTGGCAGCATATAGCAGCAGTTCGGTTGTGCATCAAGGATTCAGTATAGTCCATCAAGAATTCAGCATTTTGTATAAGGAATGGTTATTAAATGGGTAAATGGTTTAATCCATTCTACATTTCATTTTATTTATTTATTCACAGATAAATAGTAATATGCTCTAAACCGCTCTGGTGACAAACTTTGCTGCCCTGTTTCCAATCGTCAACATGGCTGGGAGAACCTATTGAAGTAAGTAAATACATATTGAAAATGTAAAAATAATGATGTATTTTTAGCTAACTAGCTACTGTGGAGGCTAACTCAGATGAGCTGCAAACGTAGCTAGCTACCTATCTAGACAACTTTACATAATGAACAGCGAGTTAGGTAGCTGGTGATATTTAATTAACTTAGCTAACTTCATATTAGCTAGCTATGGTGATGTATTTACCATTGTAAAAAAACAAAATTCAAATGCATTTGTAGGAAGCTAGCTAAGGATAGCAGCTCCAACTGAATTGTGCAGGTACTTTGGTGTAGTTCCAGTCTCTAGAAAGGAGTGAGGACAGAGATGATCGTAGTACCATAATATTCAGTGCTGTCTAATTGGAGTATAAGGAAGTCTGTTTTATGTGATGTTTTCTGTCCTCAGCTACAGAGAGCTGTGAACACCTGTTGTATGCAGATGAAGAGCGGTGGTTCTCAGTCCTGGTCCTGGGGACTCAAAAGGGGTGCACATTTTTGTTTTTGCCTTAGCACTACACAGCTGATTCAAATGATCAACTCATCATCAAGCTTCAAACAGTATTTATGTATTCATTTTTGATGCCATCCTTGATATGAACCTTCTGTTGTCCCATTCTACACATGCATCTATCTATATTCTATGTTATCATGATTTGTTATAAGAGATATTATACTTTCAGTAATCCACAATGACCTGATGATGTATAAGTCTAATAATGACGTTCTCTTCCATATTCCTACAGATACCTTGCAACTGGAGATTCCTCCTAAACAATTCCCTACAGTTACCGTGTAGGGCACCACACGATTGGGTGGCCAGGGCCACCTGGGAATGCCTCGTGGGGAAATTCAGGCATGTGTGAAGGCTACCTGTGTCCTGCATAACTTCATGAGGATGGACACGAGGACCAGGAGAAGACATGCAGCTTGCCGCCGTGTGCCAGAGGAGAGGTCTGCTGCTCTGCAAGATGTTGCAAGGATGCGGGCCAACAATGCAGCACTGGAGGCAATCCGTGTGGGAAGGCCTTTACCTCCTACTTCCCTGGCAACACCGAATACCACACTATGCATAACCAAAGGCTCTTTTAAGAGCCACCCACCTTGCAATAAGAGTATTCTTCCATTTACTTAGGTATGTCAACTGCAGTTATTCAATTTCCAGTTTCTCTCCCTTTGATTTATACTTCTTAAGTGCGGGTGAACAATTCTTAAATGTGAACAATAAGATTCCCTACAACCCACACCTACATTGTTGTGTATCAAGTGTATAGGCTCAGGTGTATAACTGTGGCTCCTTCCACCTTCAAAGAATAGTCAAGAGGACCAACCATGGAGAATAGTAAGGCACTCCACTATTTATATTTAAGTAAGTACGCTATATCGTTTGTCCTCGTGTGTCTGTGCATGTTTTTCAGTATAAAGTACTCTGCAGCCACACACACAGATTCCTGTTGAACACTGTCTCTTTAACGACCTTGTTTTCTCAATAACAACCCCTTCTCCCTAAATCCTCTAGGTTAGATCAGCTGTGTCGGTGAACCCCTCCCGCTTCCGAACTGCCTGACACATAGAGGGCACAGCATGATCAGAGGTGAGAGGTCACTTGGTCGGGTCAACAGGCAGTGTTATTAAAGAGATGCTTTGCATTGAAATACAGATGGAGATGTAGTAGTCCCAGAGTTAATGATCCAAGGTCAGTTTTGCATTTCACCTGATTATTATGATGACTGACAGTGTTGGAATTGGAAAAAAACCACAAGGCTTAATCATGCTATCTCTCTCCATCTGTCTCTCTTCTGCAGGTGTGTTTTGGTGTGAGAGAGGATGCCAACCCCCAGCCCCGTCATCGCCACCTCACCGACTCTAAAATAACCCTCTGGCCAACTGGGGGCCCAAGAATGGTTAGGAGACACTGTTAGAGACACTTATGTAATTGTGATGACCTGAGAGAATGTGTAGTTTAGTAGCACTGTAATTCATTAATCATATGCTGTCTTCCCTGCTCCTCCGGTCTTATCTCTTTCCCTTTCTGTCTATTACACTTTCTCTCACGCCTTTCTCCCCACCTCATCTTTCTTCCTCTGATTTTAGAATGCCCACCAGATGTGCATTGAAGTACAAATTGAACTTATATTTATAATATTACGTATTTATAACTTGGATAATGAACTTCTTCAATAAAACTTTTCACATTCTCTACTGGTTGAAATTGAATCTCTCATTTGATGAATACTAAACCTATCCTTTGTCCTCATAACAGTGCAGATGAAGGAAATTAGATATTGATATGAACCTCGAAGAGTATTTGCATGATGCATAGGAAGTGTAGTGTACTGTACTGTTTTTTTTAATTCTGGCTCTGTATATATGAATTACAACCCCCCCCCCCTCAAAAGAAAAGACTGGAATTGGATATGACTGAATAAAGAATGTCTCACAGACATTCGTACCTGAATCGCACATTTATTTGCAAAGTTGGTGTACACGATCAATGAATATATATTCAATATACAGGATATGTGGGGAATTCGTGGTTGGTACTACCGTTCAAAAGTTTGGGGTCACTTAGAAATGTCCTTGTTTTCCATGAAAACATACATGAAATGAGTTGCAAAAGGAATAGGAAATACAGTGTAGTCAAGATGTTGACAAGGTTATAAATTATTTTTTTAAATTTACATAATTGTGTCCTTCAAACTTTGCTTTCATCAAAGAATCCTCCATTTGCAGCAATTACAGCCTTGCAGATCTTTGGCATTCTAGTTGTCAATTTGTTGAGGTAATCTGAAGAGATTTCACCCCATGCTTCCTGAAGCACTTCCCACAAGTTGGATTGGCTTGATGGGCACATCTTATGTAGCATACTGTGAAGCTGCTCCCACAACAGCTCAATAGGGTTGAGATCCGGTGACTGTGCTGGCCACGCCAATATAGACAGAATACCAGCTGACTGCTTCTTCCCTAAATATTTCTTGCATAGTTTTGAGCTGTGCTTTGGATCATTGTCCTGTTGTAAGAGGAAATTGGCTCCAATTAAGCACCTTCCATAGGGCATGTCATGGCGTTGCAAAACAGAGTGATTGCCATCCTTCTTCAAGATCCCTTTTACCCTGTACAAATCTCCCACTTTACCACCACCAAAGCACCCCCAAACTATCACATTGCCTCCACCATGCTTGACAGATGGCATCAAGCACTCCTCCAGCATCTTTTCATTTATTCTGCGCCTCACGAATGTTCTTCTTTGTGATCCGAACACCTCAAACTTAGATTTGTCTGTCCATAACACTTTTTCCAATCTTCCTCTGTCCAGTGTCTGTGTTCTTTTGCCCATCTTAACAAAAAAAAGTATATTGCCCAGTCTGACATTTTCTTTGCAACTCTGCCTAGAATGCCAGCATCTCGGAGTCGCCTCTTCACTGTTGACGTTGAGACTGGCGTTTTGAAGGTACTCTTTAAAGGAAGCTGCCAGTTGAGGACTTGTGAGGCGTCTGTTTCTCAAACGAGACACTCTAATGTACTTATCCTCTTGCTCAGTTGTACACCGGGGCCTCCCATTCTTTCTATTTTGGTTAGAGACCGTTTGCAGTGTTCTGTGAAGGGAGTAGTACACAGCGTTGTACGAGATCTTCGGTTTCTTGGCAATTTCTTGCATGGAATAGCCTTCATTTCTCAGAACAAGAATAGACTGGCGAGTTTCAGAAGAAAGTTATTTGTTTCTGGCCATTTTGAGCCTGTAATCGAACCCACAAATGCTGAAACTCCAGATACTCAACTAGTCTAAAGAAGGCCAGTTTTAGTGCTTCTTTAATCAGGACACCAATTTTCAGCTGTGCTAACATAATTGCAAAAGGGTTTTCTAATGATCAATTAGCCTCCCGGAGACACCTGAAACCCCACCTCTTCAAGGAATACCTAGGATAGGATAAAGTAATCCTTCTCACCCCCCCCCTTAAATGATTTAGATGCACTATTGTAAAGTGGCTGTTCCACTGGATGTCATAAGGTGAATTCACCAATTTGTAAGTCGCTCTGGATAAGAGCGTCTGCCAAATGACTTAAATGTAAATGTAAATGTCTTTTAAACTGATAAACTTGGATGAGCTAACACAACGTGCCATTGAAACACAGGAGTGATGGTTGCTGATAATGGGCCTCTGTACGCCTATATTCCATAAAACATCTGCCATTTCCAGCTACAATAGTCATTTCCAACATTAACAATGTCTACACTGTATTTCTGATCAATTTGATGTTATTTTAATGGACAAAAACATTTGCTTTTCTTTAAAAAACAAGGACATTTCTAAGTGATCCCAAACTTTTGAACAGTAGTGTATGGACTGTCATCCTTGGCATAATTAGGTTATATTATATTCTACTCAACCCAAAGGCTTTATTTATGCCATTCAGACTGTCTTGAAGTCGATATAACCGGGTATGATAACTGAGGTTCATAGCTAGGTTCATACACTACGGCCTCACTCTGTGAGCTTGTGTGGCCTACCACTTTGTTGCTGAGCCGTAGTTTCTCCTAGACATTTCCACTTCACAATAACAGCACTTACATTGACCGGGGCAGCTCTAGCAGGGCAGAAATTTGACTAAATAACTTGTTGGAAAGGTGGCATCCTACGACGGTGCCACATTGAAAGTCACTGAGCTCTTCAGTAAGGTCATTCTACTGCCAGTATTTGTCTATGGAGATTGTATGGCTCTGTGCTCGATTTTATACACCTGTCAGCAGTAGGTGTGGCTGAAATAGCAGAATCCACTCATTTGAAGGGGTGTCCACGTACTTTTGTATATAAAGTGTATTTACAAACAAATACGTGACTAGCTCAACTGTTCTGAGGAACTACTGTAAGCTTCATAATATAAAATAATATGATAGGTGAAATGAAGAATGCAATCTTTTTTTCTCCTAACGTATTGAACGAGTTCATTGCATGCATTTATTTAAAAAGTAGCTACAAATATACTTAAATGTTTTGAAAAACTTTAAAAGAAATAGTTTCAACGGTATTGGCGGTTTTGAAAAACCATCCCGTTGTCAGGGATCAAGGTAAGGCTCAAGTGCAGACTGTGTGAAGTAACAATGTTTATTGTAACAACAGGGGCAAGCAAACAACAGGTTTAGGCAGGCAGGGGTCGATAGTCCAGAGGTGGAGCAGGCAGGGTCAGGGGTGCCGGTGATGAGGGCCGGGTCCAAGATGTCTTTAGCGGGAACTCAGCACCTCTCCTCTGGGCCATAACCCTCCCAGTCAACTGGAAACCCCTGCCCCGTGGTCGAACCCTCAGGAGGTGTCTCACCGTGTGCGCTGGCTGGCCATGGATGGCACGGGCGGAGGGATGGGCCTAGAAATAGAAGACAAGGGGCAGTCAGACATGGTTTTGACTCTAGACACAGAATAAGGAGAAAAAATACAAAGGGTACGGGGTAACAGAGGGCGAACGGCAAAGGAGCTAAGGATCTTGGAACGGGGGTGAAGGTCTCTGCTTCCGGGTGTGTAGCCACGGCACAATAGCAGCGTGCCAGAGCCTCAGGCTTGACCTTCTTGGATACCGGTCGGTACTGCGGAAGCGAAGTGGCACGGGCCTTACTGAACCCCTCCCAGTGGTCCTGGTACTCTGCGGAGCTGGCGGAGGGGTCCGGGGCAATTTCCAAGCCCCCAGGAAGACGCCCCGGTGCAGGCAGAGCTGACTTCAGGCAATGAGTGTTGCAGGACGGGCTCCAGCCCACGATGGCACCAGTAGCCCAGTCAATGGAGGGATTGTGTCGCTGGAGCCAAGAGAATACCAATTCCACAGGAAGTTGCAGAGATTCAACCAGCAGGAATTGGATCGTCTCACTGTGGTTCCCCGATACTCGTAGGTTGACGGTGGTGGTCTGGTGGGTGACCCAGCCTATAGAGCGCCCGTCCAGCGCTCTAACACCCATGGGAATGGAGAGGGATTGAGTGGGGATGCCCAGTTCGGACACCAGGTTAACGTCCATGAGACTCACTTCGGCCCCCGAGTCGATAAGTACCTGGAGAGACTTGGACTGGTCACCCCACAGCAGGGTGGCATGGAGAGGGGGGCGAGTAGGGGGAGAAGAACCACCAGTGTACTCACTCCAACGAATGAGCTAGGTCTCTTGAAGATACTGTAGACACAAAATGACTGGCAGTACCGCAATACAGACAATTCTGAGTTTCAAGTCTGCGTATGTGTTCTTCCCGAACTGCATCGGCTCGGGAAGAGGTGAATCGGCAGTCTCCTGAGGCTCTTGGAGGGACTCGGGTAAGCTTGAATCGTCTCGGGGACGTAGACACCGGGGATTTACGGAGTTCATCAGCTGCAAGTAACTGGAGTAACTTCAGGGCAGCCTCTCCCGGACACCGGAGCCTCAAACTTCCCAGCTCCGCCACGAATACCTCCAGACTGAGGCAGACGGCGGATTGTTGCTCCCACACTGCCGTGGCCCAGGCGAGTGCCCTCCCAGACATCAGCTTAATAATGTACGCCATCTTCGAGCGGTCCGAGGGGAATGAAGAAGGCTGCAGCTCAAAAACGAGGGAACTGGGAGAGAAAGGCCCGGCAGGTTCTGAAATCTCCATCGTAGTGCTCCGGGGGATGTAAAGGGTGTTCCCGGGAAACCAGGTTGATGGTGCTGCTACCAGCTGGGTTACAGAGGGGCCGGGAGGTTACCGTCGTGGTAGGCTGCCTAGTAGGCAACCCCCGGAATTGCTCCCGCAATGCCTTCCATCAGACCGCGAAGCAAATCCTTGTGCCTACCAATGGTGGCTCCTTGGGAGGAGATGGCATTATGGAGCTGGTCCAAGTCTGCTGGGTCAGTCATGGCCAGTTCGTGCTATCAGGTATCAAGGCAAGACCCAAGTGTAGACTGTGTGAAGTAACAATGTTTATTGTAACAACAGGGGCAGGCAAACTACAGGTCAAGGCAGGCAGGGGTTGATAGTCCAGAGTAGGAGTAAAGGTACAGGACGGCAGGCAGGCTCTGGGTCAGGGAAGGCAGAGTGGTCAGGTGGGCGGGTACAGGGTTAGGACAGGCACGAAAAGAGAGGCTGGGTAAAGACAGGAGCTGACAGGACAAACGCTGGTAAACTTGACAAACAAGACGAACCGGTACAGACAGACAGAAAACACTTGCAATAGCCCATTCCGCTGTGATTCATATACATACGCCTACATGTTAATTAGGAACTGGGCGAAGACATGCCCAGTTGAGTGAAGGGACAAATTCCCATGAACCAGTTTGGCAGCTTGGTGTCCAATAAATACCTGTATCTGTCAGTATCCCTCCCGTAGGATTATCTTTACACTACAGTACACAGTGTTTGCATGTTAGCCTGACTGTCTGTCTGCCTGTCCGTTAGTCTGCTTGGTGCTATTTATATGCACTGTGCTTTGGGGCTGGTGGTGGTGTACTATGTCAGGCAGCTGTGGGAATGTTCTGTAGTGGCACAGAATGGAACTGCCTGAACCAGGCTTAGAATAGAGGATTGGGACATATTGGAAATTGGAATTAAAAACTGTGGAATTAAAGCATCACTGGTTCTAGTTCTAGATTTCTAGAACCCTGGTCTATGTTAATTGGGTACTCTGTTGAGCAGTCTGCTGGATTTACTTCCAAGCTCCAGATGGGTGACATCATCACCTGTGCCATCGTCGCCTAGCAGCAGGAGCAGTGCTGAAAGCCAGGTAGGGGCTTCGTTGGTTGGTTTGATGGTGCCAGCACCAAAGGATACTTCGGGATTTTGGCAATGAGGCCCTTTATCATCTTCCCCAGAGTCAGATGAACTCATTGATACCATTTGTATGTATGCAGTATGAAGGAAGTTGGAGGTAGTTTTGTGAACCAATGCTAGTTAGCATTAGCGCAATGACTGGAAGTATGGGTATCTGCTAGCATGCTACCACAATTGCTTGAAGACTATGGGTATCTGATACCCATATAATTCCAGTCATTGCAGCAGATACCCATAGTCTTCCAGTCATTGCAGCAGATACCCATAGAATTCCAGTCATTGCAGCAGATACCCATAGAATTCCAGTCATTGCAGCAGATACTCATAATTTTCCAGTCATTGTGCTAATACTAGTTAGCATCTTCCTTCAAACTGCACGCAGAGACAAAAATGGTATCCATGAGTTCATCTGACTCTAGTGAAGCAGATGAAAGGACCTCATTGCCGAGATCCCGAAGTATCCCTTTAATAATAACAAGGGATAGTGTGAATACACATTTCATGTGCACAGCTCTAGTGACCAAATTGATACAGTTGTTGCATTATTGAAGTGTGACAGTTTTACACACGTGTACGCCAGTGGCGGTCAGTGTCATTTATGATGAGGGAGGACAATTTTTTTTCATGAGCATGGCCTTATTTCTATTACAGCATTCACCCAGTTCAATGTAACATTTATGGTTTAGGCTACTACATGATACTTGAATTTTCCCTATACCCATCATGAGGTTGCTTCAAATCAAATCAAATTTGATTTGTCACATGCGCCAAATACAAAAGTTGAAATGTCCTCACCTTACAGTGAAATGCGTACTTACAAGCCCTTAACCAACAATGCAGTTCAAGAAATAGAGTTAAGAAAATATTTACTAAATACATTTGTGAAAATGAATAAATAAAATCATGAAGTATCAAGAAAATTAGATAACAATAACGAGGTCGGAAGTTTACATACACTTAGGGTGGAGTCATTAAAACTTGTTTTTCAACCACTCCACAAATTTCTTGTTAACAAACTATAGTTTTGGCAAGTCGGTTAGGACATTTACTTTGTGCATGACACAAGTAATTTTTCCAACAATTGTTTACAGACAGATTATTTCACTTGTAATTCACTGTATCACAATTCCAGTGGGTCAGAAATGTACATACACTAAGTTGACTGTTTCTTTAAACAGCTTGCAAATTTTCAGAAAATTATGTCATGGCTTTAGAAGCTTCTGATAGGCTAATTGACGTAATTTGAGTCAATTGGAGGTGTACCTGTGGATGTATTTCAAGGCCTACCTTCAAACTCAGTATCTCTTTGCTTGACATCATGGGAAAATCAAAAGAAATCAGCCACGACCTCAGAAAAAAATGGTTCACCCTTGGGAGCAATTTCCAAACGCCTGAAGGTACCACAGTCATCTGTACGAACAATAGTACGCAAGTATAAACACCATGGGACGACGTAGCCGTCATACCGCTCAGGAAGGAGACGCGTTCTGTCTCCTAGAGATGAACGTACTTTGGTGTGAAAAGTGCAAATCAATCCCAGAACAACAGCAAAGGACCTTGTGAAGATGCTGGAGGAAACGGGTACAAAAGTATCTATATCCACAGTAAAAACGAGTCCTATATCGACATAACCTGAAAGGCCGCTTAGCAAGGAAGAAGCCACTGCTCCAAAACCGCAATGAAAAAGCCAGACTACGGTTTGCACATGGGGACAGAGATTGTACTTTTTGGAGAAATGTCCTCTGATTTGATGAAACAGAAATAGAACTGTTTGGCCATAATGACCATCGTTATGTTTGGAAGAAAAAGGGGGAGGCTTGCAAGCCGAAGAACACCATCCTATCCGTGAAGCATGGGGTGGCAGCATCATGTTGTAGGGGTGCTTTGCTGCAGGAGGGACTGGTGCACTTCACAAAATAGATGGCTTCATGAGGAAGGAAAATTATGTGGACATATTGAAGCAACGTCTCAAGACATCAGTCAGGAAGTTAAAGCTTGGTCGCAAATGGGTCTTCCAAATGGACAATGACCCCAAGCATTCTTCCAAAGTTGTGGCAAAATGGCTTAAGGACAGCAAAGTCTCGGTATTGGAGTGGCCATCACAAAGCCTTGACCTCAATCCCATGGAACATTTGTGGGCAGAAATGAAAAAGCATGTGCGAACAAGGAGGCCTACAAACCTGACAGAGCTGGTGTAATTGAGTCAGGAGGAATGGGCCAAAATTCACCCAATTTATTGTGGGAAGCTTGTGGAAGGCTAACCAAAATGTTTGGCCCAAGTTAAGTAATTTAAAGGCAATGCTACCAAATACTAATTGAGTGTATGTAAACTTCTGACCCACAGGGATTGAGATGAATGAAATACAAGCTGAAATAAATCATTCAACTATTAATCTGACATTTCACATTTTTAAAATAACGTGGTGATCATAGCTGACCTAAGACAGGGAATTTTTACTTGGATTAAATGTCAGGAATTGTGAAAAACTGAGTTGAAATGTATTTGGCTAAGGTGTATGTAAACTTCTGACTTCAACTGTAGGTATTCCTTTTGTCCAGGTGGGTAAGGTCAGTGTGTATTGCGTTTGAGATTGCATCATCTGTGGATCCTTTGGAGTGGTATGTGAATTGAAGTGGGTCTAGTGTTTCTGGCATGATGGTGTTGATGTTAGCCATGACCAGCCTTTCAAAGCGGTTCATGGCTACCGGCGTGAGGGTGGTAATCATTTAGGCAGGTTACCTTTGCTTTCTTGGGCACAGGGACTATGGTGGTCTGAAACATGTAGGTATTACAGACTCGGTCAGGGAGAGGTTGAAAGTGTCAATGAAGACACTTGCCAGTTGGTCCGCGCATGCTTTGAGCACACGTCCTGGTAATCCGTCTTGCCCTGTGGCTTTGTGAATATTGACCTGTCTGGTAGGCTTGCGTCACTGGGCAGCTCGCAGCTGGGTTTCCCTTTGTAGTCCGTAATATTTGACAAGCCCTGCCACATCCGACGGGCATCAGAGCTGGTGTAGTAGGATTCTGCATCGGTTTGTGGTGTAAAATTGACGGCTACGAATAATATAGATGAGTACTCTCTTGGGAGATAGTGTGGTCTACAGCTTATCATGAGGTATTCTACCTCAGGCGAGCAATACCTCGAGACTTCTTTGATATTAGACATCGCGCGTCAGCAGTTATTGACAAAAAGACACACACCCCTGCCACTCGTCTTACCAGACGTAGCTGCTCTTTCCTGCCGATGCACCGAGAAGCCAGCCAGATCTATATTATCCGTTTCGTCATTCAGCCACGTCTCAGTGAAACATAAGATATTGCAGTTTTTAATGTCCCATTGGTAGGATAGTCTTAATAAACCTAGCCTATGAATGAAAGTTTACAATGTAGGTGCAAACAGGTCGAAATAAAAATTTGAGATGACAGACAGTGACACATTCAATACTGCCTTGCACATTCTTGCCTGCATCTAACTTATCTAGAGAATAATCAGTAGTCAAACAGTTGCAAATGAGAGTTTCTATTGGACAAATTCAGGTATTTTTAACCCCGTTTCATTTGGTTCTGTTTGAGAAAAGTTTTTCAACAGAGTCGGCGGATTGAATACACCCCTGATCACACATAAACACAGTTCACTTTCATAGCAGCCACATAGCAGCCACATTGTATTCCTTCTTTCATCTATGCACTCTTCTCTTCTCACCTTTTCCCTTTGTTTGTGGATTTCAATGAACAACACATCAGCTGTATGTGAGAAGGCGAAAAAAACTTCCCAAACCGAGTCATAACTGCTACACACAGCCACATAGCTAATAGAACTAATGTGTTAGTTAACCCGCTACAATCATGCAGTAACATTACAGTGTATAGTCAGTTACACCGGCAGTTACACCAGTGGGACCCGGGGCAGTAAATTAATAAAAACCTAAATCTTACCTAGACTTGGAAGAGTTACAGTGTTGTATAGTCATAGCCAGCTAGCTAACATAGCATCACTCTGTTTGAGTAACTAAACTAGCCAGCTGCATTTTGCTAGTTATGTAAGTAAGTGAAAGTGAAAAAAAATGACAATCTCTCTCTCTTGCTTCTCCTTCATTTTTGAAAAACGGTGTTTAACAATTGTCCTTCTCTTTTTGAGTCAACTACTCATCACATTTTATGAATTGCAGTGCTAGCTAGCTGTAGCTTATGCATCCAGTATTAGATTCATTCTCTGATCCTATGATTGGGTGGACAACATGTTGCAAGAGCTCTGATAGTTTGGAGGACATCCTCTGGAAGTTGCCATAATTAATTGCCATAATTACTGTGTAAGCCTATGGAACGGGGTGAGGACGGAAGCTAGCTGTCCTCCGGCTACACCATGGTGCTACCCTCCAGAGTGCTGTTGAGACTACTGTAGACCTTCATTGCAAAACAGTGTGTTTTAATCAATTATTTGGTGACGTGAATATATTTAGTATAGTTTTATCTAAAAAGGAAAATATTTTCAATGTTTTACCATTTGTATTTTTATGAGGAGCTTCCACTGGTGTACTGCTACATGATACATAGCTATGGACCCTCAGATGAAATCTCACAAATGGTTTCATATCCTGTCTGGGAGAGAGAAAGAGGGAGAAAGTGTTTGTGGAAAGAGAAAGAAGAGAGAGTCAGTCTCAGTACTGGTTTCACTGACATGTTTATGGTGGTTGCTAATGCCATGTTCTGGCTTTTTCTCTCTCCCGTGCTGTGGCTTTTGCTTTCACAACATTTGATTTTAGTAGTACTTCAGTGTGGTGTATGTCTGTACAAACGCTGTTCTTTTTCTATGCTAGATTGGGTTTTCCTCAACTCATTTTTTGATGATTGTGCACTAACACCTATATTAATTAGTTATGCATGGTAAGCAGCAAATTGACTGTATAGCGTTCAATACAGATCAATATTGGCGTAGCACTACAGTACTGATATGCTACTGTATACCACATCCTTTTATTCTTCATTCATTAATACATATTAGGCCGAGTACTAATATTATGCATCAGACCGACCGGCACACCTTTCAACAGGCTCTGCCAGCCTGGCCTGATCACTGCATTCTTACGCATTATCGCTCCACCCTCTGCCCCCCCCCCCCAGTCGTCTCCCCTAACAACCAACCAACCAGGCTTGCAATTCGTCGTGCGATGACATCACCGGCTCCTTAGCAGTCAGCTGCTGCAGTGGAGAGGGAGGGGAAGAGAGCGAGAGAGAGAGAGGGAATTAGGGAAGGAGGAGAAAGACGAAGGGGGGGGAAGAAAGACAGAGGGAGCTCAGCTTGTCTCTCACACACACACACACACACACACAGCAAGTCTCTCCGAGGCTGTTCGAAACACGGAGGCTGCTCCCGGATAAGCTGTTAGCCTAGCGACGAGGAGCTAACACTTGGTGAGACAGCTAAATTAGTTTAGCGACCGACTGTCAGTCAACCATGGATGATATCTCAACCGAGGCCGACCCCTATCTACCCTACGACGGGGGAGGGGATACCATCGCACTGCAGGAGCTGCCAAAAAGAGGTACGCCATGATCCCCCTCCCCTTCCTTTGAATGGAGTTTGGAGGTTCGGTCTGTTTGTCCATCTGGCTACAGTTACAGTCATGGCGCTGGATAATCTAATGCTGTAGCGCCCTACTGTTGTTATAATAGACTAAAATGGTGTGGAGTTGATGGCTTAGGTCAGACGGGAGGACTGTCATGGTGAACGTGTTATCTAGCTAGCTGCCATTCTGCGACCATTCACCTGCTCGTCGATGATTAACCTTGACACCCACAATCAATGTGTCTGTCTCTCTCTCTGTGTGTGTGTGTGTGTGTGTGTGTGTGTGTGTGTGTGTGTGTGTGTGTGTGTGTGTGTGTGTGTGTGTGTGTGTGTGTGTGTGTGTGTCATATCTGAGTGGTGAATTAGCAGGGTGTGTATTCTCTGGGTTTAGCTGAGCTCGTAGAATCAATACATGGCCGAGGAGGAGCAATGTGTACTGCCTCTATCTTTATTCTCTTAGAATAAGCTGTTTGATGTGTGTGCGTGTGCGTAGGAACACCTCTTCAACAGCTTCCAGATGTTACTCAGCGTGGTGCTGATCCATTTAACATGCAACAGTGTTTCAGTGACAGGGAGGAGGACCTGTTGGGTTGATCTGTGTTGTTCTCTGCCAGATCTCACCAGTCAGTACACCTCCTTCTGCACTGTCACGCACGCACACACACTAACATCTATAAAAGCATCTGCTATCCTCATTGCCTTTACAAAACCTATACATTTTCAACAGGATTCAATTATTTATTCAGTGTTATGTGGCTATATCCTGGGTCCTTCTTTCACAGTTAGCTAATATGTTGTGTAATCGTCCCTAAGGCCTAAGCTATTCATGGCCCCAGCACTGAATAATATGCTTTCCTTTAACATAACCTACTACATCACAAGGTTGACTGATTTGATTCAGCTGAAAAGAGAAGAACACGACCTAACATCAGTCCTATTCCATCCACTTCCAGTTTGCGGTTGAGCTCCTTCGTGTGTGTGTGTACATTTCCCTCTCTTTCTTATCTTTATTTTTTTTCTTCCGAATGGAGGTTGGAAGTTTGGTTGTGTCTGTCCTTCTGGCTACAGTTACAGTCATGGCACTGGATAACCGAATGCTGTAGCTCCCTGCTGTTGTTATAATAGACTAAAATGGTGTGGAGCTTATGACTGAGGTCAGACGGGAGGACTGTCGTTGTGAACGTGTGTTCGTGGACGACAATGTTATCTAGCTGGCTGTCATCCTGCGACCATTCACCTGCTCGTCGATGATTAACCTTGGCACCCACTATCAGTGTGTCTGTGTGTGTCTTATCTGCGTGGTGAATTAGCAGGGTGTGTATTCTCTGGGTTTAGCTGAGCTCGTAGAATCAATAAATGGCCGAGGAGGAGCAATGTGTGCCACTGCCTCCATCTTTATTCTCTTAGAATAAGCTGTTAAGTGTGTGTGTGTGTGTGTGTGTGTAGGAACACCACTATAACAGCTTCCAGATGTTACTCAGCGTGGTGCTGATCCATTTAACATGCAACAGTGTTTCGGTGACAGGGAGGAGGACCTGTTGGACAGATCGGTAGTGATGTCTCACTAGTCCATACATCTCATTCTACACAGTCACAAATAAAATCAAAATCAAATCAAATTTTATTTGTCACATACACATGGTTAGCAGATGTTAATGCGAGTGTAGCGAAATGCTTGTGCTTCTAGTTCCGACAATGCAGTAATAACCAACAAGTAATCTAACTAACAATTCCTAATCTACTGTCTTATACACAGTGTAAGGGGATAAAGAATATGTACATAAGGATATATGAATGAGTGATGTTACAGAGCAGCATAGGCAAGATACAGTAGATGGTATCGAGTACAGTATATACATGTGAGATGAGTATGTAAACAAAGTGGCATAGTTAAAGTGGCTAGTGATACATTACATAAGGATGCAGTCGATGATATAGAGTACAGTATATACGTATGCATATGAGATGAATAATGTAGGGTAAGTAACATTATATAAGGTAGCATTGTTTAAAGTGGCTAGTGATATATTTACAACATTTCCCATCAATTCCCATTATTAAAGTGGCTGGAGTTGAGTCAGTGTCAGTGTGTAGGCAGCAGACACTCAATGTTAGTGGTGGCTGTTTAACAGTCTGATGGCCTTGAGATAGAAGCTGTTTTTCAGTCTCTCGGTCTCAGCTTTGATGCACCTGTACTGACCTCGCCTTCTGGATGATAGCGGGGTGAACAGGCAGTGGCTCGGGTGGTAGATGTCCTTGATGATCTTTATGGCCTTCCTGTAACATCGGGTGGCGTAGGTGTCCTGGAGGGCAGGTAGTTTGCCCCCGATGATGCGTTGTGCAGACCTCACTACCCTCTGGAGAGCCTTACGGTTGAGGGCGGAGCAGTTGCCGTACCAGGCGGTGATACAGCCCGCCAGGATGCTCTCGATTGTGCCTCTGTAGAAGTTTGTGAGTGCTTTTGGTGACAAGCCGAATTTCTTCAGCCTCCTGAGCATCTTCACGATGCTGTCTGTGTGAGTGGACCAATTCAGTTTGTCTGTGATGTGTATGCCGAGGAACTTAAAACTTGCTACTCTCTCCACTACTGTTCCATCGATGTGGATAGGGGGGTGTTCCCTCTGCTGTTTCCTGAAGTCCACAATCATCTCCTTAGTTTTGTTGACGTTGAGTGTGAGGTTATTTTCCTGACACCACACTCCGAGGGCCCTCACCTCCTCCCTGTAGGCCGTCTCGTCGTTGTTGGTAATCAAGCCTACCACTGTTGTGTCGTCCGCAAACTTGATGATTGAGTTGGAGGCGTGCGTGGCCACGCAGTCGTGGGTGAACAGGGAGTACAGGAGAGGGCTCAGAACGCACCCTTGTGGGGCCCCAGTGTTGAGGATCATATGAACACACAAACTGTAACATCTATAAAGCATCTGCTATCCTCATTACCTGTACAAAACCTATACATTTTCAACAGGATTCAGTGTTATGTGGCTATATCCCGGGTCCTTCTTTCACAGTTAGCTAATATGTTGTGTAATCGTCCCTAAGGCCTAAGCTATTCATGGCCCCGCACTGAATAATATGCTTTCCTTTAACATAACCTACTACATCACAAGGGTGACTGATTTGATTCAGCTAAAAAGACAAGAAAACGTTCTAACATCAGTCCTATTCCATCCACTTTCAGTTTACGTTTGAGTTTCTTAGGGTGTGTGTGTGTTAGTTAGGGTACGTCCCTGTCTGTAAATCTGAGATAATGGTGTGTGCGCGCGCGTATTCCTCTTGTTCATTAGATTCCCATGTTAAATGGCCAGACACAATACACTGCCAAAGGATCCCCTCTCTCTCTCCTCTCGTGCTTGCTCGCTCTCTCTGCTCTCTCTGCTCTCCTCTCTCTGCTCTCTCTGCTCTCTCTGCTCTCCTCTCTCTGCTCTCTCTGCTCTCCTCTCGCTCTCTCTGCTCTCCTCTCGCTCTCTCTGTTCTCCTCTCGCTCTCTTTGCTCTCCTCGTTCTCTGCTCTCCTCTCGCCCTCTCCTCTCGCCCTCTCGTTCTCCTCTCGCCCTCTCGTTCTCCCTCTCCTCTTGCTCTCCCTCTCCCTTTGCTCTCCCTCTCCGCTCGCTCTCCCTCTCCGCTCGCTCTCCCTCTCCGCTCGCTCTCCCTCTCCGCTCGCTCTCCCTCTCCGCTCGCTCTCCCTCTCCGCTCGCTCGCCCTCTCGCTCGCGCTCTCCGCTCGCTCGCGCTCTCCGCTCGCTCGTCCTCTCCGCTCGCTCGTCCTCTCCGCTCGCTCGTCTTCTCCGCTCGCTCGTCCTCTCCGCTCGCTCGTCCTCTCCGCTCGCTCGTCCTCTCCGCTCGCTCGCCCTCTCTTCTCGCTCTCCCTCTCCTCTCTTGCTCTCCCTCTCCTCTCTTGCTCTCCCTCTCCTCTCCCTCTCCTCTCTTGCTCTCCCTCTCCTCTCTTGCTCTCCCTCTCCTCTCGCTCGCCCTCTCCGCTCGCTCGCCCTCTCCGCTCGCTCGCCCTCTCCGCTCGCTCGCCCTCTCCTCTCTTGCTCTCTCTCGCTCACTCTCTTCTGTTGTATTGTGTAATCTGTGGTCAATACATTGAATTAAATAAAAATATGGTTTTAAAAAAGAAAAATAATGGCTAATAAATATAAATACACTATGTATTACAGTCAGTTATATACAATGTAAATACTTCAGGAATTAATGGTCACGGGATGGCAATCATATACATATCTGGCAGTAATATTTACGGTTTCTCCCTCACCCAGAATAATTTCCAGCTTTATGTTATTTTTAAATGCACAGAATTTGGGAATTGATTGAGATATTGTCTTGAAAAAAATATTATCTTATTTGGGAGTATTTCTCACAGTAGAGGAAAATTGCATCTCTGTCTCCACTTCCTCTGTCGTGCAGTGACCACACAGACCCTCCTCTTTGAGTAGCCATCTCTTTTTGTCTCTCCCTGTTTCTATAGCCAATTGGTGGTCGCTGAGCCTGTATTTGTTCAGGATCTGTCTCTGTTTTGTATCCCTGACAGAATAGAGAGATTCTGCCAATTTGTATTCTCTGTTGAGGGCCAAATAGCAATTTAGTTTATTCAGAGTTTTAATTTTTATATGAGGATTTAATTTCTGTAACAATTTAATTGATGTCCCTGTGTGTTTTGGATAATAAGGTTGTTTAGTGTTTTCAACAGCTGACGGGAATCTTTTCAGGGTTCAGCTCTTGGATTTCCAGTGCTTTGAATTGTAAGATTGTTCTTTTTAATTGTTCTTTTCTTTATATTTACAATTAAAGGGAATCGTCCGAGTTCCGCTCTGCATGCTAAAGCAGCCTTCTTTTGGATATTTAGGATAATTCTACGGAATTCTGTATATAGATTTTCTATTGGGTTTTTCTCCCAATGCTTATAATCTTAATTATAGGTTGAAACCCAAACCTCGCTTCCATCTTGTGGTTAAATTACACTAACATTTTGCACGATATTTGGATGGGAATATTTACTTTTTATGGAGTAGTGCATTCACTGCCAGACCAAATCCACCAGAGACACATTTTTGTATTGTCCCAGGTAGTTGTACCACTGGCCATGTTCAACCATGGTATTTCCTCATTTGAAGGAGTGTCGACTGCTCTGATTCTTGCCATTTTTTTCCCCCTTTATCTCTATTCTCTCGCTCTCTCTCTACTCTCTTGCTATTCTCACTCTGCACTCTCTATTTGCTCTCTCTCTGCTCTCTCACTTTTCTCTCTCTCCCTCTCAACCTGCCTTTCGGCCACATGATATTCCCTTAGCAGCACCGGTGCAGGCCAGGGTTAGTGTTGGCTTACTGGTCTCCAGCCCCAGTCAGTCCTGTTGCTAAGCTCAAGCGCCTTGATCTGATTTGTAGGGCTGGAGTAGCCTGATACTGCATTAATGCACAGGAATCTCCTGTGTGTACTAAGCCCTCGCACTGAATGGTCACACTTTATTGGCATGTAGTACCTGAACACACAAGGTGTGTGCGCATGTGTGTGTCGTGAACTCGTTGATCCATGTTGTGGTTGAATCAGTCCCTGCAGGCTTCTGTTTCCACAGTGTCATCATTCAGCTGGATGCTGTGTGTCAGCCTACTGTGTGACAATCTACAGTAAAACCTTCCAAACCATCGACTCCTCCACATAATGACGCAATTGATATACATTATGTGTCTGTCTGTGTCTATAATCTTACTATCAAGAGGAGCAACCTGTTATTACGGTCCCAAAGACCAATTCACTGTCCGCCTCTATCTAATTCAGACCTCACCCACACTACGCACCTACCTGGCTACCCCAGTACCAGCTCTATGCACTGTGGTTAGAAACCCCACCTCCACATAGAGTCCAGTCATCATTTCTGACTCATCATCAAATCAAATTTTATTAGTCACATGTGCCGAATACAACCGTAGAGTGGAATGCTTACTTACGAGCCCCTAACCGACAGTGCAGTTTCAACAAATACGGAGAAGAATAAGAGAAAAGTAACAAGTAATTAAAGAGGAGCAGTAAAAAAAATAACAATAAATACAGGGGGTGCCGGTACAGAGTCAATGTGTGGGGGCACTGGTTAGTTGAGGTAGTATGTACATGTAGGTAGAGTGAAAGTGACTGCATAGATGATAACAGAGTGGCAGTGGTGTGGAGAGAAGGGGGGGTGAATAGTCTGGCTAGCCATTTGACTAGATGTTCAGGAGTTTTATGGCTTGGGGGTAGAAGCTGTTTAGAAGCCTCTTGGACATAGACTTGGTGCTCCGGTACCGCTTGCCGTGTGGTAGCAGAGAGAAGTCTATGACGAGGGTGGCTGGAGTCTTTGATCATTTTCAGGGCCTTCCTCTGACACCACCTGGTATAGAGGCCCTGGATGGCAGGAAGCTTGGCCCCAGTGATGTACTTACTGGGCCTTCGCACTAGAGGTCGACCAATTAATCGGAATGACCGATTAATTAGGGCAGATTTCAAGTTTTCATAACAATCGGAAATCTGTCTTTTTTTTACACCTTTATTTAACCTTTTATTTAACTAGGCAAGTCAGTTAAGAACACATTCTTATTTTCATTGACGGCCTAGGAACGGTGGGTTAACTGCCTTGTTCAGAGGCAGAACGACAGATGTTTACCTTGTTGGGGGATTCAATCTTGCAACCTTACAGTTAACTAGTCCAACTCTCTAACCACCTGCTTTACATTGCACTCCACGAGGAGCCTGCCTGTTACGAGAATGCAGTAAGAAGCCAAGGTAAGTTGCTAGCTAGCATTAAACTTATCTTATAAAAAACAATCAATCAATCATAGTCACTAGTTAACTACACATGGTTGATGATATTACTAGTTTATCTAGCGTGTATTTCTGTGTGTTATTATGTTATAACTAAGTCTATGATTTGATAGAGCAGTCTGACTGAGCGATGGTAGGCACCAGCAGGCTCGTAAACATTCATTCAAACAGCACTTTTGTGCGTTTGACAGCAGCTCTTCGCAATGCTTCAAGCATTGAGCTATTTATGACTTCAAGCCTATCAACTCCCGAGATTAGGCTGGTGTAACCGATGTGAAGTGGCTAGCTAGTTAGCGTGGTGCGCGCTAATAGCGTTTCAAATGTCACTCGCTCTGAGACTTGAAGTGGTTGTTCCCCTTGCTCCGCATGGGTAACGCTGCTTCGAGGGTGGCTGTTGTCGATGTGTTGCTGGTTTGAGCCCAGGTAGGGGCGAGGAGAGGGACGGAAACTATACTGTTACACTGGTAATACTAAAGTGCCTATAAGAACATCGAAGTCAAAGGTATATGAAATACAAATCGTATAGAGAGAAATAGTCCTATAATTCCTATAATAACTACAACCTAAAACTTCTTACCTGGGAATATTGAAGACTCATGTGAAAAGGAACCATCAGCTTTCATATGTTCTCATGTTCTGAGCAAGGAACTTAAATGTAAAAAAAGATAACATGGCACATATTGAACTTTTTACTTTCTTCTCCAACACTGTTTTTGCATTATTTAAACCAAATTGAACATGTTTCATTATTTATTTGAGGCTAAATTGATTTTATTAATGTATTATATTAAGTTAAAACAAGTGTTCATTCAGTATTGTAATTGTCATTATTACAAATAAATGTAAAAAAAAAAAAATCGTCAGGTTAAACGGTATCGGCTTTTTATGGTCCTCCAATAATCGGTATCGGAGTTGAAAAATCATAATCGGTCAACCACTAGTTCGCACTACCCCTTGAAGAACCTTGCGGTCGGAGACCGAGCAGTTGCCATACCAGGCAGTGATGCAACCAGTCAGGATGCTCTCGATGGTGCAGCTGTAGAACCTTTTTGAGGATCTGAGGACCCATGCCAAATCTTTTCTCCTGAGGGGGAATAGGTTTTGTCGTGCCCGCTTCACGACTGTCATGGTGTGCTTGGACCATTTTAGTTTGCTGGTGATGTGGACACCAAGGAACTTGAAGTTCTCAACCTGCTCCACTGCAGCCCCGTCGATAAGAATGTGGGCGTGCTCGGTCCTCTCCTCCTCCTTCTCCGGTTCCCCCTCCTCCGCCGCCGCCTCCTCCCCCCTGCCAGCACAGACTGTGGGTCACTCACAAATCAGGTTGGTTGGAAGGTTACAATATCAAACTGGCTTACTGCTTCTGGCTGGGTGAGACTGGAGGTGTCCCAAATGGCACCCTATTCCCTACAACAGTGCACTACTTTTGACGAGAGCCCTGTCAAAAATAGTGCAGTATATAGGGAAGTAGGGTGCCATTTGGGATACAACCACAGTCTCACCCAACCAGAAGCGAAAAAAGCACAACTGGCAGTCAGCCAGTTCGATGTTGTCACTTTCAACAAACCTGATTTGTGAGTTGCGTTTGGGGCTGCGTTTTTAGCTGACTCTACAAGAACAAATTATTTCCCATTGGTCTTCCTCAGGAAGGGAAACACTGCCAGATGAAAGCCATTCACCTACTGTAGTTATCCCTGCTCAATGGGAGCCTGCCTAGACCTACTTCTCTCCTACACGTATAGGTCCACATCAAAGGACTTGATATAGCCCAATGCGTTCATATTTCAAAGGCTTGGCTCGGGCCTTTTGAAACGAGGCTTTAAAGCATGGAACACACCGAGAATCTCATCGCTGATAGTCTGCCGATATGTACTTATCACAGTGGGGAAGCCATTCCTTCTCTTGCTAGAACAAAAGCGGTACCTGCTGCGTGCCAACCCGGTAGTGACGAACCTACCGATTTGTACTTGTGGAATTGCAATGCCTATCAGTGTCCAACATCTTGACTATGAGCCAATCAGCGAGCAGGAACCAACACATTTTTGTTGTTGAAAAGGGCATTTTCTCTGTACAAGTCGGTCACACTTCATATGCAATGTAAGCTATGCAACGTTAGCTAGATACGTGCACAGACGCAATGCACATAACAGTGAATACTTCCTCCAAGCTTGCTAACAACTGATTAAATCACAATGAATTAGCTAGTGTCCATGAAACAGCTGCCTATATTAGCTACTGAGTTAGTGCAGTGACCAAGATAGCCATGTTGTGCTAGCTAGGTAATGTGCTAAACATTTGGCTATGGGCTGGCACAGGCAGTATGGGATTATGGAGAATTAATTAAATAGTTTCTTCTAGACTTGAGCGGTATCCAGGTTTTCATATTGTCATATCGTACTTTTTCTCATACCGGGATTTACGGTATTACCGGTATAGCACACAAGTTGGCTTTAAATACGAAGAGAAAAGCCCATTGGGCCTCTATTACCAGAATGCTAACAAACTAATAGTGAAATCACAGACGCTGTTAACTAAATGCTAACGAGCGAAAACTAAACTCATTTCAAGACAGGCAAATCCAGCTCATAAAGTTAAACAAGCATAGCTAGCAGTTACCGAATGTCATTTTCTGTGAGTGTGAACATTTACAAGCGAAAGTGAACAAGATAAATTGTGCAAATGAACAAAGTTGTGAAGCATGTTTTTCTGAAGGAAGAGCACGAATCGATTCTGGTGGAAAAAAACCTAAACTGACTTGCCTAGTTAAATTTTTAAAAAGATTGGAGAAGAATGGAGGAGGTGAAAAAACACTAGTAGGAAGCACAGGAAAAAATGGCAGCGGTACAGAACTCATCCAGAGCTCTTTGACTTCTGGCAGAAAGCCATTATAAGATACTTTTGGTCATGTAGTGTATGTGGACACCTGCTCGTCGAACATCTCATTCCAAAATCATGAGCATTAATAGGGAGTTGATTCCCCCTTTGCTTCTATAACAGCCTCCACTCTTCTGGGATAATGTTGGAACATTGCTGTGGAGACTAGCTTCCATTCAGCCACGAGAGCATTAGTGAGGTCGTCACTGATGTTGGGCGATTAGGCCCGGCTCGCAGTCGCCGTTCCGATTCATCCCAATGGTGTTTGATGGGGTTGAGGTCAGGGCTCTGTGCAGGCCAGTCAAGTTCTTCCACACCGATCTCGATAAACCATTTCTGTATGGACCTCGCTTTGTGCACGGGCGCATTGTCATGCTGAAACAGGAAAGGGCCTTCCTCAAACTTTTGCTACAAAGTTGGAAGCACAGAATAGTCTAGAATGTCATTGTATGCTGCAGCGTTAAGATTTCCCTTCACTTGAACTACGGGGCCAAGCCCGAACCATGAATCACAGCCCCAGACCATTATTCCTCCTCCACCAAACTTTACAGTTGGCGCTATGCATTCGGGCAGGTAGCGTTTTCCTTTCATCTGCCAACCCCAGATTCGTCCATCGGACTGCCAGATGGTGAAGCATGATTAATCACTCCAGAGAACGCGTTTCCACTGCTACAGAGTCCAATGGCGGCAAGCTTTACACCACTCTAGCCAACGTTTGGCATTGCGCGTGGTGATCTTAGGCTTGTGTGGGGTTGCTCGGCCATAAAAACCCGTTTTAATGAAGCTCCCGACTAACAGTTATTGTGCTGACGTTGCTTCCAGAGGCAGTTTGGAACTCGGTAGTGAGTGATGCAAAGGTGCATCCTATGACAGTGCCACGTTGAAAGTGAGTATGGCCATTCTACTGCCAATGTCTATGGTGGTCGCATGGCTCTGTGCTTGATTTTATACACCTGTCAGCAACGGGTGTGGCTGAAATGGTCAAATCCACTCATTTGAAGGCGTGTCCACATACTTTTGCCTATATATAGTGTGTCTGATGGTAACCATTTAGTAATGAATTTCATGAAGTGTGACTTCACCTCGTGCGTGTTGCACAACAGAGACTTGTCGATTAGATATAGATCGCTATGGACTCATCAGCTCGCTTTGTCCCTTTGTGCTATTTGCAAACAAACACTTGACTGGCTCAACTGTTCTGGGGAACTACGGTAAGCTTAATATTTGAAAATAATGTGACAGGTGAAATGAAGAACGCAATCTGCTTTATCTCCTAAGGTATTACACAAGTTGACTGCAGGTAATAACTTCAAGTAGCTACAAATATTAAAATGTATTGAAAAACTTCAAAGAAATAGCTCTGGCAGTATTGAAAACCCATCCTGTGGCTTTTTTCAAATACCCCGGTATACGGTATTCCGCTTAAGCCTACATTCTTCATCTTGCTAGATAGTTATCTAGCTGTGGCCATCTGGTTAGTGTCGACAAGGGCTTTCACAAAATAACAACATTAGCACAGATCGCTTGGAATCTAGACCATAAGAAATATGCACTGAGATGCATTGCCAAACAAAGCTACTGCCACCGTCTGGTTTGGAGTGTTTTAACAAGACTGAGTGGCAGATGACTTCCAAGGTATTTTCTGTGTGAACACATGGCAGGCAAACATTTGACAATCCTACCAGTGTCTTGAGTTTTAACCGGTACGGTGGTGTCTAAGGTTCCTCACAAATTTTTCTACCCCTGTGTAGTGAAAATAAAAATTGGTTATGCTTATGTCTATATGTACAGTTGAAGTCAAAAGTTTACATACACCTTAGACAAATACATTTAAACTCAGTTTTTCACAATTCCTGACATTTAATCATAGTAAAAGTCCCTGTCTTAGGTCAGTTAGGATCACCACTTTATTTTAAGAATGTGAAATGTCAGAACAATAGTAGAGTGATTTATTTAAGGTTTTATTACTTTCATCACATTTCCAGTGGGTCAGAGGTTTATTATACACTCAATTAGTATTTGGTAGCATTTCCTTTAAATTATTTAACTTGTGTCAAATGTTTCGGGTAGCCTTCCACAAGCTTCCCACAATAAGTTGGGGGAATTTTGGCCCATTCCTCCTGACAGAGCTGGTGTAACTGAGTCAGGTTTGTAGGCCTCCTTGCTCGCACATGCTTTTTCAGTTCTGCCCACACATTTTCTATAGAATTGAGGTCGGGGCTTTGTGAAGGCCACTCCAATACCTTGACTTTGTTGTCCTCAAACCATTTTGCCACAACTTTGGAGGTATGCTTGGGGTCATTGTCCATTTGGAAGACCCATTTGCGGCCAAGCTTTAACTTCCTGACTAATGTCTTGAGACGTTGCTTCAATATGTCCACATAACTTTCCTTCCTCATGAAGCCATCTATTTTGTGAAGTGCACCAGTCCCTTCTGCAGCAAAGCAGCCCCCACAACATGATGCTGCCACCCCCGTGCTTCACGGTTGGGATGGTGTTCTTTTCGACTTGCAAGTCGCCCCCCCCCCCCCCCCCCCCCTTTCCTCCAAACATAACGATGGTCATTATGGCCAAACAGTTCTATTTTTGTTTCATCAGACCAGAGGACATTTCTCCAAAAAGTACGATCTTTGTCCCCATGTGCAGTTGTAAACCATAGTCTGGCTTTCTTATGGCGGTTTTGGAGCAGTGGCTTCTTCCTTGCTGAGCGGCCTTTCAGGTTATGTCAATATAGGACTCGTTTTACTGTGGATATAGATACTTTTGTACCTGTTTCCTCCAGCATCTTCACAAGGTTCTTTGCTGTTGTTCTGGGATGGATTTGCACTTTTTGCACCAAAGTACTTTCATCTCTAGGAGACAGAACGCGTCTCCTTCCTGAGCGGTATGACGGCTGTATGGTCCCATGGTGTTTATACTTGCGTAATATTGTTTGTACAGAAGAACATGGTACCTTCAAGCGTTTGGAAATTGCTCCCAAGTATGAACCAGATTTGTGGAGGCCTACCATTTTTTTTCTGAGGTCTTGGCTGATTTCTTTTGATTTCCCCATGATGTCAAGCAAAGAGGCACTGAGTTTGAAGGTAGGCCTTGAAATACATCCACAGGTACATCTCCAATTGACTCAGACTAATTGACATCATTTATCAGAAACTTCTGAAGCCTTGACATCATTTCCTGGAATTTCCAAGCTGTTTAAAGTCAACTTAGTGGAGACAGTCAACTTAGTGTATGTAAACTTCTAACCTACTGGAATTGTGATACAGTGACATAATCTGTCTGTAAACATTTGTTGGCAAAATTACTTGTCATGCACAAAGTAGATGTCCTAACCGACTTTCCAAAACTATAGTTTGTTAACAAGAAAATTGTGGAGTGGTTGAAAAACAAGTTTTAATGACCTAAGTTTATGGAAAGCAAGTTTTAATAACCTAAGTGTGTGTAAACTTCTGACTTCAACTGTATGTTACCTGCTAGCCTATTAGTTCACTTACTTGTTTGCTCATCCCTGTGTCCTCCCTTCCCCCTAGAGCTACATCAGATGTGACTAATCATTCCCCAGTGTTTGAGCTTTGATCATGTTCCCACTTCCCACAGATCAACACCAGTTAAAATCAGTCCCAGGTTTCTGGTATTTCATATTAGCTTAGCAGTTAGCACCTTGTCTCCTAGCATTTGCAATGATATCCTTAGTTGGCGTAGCAGTTAGCACCAACTGGCTCTCCTAGGTATTGTTATAGGCTAACCCTAGGCTTCATTAAAAACAGCTTAATTGCATCCTGTCATTCTGCCAACTGTGCCAAGCCACACACTGTTAGCCCCTGGATAACATGGTCATAACATGGTTGTGTGAAACAGTCCTTGTGGGTAGATGCCATCCTCGCTAACAAACCCCAGCACGATATCACACATTGCTGGCAAGTTCAGCAAATGCCCCTGAACAAGGCAGGGGTCAACGCTTGCAGTCAGAGCCATCCCTAGGTTTTTTAGTGTCCCTAAGTGACATTTTGTTGGCCCCCGCCCACCTTGCAATCATAACATTTTAGCGGCCTACCTCTTGACAGCGGAGAGGAAACATTGACAGTTTAGATTTAATTTCCTGCAATTTTAAACATTTTGACATGGGACATTGCCATTTTTAAAGCAGAGAGAAGATTATTCAATTTTATAACTAATTTCATGCAATTCTAACTCATTTTGCCATGGGGAGGCGAGAGACTTTTCCAGTTTTCCAGCTAATTTCCTGTAATTCTACACATTTTGCCATAGGGTTGAGAGAAATGTTTGCATTTCACTTTCTCAGGCAAAATATCGCCCTGGAAAAATGCACAGTACAGTGTATTGTGTATCAGTGAGCAGAATAGAATAATTTGCACAACAAAGAATGGCTCTAATTTCATGCATGCCCCCCAATTATTTACCACATACTTGAGACAAAAGCATTCTTTTTTACTTTGTTTTTGGACACAATAGTGACTTTGTTTTTTTCTTGGATGAATTCCCACACCCTTGTACAGTTGTCAGAGTTTCATTACATGAGATTTCCCTCTTTTTTTTTTTTCCTTTTTTTGGCAGAGTTGTGTGGAAAGATTACATGAATGTAGACCTGTCTCTGTGTAATTCCTGTCACTCTGAGAATACTGTGAAGCAATGTTAAAGCACGTACTTTTTAAAGACCCATCTTCTTGACGACTGTGTGCTGTTTTTCAGTGTTACGTCGCCGACTATGTATTTTAACGGTGTCATTGTTTATTTCCCTCACATCACATCCACAGCAGAGATGACCTTTTTCAAAATGGCGGTTGGCTGCCCATTTGAGTTAGTGCTGTAGCGGATGAATGGAGATGGAGCAGGGGTGGCCTAAGGGCTCTTCTCAATCTCTGCTTCTGTCTGTCTGTGACGTGTGCGCGAGTCAGCCAGCTAGTGGAAGCTATTTAACTGTCTCTTTTAGATGCTGTGCGGCGCTGCTTCTAACCAGCACAGCCTGACCTGACTGGATTTCGGACATCCGGCATTAGCAATGATGATCGGGCAATGATCGTTCTTGATTATCGTTACGATCTGGATGAATTAATGTAATCATGAAATGTGATTTTTTTTTACAATGTTTTTTTAAATAATAATAAAAAATAAAAAAATTATACATACAACCATTTTTTTCCCTATCAGTCATCTTTGGCAGTTGAAACATAGTTTGCCAATTTTTGTATTCGAATGCAATATTGCTACGTGTTCTGTGCTTTTGTAAAGATCAACTGATCACGCTTAAAGGGTGACCAAAGTTGTGTGGTCCAATCCCTTATTTTGGTGAACTGGAAATTTGTTAAACATTTACTGAAAGAGCACAGTTGGCGGCAGGCTATACTGTGTTATACTCTAGGTGTGGCGTGGTCTACTTTATGCACAGTGTCTGACGTCTATCCGCGTAGGACCTACATCCTGTAATGCCTACATCCAAGACACACAAAAATGGCAGACTGGTGCACTGCAGTCAGTGTTGTAATCCTTGGCCAGCGTTCACTTCACAGTCACACCACTACTGTGCCTCTGTTTCCCCTGTCACAGTCTTACTACGACACAACCTGTAGTGTACACAGAACCATCTGACCATAGGAAGACCCTCGTGTCCTTGCGCCTATTTTTATGGGGAACCGTTATCTGAGATTGTGAAACGAGTTTTGAGGAAGAGAACCTCACAGACTTGGAAGTAAACATTCTCCTTCACAGTTTAAACCAGAACGGCCCTTTTTGGAAGGACATCTTTTAGAACCTGAATGAACTACTGTTTTGAGTCTAACCTCCCTGACCAGTGAGTGATTAGTTGAAAGGAACTCAAGAGACCTGGATAAGCCTCGGTTTCTACCTTCTGTGTTCAATCTGCCATCAAGTCTGCAACTGCACCTCCATTTGGCTCCAGAGTGCCTGGGGGTGAGGGAGTAACTGATTAGGATATCTGATTATGACAGGAGGTGTGTGTGTGTGTGTGTGTGTGTGTGTGTGTGTGTGTGTGTGTGTGTGTGTGTGTGTGTGTGTGTGTGTGTGTGTGTGTGTGTGTGTGTGTGTGTGTGTGTGTGTGTGTGTGTGTGTGTGTGTGTGTGTGTGTGTGTGTGTGTGTGTGTGTGTGTGTGTGTGTGTGTACAGCAGTTAGTCTCTCTCCACCATGTCTGGCTCTGGTTTTGAGATGCAGCAGCCAACAGATGGATGGACGGGGTTTCCACCCAATGTTCATTCTCATTAGTTTTCGTAAGCCAGCGGCATGTGCCGTGCTTCGCAGTATCTTCCTAATGGGTCCGATAATGGAGCAGATATTTAGTGCTTCTGGGCCGATGCACACAGTGTTAAAAAAAAATGAAGATGGAGCTGGGGTTTGGCGTAATTTGATTTAAGGGATGACTATCATGTGAGAAGAAAGGAGAAAAGAGGACAACACCACACACTGTTCAGTCCTCTGCTGGTCGGTTTCGATGTACGGTAGCAGCGTTTTGACTGCGGTTGGTCTTCGTTCAGAGGGCGGGGGGAATCATCTCCCTTGTCTGATGTGACTGCATTAGTCAAAGATTGGGAGGTTTTCTCTGACGCTGTTACTGTTCCCTCTTTTTTTTTTCACCTGGGTTTCTCAGTGCAAATTGACCAGGAAGATTATTACATCGCTGTCTGACCCAGATGGCTTCTTCGTAGCAGCATTTGTCCCATCCAGACTCCTAGCAATCTGTCAGCGAGCTAGTACTCCACCGTTTGCCAGTCTTTCACAAGAACTTTCTCACTGACTTGCGCTCGCTCTTTCTCCTGTAGGATCTAACTACGTCATGTCTAACGGGGGCGGGGTGATGAGTAGCACCACCCACCTGCTGGACTTCCTGGAGGAGCCCATCCCGGGGGTCGGCACCTATGATGACTTCCACACCATCGACTGGGTCCGGGAGAAGTGCAAGGACCGGGAACGCCACCGCAAGGTAAGGACAGCATTTACATTTAAGAAACTAGGCTGCTTTAAGAAAAGAAAGGCTGCAGAACCTGTGGCTCTGATGCAATGCATTTTATAGATGGATAACATTTTAGTAATTTAGCATAACGGTGTATTCAACTAGGTAGGTTAAACAATCACAAGGGTGTCCCCCAGGGCTCTGTACTGGGCCCCTTAAATGGTGCCCTAGCCTAGACAGAAGTGTTCCCTACTTTCTCTGTGGTGGCTCTGTGTGCATGGCTTGTAAACACCACAAGGAAACCATTTCGTCTTTTGCTATATCTGAGTGGTTCTTAGAAAAGTCATAACCTCACTCATTTGAATTTTGTCTGGATGTTTTTACATTTTTAATTGTTAGATTATTTTTTATATACCTGCCAAACGGGAACAGTAATAGTTGCTGTCAATATGACACACTGCAGTAGCAGCACAATTTTATGGGTAGTTAGGCCACTCATTATGAGTGGTAATAAATTATCAATATTTTGTTTATAGTTACTCTAAAAGGGGGAGAACTGTGTGTGTGTGTTTCTAACCCTGCTGTCTGTGTGTGTGTGTGTGTGTTCGCAGATCAATGCTAAGAAGAAGGAATCAGCTTGGGAGTTTACCAAGAGCCTGTATGATGCCTGGTCTGGGTGGCTGGTGGTGACACTGACAGGGCTGGCCTCAGGTAACACACACACGCAGTCACCTGAGCTCACTTGTACTAATAGCCAGTTACGGGTAATTACAGTAAATGTAGGCTCATCATCGACAACATGTATGTTTTTCGTCTTGCCTTTGATGAAAGTCAACGTGGCACAGGCTTAAACTATTGTTTCCTTCTTCTCTTCCCTGTCCTCCTCTTCATCCTCTCTCTCTTCCTCCCCTTCCTCCTTGTCCAATCAGGTGCTCTGGCTGGTCTAATCGACATCGCTGCAGATTGGCTGAACGACATCAAGGAGGGGGTGTGTCTGAATGCCATGTGGTTCAACCACGAGCAGTGCTGCTGGGGCTCCAACGAGACCACGTTCGCTGAGCGGGACAAGTGTCCTCAGTGGAAGAGCTGGGCGGGGCTCATCCTGGGCCAGGAAGAGGTGAGAAGGATTTCATTGACGTAGGTGTTACAGGTTTCAAATAGCTGTTATAAGCACCTTATGTGCTGTAAAATAGCAACTTATCTGTGTTATAAGCTAGCGGTTACCAGTGTAGAGAGAGACAAGTCAGGCAGAGGTGAGAGAGGTATAAAGTGTCTTCACCACTGTTTAGACTGACTCCATGTTGTTATAGATGACACCAGGAGTTGATTTGGTCGTTCTATATGTGTTCTCCTGATCTAACCTCAGAACAAATGTCCGTATACCCTGTGTCAGTGTATTGACAGTTAATAATATGCTCTTTCTCCTCCTCTGTCCCAGGGCCCTGGTTCCTACATCATGAACTACTTCATGTACATCTACTGGGCTTTGTCCTTTGCCTTCCTGGCTGTGTTACTGGTCAAGGTGTTCGCCCCTTACGCCTGTGGCTCCGGTATACCTGAGGTGAAGTCGTACACACGTACACGTACACATGGATGCACACACACACACACTATATATACAGTATATATTGTGATTCAGGAAGAGCGAGAGATGAGGATTAGCCACGGGGAGCAGTTGGAAATATTTTGTTCGTCTTGTAAATTCTTAGTCTGAAGCCGTTTGGGATATGTTTGGACATTTTCCTTTTTGTTTATTTTGTTGAATTTAAAGGGATAGTTTCTTCAACTTACAGATATTTCCCTTACTTAGACATTTAATAAAAAGGAAACTCCAGCACACCAGTGAGCTTAATGCGTCCTTAACGTTTTCAATCGACTCTACGAACACCTCCCCTCCTCTCCCTTCTCTCTCCCAGGGAACAAAGGACATTTACATTGGCCATGTCGTAAGTATCTCTCCTTCCTCCCAAAGTGTGCACTTGTTCACTTCCCTTCACTGATTTGTAAGGAAATTACCGGTAGAAGAAATATGGTGGAAACTCCCACTAGCCCATGCCTCCACCAATCCAATGCTTTTCAGGTTATTGGGAAGTAGAGAACGAGGGGCACACTTCAGGAGGAGGGAGATATTAATGGGAAACGCATATCTTATTTCTTTCCTCCCCCCACGTCTCTTGTCTCCCCAGATAAAGACCATCCTGAGTGGGTTCATCATCCGGGGTTACCTGGGGAAGTGGACCCTGCTGATCAAGACGGTGACCCTGGTGCTGGCTGTAGCGTCTGGGCTGAGCCTGGGGAAGGAGGGACCCTTGGTCCACGTGGCCTGCTGCTGCGGAAACATTTTCTCATACCTCTTCCCCAAGTACAGCAAGAACGAGGCCAAGAAGCGAGAGGTGCGTGCGATTATGTGATCTACGGTTCTGTTAGGCGCGGTCAAATGCCGTACCATGCAACTTTTGTTGTCCAAGTACGTCAAAGAACGAGCCTAAGGAGAGAGCGGATATGGTTTGTAATACAACAGATACAAACACATGACCGGGTGGAGTTTTGTCTTCAGCCCTTTTCTGTGTCACCACATAGTAGGATACAAGACTGTGTTTTAGGTCAATTCCTGTCGGTGTTTCCGCTGACTCGGCCTGTGTTTCTTTTGTTTTTGTCTTCTCTCCGCAGGTCCTATCTGCAGCGTCAGCGGCCGGGGTGTCCGTGGCTTTCGGGGCTCCCATAGGAGGAGTACTCTTCAGCTTGGAGGAGGTACGTTTTATACTGAGTGTGTGTGCATGTGCCTGACTGTGTGTCTGTACATTGAATCACATGCTATAATTTCCTTGCTCCCCCCCCCAGGTGAGCTACTACTTCCCTCTGAAGACCCTGTGGCGCTCCTTCTTCGCTGCATTGGTGGCAGCCTTCGTCCTCCGCTCCATCAACCCGTTCGGCAACAGCCGTCTGGTCCTATTCTACGTGGAGTACCACACCCCCTGGTACCTGTTTGAGCTTATCCCCTTCATCCTGCTGGGGGTGTTTGGAGGCCTCTGGGGGGCCTTCTTCATCAAGGCCAACATCGCCTGGTGCCGAAGGAGGAAGTCCACCCGCTTCGGGAAGTACCCCATCCTGGAGGTGATCTTCGTGGCGGCCATTACCGCGGTCGTGGCGTTCCCCAACCCGTACACGCGGCAGAACACCAGCGAGCTGATTAAAGAGTTGTTTACCGACTGCGGACCCTTGGAGTCGTCCCAGCTGTGCCAGTACAGGAGTCAGATGAACGGGAGCAAGGCGTTTGTGGACGCGTCTCCCAACAAGCCGGCTGGACCCGGGGTGTACGCAGCCATTTGGCAGCTGTGCCTGGCGCTCATCTTCAAGATCATCATGACCATCTTCACCTTCGGACTTAAGGTGAGGAACGGCAGGGGGGGGGCAGGTGGAGCGCTGTCTAGTTAATGTGGTTGTATTGGGGAAATGATCAGATCGTGGCCTAATGCAGATCTTCGATTGTAGTCAACACTCCCAAATAATGCTGATCAGGTTTGGGGTTGAAAGGCATTGAGCAAAATTTGAATTGGGATTTTAGTTTTGGATATTGTTCAACAGGAAAAGTTCAGAAATAGTTGGAGTGGTTCTTTGAGCTGTGGTTCCTATCCCCAGGTTCCTGCTGGCCTGTTCATCCCCAGTATGGCCATCGGGGCGATCGCCGGGCGTATCGTTGGCATCGCCGTGGAGCAGCTGGCGTACTACCACCACGACTGGTTAGTGTTCAGGGAGTGGTGCGAGGTAGGCACCGACTGCATCACCCCGGGACTCTATGCCATGGTGGGGGCCGCCGCATGTCTGGGTGAGTTAAAAAAATCTACGTTTATCGGTCGCATACAAAGATCTGCAGATTTTATTGCAGGTGCAGCGAAATCCTTCTGTTTATAGCTCCAACAGTGCAGTAATATCTAGCAACACAATACAAATACACACATAATCCAAAAAGTATAAAACAAGTAAAGAATGCGCAATATCTTGGGCTGTGATGATCATGGAATTTTGGATGATGGTTATTGGCCAGCCAAATGACTACCGTCTCCGTAATACCGTTCGAATAGCATTTTATTTTTTGTGTGTTGTCTATAGGGCCCTATGAAATCCCCCCCCCCCCCTTTCTTTTTTTTTAATCCCCCAAATTAAGTTTTGTTATCTTGGTTTCTTGGTTTTATTTTTCAAGGTTTGTGATTTTCTTTATTTTTATTCAGGTTTTCACTCAATATTTTTACAATAACAACACAATACAATTGTATGTTCTAATTCCACAACACTGCTATGTTAAGTCCCCCATATTGGGAACTTTAAGTGGTTTTGGACCGGTTCCGACTGCCATTTTGATGTACAAAGCACTCTGTGAACACCTTAGGGTCCCGTGCCTTATAATGCCAGAAATCTGTCTGCTCTCCGCTACCACTTTCTCAGCGGAGCTAACTTGGAAGTGTCAGGTTTCACACCTACATTTGCATAGGGATTGACGTGTCACATTTTCTGGCCTATCCAGACAAAGAATTGATTTACTCTTCCCCTGAGCGAGTCATCCCAGCCTGTGAGACGGCATATGAACAAATGGTGACAGTCTTATCGGATCCAGCCTGTGTAGTTTAATCTTGCTGTGATATTCTCAAACGGATTTAGAGCTCTCAACGTGAATAAATACTGCATTTCATAGAATTGAAACTATACCACTTTCTCTTGGTCATAGAGGGACAGAATCACTTCGACTTTAAAGCTGATGAGTATGAACACATTTGAATGGTGTCTCTGCGCCACTCAGTGGATGTTTAGAAGGAAATTCTCTGTCGGCAGTTATATGAAATAGTGCCAATATTGTACTGTCATTAAGTATGATCATATTTATTTTACAGTTATAAGAAATTTTAAATCTTATAGCAAGTTGTTTATAGTTGTATTGTTATTACATTTCGAAAGCATTTCAATCATTTCAAGATCTCTTTCCCCCACCTCTGTTGAATAGTGAAAAAATCATATGATTTTTAACAATATTTGTACTATGTATTTGAGCTTCTGTCTTCAAAAGTGAGTACACTTCAGCAATTTATCACTATTTTTACCAGAAAGGTGAGTTCAAGACCTTTCGAGAACTATCCAACTTTACCAGTTTATGGCCATCTCTATGAAAGAGAATTAGGGTAAACTTTTGATTCCCACCAATCATTCAACTGTTCAGGAGAACCCCTTTGAGGTCTGGGAAAAAATATTTTTGGAGAGTGTAGTTCCCCTTTAATTCAACTGCATAGCAAGAGAGCGTTGGGGCAAGTTGTGTTTCTGTCAGCTTTCTGTACTGCACTTGTGATTGCAGAGTTTGGAAAATAAGTGTGCACCTGATTGGTACAAATCATCATGCCAGGTAGGCCTACTTTGCAGTCAACATTTAATTGTTAATGTTTTTCTGAAAATAACTTTCGAAATGACTGTTTCAGCATGCTTCCCCATCGCAGATTTTATAGGGCTCAATATACTGTATCTTACCTTAAAAGTGTTTACTTCAGGCTGACTACTCGCATCAAACCAACTTAAAGTATCTACAAAATGAGTTTTGCAACGACACAATTCAAAAGGAAGGATTCAGCTCATTTTTTTCGTTTAACTGTTCGCGATTCACAAATTAGTATTTTGATTCCTGTGATTCCATTTACTGCGATTGAACCGAATCCCAACTGCTACAATGGCGAAGCCAATCATTCAATTTGTGAAAAATAATAATTCAAAAGAATCGATTGATATTAAATAAAGGAATCAATATTTTTCTTATATTGGGGCATTCGTTATACAGTAAATGTAATTTTATTCCCATGATGGCCTTCATCCATAAACGTTGGTTACATGGTTATACGGTAATTGTGCCAGTCTAGCGTTATCAGAACGAGTAATGTCAGAGTCCGGAATATAAATATAAATGATGTGTATAGACAGTATATGAAAAGGTGTGTACAGCAGTAGTTATATAGGATGAGCCATGCTTCGAATACAGTATATATGTATAAAGTGGGTATGTAAACATGATTAAAGTGACCTGTTTTCAATGCCTTTAATATACATGGGAGCACCAGTCTCTAAGGTGCCTGGCAGAGTACCGGTGGTGGCCGGTTAGTGATGGCTGTTCAGCAGTCGGATGGCCTGGAGATAGAAGCTGTTTATCACTTTCTCGGCCCCGGCTTTGATGCACCTGTGCTGTTTCCGTCAGCGAGATGGTAGCAGGGTGAACAGACCATGGTTTGGATGGCTGAGGTCCTTGATTACACTGAAGGACTTCACTGGCTGTGGGTCTGTCTGTGTGTTTTTATGGTTCTGTCTGTTGTTCTTACTCTGTGTCAGTTTCCCCTTGTGATACATTGCTATATGGACTGTGTTGGTCGATTTTTCAAATGTAATCTATCTTGCAGTAAGGCTTTGGTCCTCTCCCATGCAACTCTTCCCTTGTCTCCGGGTTGTTGCTGTAAAAGATGGTGCTCTCACTTCTCAGTCAACTTACCTGGTGAAATGAATGGTGAATAATAGGTGAATCATTGTGTTGCGCTCCAGGTGGTGTAACGCGGATGACCGTGTCTCTCGTGGTCATCGTGTTTGAGCTGACGGGCGGCCTGGAGTACATCGTGCCCCTCATGGCCGCCGTCATGACCAGCAAGTGGGTGGGCGACGCCTTCGGGCGCGAGGGCATCTACGAGTCACACATCCGCCTGAACGGGTACCCCTTCCTCGACGCCAAGGAGGAGTTCACACACACCACGCTGGCGCGGGAGGTGATTATATCCACACACACACACACACACACACACACACACACACACACACAGTAATCAAAACAAAAATGATTCACAAGTAGATACATGATGTTCTTCCATTCCTGTGTGACATCAGGTGATGCGGCCGCGGCCTAGTGATCCGCCGTTAGCGGTGCTGACGCAGGATGACCTGACAGTGGAGGAACTACAGGGGATCATCAACGAGACCAGCTACAATGGCTTCCCTGTCATTGTCTCCAAGGAGTCCCAGAGACTGGTTGGCTTCGCTCTGCGCAGGGACATCACCATCGCTATAGGTGAGGAGAGATGGCAGGGTGTGTGGGGGCGGGGTCTGACTCAACCAGACCCTAAGTTAAACTAGTATTTTATTCCCTTTCAAATACTTTAGCTGCACTTAATTTATTGAGCTTGCCTAGCGCCAATGAAACCAATGGAATTGTGCCAGAAGTGTAAACCCTCCCTATCTGGCACTAGAGCTCTGCTACCCGACCCAAGCCCGACAGGCCTCTACATTATGCATTGGGTTAGGCTCGGGGAGAGCCTGTTTTTTTGTTTGTTTTGTTTTTCATCAATAACTAGGGTACGGGCAGGACTTGGTAGCACTAACATTTTGAACCTGAGCCGTTTTGTTCAAAGTCATATCTGACTAAGATCATAACATGGTGTCAGAAGTGCTTCAACCTCGTCAAATGTAAGACCGGAGACATTATTTCACAAAAAATAATAATGTTCCTTGAGTTTGTCGGGAGTTTAGAGTGACTCAAAGTAGCAGCTAACTGCTCTCTCATGCCTCATCATTGAGCAGAGCAGCCCAAGCAGAGTCGTTTCTATGGATACTCCCAGAGCACATGCAGAGCGAGCAGCGGGCAGGAAGTGAGTGACAGACTGAGAGGAGCAGCTAATGGATATACTAAGAGAAAGTTATATTTCGGGTTTCAGGCAGGGCCGGGCCGGGCCTTACATTTTATATTTGGCACAAAAATTGGTCCTGGGGAGGGTAGGACCTAAACATCGCATGGGTATGGCTCAGGTACCCCCCCCCGACTAGAAACGAACCAAATCTCATTTCTCCACCCACCCACTCCCTCTCTCCCTCCCAACTGTCAACAGAGAACGCACGGCGGAAGCAGGAGGGTATCCTGCTGACTTCGCGGGTCTACTTCACGCAGCACGCCCCTACGCTGCCCGCCGACAGCCCGCGGCCCCTCAAGCTGCGCTCCATCCTGGACATGAGCCCCTTCACCGTGACCGACCACACGCCCATGGAGATCGTGGTGGACATCTTCCGCAAGCTGGGCCTCCGCCAGTGTCTGGTGACACACAACGGGTGAGATGAGATGAGGGGTAGGGTGGCATGGGAAGGGGTGATGCCTGGGGGGGGGATCGGAAGGTTGGGAGTTTGTCCAAGCTGGGCCTCCGACAATGTCTGGTGGTTGCATAAAGAGTGAAACGGGGGGGGGGGTGCTGGTGGTGGGGGAGGGTACTCGCTAGGGTGGCATGGGAAATAGGGGAGGGGGAGAAGAAGTTGGGGGGAATGGAAAAGTGATGAGGGAATCACAGCTTCAAAATGGGGGGGGGGGGGTGAAAGGCAAGGAGGGAACACTGGGGGAAAGAGTCTTCCTAAGTCCTCCTTACCTCAGCCTCCGTGTTGGCAACCTGAACTAACACCTCAACAGGCAACACCGAGTTCCCTCAACACAAACCAGACAACACACTCTCAAGGTCTGTTCCAATATATACACACTACAGGAATTGGACATCATGCATTTGAAGTGATATGCTAGTCTGGCTAATGGGACGTACTAGCCATGCATCGCCTCACTGTAGAGCGATGCATGGACACTGGGAGCCGTGGTGTTATAACCTGTTATAACCTGTAGGCTGTAACCTGCATGGCCTTTCAGCTAAATGCTAGCTGCGCTACTCTTACCAATATAACTACTGAAATACCACTTAACAAATACCAGACAGGAGACCATCACCAATATACTACCACCATTACGGTAGAACAGGTATCATACAGAGAGGAAACCTATCTAGCTTTATTCAGTAGCATGACTAAGAAGCTCTTAAGGAATGCAGTGTGTTCATTGAAAAATAGTGAGTGTAAATCATAGATTTGAAAAATTCCCGTCATGCAAGCTCGAGACAGAAAATTGTTGTTATCCAGTTTCCTTTGGAGGGACTCGTGTGTCTTGTTTTAGAAGTTGGTGGCCTTCAATTGTACTTTACAAGCTCACTCGTTGAATATGACTCTGAAGGGACACCTGGTGGTTAAAATAGGAATTACAGGACAGACAGTGTGCATCCAATGATGTATGAACAAAAAATATAAACGCAACATGTAAGGTGTTGGTCCCATGTTTCATGAACTGAAATAAAAATCCCTGAAATTTTAGTCGCACAGATTGTTTTATATCCCTGTTAGTGAGCATTTCACCTTTGCCAAGATAATCCATTCCACCTGACAGGTGTGGCATATCAAGAAGCCGATTAAGCGGCATGATCATTACACAGGTGCACCATGTGCTGGGGACAATAAAAGGCCACTTTAAAATGTGCCGTTTTGCACAACACAATGCTGCAGATGTCTCAAGGTGTGAGGGAGTGTGCAATTGGCACGCTGACTGCAGGAATGTCCACCAGAGCTGTTTCCAGAGAAGTGTAGAAACCCTCGTTCTGTGCGCTATTACCCGGCAGTCATAGTCTTAAGTATATGTTTAAAGATGGATGTTTAGACACAGTCAGGAGAGGCAGAGTGACTGAGATTACAGATGACGGCAGTCCTTTTGTTTTTATACATTTTTCTTTTTGTCATAATTGTTTCATTTTCTATTGTTTGATGCCACCTTTGGTCTCAATGAATGTATCATTCAGTAGCTAAACATTCAGGCTCAACATAGAAACATCAGACATACTATATCCTAGGTTATTTATCTACAATACTTGATTCCGTTACTACTCACAAGGTTAGAATCCATTACAAGTGAACAAGGGAGTTATTGAAGCTGACACAAAGATGAATCATATGCACGAATAACACTAGTTGGCATCCAGTTGACATATGCTGATATAAAATCACCATCTGTAGGAGTAGTATATTTATTGACCATTCTTTTTAAAGCAACACTATTAGGATTTGTTTGGTACTTTATGTTATGATTTGACACTTATGTCATTTAAGTTATGTTTATTTATGTTTCTATAAGTTATTATTTTTGTGTTTTTGTATGCTTTGTGCTGCTGTCTCTCTCTCTCTCTCTGTCTTTCTCTGTGTTTGCGCGACGGGCAGTCTCCTGAGTAACAGGTGTGTGTTTGTACAGGATTGTATTGGGCATCATCACTAAGAAGAATATATTAGCGCATCTGGAGGAGCTCAAGGAACACACGGAGCCCCTGGTGACTAGCCCCGCCCCCTGTCCCCTCCCATTCCACTGACCCCCCTTCCTCATTTCTGCCCACCTACCTAGGCGCGACGCATGAAAGTGTAACTGACAGTTCCCGTTTCCAATAGCAACCCACTCGTCTTACTGTGTCATTTTTTCAACTCACTCATGAATGCACTCTTTTGGGGGGGGGGGGTGCATCCACTTTCTCCTCACTGGATACCCTATCATTCACAAACACAAGTGCCACTCTGTCACTCTCTGGTCTCCCTATTCATTCACTACTAGTCATTAACAACAGTTAGTAAGATGCATATATTTTTTAAAGATCTACTCTAAATGAGTGGTGTTGTTATGGGTCCTTTAATGTTGGACTTTGATGGGAACTGTCATTTGAAGCTTGATAAGTTAGATCCTCGTCACATACTATTGCTCCACCGCCATTTCCATCAACGACATTGCCACTAGCTATTAGTCCCTTCATCAGTAGTAGGGGCTGCTTCATCTGCTATAAGAAGTTATTATAGAATATAGATAGAAGCATGAATATACTGATTGTATATTGATCTCGCCCCCCCGTCCCTGTCCCAATAACTTGCGTTCAGCCATGTAGCCATGCCTATTTTTTGTGTGTGTATCACTCGGCCCATCAAAAACCTTCACACGCAAACATTACATAATTTCACTTTAAAAGCATCCCAAATGGCACCCTATATCCTGTGTAATGCACTTCTCATTTAAAAGCAGTGCACTATGAAGGGAGTAGGGTGCCATTTTGGACGCAGTACAGTTTGACTCCAATTAATTACTGCTTCTTCCTGTTTTGTTTTCTTTTTTTTTTGTCTTTCTTTTTACCTCTCCCTCTCGCTCCCCCCTCCCCCTCCCCCCCCAACTGGGTCACCGTCCGTCCGTCTGTCTGGCGGACCAACAGATCGACGACATCTGACCCGACAGCTCGTAGCTCCGCCGGCGTCCCCTTAACCGATTGGCGAGTAACCGGCCGCTACGTGGGAGCGGACCGTTGGTTTTTCTGGGAGGGGGAGATTTAGCATCTAGTGTCCCTGCCGTTGGCCTAGTAGAACCCTCCTCCTGAGAGAGTGAACTCTATGGTGGTGAAGTGATGGTGGTGTGATGGTGGTAGTAGCCGTGTTGTGGTAGCTAATACCTATAGTATAGGTAGCCAGCTAAGACAAGCAACCCACATTCAACACCCACCCTGATCCAAAACAGTACCCACCCCTCATTCAACCCCCTCTCACCTGAACTCAACCCCCGTGCCTCACCCGCTGCCTCCCACCTCAACCTCCCTCACTTCAGATCTGGTCCCCTCCACTTCCTACATGTGCCCCGCCTACAACAGGCCTGTTCTGTAGATCAGGGACCGTATTCATGAAGCGTCAAAGAGTAGGAGTGCTGATCTAGGATCAGCCCTTATAATCATATTCGTTAGGATCTTAAAGGATAAACTGATCCTAGATTAGCACTCCTACTCTATGACACTTTGAAAGACAGCCTCTCATCACTCTCTCAGCTCAACCTCTGTCTCTCTCGCTCTCCAGTGTCTGCAGATGTTTCTCACGAAATCTCAGTTCAAGAGCACAAGTGTTTGTAGTTGTAACAAAAAAGGCAATTCTAGGAATCAGGATGTCCTAATGGACATCTAATTATTATCCGTTTGCACAATGGTTGCAAACGGTAATTGACCCTCTGTGTTTTATATTTCATTTCAACCAATTGCGACCTGGCTCTCAGAAAGGAGTAACCTTTTTAAAGGGAGCCGGTAGCAATGAGCCTGAAGACGCTTGACTGGCTGTTCCAGAATGTTTATCCCTGAGGACTGTGAAGGTTTGGTAAGGCAAGGTGTTCAGTCTTGCTCTACCTAGTGTGTTCAGTTAATTTCCTCCCTCCAGGCTTCTAACGAGAATCACTCACTCACCATTCTCCCTTGGTTACTCACCTCCTCCTCTCCACCTCGTATCCTTCCTTGGCACCAGTGTGACTCGTGTTTTTGTTGGCATGGTTGCAGTGACACTGACTGTCACAGTTGACTGAGTGGTTACTGTATTCCCTGTTACTGTATTCCCTTGGGCTAAAATGCAGATACAGTTTGGAAGAAATGGAGCATTTGCTTCTCTAGACTGTAGAATTCATCATTATCATTTAGTATTTTTTTTTATTTTTGATATAAATCAACTTATCATTGTCAGGCCCCAAAATAATATAAATCCCCAAACGAAGGCCCCAACCGAATTGCCACAATTTTGTCAGTTAACAGAGCCCATTATTTTGGTTAGATAACATGATCTAACCAAATAAATAATATTATCATTCTCTCTCGATTGATTTCAACCTTTGTATCCCCGGCCAAAACCACCACCGACCGGCCAACCAACCGCACTAGCCAACAAAAACACGATACAATTCTCTCCCACGCCAACCAGACTGCTCCCTGCCAGCTCATCACTGACTAACTCTCTTTTTTTCTCTCACACACTCTCTCTCCCCCTGCAGGCGTCTCCTTGGTATTATCACAAAAAAAGATATCCTTCGTCATATGGCCCAGATGGCCAACCAAGACCCCGACAACATAATGTTCAACTAGTCACCGCCTTCCCGGGTCGTCAAGCTGACGAGGAGGAAAGCGAGGAGGAGGTGGTAAACCTACTGGACGGCCGCGGCTCCACTCTATGACGCACAGCCCAACCCCACCCCTGGGACACACCACCCCAAATCCACCTCAATACTAAACCAGAGCCCTCTAGAGGCCACAGGAAGGAAGAGACGAACAGACTCTAAAAGGACTTTAAAAATGGCTGCTGTGAGGGACGTTTTGGCCCCTAGGTAGCAGCTACTACAGGCTGGGGCATATATACACAAGGAATGCAATTTAAACACACACCTCCATTTACATACAGAAACATACATACATGAGATCAGACTCACTCATACACAGATGCCACACAAGCATGCCACTAGCCGAATTGCACCTCCTTCAAACACACTCTTCATGCTCCTTCGTCCTTGTCCTGTTTCTATTGGTTCACGCTGGCGGACATTGCTGTGAGCCTGAAGCCTGGCTACCGAGGTAAGAGGTCAGAATGATCCGCTAGGACGCGAGGAGCGACCTTCAGACACCTCGACTGCTGATTGGCTGTCAGCCCTGCCAGGCTCCACCCCCACTGTGTCCCTCCCTCCCACACCCCGTCCATCCTCGAAAGCATTGTTTACCTGTGAACTCTCTTTGAGGGAGAGAATGCATGTGTGCGTTTCACCTCCACGTTCCAATCAGGTTGTCATAGTAACCCGAAACTCCCACCCTCCCCCTAAAGGCATCCGCCTGATATTAGACTGGGCGTTGCTCCAGGGTGTGAGAGAGAGAGAGAGAGAGTGTGTGTGTGTGTGTGTGTGTGTGTGTGTGTGTGGAAGGAAGATCAAGGGTACAAGCAGGATGTACTGGAGTAGTTAGTTAATGTCTGAGTGTTGTAGTTCAAGAACAAAATGTCTCTTTCTGATGTATGTGAAAACATTCTGTACAGAAGAGTCCGATACTCATCGGTTACATACCCCCTGTTGTGAAGTAAAGGGTGAAAAACGTGTGTGTGTGTGCACGCAATTACCTTTTGATCTGAGCCAGGTAGGCAATATGCTATAGAGGTGTGTGTGTGTGTGTGCACGCACATAAGTATCAGATGAGAAAAGACTTGTCCGTTTCTCCGACAGCGAAGGTGGGCAGTGTGTATATCAAAATAAATAGGAACACTAACTCGAGGTGAAGTTCTGTTACTGGAGGAGAAAAAAAAATATCCTTTTTTCTTTTCAAACTATTACTAATGCAACTACTTTTAGAGTATTGATATATACATAATCAAGTAACTTTTTACGGCTTGTAATGAAACAAAGTCAAGACTGGAAAACCACTTTTTTTTTTCAAGTGAACAAAATAAATGGATGATTATGAAGATGTTGATGGTGATACTGCACAGTAACCATGTCTTAGATCTTTTACTTTGCTTTAATGAAGCTGCCTCATGGTGTGAGAAATGTGTCTTGTATTTTCCACTGGAGCTTAATCTTTTCTTGCATCTCTCCTCCTCTGCCTCGTCGTCAAGTACAACAATTCAACATGAAATCTTCTTCGCATTTGTAGATTTAAAATCATGAATTGAAAGGACTGAAATAGGAGGTGCATTTCACAACACGTTTTTTGGGAGGTGTGCCGGTAACTCCTTTTAAACTTCAATAAAGTCTTGTATATTTTTGACTTGGGGATATGTAGAAGCACACAGTACACAAAAGGAGGGTTCAAAACTATTTCCATGTGTCAACCTAGACTCATGAAAAAAAATAATATAGGATTGTATATCTGATTCACCCTTTAATGTGTGGTTCACCACTGGAAGCAGTGACCTCGATGCGTGTGCCAGTCAAAGGAGTCCTCTCTCTCTCTCTCTCTCTCTGGCTTTGTTTCAATGACAAGGTGCATGGAGTAGCACCTTAGCTGCTGAGTGAAGGCTATGGGGTGTGTCCCAAATGGCACCCTTCCTCTATATAGTGCACTTTTTAGGGAAAAGGGTGCCAATTGAGGCACACATTAAAGCGTGTGGAGGCAGGTGGTGACTTCATGTTTCTCTCTATTACATTGATAGTCTTAGGTCATATTCATTAGGCACCAAACATAATAAAACAAACGGAGGGACTTGTCCAATAAGAAACGGATATTTTCCGTTGTCAAATGTTTTTCAAACGTTTTCCATTGCGTGCCCTAATGCAGGGTTTCCTGGGTCCTCGGTGCACATTTAGTTTTTTTTGCCCTAGCACTACACAGCTGTCTCAAATAACCAACTCATCAAGCTTTATTTTGAATCACCTGTGTAGAGCGAGGGCAAAAACTAAATGTGCACCCAGGGTGGGCCTCCGGACCGAGTTTGGGAAACACAGCCCTAATGGATTCAACCCTGCTGTTGGTTGACGAGCGCATTGTCCTTGTTAACCCATGTGGTGTCACCAAGCACTGTTCTTTTCATAACTTCATACTGACTTTTATTTATGGTAGATAGTTGTACATTAATTGTATGATTACATTGATGGTTTGATTGTACATTTAAAACAATATGTAAAAGTTAATTGTTTTAAATTAAACTTAGAAAAATGCAAAAATGTGTCTGAGTGGGTTCTTAATTCTATTTTAGACATTAACAGGATTCTAATAGTATTGAGGTGAAAGGATGAACACACCAAGTTACTGTCAATCCAACTATTTGTATGGTATTCTACTATACAGCACAACTCATGACGCTTTTCTCAGTGAACAAGATGATTTTGGTGATACAGTACACTAAACTCCACCTATGCAAAGCACAATAACGGATCAGAAGCTGCTCTGTGGCCACGGAGGAGGAGCACTGGTGTAAAGAAAAGACGTGATGGTGTAGAGAAGCCGGAGGGGGAACACTAGTGTAGAGGAATGAGGAACACTGGGTCAAAGAACAGAGTGGAAAGACATTCTGTGCCACCCAGACTTCCAAAACAAACCAGTCTTTGTAAGCCTCTTTTCCTGAGTTGGCGGAAGAAAGACAGCTTCTAATGCCAGTCAGTTTGCTTTCAGTGCACAAATTCAGTTTCTGTCACACTGAAGTGTCCTGATACAGTACAGGGATCTGGCCTCGGCCTGGCTTCCCATTCACATGCAGCTCTGCATGCCTTTGTACCTGTTAGGCTCCTTTTAAAATCCACTAGGCTATTTCTATGGGAGAGCTGTGTGCAGACTTCATAGAAGCTGGCTTCTAGTGTGTGTGTGTATGTATGTACACAATGGCCGCCTGTATGCGTCACATTACGCATGCTTAGGTTAATGCTTTGCTTCCACTGTACGCTCCTTGCTTAAACAAGTGTTCACTTGCGCGCTACTCATCTATAATGACCGCTGTAACTATGGTGACAAAAACAAGATGGCTGCCTTTTCTCATGTACATTGAGAGTGAGTGAGGCTGATTGGAGGAATGCATCAGGTGAAGAAGTGTCATGGTCCTTTGAGAGGGAGAGACCTACAGTAGGATGGCACAAAGCTTTGTTAATGCACAATTAAAACAAACTGGAGCAAACCATGGTAACACAGCAGATAGATTTTATTTTCACTACAAAAAAACAAAAAGCCATCAAGAGCATCATTTTAAAGCAGAGCAACATAGAACCCCCCTCCCTCCCCCGACTATTAAGCAGAAGGAAAGCATTTTTAGTCCGGTTAAAGACTAATCCAAATACATCGCTTTCATTTCACGTGTAGCCTCTGTTATTAAAGCATGTACGGAAGAGGGTTGGGGTTTGAGACCCATTCAAAACTTAAACATTCAAAAAAGAAAATGGGGGGGGGGGGGAATATTGCATACTAGGAAACATAATGGGAACCATAAAGGCAAAATGGTCAAACGTCTAGCATGTAGGAAGTTGTGCATGATCCAAACACCACGGTGGGTCATAATAACAATAATTATAACAATGTCTAATGCAAAGTTTCAATGAACCACTTACTAGAAAGGCTATAGTGGTCATGTGATGATTACTTAAAAGGATCGCAGACCAGAAGGCCTGAAACAACTAGTCTTCAATCATCCACAAATGTTAGTCATGATCCAATTATTGTGGTTAATATAGGAGTTTAATGCTTTTGAACTTAACATGATACTGAAATTGCAGGTCCAGTTTGGTTGTAACAGTGGTAGGATAATGTGCAATATTTTGAAGTTGAAAAAAAAAGCCTTTGTGGTCTGCTTCGTAACAGTGATTGCATGACGTCAGCTTGGAGCTAATTTATGAATTGATCATGAAACAGAATACTGCAACAAAATTAAAGCATAATCGTCAAGTCGCTTTCCTGAAAATCGATTTTCGAGAATGCTTGAATCGAATAACAAACAGCCCCCCCCCCCCTCTGCTCACTAATACGAAACAAATTAAATGGCCCTATACATTGCTTTATACTTACATATATCAAATATTGATTATCCTCTCCCACAATACATTCAACATGTAGATCCATAAGCATGAGGGATGATACGCAATGTCTTATCAAGTAGATTTATTGTCATCCAGACTAGGTTATTATAATACAATCCAGAGACAGACCTACATATGTAGCTAGGTTCGAGTTTTAAGCTAGTTCCGTTGAAAAGTGAAATAAAATGACCTTTTCTTGACATATTCTATGTTTTTGAGGGTGGGGTTGGGAAATGCATAGGACAGGATCACTCATCCCTCCTCGGGAGCGTTTGTTGTTTTTTCTCTCCTGTTTACACATGGCTTTCATAGATCACCTGACCAGGCTGTAGCTTAGTAGTAACCTCTGGCTCCACCTCTGCCTCCAACCCCACCTCCTCTACTGGCTCCTGCTCAGAACCCTGCTCCTCTTGCTGCTGCTCCTCCTCCTCCTCCTCCAGGTGAAGGGGAGCCAACGGCGGAGGAGACAGGGGAGTGGGCGTGGCCTCAGCCAGAGCCGGGGCCTCCATGGGCAGCGGGGGGTGGATGGACACCTGGATGGCGATATGCTGAGGCTGCTCGTGCAACGACGCGTCGTCGGAATCCGCTGCAGGGGATCCGGAACGCTCCCTCTCTCTCTCCCGGAGGACGGTGAAGACGTCGCCGGGCCCCACCCCGACCAGGGCCGCCCGGCATCCCGATGCCCCATCCAGGTGGTGCCCCTCTGGGGCCTGTCGGAGGAACGTGTGCCTCATCTCCTCAACCCCCACCACCTCCAGGATATCCTCCATGAAAGTGCGGCAGTTCATGATGAGGGGGGGCAGCGGGATGCTGCGGGCCAGCTCCTCGATGTAACGGGCAAACTCCATGGTTTTGAACTGGGTCACCTTGGCCAGCTCCAGGGTCTTGGCTGACGTGATGATGGGGATGCGCTTGGCGATCTCAAACGCCTTCTGGAGCTTTAGAGTGGAAGAGAATATGGAATATAACCGCATTGGACATGATGGAAAATATTTCACCATTCAAGAATTATTAAAAACATCACATGCCGCAGTTACAAACACACCCCCCAAAGGCACTATATCTGCGTAAGGTCCTCACAAGTACAGTAAGACACGACACAAACCTTCTCGGCGCCTTCTGTGCGGAAGAAGTCATTAATGGCCTTCTCGGTCTTCTTCAGGTGGCTGCTCATCATGCAGAGGCGCGTGATGTTGAGGATCATGATGATGGTGAAGGTGACGAGGCACACGACCACGTAGTAGGCCCCCAGGTCCCCGTTGTGCAGGACCACCCGCATGGTCACCGTGCAGTTGGCGCTGCCGTGCACGTTGGAAGCCATGCACGTGTACTTGCCCCGGTCGGCGAACCTGATGTCGGTGATGTTGAGGATGCCATCGTCTGTCAGCAGCCACTTGCCACCTGAGAACGAGAGAGAGAGCGCGTCGCTGAAACAAACTTTTCCATATCATGCCAGCCTCATTTTTCCTACTCAGGGCCAGTAGTCCAGTCAGGTAGTAAATGGACAACTCCTGACCCGAGTTATCGTAATAATCTACAGGTCATGGTCAATGGTAAAGGATAGACTGAACCAGAAAATATTATGGAACATAGCTAAAAAAAAAATTGTTGCACCATAGAAAACGGGGGCCATTTCCCTTTAAGAACTGTTTGTGGTTCCTTCACATGCATTTCCAGGTTGCAGAAACAGCAGTAGCCAGGCGAAGGGGAAGGTATCTGCTACAGTTTGTCATGACAGTCACGGGTAAGAGCTTTTTATAGCTAGAAGCCCAGGCCATCCTTTCTGCGAAGGCCTTGCATTTTACACTGCATATACAGTGGGGCAAAAAAGTATATAGTCAGCCACCAATTGTGCAAGTTTTCCCACTTAAAAATATGAGAGGCCTGTAATTTTCATCATAGCTACACCTCAACTATGACAGACAAAATGAGAAAAAAAGTCCAGAAAATCATATTGTAGGATTTTTAATGATTTATTTTGCAAGTTATGGTGGAAAATAAGTATTTGGTCACCTACAAACAAGCAAGATTTCTGTCTATCATAGACCTGTAACTTCTTATTTAAGAGGCTCCTCTGTCCTCCACTCTTTACCTATATTAATGGCACCTGTTTGAACTCCGTGTGCTCGCCAGAGGTAGCCTGACTGCCATTAGGTACCGAGATGAGATCCCTTGTGAGACCTTATGCTGGTTCGGTTGGCCCTGGGTTCCTCCTAATGCAAGACAATGCTAGACCTCATGTGGCTGGAGTGTGTCAGCAGTTCCTGCAAGAGGAAGGCATTGATGCTATGGACTGGCCCGCCCGTTCCCCAGACCTGAATCCAATTGAGCACATCTGGGACATCATGTCTCGCTCCATCCACCAACGCCACGTTGCACCACAGACTGTCCAGGAGTTGGCGGATGCTTTAGTCCAGGTCTGGGAGGAGATCCCTCAGGAGACCATCTGCCAGCTCATCAGGAGCATGCCCAGGCGTTGTAGGGAGGTCATACAGGCACGTGGAGGCCACACACACTACTGAGCCTCATTTTGACTTGTTTTAAGGACATTACATCAAAGTTGGATCAGCCTGTAGCGTGGTTTTCCAATTTAATTTTGAGTGACTCCAAATCCAGACCTCCATGGGTTGATAAATTTGATTTCAATTGATAATTTGTGTGATTTTGTTGTCAGCACATTCAACTTTGTAAAGAAAAAAGTATTTAATAAGAATATTTCATTCATTCAGATCTAGGATGTGTTATTTTAGTGTTCCCTTTATTTTTTTGAGAAGTGCATTTAGTCTTTTGAGGTGTCTTATGTCTAGAATTAGCCATGGCGATTGTGTTGTTCATTTGGTTCCGATTCTGAAAGTTTGATAAATTGTGCATATTGACAAGCGACACAAGCTACAACCGCCACTGAGGCTACTAATGGACTAACTGCATGCCTTGTTTTTTTCAATATTTCAAGCAATCTAGGCCTATAAAATACTTGTTCAATCAATTAACTGTAACAAACTGCAATTCATTAATCCATTGTGGTTTTCATTTTGAGTCATAATATGATTCCTATTGAATCAATATTATTTCTTCCTGCAGGACTGTCCTTGAGGCCGCAATACAGGAACCAGCTATTTTGCACTTGAAATCCATTTTGTATCCTAGAACCCCCTGCAGTGGACCAGTGTTTATGACCTTCCTCTAATTACTGATATTATTTTCTTGATGACTTCGAGCTGAACGAATAGGTGGGCAGAGAGGTGTCACTAACTTGTTTATTCCATGGCCGAGTCCCAAATGGCAGTGCACTACATCTGATCAGGGCCCAAAGGGGCTCTGGTCAAAAGTAGTGGGTCCTGATCAAAAGTAGTGCACTAAATAGGGAACCATTTGGGACACAGCCCATTTGTTCAATATTTAAATAGAGGGTGGGGCTAAGGGACAATGGAATCCGTCTGGAAAAATACCACGTGGTGCTTGTTGGTTAACAACAGGGAAACAAACAAGTCGTCATGTAAATGTGGAACCACAAGCAAGTCGCCAGCCAAACATTAAATCATGTTACAACATCTGTTGACTATTGAAATTGGTTCTTCTTTGTCTACTACTACATTGATGTGTGAACTTCTCACTAAACTAATCTTGGTATATCCAATGTATTAAGAAGCTCCGTTATATCGGGGCAAAATAAATGTCATCCAGGCTATATTTCACCATGGGTCTACATTGGCCACTATTCTCCTATCATCACATGAAGTGTCATCTACCATTACAACAACTACGTAGGCATGTTATTAGACTGTGGCTGGATGGATGATTTCATGTTACTCCATATTTTGAAAGCTCATCCTGAGTGGGTTGCTGACACACACACACACACACACACACACACGAGAGAGACAGAAACCGATTCTAGAGCCTGAATAGTGTTGGGCTTGAGACGGAGAATGAATAGCGCAGTGCACACACACGCACACACACACTTAATCCATCAATCCTCCAGCCGGTCTGTTGAGTCTCTAGAAAACCTGAATGGGTACAGGAAATGTATTCAGACACCGGACATACATTTCAATGAGAAGGACTTCTAAATTTATACCCCCGTGTAAAGTGTTCCCAGGCTCACTTCGACGCGTGTGTGGAATCAAGAGCTAACAAACAGCGGCAAAAGCCGTAAAAGCAAAGGAAAGTCATGTTCAACAGGGAAGAAGCGACTCCTATTCGTGGGTTGCACATTGCGTCACGATATTGTTTCGAACAAAGTATCAAATATCTACAGACAGCCTAAGTAGTGGCCGTGACCACCAATCTGCATCCATATAGGCTACAGTAGATAGACTACAACTGAATGAGAGAACCACGACAACATCATATTAAAAGCCATTACCATGTAATGTATCAAGTATCTACAGTTAAGCAGTGGCCGTGACTTTTGAACTCCAACGCTTTGGAAAAAGAGCCAACTGGCCAGCTTTTTTGATTTGTTGTCATATAATAATCATGACGTCTCTCTCCCACTGAGTGAGTCTCTCTCTCTCTCCCACTGAGTGAGTCTCTCTCTCTCTCCCACTGAGTGAGTCTCTCTCTCTCTCCCACTGAGTGAGTCTCTCTCTCTCCCACTGAGTGAGTCTCTCTCTCTCCCACCGAGTCTCTCTCTGTTGTCCACAGTTGGACTTAAAATAGCCTTTAGCCTGACAGTTCAAGTTGGTTTGAGAAAAATGTCTGTAGAACAGCTGCTGATTGTGAGGCCAGAGCAACATCAGGGCATTCTTTATAATTCTACGAACTTGACTTACTTGTCTCGGTGTCTAGCAGGTCTCCGTGCGAGTTGAACCACTGTACACTCGGGTCAGGGTCTCCAGTGACGTTGCAATCAATCAGCGCGCAGTTGCCCTCACGGGCGATAATCTGGTTTACTTTCGAGAACACGAGGGGGACAAATCCACCATCTGCCACCGTACCGTTTTCCGTGCTGTTTCCATCTGAAACCACCGATAAGGTCGCGGTGGCGTGGAGGCTAATAGCGGTCAGTAGAAAGAAGCCAAAAGCGTAGCTGCTTGCCCGATGCATTTTTTTGTCTTCCTGACGGTCGCCTTCACCAGATAAGAGTTTGTCATGCCACTCGCATCTTTATGCTCAATATACTGACAATCTCCTGATGGTGGTAATGAATGGCAATTTGGTATTCTGCTCCGAATCTTGAACCATTCCACTGAAAAGAGAAAGGACAAAGCAACCATGAACATTATGAACAGGCCGTTTGTTTATTAAACATCATTTTGGTTCAGCAGAGAGATCACTTATTAAGACCAGTGCACAATGTCTGACATTTCTGGTTTATAATTAACCCCCTCGACCAAATAGTCTATGACTCTGACAACAACAACAAAAAACACACAAAAACAGGGTTTGACTACCAAGCTAACAATGTGACATTGACATTGTTGTTGCAGCAGACTATACTAGTGCTGCTGGAACAGTGCATTTTGTGACAACATAACTAGAGCTGCAATGTAACATTGACATGACATGCCTGTGTTTTTATTAGGCCCTAGCTACGTTAGTAGTATTGTTGTCTAACATCAGTTACGAGTTTGATAACAATATTAGTATACATCAATAGAAGTATTGATAAGTACCACTGCTAGTTAGTTGACAATTTACATGCAACATAGTAGCTAACAAGTCTAGCGATTTGGGATGTTTTTGCACACTAGCAGCTAACGTAACTGGAGGCAAAATCGCGGGGGTTAGCTATAAAACTAACGCTAACGGGTTGTAAAACTAGCTAGCTTATCTGATATCATTTATAGACGGCACTATATAAACGGTGAAGTAGCTCACATAATACAGTTAGCTCCATGTAAGGTTGGCTAACAGAGAGAAAAAAAAAACTAAAATTAGTCCACTAATGTAAGCAATCATAGCTCGTTCGCTAGTTCACTCGCAATAACCTTATCTTGCCGAATAACGTTTTCCAATAACATCTGATAGCATACTTACAATTTAATTTAGCTTACAGGCGTTAAATCGTAAAGAAGGAGAGATTACCGTGTGTCTTTCGGCCTTTGCTGCATTCCGCTATGTCTTCGACGTCCTCATCGCTCTTCGGTTCTCTCTTGCTCAGCTGGCCGCGTGACACAACATTCGGGTCGCTGCAGCATTCGGAATCCCTACCCGAGTCAAATTACCAACAGGCAGCGAGAAAAAGCTAGGTCAGTCATTGGCCACGCAACAACTTTATGTGATCGTATTAAAATGGATCCACATGCCCAAAGAAACATGATTGGATTAACTACAATAGTACAGTACAGTATCCTACGTGAATGGTAATCATGACTGTGTCATCAGTGGAATTAGATGTAGATAGAAATGTAGGCCATATTTCATCATATTTCATGTTCCCAAAAACTATTTTACATGAATGAAGTCCATTCATGCACTGGGCTGTATAGACTACTTTTAGGACGTTCTGCTTTGTCTGCCCTTTCTATTGAGTCTTAGACTACAGTTCTTCAAGCACTTAACAGAGGCCAGTGTCTCACTCTGTCTCAGATCCAGGCCGTTTGCCATCATCAACCACTGCATTGTTCGATCTGACAGACAGAACTACAGCACTTAAGACTCGTGAAGAGCCCCAAATGCCAGGGCACTTAATTTTGTGGTTCTATTGAATCCTTTGACTTCACTTTGTATATAAAAATGACCGATGAGATGAGTATTAATCAGAAAATAACTAGTTTACAAACATTAAATCAAGACAATTAGTAACTACTCCACTCGCTCTCCACTCCCTCCCCACACAAACAGACAGACAAACAGCCATACTGTTGTGGTCAAAATAATGCATAAAGTTCAGAAGAGAAAAAAACAGTTTTGCTTAACCCAAGTTTGTCAATTTTGCCTTCCGGAGTGGATTATTGACCGACATTGTCACTGCTTTAAAAGCACAAATCAAACTCTGAAATGGACACAGGCTATTAAAAGACTCAATCCATTGATCCATTCATCAATAATACTAGCTATCTCACATTGGCAAGTGTTGATATTGAGGAAAGTGTGTCATTGACCCAATAGATATCCGGAACACAACACAGCAGATTTTCAAGGAACTGGAAGTTCAGTTCGAAGCAGGAGTGAGACAGGGGGTTTAAAACTGTACACAAACACTCACCTTAAGCACCGTACACACAGTGGCCTTGTGTGTCTGGCCTCCACAGCTCGTAAAGCCGCTACATACTGAAGCAGTGAAAACGTTCTAAGTCACGTGAAGTCACAATTTTAAAAAGAATCCCAACAAACAACAGTCCTAACCTTTGTTTAGTCCTGGTGGTAGAAAATGGTAACACACGAGCACACACACACACTGTAAGAACATCTTTTAATGTACTTTCCCTCACCAAAATCATGACAATATAACAGTGCATGGATCAATCAACTGTTACATTTTCTCTAATCTTTACAAATGTATACTGAACAAAAATATAAACGTAACATGTAAAGTGTTGGTACCATTATCAAGATAATCCATCTACATGACAGGTGTTGCATATCAAGAAGCTGATTAAACAGCATGATCATTACACAGGTGCACCTTAAAATGTGCAGTTTTGTGACCCAACACAATTCTACAGATGTTTCAAGTTGAGGAAGCGTGCAATTGGCATATTGACTGCGGAAATGTCAACCAGAGCTGTTGCTAGTTGCTAGTGAATTGAATGTTATTTTCTCTGTCATAAGCCAACTTCAACGTCTTTTTAGAGAATTTGGCAGTGCGTTCAAAAATCAAATCAAATTTTATTTGTCACATACACATGGTTAGCAAATGTTAATGCAAGTGTAGCAAAATGCTTGTGCTTCTAGTTCCGACAATGCAGTAATAACCAACAAGTAATCTAACAATTCCAAAACTACTGTCTTATACACAAGTGTAAGGGGATAAAGAATATGTACATAAAGATATATGAATGAGTGATGGTACAGAGCAGCATAGGCAAGATACAGTAGATGGTATCGAGTACAGTATATACATATGAGATGAGTATGTAAACAAAGTGGCATAGTTAAAGTGGCTAGTGATACATGTATTACATAAAGATGCTGTAGATGATATAGAGTACAGTATATACGTATACATATGAGATTAATAATGTAGGGTATGTAAACATTATATTAGGTAGCATTGTTTAAAGTGGCTAGTGATATATTTTACATAATTTCCCATCAATTCCCATTATTAAAGTGGCTGGAGTTGAGTCAGTGTGTTGGCAGCAGCCACTCAATGTTAGTGGTTGCTGTTTAACAGTCTGATGGCCTTGAGATAGAAGCTTCTTTCGGTCTCAGCTTTGATGCACCTGTACTGACCTCGCCATCTGGATGATAGAGGGGGGAACAGGCAGTGGCTCGGGTGGTTGTTATCCTTGATGATCTTTATGGCCTTCCTGTAACATCGGGTGGTGTAGGTGTCCTGGAGGGCAGGTAGTTTGCCCCCGGTGATACGTTGTGCAGACCTCACTACCCTCTGGAGAGCCTTACGGTTGTGGGCGGAGCAGTTGCCGTACCAGGCGGTGATACAGCCTGCCAGGATGCTCTCGACTGTGCATCTGTAGAAGTTTGTAAGTGCTTTTGGTGACAAGCCGAATTTCTTCAGCCTCCTGAGGTTGAAGAGGCGCTGCTGCACCTTCTTCATGATGCTGTCTGTGTGAGTGGACAAATTCAGTTTGTCTGTGATGTGTATGCCGAGGAACTAAATACTTACTACCCTCTCCACTACTGTTCCATCGATGTGGATAGGGGGGGTGTTCCCTCTGCTGTTTCCTGAAGTCCACAATCATCTCCTTAGTTTTGTTGACGTTGAGTGTGAGGTTATTTTCATGACACCACACTCCGAGGGCCCTCACATCCTCCCTGTAGGCCGTCTCAACGATGTTGGTAATCAAGCCTACCACTGTTGTGTCGTCCGCAAACTTGATGATTGAGTTGGAGGCGTGCGTGGCCACGCAGTCGTGGGTGAACAGGGAGTACATGAGAGGGCTCAGAACGCACCCTTGTGGGGCCCCAGTGTTGAGGATCAACGGGGTGGAGATGTTGTTGCCTACCCTCACCACCTGGGAGGCAGCCCGTCAGGAAGTCCAGTACCCAGTTGCACAGGGCGGGGTCGAGACCCAGGGTCTCGAGCTTGATGACGAGTTGGGAGGGTACTATGGTCTTAAATGCTGAGCTGTAGTCGATGAACAGCATTCTCACATAGGTATTCCTCTTGTCCAGATGGGTTAGGGCAGTGTGCATTTTCCTCCTCTGTCTCTGCTGCTAAAGCCACTTTCTACCACTCTAAATTCCAAGCATCTGCCTCTAACCCTAGGAAGCTCTTTGCCACCTTCTCCTCCCTCCTGAATCCTCCTCCCCCTCCCCCCCCTCCTCCCTCTCCGCAGATGACTTCGTCAACCATTTTGAAAAGAAGGTCGACGTCATCCGATCCTCGTTTGCTAAGTCAAACGACACCGCTGGTTCTGCTCACACTGCCCTACCCTGTGCTCTGACCTCTTTCTCCCCTCTCTCTCCAGATGAAATCTCGCTTCTTGTGACGGCCGGCCGCCCAACAACCTGCCCGCTTGACCCTATCCCCTCCTCTCTTCTCCAGACCATTTCCGGAGACCTTCTCCCTTACCTCACCTCGCTCATCAACTCATCCCTGACCGCTGGCTACGTCCCTTCCGTCTTCAAGAGAGCGAGAGTTGCACCCCTTCTGAAAAAACCTACACTCGATCCCTCCGATGTCAACAACTACAGACCAGTATCCCTTCTTTCTTTTCTCTCCAAAACTCTTGAACGTGCTGTCCTTGGCCAGCTCTCCCGCTATCTCTCTCAGAATGACCTTCTTGATCCAAATCAGTCAGGTTTCAAGACTAGTCATTCAACTGAGACTGCTCTTCTCTGTATCACGGAGGCGCTCCGCACTGCTAAAGCTAACTCTCTCTCCTCTGCTCTGATCCTTCTAGACCTATCGGCTGCCTTCGATACTGTGAACCATCAGATCCTCCTCTCCACCCTCTCCGAGTTGGGCATCTCCGGCGCGGCCCATGCTTGGATTGCGTCCTACCTGACAGGTCGCTCCTACCAGGTGGCGTGGCGAGAATCTGTCTCCTCACCACGCGCTCTCACCACTGGTGTCCCCCAGGGCTCTGTTCTAGGCCCTCTCCTATTCTCGCTATACACCAAGTCACTTGGCTCTGTCATAACCTCACATGGTCTCTCCTATCATTGCTATGCAGACGACACACAATTAATCTTCTCCTTTCCCCCTTCTGATGACCAGGTGGCGAATCGCATCTCTGCATGCCTGGCAGACATATCAGTGTGGATGACGAATCACCACCTCTAGCTGAACCTCGGCAAGACGGAGCTGCTCTTCCTCCCGGGGAAGGACTGCCCGTTCCATGATCTCGCCATCACGGTTGACAACTCCATTGTGTCCTCCTCCCAGAGCGCTAAGAACCTTGGTGTGATCCTGGACAACACCCTGTCGTTCTCAACTAACATCAAGGCGGTGGCCCGTTCCTGTAGGTTCATGCTCTACAACATCCGCAGAGTACGACCCTGCCTCACACAGGAAGCGGCGCAGGTCCTAATCCAGGCACTTGTCATCTCCCGTCTGGATTACTGCAACTCGCTGTTGGCTGGGCTCCCTGCCTGTGCCATTAAACCCCTACAACTCATCCAGAACGCCGCAGCCCGTCTGGTGTTCAACCTTCCCAAGTTCTCTCACGTCACCCCGCTCCTCCGCTCTCTCCACTGGCTTCCAGTTGAAGCTCGCATCCGCTACAAGACCATGGTGCTTGCCTACGGAGCTGTGAGGGGAACGGCACCGCAGTACCTCCAGGCTCTGATCAGGCCCTACACCCAAACAAGGGCACTGCGTTCATCCACCTCTGGCCTGCTCGCCTCCCTACCACTGAGGAAGTACAGTTCCCGCTCAGCCCAGTCAAAACTGTTCGCTGCTCTGGCCCCCCAATGGTGGAACAAACTCCCTCACGACGCCAGGACAGCGGAGTCAATCACCACCTTCCGGAGACACCTGAAACCCCACCTCTTTAAGGAATACCTAGGATAGGATAAAGTAATCCTTCTCACCCCCCCTTAAATGATTTAGATGCACTATTGTAAAGTAGCTGTTCCACTGGATGTCATAAGGTGAATTCACCAATTTGTAAGTCGCTCTGGATAAGAGCGTCTGCCAAATGACTTAAATGTAAATGTGGTTGAGATTGCATCGTCTGTGGACCTATTTGGAGTGGGTCTAGGGTGTCAGGTAGGGTGGAGGTGATATGGTCCTTGACTAGTCTCTCAAAGCACTTCATGATGACGGAAGTGAGTGCTACGGGGCGGTAGTCGTTTAGCTCAGTTACCTTAGCTTTCTTGGGAACAGGAACAATGGTGGCCCTCTTGAAGCATGTGGGAACAGCAGACTGGTATAAGGATTGATTGAATATGTCCGTAAACACACCAGCCAGCTGGTCTGCGCATGCTCTGAGGGCGCGGCTGGGGATGCCGTCTGGGCCTGCAGCCTTGCGAGGGTTAACACGTTTAAATGTTTTACTCACCTGGGCTGCAGTGAAGGAGAGTCCACATGTTTTCGTTGCAGGCCGTGTCAGTGGCACGGTATTGTCCTCAAAGCGGGCAAAAAAGTTATTTAGTCTGCCTGGGAGCAAGACATCCTGGTCCGTGACTGGGCTGGTTTTCTTTTTGTAGTCCGTGATTGACTGTAGACCCTGCCACATACCTCTTGTGTCTGAGCCGTTGAATTGAGATTCTACTTTGTCTCTATACTGACGCTTAGCTTGTTTGATAGCCTTGCGGAGGGAATAGCTGCACTGTTTGTATTCGGTCATGTTACCAGTCACCTTGCCCAGATTAAAAACAGTGGTTCGCGCATTCAAGTTCACACGAATACTGCCATCAATCGACGGTTTCTGGTTTGGGAATGTTTTAATCGTTGCTATGGGAACGACATCTTCAACGCACGTTCTCATGAACTCGCACACCGAATCAGCGTATTTGTCAATGTTGTTGTCTGATGCAATACGAAACATATCCCAGTCCACGTGATGGAAGCAGTCTTGGAGTGTGGAATCAGTTTGGTCGGACCACCGTTGGACAGACCTCAGCGTGGGAGCTTCTTGTTTTAGTTTCTGTCTGTAGGCAGGGATCAGCAAAATGGAGTCGTGGTCAGCTTTTCCGAAAGGAGGGCGGGGCAGGGCCTTATATGCGTCGCGGAAGTTAGAATAACAATGATCCAAGGTTTTGCCAGCCCTGGTTGCGCAATCGATATACTGATACAATTTAGGGAGTCTTGTTTTCAGATTAGCCTTGTTAAAATCCCCAGCTACAATGAATGCAGCCTCAGGATGTATGGATTCCAGTTTGCAAAGAGTCAAATAAAGTTCGTTCAGAGCCATCGATGTGTCTGCTTGGGGGGGAATATATACGGCTGTGATTATAATCAAAGAGAATTCTCTTGGTAGATAATGCGGTCGACATTTGATTGTGAGGAATTCTAAATCAGGTGAACAGAAGGATTTGAGTTCCTGTATGTTTCTGTGATCACACCAATTCTCGTTAGCCATAAGGCATACGCCCCCGCCCCTCTTCTTACCAGAAAGATGTTTGTTTCTGTCGGTGCGATGCGTGGAGAAACCCGGCAGAACACAGGATCCGCTTCGCGAAAGTCATATTCTTGGTCGTACTGATGGTGAGTTGACGCTGATCTTACAGTCGAGAAGAACTATTGAATATATGTAATGAAACCTAAGATGACCTGGGGTACTAATGTAAGAAATAACTGCATAGTTTCCTAGGAACGCGAAGCCTCACAACCGCAGACCACGTGTATGGCGTTGTGTGGGTGAGCGGTTTGCTGACGTCAACGTTGTGAACAGAGTGCCCCATGGTGGCGGTGGGGTTATGGTATGGGCAGGCATAAGCTACGGACAATGAACACAATTGCATTTTATTGATGGCAATTTGAATGCACAGATATATCATAACAAGATCCTGAGGCCCATTGTCATGCCATTCATCCGCCGCCATCACCTCATGTTTCATGATAATTCACGGCCCCATGACGCAAGGATCTGTACACAATTCCTAGAAGCTGAAAATGTCCCAGTTCTTCCATGGACTGCATACAAACCAGACATGTCACCCACCCATTGAGCATATTTGGGATGCTCTGGATCGATATGTACGACAGGGTGTTTCAGTTCCCGCCAGCATCCAGAAACTTTGCACAGCCATTGAAGAGGAGTGGGACAATTCCCAGTCATGTGAAATCCATAGATTAGGGCCTAATGAATTTATTTAAATTGACTGATTTTCTTATATGAATTGTAACTCACTAAAATTTTCCAGGGCATCTACTCAAAGCGGTGCCGGAGGAAGGCCCACAGCAGACGGTATCGGAGCGCGCACACACACACACACACACAAAAGTCTTATTATGATTGGTAAATACTATAGACTATAAATTGTGCCTTCCTGTATTAAACTTATGCTAAAACGTTTCTTCTATTCTACCGAGCCATTAATGTTCGTATTCTTTATATTTTATTATTTCTTATGGTTGTTGCATTGTCGAGAAGGACCCCATTTTGTTGGGTGGTGTATCCCGTACATGCGACATAAAAAACTAGTGAATTTGTAAAAATTAAAAAAAACATCTCTGCCAATGAAAATAGTTTGTCGTCCAGTTGGTATCTGATGTGCTCCTCACAAAGATTCCTTGATGAGTGCAGAGAGCCTCTTGAAAGCCTTTGGAGAAAGAAAAAGAAGGTACATTTATTACTCATTTATTGCCTTCAAGTGTGTTTGTGTGTGTGTGTGAGTGTGTGTGTGGCTGCATTTGCATGTGTGCGTTTCTTTACCTCATCGATCTGTTCCGGTGTGGAGAGGGAGAAGGCCGCTCTGACATAAGGACACGGGTCTGAGCTGTTGATCATGAATACACCTCCAGGGACAAGCAGCACCTACAGTAGGACAACAGAAAATGTTTAACCAACCAGCACCTACAACCAAATATGGACACTAAGACAAAAGGGGACAAAACTGTACTGCTGCGGTTGGTGGCTGTAGACCCTATGAGCTTCTGTCATAGTTAATTTGCTCACTCCCTCCCTCCCTCTCACACACACACATCTTGAAGCTCTGAATTATGTATCATAAAACTACTGCTTGTACAGTAAATTCTGTGTGCTGATATTAAATTAGCTATTACTTTTACCATTTCCCAGACCTACTATGTACATAACTAGCCTTCTATAATCTACTGCAATTGGCTTCAATTGTTTGGTGCAGTGTGAAGAAAATACCCAAATGTTAGATTTTAAAAAGCCCCGATTGTGTTTCCTGTTCTTTCCACATAGAAGCAGACCAATCAGCGTGGATTTGGAGTGTTCTTATGTGGGTGGGGGAAACCGTGGGATTTTAAATCCATTTGCCTTCTTGGATAATGGCAGCTTCACATACTATCTAACATCCTATTTCTGACAAGCACTAGCCCGGGCCCTTAGTGAAAATCTCTTGCTGCTCATCCTGCATGCATGAGTAGGACATTAACGCCAGACAACAAAACAGTAGGGTTACCTGTAGCCAAATTGTTGTTAAAGGAGAAGTTCACTTAATTTGAACCAAATCTCTATTTTCATTGTAAATGGCATGGTATAGAAGTGCCAATAAACACTTTTTTGATGGATCTCACTCACTTTCGAGAAACTTACCCCGCCAGTAATATACTTCCTTATGCTTGTTCTGCGGTTATAGTGGCACAGAAAAACCTGAGCAAAAGCTCCAAAACCACACCGACGCTCTCAGTATGGCGATGCAGATCCTTCGCTGTTGTACACACGAAACTGTGTCGCGCCGAACTTCATCCGCAACGTTGTATTCCACGTTGTGCGACTCGAGTGACGTTTCTCGATGTAGCCCACAATACTTTTCCGTGTGCTCTACATGGAGATGCAGCACTGCTGGATAGAGGAAACGCCTCAAATGGAATATGACATCGCAAATAAAGTTCGGAATGACACAATTTCACGTGTACAACATCTAAAAGACCTGCATCACTATACTGAGAGCATCGCGGTTTCGAAAAGGAGATATTCGAGTGTTTTTGGAGCATTTGTTCATGTTTTTCCAGTGCCCTTACAACTACAGATAAAACATAAGAAAGTATATTGCTGGTGTGGTAAGTTTCTCTAAAATAAGTGAGATAACAACAACATTGTCTGGGCCCTTCTACAACATACCATTGACATCGAAAATAGAGATTTGGTTCAAATAAAGTAAACTTCTTCTTGAAGTATCGGAAATATAGAGATATTATAAATGACAGGAACCTCCCAGAGATACAGGACTTCAATGTAAGTGGACTATTTAAAAAAAAAAAAAAAAAAAAAAAATCTCATTCAGTCAAACAGGTTGTATTAGTTTAGTCAGTGTATGTGTGAGCTGTGGTGGAGCCCAGAGATCAGGTGGGCCTGTAGGGTAGAGTTTAGACTGTGTGTTTGTGTACCTACCTCCTTTTCCATAGCCTTCTCCATGATCAGCTTCTGGGTGTCTGCGACGCCCTTCACCTTGATCCACAGGAACATGCCTGCAGCAGGGGCGTGCCACTCTGCCACATCTACACACACACACACGAACACACACACACACACACACACACACGAGGGAAACAGAAGGGTTAGGTCTAGGTATTGTTTGGTGCAGGAGCAGGGATTTTCTTTCTTATTACCCCTTTGGCAAAGCACTACTTCCTCTGATGCTTTGTGATTTTAACAAGGCACTAGCACTGTGTGACGTGCTGGCTTCATGAGTGTTTTTTTAATGTTAGGCTTCAACGGACACAACCATGCGAATGTGAGTGAAACACAAACCTTTGAGACACTTGTCTGCAGAGGAGAGCATGGCATCTCTCTGTGTTCTGTAAAACTCAATCACTCTGAAAGAGATAAGGTTTGTCCATCATACTGTAGAGTGCTGAACTGCTCATATTGTAATCAATACACCCACCCCACCCCCAAAATAATAATTGCACAACAACACATAACACAAACAACTCACATCTCTAGCTATATTGACACCATATATGCGTGTTGTTTATACAGCTGCCAGTGGTACGACCTTTGACCTACCCATCTACGTGGTTGAGGAAGCCTTCTTGACCCCAGCCATGCAGCAGCTGGGACACCATGAGCTGGAGAGGGAGAGAAGGAGACAAGGAGAGATGGAGAGAAGGTAGAGTAGTCAACACTGCATCTGTTGCATGTTCCAGTATATTGTGTTGCAAATGGAAGTTAACACTTTCTGAATTCCATATTGTCTAGAACATTCCATATGTTATATATACCTAATCCTAACTTCCTTCCGTATGCGTGAAAATAACCCACAGATGTTACGATAACATGATATTCGTCAAGAAAGAGCAGGCAGCGAGTGGGCGTGACTGTCTCGTTCTGCCACCTCAAGAAAAGTGAATTAGTGTTGCATTAAAAGGAAAAATCCAGCATCATGTTGATGTGGCCGGTGACACTTTGCTTCTTGAAAGTCCAATTATCTTGAAAACTTGCCCGCTGACATGCAAAAAAAACTATGTTGGGACTGCATCAACCATGGACTACTGAAAAAACTGTTGGGACTGCATCAACCATCAACTGTACTAATGAAAAAAATACCAAAATATTGTTTTTGAGTGGACTTTTTCATTAACCTCTGTGATGACGGATTAAACCACTAACGCTCTCTGTCTACTCTCATCTCTATGGGATAAAAACAGACAATTATGCCACTAATCTATACTGAGAATGGTACAGTACATTCACAGAATTAAATAGAACACAATATAGTAATATTTCTCTCGATGGCTGCATTTGTATTGCTGTTGCTATGGTAACGACTCACATTAAAAATGCTGCCAACTGTCTCTTCCAGCAAAATAACTTAAAATAAATAAATAAATAATAATAATCAAGGTCGTATTCACAAGCAACCAAACTACCAAACAGACTACCTGAAATGTTAACTACCTTGTTTTACCTTGGAATCTTTTTTCGCTTACTGTTGGAGAACGTGTTGCTACTTCGTGCACTACTGAAAACGCAGTTTCATGTTTTGCTGTGATTACAGTCACAGGAAAGAAGCCTCATATGGGATTTAAACAATGACTTTAGAGACTAGAGGCAAAGTAGAAAATACAACCAAACATCACATGAAAGTAAATATACCTCAACATATTTATTACTACGTACCATTCATTTTAAAGGGGATGGTACGCCAGTTTACTAAGACATGCATGCTATATTACTTATTTACATGTGTTTCAAAGCGAATGGTGGGGTAGTTTACTACTAGGTCTACTTTTAAAGGGGAAGGTGATGCAATTTTGAAGGGGGTGATGGGGTTAGAAGTAGAGGTTCATTCACCTGTGTGAAGGAGCTGGTATGCATTGTAGAAGCCTGGATGTGTAGCACAACTCTGTCCACCAGCGGCTTGGGCCCAGTCACAAAGCCTATCCTCAGCCTGCAAAGATAGACAACAGAGGGTCATACCTGTAGAGACACACACACACACACACACACACACACACACACATGGGAAAGGCAGACAGGGGCTGTTTCACTGGTGAAGGAACATCACAACAACAACAACGAGCAGTGTGTCCTCTGTCTTTCTGGGCACAGCAGTGCTGCATCCTGTGTGTGTGTGTGTGTGTGTAACTATTATTGTGGGGACCTCTGGTCCCCACAAGAATAGTAAACAAACAAACAAACAAACATTTGACTAACTGGGGACTTTTTGTTATTCCCCACAAGGTAAAATGCTATTTCTAGGGGGTTTAGAGTTAAGGTTAGAATTACATTAGGGTTTAGAGTTAGGAGCTAGAATTAGTTTCAGGGTTAAGGTTAGGTTTTTGGGTTAAGGTTAGGGTAAGAGTATGGGTTAGGGATAGGGGTTTGGGAAAATAGGATTTTGAAAGGGACTGAATTGTGTGTCCCCACAAGGTTGGCTGTACAACACTGTGTGTGTGTGTGTGTAATACCTACTGGGAATAGCACAAGGTAATTCAATTGTCCACATGAACTGGAAAAACAAGGACTCAATAACCCACTGAGTACACAGCTTCTGACAGTCTCTTGGTAAACAAGTTCTGACAACCACATAGAGAGACAGACTACAAAATCACACTAAATTAGCTGGTAATAGTGTAACAACAAACTGAACAGGTCTTTTTTTTAAACTATATTTTTTAAAGTCTTTGTATGTTTATTGGATATAGAGGTGAAAGGTAGGTCAGAGACTGCTGAAAGAGTAGTGGGCCGGATTCGAACCCCTGCTGGCACTGGTACATCGTACATGTGCTCCAGAGACAGCGGCTTAGACTGCTAGACCACCCTAGGCTACTGAACAGGTCTCTCTTGGCAAAGAGATGGTTCTCAATTAGACAAACCTGCATAAATAAAAAGGTAAATTAATACAGTGACTGTACTTCCTTCTTCCTCCCTGACCTCGAAACCCACATAGTTGCCGTGGCGATCTGAAAGTCTGCCTCACCCTGACGACAGGATCTTTGAGAAGGAGTCTGTCCTGATGATTCTCCCGTCAACGTCCATGGAGAGAAACGTGGGAGCCCAAGGCTGCAGAGAGAGAGAGAAAGACGCATGAGCAGCCTGTTCTATTATATATTATATACAGTAGGGGTGATGCCAGTGCAATGTGTCCCAATAAAACATACAAAGTCATAATATATTAAACAATTAAACTAGTTTTACCTTGTCAAACTGTAGGAAGTAATAGGGGTCGTCCTCAATAATAAGGAGGTCATACTGCCTGGCAAGCTGTCAAAACGACAACAAAAGCTTGATTCATTCTGTGAAGTAGACCTTTAGGGAAATCAATATTTTACATAGGCCTGAATTGAACTAGCACAATCATTTCAGAAAGAAACCCTCCCTTTCCCTTCACTCCCATATGCATGAGTCAGTGAACTGACCAGGACCATGTCAAACTCTGGCCCTATTTGAAAAAGACTGTTAAGGAAATCATTAATAAGAACTAGAACAATGGATTTAGATTGGGTCCCTCCCAATTTCCTTCCCGAATGTCAGTTGGCCTGTTCCCAGATCTGTTTGTGCTGTCTTGCTAACTCAGAGACAGCACACAGGACAGCACAAACAAATCTGGGACAAGGCTATAGACACTATGGTTCAGGCTACTAGACACTATGTGTCATTGTGGCTGCAATATACACTATGGCTTTGTACTCTGCAGTCTGTATTCTATTCAAATGTATTGCCTCCCTTTCCTTCCGTTTCCCTTCCCATCCAATAGAACTCAAGAGAATATTTTTCAATAAAAGCATCTCTAACATCAGATATCTACAGTGCGGTATCCCTCAGGGCAGTTGCCTTGGGCCGTTCTTTAAATCAACTGTTCTTTAAATACATCTAAAACAAAAAGCATTGTATTTGGTTCAAAGCATTCTCTTAGACCTTAACCTCAACTGGAGTTGTGCATAAAGGGTGTGACCATTGAACAAGTTGAAGAAGCTGAATTCCTAGGAGTAACATTGGATGGTCAGTTATCATGGTCAAGTCACATTGACAAAGTTGTTGTGAAGATGGGGAGAGGCATGTCTGTTATATAAACATGTTATGCATTTTTGACAAAAAGATCAACTATACTAGTTGTTCAGGCTCTGATCTTGTCCCATCTTGATACCTGTCCAGTAATGTGTTCAGGTGCAGAAAAGACATACCTAGCTAAGCTGCAACTGGCTCAAAACCAAGCAGCACGCCTTGCCCTTAACTGCACACACAGAACTGGCATCAACAACATGCATCATAGTCTTTCATGGTTGAGGAGAAATGGACTACTTCTCTTCTAGTCTTTTTAAGAAACATTTATCTGTTGAAAATGCCTAACCACTTGTCTAATCTATTTGCATACACTTCAAAACAGACATACATACCCCACCAGCCATACCACTGTGTGTTTCTTCACAGTAACCAATAACTCAGTTATGTGTAGATCCATGTCCTTATGGAATACTCTGCCACCAAGCAACAACAACAAAAAAAGCTTTAAAAAAACGATTGTATCAGAATGCCTCTCCTCTTTCTAAAGATCTAATTGAACTGTACATAAGAATATGAAGATGTACTGTATATATGAATAATGTGTACATAGTACTGTTGTTGTCATCTCTTGGTGTCTTTCCAATATATAACTCCTATGTTTATTTTGAATGCAATATAATTTCGAATGTAATATAATATCTTATGTTGTTCTTGTCTATATCTGTTCTGTACTTGTCATGTATTTGTACGTTTTATGTGGACCCCAGGAAGAGTAGCTGCTGCATGTGCAGTAGCTCATGGGGATCTGTTTGAATACTTCCTTGAGGTTTCCATGGGGTAAGCACTGATCTAAAAGAATTTGGAGTGGTGAAAGCAAGGTTAACAACCTGTTACTTTACCGATTCAACTAATTCAGATCTGAGACTACTTCAAGGAAAGTAGGAAGGAAGGATGCATTTCTGAACAATTTGAATAGGGCCTATGGGTCTGCAGACTCTACCGTACCTCGTAGACATCCCTCTTCCTCTGGGTGGTCATGGAGGCCCCGGTGGGGTTTCCTCCATTGGGGATTGTGTAGAGGACCCTGGGTACGGTGCTGTGCGGCTTGTGGACATCTGCCGGGTCCCAGCGGGACAGCACCTCCTTCAGCCCACCCGGGATCATACCGTGCTGATCACTGGGCACATTGATCAGGTTACATCCCAATGGCTGGAGCTTGGGACGGCAAACACAGTGCGTGTGTGTGAGAGTAAATGTGAGAGTGAGTTTTTATAACTATTATTATTAACATTATGTTGTTGTTGTTGTTTATCATTATCTGTCACATTTTGATTTATCAACAGTGGCCTTGCCATTCGTGCTAATAACGCTTGTCTGAGTGAGTGAGTGAGTGAGTGAGTGATTATGTGTGTGTATCTGTGGTTGTGAGTAGAGGTTCTTACTGCAGCGAGAGTTCCAGAATACGTGGGTGCGTCCAGGAGAACGTTATCTCCGGGATTTACAAGCATTTCAAACACCTGCCAAAAAAACACAGAGAAAAGTATTAGAGGGAAGGGCAAGAATAGGACAGGCTCATGGGATCGAGAGGATCATGAGTGGCCGTCACACATAACTTACCTTCCTTGCACTTTTCTTTTCTGCTTTATTAAGGAACCTTTTACTTACTGTGACTCCTCCCAGCTGCCCACTGCACTGAGGCTAGGTAACACGGTCACCACCGATAAATCCATGATTATCGAAAACTTCAACAAGCATTTCTCAACGGCTGGCCATGCCTTCCGCCTGGCTACTCCAACCTCAGCCAACAGCTCCGCCCCCACCGCAGCTTCTCACCCAAGCCCTTCCAGGTTCTCCTTTACCCAAATCCAGATAGCAGATGTTCTGAAAGAGCTGCAAAACCTGGACCCGTACAAATCAGCTGGGCTTGACAATCTGGACCCTCTATTTCTGAAACTATCCGCCGCCATTGTCACAACCCCTATTACCAGCCTGTTCAACCTCTCTTTCATATCGTCTGAGATCCCCAAGGATTGGAAAGCTGCCGCAGTCATCCCCCTCTTCAAAGGGGGAGACACCCTGGACCCAAACTGTTACAGACCTATATCCATCCTGCCCTGTAGTCTATTGGTAAATAGCCCACCCATTTTCACCTACCTCATCCCCACACTGTTTTTATTTATTTACTTTTCTGCTCTTTTGCACACCAGTATCTCTACCTGTACATGACCATCTGATCATTTATCACTCCAGTGCTAATCTGCAAAATTGTAATTATTCGCCTACCTCCTCATGCCTTTTGCACACAATGTATATAGACTCGCCTTTTTTTGTACTGTGTTATTGACTTGTTAATTGTTTACGCCATGTGTAACTCTGTGTTGTCTGTTCACACTGCTAAGCTTTATCTTGGCCAGGTCGCTGTTGCAAATGAGAACTTGTTCTCAACTAGCCTACCTGGTTAAATAAAGGTGAAATAAAAAAAATAAAAAAATATGCGCTTGTCGGAGCGAGCTATTTTAAGATGAATACACCAACAGTAAGTCGTTCTTGATAAGCGTCTGCTATATGACTAAAATGGAAATGTAATACCTTGCAGAGACCCTCTTGGCTGCCTGTAGTAACACACATGTCCATCTGGCCATTCTCAGCGCTGTAGTTGGCTGTAGGAGGGTTGTGAAGGTTCTTCTGAAGGACCTTCATCCAAGTCAACAGCTCCGGGATTCTATATGTGGTCGACAGAGGCCTAAATTAAAAAACCTACCATTCATCGGAGGTCGAATCCTAACTTTAGTTGAACTTTCAAATTGATGTCCATGTGAGACTAAGTGAACATATTGACTTCGGTGGAAATTCAGATTCGCCTCATCATGAATAACCTGCAGTTACAAGTCACCTTATCTTAACCCTACGTTATCTCACCTTAACCTCATCGTATTTCCTTGGAAAATTGTATTTTGTAAGCAAGAAATAGACCTAATCAATAATAATAAAACTCGAATAGCAGCCCCAGAGTATGTCGTGATAAAATGTTTTGGTTTTGACATCCAGTGAAACGTTAATTCTAGTGTGCATGATAGGGTGCTTTTTAGGAAGCAGCCTTGGCTTTATCGTCCCGTTCACTCTTATCAGAAGTGATTAAACCAACGGTGGAAAGCAAAGCAAAGCAGCGGTTGAGAGCACACGCACGCACACAGGTTGAGAGCTCTACAGACCAATATGAGTCACTATTTACTATTTAGACTGTTGTAAAGGTAGATAAGAAGCTGTTAAGAGATAACCTTCTGCCTCCACCATTAACTAGCATAGGTGTGATGCTGTCCTAACCGTTTCAAGGAACAGCGTTGACCAGTTCAAACACGAAAATAAAAGTTATTTCAAACCATTCATGTCCGCAGGATTCTACAGGCTAAACCCCTGGCTAGTCATGTACATTACTCCGTTGGTGTTGAGCGCTTTCAAAGGCTATGTCCTTGTTGACTCTTTCCTATTGCGCTCTGATGAAGCTTCCGCAGACTTTTGATAGATTTCTGTGGGCTAAGAGATGCTACTTAACAATACACAACGAGTGTGTCCAAGATAGCACCGATTCCCTATAAAAAGTAGTGCACTACACTGAGTGTACAAAACATCTTTCCATGACATAGCTTTCACCTGGTCTGTCTATGATCCCTTACTGATGTCAATTGTTAAATCGACTTCAAATCAGTGCAGATGAAGGGGAGGAGACGGCTTACAAATCCTTCTTTAACCTTTGAGCCATGGGTTGTGTATGTACGCCATTCAGAGGATGAATGGGCAAGACAAGATAGTTAAGTGCCTTTGAACAGTGTATGGTAGTAGCTGCCAGGCGCACTGATTTGAGTGTGTCAAGAACCGCAACGCTGGTGTGTTTTTCACAATAAAAAAAGCTACCTTATTCACATAAGTATTCAGACCCTCAGATGCGTCCTGTTTCCATTGATCATCATTGAGCTGTTTCTACAACTTGATTGGAGTCCACCTGTGGTACATTCAATTGATTGGACAGGATTTGGAAAGGTGCACACCAGTCTATATAAGGTCCCACAGTCAGAGAAAAAAACCAAGCCATGGGGTCAAAGGAATTATCCATAGAGCTCCAAAACAGGATTGTGTCGAGGCAGAGATCTGGGCCTCCATCATTCTTAAATGGAAGAAGTTTGGCACCACCAAGACTCTTCCGAGAGCTGGCCGGCCGGCCGACCAAACGGGGGAGAAGGGCCTAAGTCAGGGAGGTGACCAAAAACCCGATGGTAACTTTGACAGAGCTCCAGAGTTCCTCTGTGGAGATGGGAGAACCTTCCAGAAGGACAACCATCTCTGCAGCACTCTACCAATCACGCATTTATAGTAGAGTGGCCAGACAGAAGCCACTCCTCAGTAAAAGGCACATGACAGCCGGTTTGGAGTTTGCCATAATGCACCTAAAGATTCTCAAACCATGAGAAAGAAACAAGATTCTCTGGTCTGATGAAACCAAGATTGAACTCGTTGGCTTGAATGTCAAGCGTCACGTCTGAAGGAAACCTGGCACCATCCCTACGGTGAAGAATGGTGGTGGCAGCATCATGCTGTGGGGATGTTTTTCGGCGGCAGGGACTTGTAGACTAGTAAAGATCGAGGGAAAGATGAACGGAGCAAAGTACAGAGAAATCCTTGATGAAATCTTGCTCCAGAACGCTCAGGACCTCAGCCTGGGGCGAAGGTTCACCTTCCAACAGAACAAAGACTAAGCACACAGCTAAGACAAGGAAGGAGTGGCTTCGGGACAAGTCTCTGAACGTCCTTGAGTGGCCCAGCCAGAGCCCGGAATTGAACCTGATCGAACATCTCTGGAGACATGAAAATAGCTGTGCAGCAATGCTCCTCATTCAATCTGCAGCGATGAATGGGAGAAACTCCCCAAATACAGGTTTGTCAAGCTTGTAATGTCATACCCAAGAAGACTCGAGGCTGTAATCACTGCCAAAGGTGCTTCAACAAAGTACTGAGTAAAGGGTCTGAATTTTTATTTTATTTTTTCTTTATTTTACTAGGCAAGTCAGTTAAGAACAAATTCTTATTTACAATGACAGCCTAGGAACAGTGGGTTAACTGCCTGTTCAGGGGCAGAACGACAGATTTGTACCTTGTCAGCTCGGGGGTTTGAACTTGTAACCTTCCGGTTACTAGTCCAAAGCTCTAACCACTACGCTACCCTGCCTCCCCACTTATGTAAATGTGATATTTCCGTTTTTATTTCTAGTACATTTGCAAAAATGTCAAAACTGTTTTTACTTTGTCATTATGGGGTATTGTTTGTAGATTGATGAAGGGGGAAAACGATTTAATCCATTTTAGAATAAGGCTGTAATGTAACAAAATGTGGAAAAGGTCAAGGGGTCTTGAACTTTCCAGAACGCACTGTATATACAAAATAGGGTGCCATTTTGGACAGAGCCAATGCCTTCTCAGTCTCTGACTCACCCGCTGGAGGCAGAGTACTGCAGAGCCCTCTTCATCATGGTCTCGTCGAAGGTGATCATATCCCCGTTCTTCACCTGGATGGAGCAGGAATGGAAGGGGAAGGTGTTGGGGTTGGGAGCCCCTGCGGCCAAGGAGATCATGGATGGGGGTGACCTTTGCTGGATTTCAGCTTTGGGATGGAGGGGGGGGGGGGCAAGACAGATAGGTTACAAAGGTACCAATGAAATAAAAAATATCTGAAAACGGACAAAGATTTTAAAAAATACCAAAGAGAAATTCTACATGGTAAAACACAGAATATAGAAACACGGAATAGAGCTCTACCACCATGACGACTTACTTAACATTCGGATAGGTGAGGGCTTCCGAGCTGCACTGACAGCTGTCAAAAACCGAGCGTAGTTCATGGCTTCTGTAAAATCACCTTCTAACAATCAGCACTGACAGAGCAAGCTTGCCTGTGGTGTGTCAACCACACCTCCTGGGGTATATAGATATACAATGTGACAGTGCATGATGATGACACATGGATTCACTTGTGTTCACTTGCCTACTAAATACTAATGCAATGTTGATTGTTGGGTCAAGTTACAAAACATGGAAATAATGTCAATTTACTTGTTTTATCATGATATAATGATGGGATGCATTCATTACACAATGGTACATTTGAGTGTGATATCGTTGGCACTTACTATGCAGCCCCAAGGTCCACCAGAGGACGCTATTATTCTATACGTCGTTTGATGTAAAGACGTCAGGAATAATGGCGCCCTCTGCCAAACCTTTGGGCGAGCGACTATGTTGTTTTGCTTCTGCCGTATGGCAGCACTGAAGTGGATTATCGTGCACTAAAGGCGGAACAAATATAGGAACAAGTAGCAACATATGCACGGAGTTAGACTGAAATACATTGCACAAAAATCTTAACACAGGAATAAACTTCAGAAGATCAACATCTGAGTAATATTTACAACCACGTTTGTTTCATAACTGACCTTGCGTATCTTGTGCTTAATCGTACAGTGGCCGCCGCTGGATAATGTATTTTTCCACTAGCAATAGTCCACACAAGTAACCGGTGTGTGGACTACATTACCCAGGTGTCAAAATAGTCTATAATTTTGAGATTACTGTACCATAATTGTGTAAATTAACTATCTGCATAATTATAAACATGTATAATTGTCCCCAATAATAAAATAGTAAAAAACGATCGTAGACAATTTAGGAATGAATCGAATCAGTGGAACAGTCGAGAAACCGAGTCTAGACCGTACTTTCATGGCAGCAGCGTATCCTAATCGTATTCGATGCAGCAAGGAAAAGTCTACGTTGCTGCTAGCGTAACTACCTAGCTAGCTGTTAGTTTTGATTTAATTGTCTTGTGTATTTTCAAATGACTGTGCATTACTGTCATGTTTACACAAACAACGTGGGAAAGCAGCGTCATCCTTACCTCGATTCGTGAGCAACTAGCATTAATATATCTGAAAGGCAGCCAGCTAACTAGTTAATTATTACAGCTAAGTTAGCTAACTTTAGTCAGTTGTATTTTGTCAAGCGACAACACATGTTGGGCTTGCAAATGCTTCATCAAAGTATACCTTGCTACTTATCACGTTATCAACGCGCATGACAACTCTCGAGTAGGTTTGGTCGTCCCGTGATGGCATTGAGTAGCTTAATAGTTACAGTAAAGATTTTGTTTACCTAGCGAACAGTTGCTGACGACCCTTTCGTTAGATCGAGCAAGGCCAACTTGCTAGGATGTAGACTAGCAGAACCCGTTTTCTGGTTTTAATTGATATATACAGTCGTTTCAATGGGGAAAAGGAAAGACATGATCCACCCAAGGATTATTTTAGGTGAGTTGTTTGTTTACTGTTGATGTTATGCGCCCATGTCTCAAGCATGGTTTTGAGTTGGAACATTTTACACCATCATATTGACTACCAGACATATAACATATTATGAAGTGTCCAGAAGCCACTAACGTTAGCCATTCTTCTGAAACATACATGGCAACATAATGATAATTCCATTTAGCAGACACTTTTATCCAAAGCGGCTAACAGTCAGCCATGCATGCAGGTTGGGACGGCAGGTAGCCTAGTTAGAGCGTTGGGACAGTAACTGAAAGGTTGCTGGATCGAATCCCCGAGCTGACAAGGTAAAAATCTGTCGTTCTGCCCTTAAACAAGGCAGTTAACACACTACTCCGGTAGGCCGTGATTCTAAATAAGATTTTGTTCTTAACTCACTTGCCTAGTTAAATAAATAAATTGATGGTCCCAGCGGGAACCAAGCGCCATACTCTACCAACTGAGCCCATAACAACACTATACACTACCAAATAGGCCTGACTTTGTTTATATATCTTGTCTACATCTCTATTTGTTGTCTGTTACTACAGGTGATGGGGGCCATGCGGGCTTACAAAGCCTGCATAGGAGGAAACTCAAAAAACACAAGAAGAAGCATCACCACGACCATGGGCACAGCTCCTACTCTGAGGCCCTGGAGTCAGACTCCGGAATTGTGTTCAAGCCCCCCACACAGCTCAGACTCAAGATCAAACTGGGAGGCCAAACACTTGGGACAAAAAGGTGAGACCTCGCTGCCATTTTAATAGTCTCGCTTGACAGACTTTTTTTTTTGCACAACAATTTAAGTCAATAAGTCATTGTTTTAGTTAAAGTATGATATAATATTTGGACTTGAAGTGACAAATCCGAATTGCCCACTTCGTGCAAATCCGCATGAATGCGTTGTCTTTTCCTTTGATTTGACATACAAATTATTTTCAGCCTACGTTTTATTTCAGGGCTGGGTTTTATTTGAATGATACCACCCATTAGCATGGCATTGTTTATTAATCAGAAACAGCTGCAAAGTTCTTCCTCTTCATGACTGAAATCAGCCAAACAGCCTTGCCTCTTTAGCCATGGAGCAAACAACCATAGGGGGTGTACATTTGTTTTTTTCACCACCACTTTTTACATCTTAGCAGAAAAGTAACATAATCCATTGGATAATTAGTCCATTTTAAAAATGTTGTTAGTCTGGATTTAAAAACAGATACCTGACAATTTTATAAATGGTGTTATATGATAGCATTTTGCAAACCCGCTCCCCCCGTTGCCGCAAGATGAATGGCTTTGACCACTAAAGTGTATCTTCGTCACACGCTCCACTGCTTTGATTGGTGTAACGTTAGCTCGAAACCACAAGTGTCTATCCAGATCATGAAAAGGCACCCGTGAAAGAAATTCAAGGGACTTGAAGGGACTTTCAAGGGACTTTCACTTCCCTGTGAGAACCATGAGCACAGGCTGACTTGGTGTGCTGTACCGCATCCAAAGCCTGCCAGCAGCCTACCAAAAGTTGCACCGTGTTCATTACAATGTAAAAACATTTTTTTTGTTGATATTCAATCTTTCAATAGTTATCCATATTACCAGAGTTTTGTCTTGCTCTAACATTTTTATTTTATTTTTAATTTGACCCTTATTTTTTATCAGGTAAGTTGACTGAGAACACATTCTCATTTACAGCAACAACCTGGGGAATAGTTACATGGAGGAAGCGGGGGGATGAATGAGCCAATTGGAAGCTGGGGATGATTATGTGGCCGTGATGGTACGAAGGCCAGATTGGGAATTTATCCAGGATACCGGGGATAACACCTCTACTCTTACGATAAGTGCCACGAGATCTTTAGTGACCACAGAGAATTAGGACACCTGTTTAACGTACCAACCCGAAAGATGGCACCCAACACAGGGCAATATCCTCCATTTTTCTATGGGAGTTTCGCGGCTGCAATAAAGGGAAGATGCCAAAATTTTGGAGATAACAATAGAGATTGGCAGCATCTAATGGGGATCCATAATAAATACAAATAGGCCAGTGGTTTCCATCTGTGGTGAAGTTTTCCCTAAATCCAGCTGGCTAATCTTTTGAATACAGTGGAGTTAAAACAAAATTTAAACAGCAACAACATTAGCTAGATAGATTAGGTTAGCAAGATAGCTAGCTACACTGACAGTTGTCAGTGTCCTAATTGTTGATGTTTATCAACTCCACATGGGAATTCCCAATTCGTGACTATGTACAGTACAGTACCGTCATTCTTCAGAGGTGTAACCTAAACGTGCATTTCTTCTGTATGACAGGAAATTACGTCAAAATAGTGGCAGCAACTTCATCTGGGGGGGGGGTCCCTTTAAACGTATGGTTTGTTGTTCTCTCTCTCCTTCTTTTCTAATGAACCAGTGTGCCAACGTTCACTGTGGTCCCTGGTGTAGCTCATTCCCAGTGTCCTCTGATGATCGTGGACGACAATGACGACTCTGATGATAAACCTTCTGAGGGTGTTCCACTTGAGCAGTATCGGGCTTGGCTTGGTGAGTGCAAAGGTCTGTCTCTTACACTCATCATATCCACTCATGTTCAATATAAAAGTAATGATGTGCTTAATCTGATTTATTTACTATATTATACACTCCATATACAGTGCATTCAGAAAGTAGTCGGACCCCTTAACTTTCTCCACATTTTATGTTACAGCCTTATTCTAAAATGGATTAAATTGTTTTTTTTTTACCCCCTCAATCTACACACAATACCCCATAATGACAAAGCTAAAAACAGGTTTTAAGAAATGTTTACAAATTCATCAAAAATAAAACTGAAATATGACATTTACGTAAGTATTCAGACCCTTAACTCAGAACTTTTAAGCAGCTTTGGCAGTGATTACAGCCTCAAGTCTTCTTGGGTATAACGCTACAAGCTTGGCACACCTATATTTGAGGAGTTTCTCCCATTCTTCTCTGCAGATCCTCTCATGCTCTGTCAGGTTGGATGGGGAGCTTCGCTGCACAGCTATTTTCAGGTCTCTCCAGAGATGTTCAATCGGGTTCAAGTCCGGGCTCTGGCTGGGCCACTCAAGGACGTTCAGAGACTTGTCCTGAAGCCACTCCTGCGTTGTCTTGGCTGTGTGCTTAGGGTTGTTGTCCTGTTGGAAGGTGAACCTTCGCCACAGTCGGAGGTCCTGAGTGCTCTGGGGCAGGTTTTCATCTTGATTCTCTCTGTACTTTGCTCCGTTCAGCTTTTCCTCGATCCTGACTTGTCTCCCAGTCCCTGAAAAACATCCCCACAGCATGATGCTGCCACCACCATGCTTCACCATAGAGATGGTGCCAGGTTTCCTCCAGATGTGATGTTTGGCATTCAGGCCAAAGAGTTCAATCTTGATTTCATCAGACCAGAGAATCTTGTTTCTCATAGTCTGAGAGTCTTTAGGTTGTGCCAAGCCGGCTGTCATGTTCCTTTTACTAAGGAGTGGCTTCTGTCTGGCCACTCTACCATAAAGGCCTGCTTAGTGGAGTGCTGCAGAGACCGTTGTCCTTCTGGAAGGTTCTACCATATCCACAGAGGAACTGTGGAGCTCTGTCAGAGTGACTATTGGGTTCTTGGTCACCTCCCTGACCAAGGCCCTTCTCCCCCGATTGCTCAGTTTGGCCGGGCGGCCAGCTCTAGGAAGTCTTGGTGGTTCCACATTTTTTACATTTCACAATGACTGAGACCACTGTGAAATTTTCAACTCTAGAAATGGCTTAATACCCTTCCCCAAATATATGCCTAGTTTGAGAAATAGACGCCTCACAAGTCCTCAACTGGGAGCTTCATTAAATAGTACCCGCAAAACAACAGTATCAACGTCAACAGTGAAGAGGCGACTCTGGGATGCTGGCCTTCTAGGCAGAGTTGCAAAGAAAAAGCAATATCTACGACTGGCCAATACAAATAAAAGATTAAGATGGGCAAAAGAACATAGACACTGGACAGAGGAACTCTGCCTAGAAGACCAGCATCCCGGAGTCGCCTCTTCACTGTTGGTGTTGAGACTGGTCTTTTGCGGGTACTATTTAATGAAGCTACCAGTTGAGGATTGCTGAGGCGTCTGTTTCTCAAACTAGGCACTCTAATGTACTTGTCCTCTTGCTCAGTTGTGCACCGGGGCCTCCCACTCCTCTTTCTACTCTGGTTAGAGCCAGTTTGCTCTGTTCTGTGAATGGAGTAGTTCACAGCATTGTAGAAGATCTTCAATTTCTTGGCAGTTTCTCGCATGGAATAGCCTTAATTTCTCAGACCAAGAATAGACTGACTAGTTTCAGAAGAAAGTTCTTTGTTTCTGGCCATTTTGAGCCTGTAATCGAACCCACTGTATTTCTGATCAATTATGTTATTTTAATGGACAAAATATGTGCTTTTCTTACCGACCCCAAACTTTTGAACGGTAGTGTATGTATTCACACCCCTTTGCTAGGACACTCCAAATTGAGCTCGGGTGCATCCCATTTCCTTTGATCTGTATTTATTTGCATACATTTCTAAAAAACATGTTTTCACTTTGTCATTATGGGGTAGTGTGTGTAGATGGGTGGGAAACAAATAAATTTTGAATTTAGGCTATATCGCAACAAAATGTGGAATAAGTCAAGGGGTATGAATACTTTCTGAAGGCACTGAATAAATAAGTTCACTGCACAAGGCAAATGTTTAATGTAATTTCAGTGAGCCTGTTTCTGTCTTTGCCAAACATCAAGTGTTTGAATGAAATGGCATGCTAATCCCTATATAGTGCACTACTTTTGACCCTGGTAGTGCACTATATACAGAATAAGGTGCCATTTTGGATCATAGCCATGTCTTTTTAATATCATAACCATGCACTTGTTTTCTTTCTGTTCCCTGCCTCTAGATGAGGACAGTAACCTGGACCCGTCTCCTCTGCCAGACATGGACTCAGACTCCCTGGGTAAGCCGGTGGACGAGGAGGAGAAGTGGCTGGACGCCCTGGAGAAAGGAGAGCTGGACGACAACGGAGAGTTGAAGAAGGAGATCGATGAGTCCCTGCTCACAGCCAGACAGGTAATGTAACAAGAGAGCAGGCCCCAGACCAGTCTGTCATATCAAAGTAGGGATGACTTTCACTTGACCACGTGGCTTGATTCAGGGAATTTTGCCAGGTCACAATATGATCTGAGAAACGGCTATAAGGTAAAGGGAAATTCCAGCCAAAAACGTTCTTTTGGTATTTGTTTCATTAGTCCATTGTTGATATAGTCCCTAAATGTTTTGCATGTCAGTAATCACGTTAAGATATTTCTGTATTTTGAAAGTTATGTATCTTAACTTGATTGCTGACATGCAAAACATTTAGGGACTATATCAACAATGGACTCATGAAACAAATACCCAAAGTTTTCGTGTGGCGTTTTCCTTTAAAAAACTTTAAAGATTAAAAGATTACAGAAAACCTTGAAATATTTATGTAAAGCTTTAGGTCTACATCCTACTGACCCTGAATGGTTGTGTGTGCGTCTGCCTTACAGAAAGCCCTCCTGCACAAGCAGCAGAACCAGCCTCTCCTGGAGCTGCCCATGGGCTACAAGGAAAAGGAGATGACCACCGAGATGATGCAGAAGAGAGAGGAGAGTGCCCGCAAGAGGCGCCTGCAGGCGGCCAAGAAGGCAGAGGAGGACAAGAACCAGACCATCGAGAGGCTCACCAAAACCTCCAAGGCCAAGATCAAGAGTATGAGGGAGCAGTATAAGTCCAAGCAGGCCCAGTGTCCCATGGTCCGCTACTGTGACTCAGCCCAGGGAATGGGGATTTCGTTTCCAACAGGGGTGCTTGCCCCGACCCCTGCTTCCCTGTGCCTCCCTCCCCTGGCACCGGTAGGCTGCGGGATAAACGGGTGCAGTAATCTGAAGAGGTACTCGTGCTCCAAGACTGGGATCCCTCTCTGTAGTCTGGACTGCTACAAGAAGAATCTGGTCCTTGTTGTGGAGAGTGCTGCTTGAATTTGACCGTTTTCAAATGTTTTGGCTTGCTGGCAGTTTAAACTCTTGGGCTAAATGGACAATGTGTAATTTTTTTGTATTTTGAGAGATTATGAAAAGGCATTTTTCAGTTTTTTTTTTCTCTTTGTGTGATGTCATAAGTGGTCATTTCAGAATGATGTATACTATCAAAAGAGTTCAAACCAATGCATCAGTCAGTCAATTTAGTCCTGATACTAGGATGACATAAGGTAGGTTACAGCCACACCAGGCCCTATCAGACAGCAATTATTTATTTCTAGATCCTTAGTTTGTGGAAGTCCACATAATGTAGATTGAATAAGAATTTAAGGAGGCAAGCTTATTTTTGTAACAGCAGGACTGAAATAACAGAGCGCTGTTTGCCTGATGATCATGAAGGACTTTCATTTGTATAAATATAATGGTTTCGTATTACTTTTGGCAAGCAGAAGCCGTAACGCATAACAGCAGTAACATGTTTGATAAATTGAGAAAATGACCCAGAGGAAACCAAAATATGTTTTTCTTTTAATTGTCACAAATGTGCATTTGTATCACAAATTATTACATTTCCATACAAAATACTGTACATCTTAAATAAGTTATGATATTTTATCTTCCTCCAAAACAGCAACATGAATAGAACTCTACCTAAAGCTGTGTTGCCATGCCAATGTGGAAAGGATAGCAGGCAAGAACAGTCATATTATTTGGTCAGTGCTGTTTGGGATCCTTGGGACGTTCCGAACCTTAACCCTTACCGTTTTACATTTCACCCGCAATGGCGTGACGTAAGAGTTGGTATGTCCCAAGAATGCTGTTTAGACTTTTCCCATATTATTTGGTCTAGCTAACAGGAATGTCAGAACCACAGAACTAGAATGAGACTTGCTATGGCCAGAATAGCAGAACAATACTTTCCTAGCAAACTCACATCTACCCTTTAAAAAAATAAAATCCAGCATGTTTTCTGAGGTATTATTACTCAGTTTTTAGTTAATCTATTCATTACATAGGGAGCCATTTTGGACACAACATAGCATCTGATAAACCCAGGGTATATTTATTATTTTTTAATTAACTAGGAAAGTCAGTTAAGAACAAATTATTATTTACAATGACAGCCTACCAGGGGAACAGTGGGTTAACTGCCTTGTTCAGGGGCAGAACGACAGATTTTTACCTTGTCAGCTCGGGGATTCAATCCAGCAACCTTTTGGTTACTGGCCCAACGCTCTAACCACTAGGCTACCTGTCGCCCCCAAAACCTGTTTAGTAGGCAAGCGTACTGGGATGTTACAGACAGAAATGTCATGAATAGAGCTGACGCGCTTCCTTTTACCTCATGTTTGTTCCACAAAACATATTTCTATCTGGATGCAGTCCTGCTGTTCCACTGGAGCTGATCCAAGGCTAACAGAGAACAACCTTGGTCTGTGAGGTTTCCTGTTACCTGCCGTCAGGTGATCAAGGCACAAGAGGGAGTCTTAGATCCCAGAATATCTCCGACTGACTGCAAGCAGGCGTTGATGTCAACTGGGAAACCTTTAAGACCAGGGTTGTGTTCATTAAGGGAAAACCGTAGCAAAATATTTTGTGATAGAAAATGTGAACAAGCATTTTCTTATTGGAGTTTATGTACCTCCCCGTCTGTCTGTTTTCTTCCGTTTGGTGCCTAATGAACAGGGTTGTGCTCTGGGGTTGTCTGTCTGCCGATAGGTAGTAGTGTTACCAGAGTTCATAAGAGACTGTTGGCAGACGGCTCGTCACAAGGCCAGGCCGAAAGACAGGCGGAAGGCCATCTCCACGGGAACCTCTGCCACGGAGTCATGGAAACACACGTAGAATTCCTGAGGGACGGGTTCGAGAAGCATCCGGCTGGAACACAAACAGAGGGAAATGGCAGTGTGTTTCAAGCTGGAGTATAGGCAGGACGTATAAAAAAAACTAAATCAAAATAAAAAGCACTAGATGTCCAGAGAGTAGACAATACCGCAGCAGCACCTTGATAAATGGACATCTCTACGCCCAGTATATCTTTGTCTGAAATTCACTGTAAGCCAGAGCCCAACTGTTACATGTTGGTCTGCTATTCTCAGCCTCTCACTGGTTTACTTCACATTTCTTTACTTTACCACCCAGACAGACCTCTCTCTCACTGAGGGCACACACACACACCTCTGAAACGCAGAAGCATGTCCAAAAGCAACAGTCGAGACATCCCAAAGTGCCATCAGTCATTATTACAAGGACAGCCACCATCCCTACCCTACATTCAACCCCCCCCCAAAGAAAACACAATATAGAATTCATAACACTGACCCTATATAGCAACAGAGGCAAGATAAATATTCTTAGGACACTCAATCATGTACAGTGGCGCTCACACTATGTGAGGCAAGCACAGACATAGTTGACTTGGTTATGTCTCAAACGGCACCCTACTCTCCATAGTACATTGACCAGAGCACTAAATAGTGCACTATATAGGGAATAGTGTGCCATTTGAGATTCACACTGAAACACGGTGTCCTCTGATGTACCCTAATCCCCATATAAGCGCACTACTTTTATCCAGAGTTCAAAATAGTGCACTACAAAAGGAGCATTTAGTATTTTGGTCTGTCACGTACCCTATAACCCAGTAGTTCATGGTGGGGGCTGGCTTCCTCTGGTCGGTCCAGTTCTCAGGTTTACACTGGAACAGAACTCCGTGTTCCTTCACTGGGCCCAGCCCATGGGTCCCCTGGGGTCTGTCTGTACCTGGCCTGCCCTACTCACACAAAGAGAGGTCTAAGAGATTAAACATAAACACACGCCACCTTTTTTATTACAACACAGACATTCTTACATACAGGGATATGGTGTGTTTGCAGTAGCGACCCATCACATGTTGGTCCCATGTTTCATGGGCGGAAATAAAATTAATAAAGCCGTAGACAAACATGGTATCTTTCTTCAAGTAAGGCAGCTCCAAAATGTAGGTGTTTCAGCCGAGCTCTGTGTTTTCTGTGGTGGAGGGGTAGCCAGCAAAAATACAGTGTAGGCGTTGGTAATCTTACCTAATTGCGCCGAGATTTGCTCAGCGTTCTGTCGCTCATGGGGACATTATGTCACTGCAGAATCTACGGGAGAGCTAGGCAGTTCAAGCCCCCTCGGGTGCTGCCATAGATATATATTAGAAGTGCCCATCCAAGAAGGCTCAAGGTCATTGGCCACAGATAAAAATGACGTCAAATTGCGTTATATCTACCATAGCTTTGATTGGGCTGATCATGTCAACATCACACTTTCAAAAACTTTGCTAGAAAGTTAGACAAGCAGCCATCAGCATGAATCACGTCGACAATCTACTGGCAAATCCTTCTCAAATGAAGAGAATTTATAGATCTATAGAATTTGGTCTCTCTCCCCCTCATAACTTAGCCTACTGCTCTGACTTAGTGGTGTACATGTAGTCTTGAGCCTGTTTTAGAGAATTGTCATTATCGAATATTGTAAGAGCTTTCATTGTCTGCTTATATGCCCCCGTTATTTATCCTACGGTTCTGACTTGGTGTACAGGGAGAATACTGAATGAACGGCCCATGTTCTGAATTCTGTAGCTGTACATTTCACACGTACTGAACAAATGGTTATATCGACTATGTCCATCTTAGCTCGCTCATTAATCCTGAAGAGTCTATTGACGCACCCATGTGTAAGTAACATAAGTAAGTAACATAATTCAAAAATCTCCATCAAAATCTGTCAGTTTAAGCTGGAGATGTCATTTTTTGTGTGTGGGTTGCGTTTCTATCCACCGCATCCACGTATGCAAATCAGTTTTTACTATCTATTTTTACATTTATGAATGTTATTCAAGGCATTTCTATGGGCTATAGTAGTAAATGCAAAATTACATTTATCAAATAATTTTAAAAGATTTTGGGGGGGATACCTAAAGGGGTCCTAAAATTCAAAATCCAATAGCTAAATGATACATTATTTCAAAAAAATAAACATCCTCTCCACTGTCAATGGTGTTAATCTTCAGCAAATTTATTAACATGTGTAAATATTTGTATGAACATAAGATTCAGCAACTGAGACATAAACTGAACAAGTTCCACAGACATGTGTCTAACAGAAATGGAATAATGTGTCCCTGAACAAAGGGGGAGGGGGGGTACAAATCAAATGTAAGAGTCAGTATTTGGAGTAGCCACCAGCTGCATTAAGTCATGCAGTACATCTCCTCCTCATGGACTGCACCAGATTTGCCAGTTCTTGCTGTGAGATGTTACCCCACTCTTCCACCAAGGCACCTGAAAGTTCCCGGATATTTCTGGGGGGAATGGCCCTCGCCCTCACCCTCTGATCCAACAGGTCCCAGACATGCTCAATGGGATTGAGATCCGGGCTCTTCGCTGGCCATGGCAGAACACTGACATTCCTGGCTTGCAGGAAATCACGCACAGAACGAGCAGTAAGGCTGGTGGCATTGTCATGCTGGAGGGTCATGTCAGGATGAGCCTGCAGGAAGGGTACCACATGAGGGAGGAGGATGTCTTTCCTGTAACGCACAGCGTTGAGATTGCCTGCAATGACAACAAGCTCAGTCCAATGATGCTGTGACACACAACCCACAGACGGACCCTCCACCTCCAAATCGATCCCGCTCCAGAGAACAGGCCTCGGTGTAACGCTCATTGCTTCAAGCGAATCCGACATCACCCCTGGTGAGACAAAACCGCGACTCGTCAGTGAAGAGCACTTTTTGCCAGTCCTGTCTGGTCGAGAGACGGTGGGTTTGTGCCCATAGGCGACATTGTTGCCTGTGATGTCTGGTGAGGACCTGCCTTACAACAGGCGTTCAAGCCCTCAGTCCAGCCACTCACAGCCTATTGAGGACAGTCTGAGCACTGATGGAGGGATTGTGCATCCTGGTGTAACTCGGGCAGTTGTTGTTGCCACCCTGTACCTGTCCCGCAGGTGTGATGTTTGGATGCAATCCTGTGCAGGTGTTGTTACACGTGGTCTGCCACTGCGAGGACGATCAGTTGTCCGTCCTGTCTCCCTGTAGCGCTGTCTTAGGCGTCTCACAGTACGGAGATTGCAATTTATTGCCCTGGCCACATCTGCAGTCCTCATGCCTCTTTTGCATCATGCCTAAGGCACGTTCACGCAGATGAGCAGGGACCCTGGGGCATCTTTCTTTTGGTGTTTCTGTAAGCTGATAGTGTCTCACCGACCGTTCCACGGGTTCATTAACTGTTATCTGGATTTTTGAAAGACAGGGTCCTGAAAAAGGGACATTTCTTTTTTTGCTGAGTTTATTTCCATCTTAAAACAATTCCATATATTAGCTTAGTACCCCCCCTCCTCCAACGACTTAAACATTTATAGGTTAATGTCTTAATTGAAATTACGGCTTGCCCCTTATCCGCTCATCGCTCCCTTATGCCATAGTCTGTGCATTTCCATTGCTATATTGCTTATATGGGTCTATTCCATTTGTATCTTATTCGTCATTGTAGGAAATGTTGGAATGATTTCATTGTTTTGCTTGCTTTGTGTATTGTAACTAGCTCATGTGCTTTTCGTCACGTGGGAGGGGACACTATATCATGTTGCTGGGTCTGTAACCATGTTCACCAGTGACAGTCTCTTCTCATTCAAATATTGGTTTTCAATAGAAAAGTTCAGTAATAGACCGATGTAAATCCAGTTGATATTGAGAGGGTTGTCTTCTTTGCGCATTGCGCCGCCTGTGCGTCTGTATATTGTCTATAAAGTGGATCCTCGTGATTGTATTTTCCTTCCCTTTTAGACCACATAGGCCTAATAAAATACTTCAAATGGTTCTCTCTCTCTCACTCTCTCACTCTCTCACTCTCTCACTCGCTCCATCTCTGTGTGTGTGGTGATTTAAAGAAGAGTAAAGTTAGATTCAGCAAGATGTTGAGGCCTTATCTGAACTAACATGCATCTGAACTTCTGTCGCTGTCCATCTTGAAAGTGCTGAATGAATAGGCCTACCTCGTCGCAGCTCGTTCGCTTGCACGTGCTTATACTTACAGCTAAGTGTTGATAACATACGAATAAACATGAAGAACATTCGTTATTATTGAAGGAGAATGTGGTTCTTATTGAGTTACACGAATCCACAAGGAGTCAGTAGAAACCATATTTATTTAAGCAAGTCAGCTATATCAGCTAGGGTTTTTAAAAAGGCAGTAAACGAGGCTGAATGAACAGTTTCGCTGCCAGACGAGTCTCCGCTGATAGCCATGGTGCTGAAAGGAAAGCTCTGCTGTTGGCACAGCTTTATGTAGGCCTTAACAGTTTGCGGGCACCATTTGTCACCGTTATAGTGCAACTAACGTATTGTTTAGTGTTGTGTAGTGGCTTTGCTGGCATGCAACTAAAAAAAACTGGGTAGGTTTGTCCCACCAAGATGCACACGCTAAAATCGCCACGGTGTGTGTGAGAGAGAGTCTGTCTGTGTGTGTGTTCCGTTCTGTATCTTACCCTGGGCGGCAGACTCCGCTGGAAGGCAGCCCGTATGGAGAGGCAGCAGTGGTGGAAGTTGCGAATGAGCTGAGGGTGGATGGAGCCGCTGAGCTGGGCCAGTTCCCTGTGTGTAGGAGCGATGAAGATACCCTGCACCTTCTCCATCAGCACATAGTGGAACAGAGTGTTCTCTGCCCCAGACGTCAACCTGGCCAACACAGAACAGAGAGAGATTGGAATGGAATAGAATGGAATGGGATGGCATGGAACAGAATATAAGAGAATGGGGTGGAATAGAATGAGATGGAATAAAATTAGAATAGTGTGATATGGAATAGAATAGGATAGAATGAAAGGATAGGACCACAGCAGAGAGGAGATTTAGGGCATTATTACAACGGGGAAGGATAAACTAACTTCTAACACTGCTGGCCTGTTTCACTCACTTCATAGTGTTGTACTTCTCCCCTGTCTCTCTCTCAGTCAGACTCTTCTTCAGGGTGCCCAGGTAGAACGGGTTAGGATGCTTCATCCTGGGAATCTAAGGTGAGGGGGGGGAAACAACATTGGTATTTGACAAAACCCAGTGTATCACTAAATATCGTGCTCTCCTAGCAGTGTCTGTACTTTACTGTCTGTATGTCTGTCTGTAATTTAATAAAGTGTGCCGCGGAACATACCTTTTTATAGATATAAGGATGAGGGACGCAATGGGGGAAGGAAGGTTAAGACCCTACCTTGAAAATGCTCCCACTGCCTCGACTCCCATCAGATCCTCCAGAACCCAGCGAGTCTCTCTGACCGACCAGCTTCCGGGCCGAGTCGGGGGTGGACTGTGGACTGAGTCCAGTCGGCCTTCCTACACCCCCATCCGACTGTCCCTCGCTCCCGCTGTCGGACTGACTCCTCTTGGTGCTCGGTCTCCGAGCGCCTCGTCCAAACAGGCTCCGCCCCACCACCTTTCCTCCTCCCTGGTCCGAGGAGGGCGGCTTCACGCCCCCGGCCAGCCTGCTGAGGACAGGAGACGAGGCAGTCAGGGTGTCTAACCTGAGAACCACAATGGAAACCTTTTGTGTCATCCTCAATTTTATCTATGCACTTATTTATACACAAATATTTTACTTCTACACGTAGAATTTTTTGTTTTTAAAATTGTCAAACTAAAAACAACCTGTCACGGACAAACGAGGGGAGGAACCAGTCAGCACAGGAGAGGCAGGGGGCAGGTGGGGCGGCAAGGCGTTCCTCCATCCCTAAGTCCAGCTCCTCCAGCTGTAGGAGGGTAGCCTTGACCTGGTCCACATACACACAGTCGGGCCCTGGGGCCCCCGTGGCAGGGGCCGCACAGCCACTCGCCTCCAGGAGCACACACTGCATGAAGTGCCTCTGGGGGAGAGGGAGCGGTAGAAAGAGAGAGAGAGAGAGAGAGAGAGAGAGAGAGAGAGAGAGAATGTATGGGATAACAGATGTCTGTGTGTAGTTGGTATCCTGGAACACAAAACTAGAGTCAAATGTTGGATGTCTGTCTGAGGGACAGCTAGAGGGGAAAGAGAAAGAGGAGAGAAATAAAGGTAGAGGAAAAGAGCAAGAAATGACACAAAAACAAAAAGGTGACACTCATTAGAGTAACTGACGGAACATAGAATCCTGCATTCTCAATGAAGACCCTATATGTCATTTTATATGTACAGTACCAGTCAAACGTTTGGACACACCTACTCATTCAAGGGTATTTCGTTATTTGTACTATTTTCTACATTGTGGAACGTGCAAAGCTATCATCAAGGCAAAGGGTGGCTACTTTGAAGAATCACAAATATAAAATATATTTCGATTTTGTTTTAACACTTTTTGTGGTTATTACAACATGATTCCATGTGTCACTTCATCGTTTCGATGTCTTCGCTATTACTCTACAATATCGATAAATATTCCAAATGAAAAGACAAACCCTGGAATGAGTAAGTGGGTCCAAAGGTTTGACTGGTACTGTATGTATCTATGGTCTTACCAGTCCCACTATGAGTAGGAAGTAGCGTCCCTGGGGCTGGCAGTAGCCAGGCATGGTACAGTGGTTGCTAATGGTCTTGGTCTGGTGGATCTGTGAGCGGTGGCGAGGGAACACCTCCCTCCAGACAACCAGCTGGCCCACGCGCTGCTCTGAGGCCAAGGGGAGGAGACAGTAGTGCTGGCAGTAGAGAGAAACGTCAAGCAGGTCCTCCTTGGGGAGGTGGTTCGCTATCAGATAGCCCTGGGGTTGGACACATGCAGAGAGACATACACGTCGAGAGACAAGAGACACAGAGTACACACACACACACACAGGTTGGACACACACACACAGATAACACAATTGAATTTAGAATTTTTACTAACACAAGTCGCCCCATCGTATTGGAGTGCCAGACTCTTTCTATACAAAGGTCATGAGAATGGAGACTTGAACCTAGAGAACAACCTTCTACAAATCATGAATAATTCAGCATCAATTGATAGGCTGATGATGTGCCATCCAGAGAATGAGGGGGTACAACATGTTATTCTGGGTGATGATATCCTATCTACAGTGCATTCGGGAAGTATTCAGACCCCTTAATTTCTTCCACATTTTGTCACGTTACAGCCTTATTCTAAAATATTTTTCCCCCCTCATCATTATACACACAATAAACGATAACAACAGAGAAAAAACAGTTTTTTACCCAATTTATACAAAATTAAAAACTGAAATATCACATTTACATAAGTATTCAGACCATTTACTCAGTACCCTGTTGAAGAACCTGGCAGCGATTACAGCCTCAAGTAATATTGGGTATGACGCAACAATCTTGGCACACCTGTATTTGGGGAGTTTCTCCCATTCTTCTCTGCAGATCCTCACAAGTTCTGTCAGGTTGGATGGGGAGCGTCGCTGCACAGCTATTTTCAGGTCTCTCCAGAGATGTTCGATCGGGTTCAAGTCTGGGCTCTGGCTGGGCCACTCAAGGACATTCAGAGACTTGTCACGAAGCCACTGCTGCGTTGTCTAGGCTGTGTGCTTAGGGTCACTGTCCTGTTGGAAGGTGAACCTTCGCCCCAGTCTGAGGTCCTGAGCACTCTGGAGTGGGTTTTCTTCAAGGATCTCTCTGTACTTTGCTCCATTCATCTTTCCCTTCTCAATCCTGACTAGTCTCCCAGTCCCTGCTGCTGAAAAACACCCCCACAGCATGATGCTGCCACCACCATGCTTCACTGTAGGGATGGTGCCAGGTTTCCTCCAGACGTGATGCTTGGCATTCAGGCCAAAGAGTTCAATCTTGGTTTCATCAGACCAGAGAATCTTGTTTCTCATGGTCTGAGAGTCTTTAGGTTGTGCCAAGCGGGCTGTCATGTGCCTTTTATAGAGGAGTGGCTTCCGTCTGGCCACTCTACCATAAAGACCTGATTGGTGGAGTGCTGCAGAGATGGTTGTCCTTCTGGAAGGTTCTCCCATCTCCACAAAGGAACTCTGGAGCTCTGTCAGAGTGGCCATCGGGTTCGTGGTTACCTCCCTGACCAAGGCCCTTCTTCCCCAATTGGCTCAGTTTTGCCGGGCGGCCAGCTCTAGGAAGAGTCTTGGTGGTTCCAAACTTCTTCCATTTTAGAATGATGGAGGCCACTGTGTTCTTGGGGATCTTCAACCCTGCTGACATTTTTTGGTACCCTTCCCCAGATTTGTGCCTTGACACAATCCTGTCTTGGAGCTTTACGAACAATTCTTTCAACCTCATGTCCTGGCTTTTGCTCTGACACGCACTGTCAACTGTGGGACCTTATATAGACAGGTCTGTGCCTTTCCAAATCATGTCCAATCAATTGAATTTACCACAGGTGGACTCAAGTTGGAGAAACAGCTCAAGGATGGTCAATGTAAACAGGATGCACCTGAGCTCAATACCGAGTCTCATAGCAAAGGGTCTGAATACTGATGTAAACAAGGTATTTCTGTTTTTTATTTTTAACAAATGTGCAAACATTTAGTAAAAACTGTTTTTTCTTTGTCATTATGGGTTATTATGGGTTATTATGGGTTATTATGGGTTATTTAGAATACGGCTGTGACGTAACAAAGTATGGAAAAAGTCAAGGGGCCTGAAAATAATCATATGTAACTGGCTCCTTCTTCCTATCCATCCAAGGGTGTCTGTCTGTCCCTTCTGTGAAGTTTCAAGTTTCACTGTGGGCCCAGGTGTGTGTGTGTGTGTGTGTGTGTGTGTGTGTGTGTGTGTGTGTGTGTGTGTGTGTGTGTGTGTGTGTGTGTGTGTGTGTGTGTGTGTGGAAAGGGAGAGCACCCCAGCAGATAGTTGTCAGGTGAGTGTGTGTATGTGTGTGTGTGTGTGTGTGTGTGTGTGTGTGTGTGTGTGTGTGTGTGTGTGTGTGTGTGTGTGTGTGTGTGTGTGTGTGTGTGTGTGTGTCACGACACTCAACCTTGTAGAACAGACAGGAACCCAGTGTCACGTAGAGACGCCTCATGCCATAGAAGTCCTCTGACTGCCAGAGAGAGAGAGAGAGAGAGAGAAGAGAAAAAATAATTAACAGTTTTAGAAGGTCAGACATGAATGATTAAGTAGTGGATCTATTTCCTGCCGGTCTATCCCCCCCCCCTCTCTCCACCACCCCTCCCTCCCAGCCCTGCTGCATTTAATCAGCTAGAAGATGCAGGTATAAAGAAGACCTAATCCTCCATTACATGAAATATACACAGGCCAGTCCAGAAATACTCACTACTAGACCCTACACAGGGGAGGAGACAGCTGGTGGCTCCATTTTAATGGGAATGGGGATGAGCATGACACCTTGTCTACTTCCCAAATGGCACCCTATTCCATACACAGTGCACTACTTTTGCTAAAGCCCTATGTCAATGTTTGATTTACCATTTCTCCGAAATCTGACGATTCAAAGTCTGAGAGAACAGTGTCCACCTCCATCTGTGGACAGACAGATAATCAGAGACCATAGAAGTACAATTCAGATGCAGCATGACGTATTTCTGCATTCACAAAGGCAGCAGTCAGACAGACATGCTCTGGAGCTAGACATGGAAAAATTGCCTGACTCGTCGGCAGGAGCACATGTCATTTTTACCACCAGACAGCAGAGGGCAGCAAAGACAATACATAAATCCAACAGGGTGGGGGGGGGGGCATTAAATATATTATAGCTAGAGCAAATTGCTTAAACGTATCACTGACTTGACAGCCTAAAATATCCTGTGACCTAAAACATTTCAGAAGACGTAACAAGCGAGGCGCAAACAGCAAATGGTGAAGACATCGATGAAGAAGAAGACATATTAAAAGTGGCCCAAAGTGGTGGCCCATCCCCAGACCTTTATCTCAGGGGGCAGAGGGAGCCACTGGACCGCTGGCAGTCCGTCCAGGAAGAGAGTCCCCGATAGGTCAGCGGGCGTGGCCCCAGAGCTGTCACTCAACCTGGAAGGCTGGATGAGCTGCTGGAAGAACAGGCAGAAGAAATGGTCCAGCCTGGGGGCGTGGTCCGCCTGGCAGAATGCACTGTGGGGGAGCGGAAGGAGCGATGGAGATAAGACGGAGGGGGAGGAGGGAGAGAAAGGGAGGGATGGTGTGGTGGAGGGAGAGATAAGATGAAGGGGTGGAGGAGAGAGGGAGGGAGGAAGCAAGGGGAGAGAGGGGGGCAGAAGGAGGTAGAGAAAGAAGTGGTTAGTTCAAAGAAGCCAAAAACCTGTTCAGGTTTGATGTAACAGTATATGAGAAGTATACTGTTATATGAGAAGTAAATGAGAAGAGAAGTAAATGAGAAGCCAGAAAGACTGGGACCGCTTGAACCAGGAAATCAAACCGGTGTCCAAAATGGCATCATATTCCCTATACAGTGCACTACTTTTGGTCAAACTCAGGATGCATCCCTGCTGTCAGCACAACAGACCTGTCCAGAGAGCCGTGCATCACCTTGAGAGTCCTCACTGCGCCTCCCACTACCGTTTGCAGATACAACAGAGGAACCCTGGGGAAGAATATGAGGGGGAAAAACACAGTCACATCCACGGGGAGTAGGCCAGAAAAACACTCCGAACCTCAGCTACTTACCGACCATTTTATTGATCAAATATTCTGGAAGGGATACAGCATTTAGTTGACATATGGGATTGGCTGAGACAGCGTATTGAATATGGAAGCATGCATTGGATGACTTTACTGTGTCGGTACCTCTCAGCAGGCAGGGCGATCACCAGCAGGTTGTTGCTCTCCTTCCAGTAGCCCACATGGACCAGCTGTTTATTGAGCAGAAGAGAGGAGCTGAGGGGGGGGGGGGGGAAAGAAGAAGAAGAAGAAAGGAGGGAGTGGGAGGAGGAACAGGTGCAGGGGAAAAGACCGAGGGGAAATACAATCACGGCATGAATGAATGGAATTTCTATATTTCGGACTTTGGTAGATCTCAGAGCCGCTTGAAGTGGGTCTGACTGGTGATAGGTAGAGATCAGTCAGGAGTGGGTGGGGAATTTCCTTCACTACCTGACAATCTGCCCCCCGGTGACATTCTCCAGCATGTCAGACAGAGTGAGAAAGATCCCTCGGACTCCTTTCAGCTGACTGGACGCCTCAGACACTGGGTACTGGTACAGGATCTCCTGCTGAGGGGACATGGAGGTACACACACGCACACACACACACACACACGCACGCACACACGCACACACGCACGCGCACAGGCACACACGCACACGCACACAAGCACACACACACACACACACACACACACACATACAGTCCATTAGGGAAGGATCTTTGTCATTAGTATTCTCCACACCATGCTGTCTGCTATGAAGGGTGTGGAGCGGACCACTTCAGAGAGAGCCGGGAGGGAGTAGGGCCTCATAGCCATGGAAACAAGGACAAAAGCTCTGATAATTCTTACAATGCCAGAAATTCACCTCTGGGTCACCAACACACTAGCTTTGTGGAGAACCAGGTTTCCCTAAACAGAAAGCCTGGGGAAGTCCATGGCACAAACTCAGCTAAAAAAAATGGGGGTGGGCACACAGTGAAAAACTAGTTACATGTCAAACCAGTCAAATGCCTTGCTGGGGTGGAGGTGCTCACGACATTATTATTGTCGTAGGTGGAACAGTGAGTGAGGATGGCTGTGAAATCGCCGATTAAAAATCCTGTTAAAGTATGTTGATGTATGCCGTGTTTGTGGTGAACCGTACGCCTGGAACCGGAACAAACATCACCTTTTGCAAGGTAAATTGTCTTTATTGCGACCGGACTACACACAGGCTTTAGAAGCCTTAACGGGACATTGCCTTTCCTGTGTCATTTGTTGTGTGACAGCCAAAGTGTACCAATGCGGTCAAAATTCACGGTGATCTATGAGACACGCCTCCATTCTCATCCAATGGGGCTGCAGTGGAGCGGGTTGAGAGCTTCAAGGTCCCTAGCGTTCACGTCACCAACAAACTATCATGGTCCAAGCACACCAAGACAGTCGTGAAGAGGGCACGACAAAGCCTTATCCTCCTCAGGAGAGTGAAAAGATTTGGCGTGGGTCCTCAGATCCTCAAAAGGTTCTGCAGCTGCAAAATCGAGAGCATCCTGACGGGTTCCATCACCGCCTGGTATGGCAACTGCTCAGACTCCGACCGTAAGGCACTACAGAGGGTAGTGCGAACGGCCTAGTACATCACTGGGGCCAAGCTTCCTGCCATCCAGGACCTCTATACCAGGCGGTGTCAGAGGTAGGCCCTAAAAATGTTCAAAGACTCCAGCCACCCTAGTCATAGACTGTTCTCTCTTCTACCGCACGGCTAGTGGTACCAGAGCACAAAGTCTTGGTCCAAGAGGATTCTAAACAGCTTCTACCCCCAAGTCATTAGACTCCTGAACAGCTAATCAAATGGCTACCCAGACTATTAGCATCCCCCACCTCTTTTACGCTGCTGCTACTCTCTGTTATGATCTATGCATAGTCACTTTAATATCTCTACCTACATGTACATATTCCCTCGACTAACCGGTGCCCCACACATCGGCTCTGTACCGGTACCCTCTGTGTATAGCCTCGCTATTGTTATGTTACTGCTGCTCTTTAATTATTTGTTACTTTTATTCCATAAAACTACATTGTTGGTTAAAGGCTTGGAAGTAAGCATTTCACTGTAAGGTTGTTGTATTCGGCGCATGTGACGAATACAATTTGATTCAATTTGTATTTGGGGAGTTCCTGCCATTCTTCTCTGCAGATCCTCTCAAGCTCTGTCAGGAATGGATGGGGAGCGTAGCTGCACAGTTATTTTCTTAAAACCTGTTTTTGCTTTGTCATTATGGGGTATTGTGTTAAGATTAATAAGGAAAAACATTTATTTAATTCATTTTGGTATAAGGTTGTAATGTAACAAGATGTGGGGAAAAATCAAGGGGTCTGAATACATATCAAAATATAAATTCACAAATAATCTCAATAATCCTAAAACTAAATAGGACAATAGCAAAAATCCCCCTGCCTGCACACATTTAAAGGTTTGGTATCGCATTTTAGGCTTGAAAGAGACATATCTTTAAATCATTTTAATCACAGCAAATTTGTTGCCGAGGTTGTAAGAATATCAGATAGCATTCTGTTTTGAAAAATAAATCTATTTTAGATAGGGTATGGACTCTATGCCATGACATTCACACATCTCGTAATGCTCCCAGTGTACCAAGTCAACTACGTTGACTGAGGTATGACGGTACAGTGTAGTCATGGTATTAGTGTCGTTCCACTGTCATTGTAAGATTCAGGGATCACTTGCAAAAAGAGACCTTGGTCTCAATGGGACTCCCTGCTAAAAGAAAGGGCAAACCAAAAACAAATTGGGTGTCATTTCGGATACACCGCAAGACAGAGCGGAAAAGGACAACTGCCAACTCTGTATTTAGGAGCCACCACAGAGAAGAGGCCTAAATCACAGGGCAGAGAGAGGAGAGAGAGCATGTCTGAAATGAGGGTGTAGCTGCTAGCAATGTTCCCTTTTTCCAGCACTGAGCAAATTTCAGGTCTGCTGAGCGCAAACTTGAACAGTGTGACAATTCTGTGCAACTTCCGTGGCCCATTTACTGTGAACACTGAGGCTGTACCCGCTTTAAGTTACAGTTTTAACCGTCACCAAGTAGGCTACTGTGGCTATTTGATCGTAATGTAGGCCTACCAGAGTCGCCTACCGTCAAAAGCAATGGGCGAATATGCACCCCATAACATTTTAACATGGAAGTAGATGTTCTATCATACAGCCTACAGTAGCAGCCAATGTGTGGTGTTCAATGTAGGCCTACATTCCATGAGAAAAAGAAAAAAAAACATGCAGGGCTTGACATTAACCTGTTTATCCACCTGTCTTACAGACAAGGAGGTGACTGAAAATGTTGTGTTTGACGCAAGAAATCACTTTACAAAATAAAATGCATTATTATCCCCATATCATTATTACAGAGAATAAGACAAATTATGCTACCCTCTGCCTATTGGCTACTTATCTTATTCAAGATGTCTCAAAATACAACACTGCCGCTTTAAGACATAAAAAAAAGCTCTTTACCCGACTCGCTTTTCAAAGATGGCTAGAAATGCACATATTTTGTGCTCTTGTTGGAAGCAACCACTGTTGACTAGAAATGAGCTATAACTGGGCTAATAACTCATTTACTAGCAAAGAACATGAACACATGTGCACATGCATATCTCGCTTTGATCTCAAAACAAGCGCATCTACTCGGGACCGCCCATACTGTAGCCCAAACAATCCAGTCAAAATTGAATGGCACAGATCCATATATGGCTATGGCTATTTGCATATAGGCCTGCCGCAGCACTGACTGGTTATGTAGAGTACTGCCTGAGTCATGCCGGTCAATGCAATAGAATCCTACTCCAATGCGCTCTGCCTACAAGAAAATCTCTTGCAAAGTTAGTTTTGCATACTATGTTTTGCATAGTGCGTTTTGTTATGGAACGTTACATTGAAAGTGGCTAATATTGCGTTGACTCGATCACAATTCTCACAGTAAAACGAAATGTTGATAGTGTTACCTAAAGGGGAAAACTCTACAAAGTTGAGTGAAGTACAGTCTCGTGCTTCTCTGCGTAGGCTGATATTTCTTCCGCGCAATTCGGGGAGCTGCACGTGCAGGAACACTGGCTACTAGTCTACCTCCCCACAGAGCAAGAAAACAGGAGCCCTGGATCAGCACTTCACTACAAAATCCTCTGACCTCGGTGCTCTGTTCCGCCGTGGTTGACTTCCACAAGTGCCAGTTTGCCGGACACAAATGAAGCACTCCCCTGGTCTAAACAGCATGATCAGTATAGAATCTCCATTAAAATAGATTTTGAAGTCCAACAAGAAACCTGAACTATGTCTGGGAAATGATGCTGCTTTTGTTGATGTTATTTTTCTGATTACTATCATGGTTAACTTATTGCTGCAAGGTTAACCTAGGCTGGGTAACCTGTTGGAGCGAGTTACATAAGCATTTTGCTGCACCTGCTATAACACCTGCAAATTTTTGTACCCTACCAACAATCTTTGATTTATGTATCTTCAAATGATAGCATCAGGAAGCCTACAGGTTTGGTAGGCTTCCAGACCCGACAGCAACCATAATACACACACACACACACACACACACACACACACACACACACACACACACACACACACACACACACACACACGGAATGTATTCAGACGCCTTGATTTTGTCCACATTTTGTTACAGCCTTATTCTGAAATGGATTAAATCGTTTTTTCCCCTCATCAATCTACACACAGTACCCCAAAATGACAAAAGCGAAAACAAGTTTTTCGAAATTTTTGCAAATGTATAAAATTTCTTATTTCCATCAGTATTCAGACCCTTTGCTATGAGACTCGAAATTGAGCTCTGGTGCATCCTGTCTCCCTTAATAATACTTGAGATGTTTCTACAACTTGATTGGAGTCCACCTGTGATAAATTCAATTGATCAACATGATTTGGAAAGACTCACACCTGTCTATATAATGTCACACAGCTGACAGTGCATGTCAGAGAAAAAACCAAGCCATGAGGTCGAGGGAATTGTCCATAGAGCTCCGAGACAGGATTGTTTCGAGGCACAGATGTGGGGAAGGGTACCAAAATATTCCTGCAGGGTTGAAGGGCCTTGGTCAGGGAGGTGACTAAGAACCCGATTGTCACTCTGACAGAGCTGTAGAGTTCCAGATGGGAGAACCTTCCAGAAGGACAACCATCTCTGCAGCACTCCACCAATCAGGTCTTTATGGTAGAGGCCAGACGGAAGCCACTCCCCAGTAAAAGGCACATGACAGCTGCTTGGAGTTCGCCAAAAGGCACCTAAAGGACTCTCAGACCATGACAAACAAAATTCTCTGGTCTGATGAAACCAAGATTGAACTCTTTGGGCTGAATGCCAAGCGTCACGTCTGGAGGAAACCTGGCACCATTCCTACGGTAGGGATTGGGAGACTAGTCAGGATTGAGGGAAAGATGAACGGAGAAAAGTACAGAGAGATCCTTGATGATAACCTGCTCCAGCGAGCCCAGGACCTCAGATCAGGGCGAAGGTTCCCCTTCCAACAGGACAACAACCATAAGCACACAGCCAAGACAACGCAGGAGGGGTTTCGGGACAATTCTCTGAATGTCCTTGAGTGGCCCAGCCAGAGCCCAGACTTGAACCCGGTCGAACATCTTTGGAGAGACCTGAAAATAGCTGTGTAGCAACGCTCCCCATATAACCTGACAGAACTTGAGAGGATCTGCAGAGAAGAATGGGAGAAACTCCCCAAATACAGGTGTGCCAAGCTTGTAGCGTCATACCCAAGAAGACTCAATGCTGTAATCGCTGCCAAAGGTGCTTATATAAATGTAATATCAGTTGTTTATTTTTTATACATTTGCAACATTTGTAAAAACCTGTCTTTGCTTTGTCAATATGGGGTTTTGTGTGTAGAAAAACAATTGAAAAACAATACTCCTACTTCCGTTTCTCCACTATGTGTGTGTGTGTGTGTGTGTGTGTGTGTGTGTGTGTGTGTGTGTGTGTGTGTGTGTGTGTGTGTGTGTGTGTGTGTGTGTGTGTGTGTGTGTGTGTGTGTGTGTTTTGGATGCTGTTGGATCTGGAAGCCTACCAAAGAGGTAGTTCTGTTCCCTAAAAGCTTCTGCTTTTGTCAGAAATAGGGGCATTTTCTGACTGTTCGAATACTCACATGATTTATATTTTTGTACTCGAGTACTCAATGAAAAAATAATAACAAATTTAACACAAGGCCCACACTGGAAAACAATATGTGTGCATTTGTCTATATGCCAACCACGCGCAACAATGCTCAATTTATCAAAACTATTACAGATATCAAATCCTAACTGCTATATAGCCCCATATACAGTATTTTCAGTCAATAAAAAAGCAAGTGCAATTTAAGATTAATTTATTGAAACCGTAATATCAACTGGTTATATTATATCGTGGAACACAATCTTCAAAAAGGCAGTAACCTCAGCAGTGGCCCTTCCTTGTGGAAGCCTATGGCTGTGCAATGGCATAGAACAGAGATGCCAATGCGAAGTGATGCGCATCTCGCGTCTGGAACAGTTATCTTCAAAGAGGGGTAATTTGAAACGGGGCTCAATTTGGCCATTTTAAAGAATAGAAATCGGAGTTACAAACCAAAATATGTCTTCTTTTCTCTATACAGATATTCGATTTAGGTTATTCTGCTGGTTGTTTGGAATTTTCTAAATGACTTAACACGGCATGATGATGAATTACGGCCACGGCATCTGTTTGGTGCTTAATGATTCTGATGAAAATACTCCGTCTTTATCAAACTTAGATATTTTCAATGGAACCGGACTATGCTTTGTGGGGTTATAGCCAAGGATAACCTATTCTAAAATGGCACAAAAGTTCGCAAAGTAGCCTAAGCAGAAAATAGACGGGGCGAAATTATTCCAAAACTGCAGCTCGTTGTTGGAACACATATTTTCCTACTTCAATCAACCAGTCAATTTTTGAATTTGTTATAAAACTGTTATCATTTGGCAGTGAATGTAGCTAGTGTATTTCCCATCAGTTAGATACGTAATTATAGGCATTTCTGTAGGCCTAACGGGAGCGCAATTGTGAGTGAATGAGACACGGGAGGAGGAAAGGGAATTTAAGGAGAAGAACTGTGTGATGCTTGGCTTGATTTCTTTCTTCCTTTCTTTTTTTTTTTTTTTTTACAAATGGAACACTAGAGTCAAAGCAAAATAATGTTGTCTTCCAAGGCACATTTTTGATTTGCCTGTTCGTGCAGCCACAAAGCACATTCCACCAAATAGTTTGACAGTATTATTATGATTATTTTTTAAAGTGACCTCTGGTTAAAGATCGAGCTTTGGTGTCCGTTTGAGTGTTCTAGTACTCACGCCCATCCCTAGTCAGAAAACACAGACTGTATACCACCAAAATAAGTTGCTTGTTCGAAGTTCACAACGATGCTTTAACCACACCAGGAGACCCATTTGAGGTCTGGGGGAGATAGGATTTTTTTTTTTAAGTAATGTTGATTTTTGGGTTTAGTTACCCTTATTTCAAGTGCGCCCCAGCCAGAGATCATTGTTCAGTTAGTGATGTTTCTGTAGCGCTTATGTGATTTCAGAGTTTGCAAAACAAATGGCCACTGGGTTGATGCAAATAGTCATATCATTCTGCCAGGTAGGCATAGGCTACTTTGTAGTTAACATTTAATTGAAGACGCATATCTGATGATGCTAATGGCTACACAAACTGTAGACGTGTGTGCGCACGCACCACACACACACACACACACACAAACACACACACACACACACACACACTGGGGAATTCCTGTGCCTTTAACCTGATTTCTTACTAAGTTCAATACATTTTTGAATATCGTCAAATTCCGTTTTCATGTCTGGATTCCGTGATTCCATCCGCGTTCTCCACAACACAGAACTGATAGGGCTCTCTTCTATCTCAAAAGAACGATGGGGAAACAAAACTAACAGATTGGGCCTTTACCATAGACTTGCGCTGTGAATGTAAAAAAAGATCACGGTAGAGGTCACTTTTAACCAGACCTTGGATCAGATGACCCTACCCCCAGTCCTACACTTTTATCTATGGCCTCTGGTCTTTAGTAGTGCTCTACCTAGGGTATAGGGTGCATTTCGGACAAAGTCCAACTGAACTAACCTCTTCTAGTGGGGAGTCTGAGTCCAGTTTGAGTGACAGGTACATGACAATGTGAGGGATGTGTCCTATAGACATCTGGAGCTCCACCGTGTCCTCGCCCCACAGCAGACGCACCAGCTGGCTAACCGAAGGAGAGGGCCTGAGCCTGGGAGCAGAGGACATGTCCACACCTCCCTCCCCTGGTCCTCCTGGACTGGCTGTCTCCAGGGTCAGCTTCACCTGGGAGGGAGGGGAGGGGAGGGGAAAGAGAAAGCAGGAGAGAGAAACTAAGACCTAAAGACATCATCATCGGTATCTTTTCACCACATTCTAAAAACAGCCAGTCTGAGTTTTCCCTTTTCAAACACTGTAAAAAAAAAAGGCGGTAGGCTGTGGGTTTGGCAAAACCAAAGCCGGCAGTGACTTTGTACGACTGGAGAATCACAGTCGGACAGAATCGGCAGGGGGAACTACACTGTGATCATAATAAGGCCATAAACGACCTTTAATCCAGTCCATTAGGGCTGCCGCGTCCTTTATTTGGCCTAGCGCTACAGGAAAGCAGGAAGGGTTCACATAGACAAAGCTCAGGAAAAGAGAAAGTAGATGTGATTCATTCAGGAAAAGAGGAAGAAGATGTGATTTGTTCAGGAAAAGAGGAAGTAGATGTGATTAGTCCAGGAAAAGAGGAAGTAGATGTGATTCCTTCAGAAAAAGAGGAAGTAGATGTGACTCATTCAGGAAAAGAGGAAGCAGAGTAGGGAGACAGGTAGCCTAGTGGTTAGAGTGTTGGACTAGTAACCGAAAGGTTGCAAGATCGAACCCCCGAGCTGACAAGGTACAAATCTGTCATTCTGCCCCTGAACAAGGCAGTTAACCCACTGTTCCTAGGCCGCCATTGAAAATAAGAATTTGTTCTTAACTGACTTGCCTAGTTACATAAACATCAAATAATAATCAATAGAAGAATGGTGATTGATGGAGAGAGAAATGGATTATATTCCTGATGACTGAAAGAGAAGCAGCATGGATGTGTGTGAGAATCAGAAACAGATCCTGCTGCAAGGCCCAGAAGAGAGCAGCTCTGTCATCCTCAGAGCATTTTGCATGAAACACCACCATTCACACAAAGCTAAGCAAGCACACTAAGGACAGGCCCGCACATGGAAACACGTAACAGTATGGTGGAGAGATGAATGCTACCATTTACAGATGGCTTATGTCTGTGCACTCTTGTATTTCAAAAGGCAATTATATTAGTCCTTAGCAGGCCTCTTTAGTCCTTAGCAGGCCTCTTTAGTGCTGACAGGTTACTGCCCAAATGCATACATGTGCACACTAATAGAATACTGTGGCCTACACATGCAGACTTAAACAAACTGGAATACAAAGGTGAAAAAGAACTGTGTACACGCGCACACACACACAGTGCTGGCTCTGGGCAGTAACCTGTCAGCACTAAAGAGGCCTGCTAAGGACTTCTGGTTGACGTTAATTGAGAAGAATCAGAACCAGGTGTGTGTGTGTGTGTGTGTGTGTGCGTGGTACACGCGCAGGACTGTGACACTGGAAATGGTCTGACTCTCTACCTCCGCGAGAAGTGTTCACACTCCTAATGGGAGTTAAAAGGACTGGCGTCAGAAATGTGGTAGAAAGTTCATGCTTACACCAGTCCAATGCTTTCAAAACTTTGAAGGGTTCGTGAGCAAGTCCTTTACAAAGACTAAGCATTTATTCATTGTATTTTCACTCCCTGTGTTTTGAATTCATCCATCACTCTAGGGCGAGGGCCAGAACATCTCCAGACACTGTCACCAGAAACCCACAAACCGTTGAGCAGCGCCAGGGAAGGCGCCAGGCCTGGGCCGGACGCCATCTTGGCTCTGCAGGGAACAGTAGCCTGTTATTAGGAGAAGGGCCTAACAGTGATGAGTGAGTCCTTCTGACACTATTCTGCACACACACACAAAAATGTCATCGAATAAATTCCTTTTACAATGAATAGAATAGTACAATAGACACTGCCAGACAGGCTGAAGGGCTGCGGCATTACGTTCTCTCATGATAAATAATGGGGATGTGGTTAGGTTGGAGGGTGCTCTCGGTAGATTCCTGCCTGCTGATGTCAGTGATCCAGATAGACAGAGAGAGAGACAAAGGGGCATAGGGAGAGAAATAGAGTGAGAAAGAGGGAAAGAGAGAGAGCGAGAGAGGGGAAATGCTAAATGACTTAAATGTAAATGTAAATGTAGAGGGGAAAAGAGAGACAAAGAGAGAGACAGAGGTAAAGAGAGAGATACAGATAGACAAAGATAGACAAAGGGACATATAGAGAGAGAGAGAGAAAAGAGATTGAGAAAAGAGAGAGAGAGCGAGAGAGAGAAACAGCTAGAGACAATTGACATACATATATATATATATATATAGAAAGAGAGAAAGGGGAGACAGAGAGCGAAAAAAGGGGAGAGCGAGAGAGAGAAAGAGAGAGAGGAGAGAAAAGAGAGAGAACGAGAGAGAAAGAGAGAGAGGAGAGAGAAAAGAGAGAGAAAGAGAGAGAGGAGAGAGAAAAGAGAGAGAGAGTTGGGAAAGAGAGAGCGTGCACGCGAGAGAGAGAGAGAGAGAGAGAGAGAGAGAGAGAGAGAGAGAGAGAGAGAGAGAGAGAGAGAAAGAGAAAGTACTACTGATGATACTATACTATGAGGTCAGGCAGAGGTCATGGTGGTCCAACCTCAATACAAACTGCTGCTCCGCCCATATAATTGCTACTGTCTACCACGCTTTACCTGGGAGGGCCATTCACACACATGACCACATACATACAGCCAGCCAGACGCTCACGTGCGCGCGCACACACACACACACACACACACACACACACACACACACACACACACACACACACACACCGAAGTTTCCACTGACTATGTCAGTAGAGCTCCGTCCGACGAGAGGCCTTGTTGTTTTTTCACATCTCTCTCTCCTCCTCTCTACAGTGTAATTTACTATCTGGCTTTCCTCGTATTCTAATCAGCTGTGCTTTCAGTGGCCGCAGCATAATGGTCGTTTTCCTGTGTTTTCTCAAACAACTCCCGCCGCAGTCTGGCCTCTCTCCTCTCTCTCCTCTCTCTCTCTCTCTCTGTCGGCAAACGCCATCACTCCCGCCGACACTGTAATTTACAAATTCCTCCTTCTTGAGGCCCTGTTTTGACCGTGTGAGGAGACGGATTTGGAAAAAGCTTGAGCGGTTTTCTGAATGGCGATCAAGGCATCATTTCCCCGACTTGGACAGTTTTCCTCATGTAGATAGGTGGTGATTGTTTCGTACTATATACGTTTTGACAGCCGAGTGAAGCCAGATGGCAATGGGAAAATATTTCTATATTCGGCATTCTACTTCACCATACATTCTACAATGGATTTACATAAACTTAAATACCACTTTCTGGATGCAGGGAGAAAATTAAACGTGAAGAAACATCCTCTTCCCAAAGCTTAATTAGAAGAGCAATCCTGAACAGACACTTATTGAGATTAGCTGGGGGGGGGTTAGGGGTGGGGGGTTTGGCTGGGTTTTGTTAATTGATTCATTGTCCAAAGCAAGATAAGCAGCCGATTTTCTGACTTGAGATCCACACACTTCTCTTGACATTTTATGCACGCTACACGTCTCACATTGACGTCAATGAATGATTCACGTGGAAGTTCGAGTTGCACCCTTTTTTTAATTTATTTTTTTATCTCTACTGAATCGGGACATCTCAGGGCATTCTAGCCTCGTGAATCTGTCCAGAGCCAAAACATCCACGTGGTTTCTAATAACACATTCCAGTGACCTCCAAGACCTCTCTTTGAACATGTGGGACAGTGGAGAGCTCTTGACTAACAGTCTCGGTCTGCCTTTGCGCGTGTCTTTGTGTGCGCGCGTGTGTGTGTCTGCCTTGCGTGTTAGTGTGTGTGCTTTGCATGTGTGTGTCTGCCATGAGTGCGTAGACCCCAGATTGTAACACTTCTAAGCAGAGCAGACGTGCTGGTTCGGGGGGGGGGTAGTTTGTCTGTAAATTAAGTTCTTTCTTTGGCTGCCGTTTCTGTTTCAGAGGCTGCGTCCGAAACGCTGCAGTATGCATCCTTAATAATGTGTCTGGGGCTCATAATACAACAACAACAACGAAGTTCTGTCGGCGGTCTTTCGCATACTTTCATATTTGCAGCGTTTCAATGTTGTAATACACTTAACTTCATAAACACACCACATAGCGGAGCATAATTCTATCTAACTACTGTTCGTTTAATATGGCAGTAAGGAGTTGTGTGGGTGGGCTTGGAACACACACATACTAGAGCTGGGCAATCGGGACAAAAAATATATTGTTTAAATGGTTAAATAATTGATCAGTGCGCCAGTGGTACTTGCTACTGTGATTCCTGAAATGAATGTTGATGGAAGTATTTTTCAAATCTGAAATTATACTTTTGTCACATTGTTTGCTAGCTCAGCTGGTTAGCTACAGCTCAGTCTCATTGACCACCTAATGTAGCTAGCCATGTTATTAATACATTCCATCTGCTGTCGACATCAGGATACAATTTGAGAGCACTAGTTAGCTTCAAAAGTGGTTATTAGCTTTGACTGCATGCTGACAGTAAATTCAGAATCCTTCGGTAGCAACACCACAAACGTAATTTTTACCAGGTTCCCGTGAAGCAATTGTAATGACAGTCCACCTCAATAGACCCAAGAGTTTCCTGTTTAGCAAGAGGTAGTCTGATTAATTTCACTGTACATTAAAAACACAGTTTGAGATCATTGTGAGGGGATTTTGCCAGTGGTCAGGAGGAATTGGTCTTCCTGGAAATATATTGTCTGAGGTTGCAACAGTAACCAAGGGGGGCGGGGCTTAGTGAAGGGTCAATTGTCCCATTAACAGTCACCCATATTCTTTTTGGTTTATTGTCCATTAACACACACACACACACACACACACACACACACACACACACACACACACACACACACACACACACACACACACACACACACTCACCCGGGTAGGACCAGGAATGCAGGACAGAACCCTCTCAATGTTCTCTGTGGTAACATCCACATCGTCTACTGCGACCAGGTTGTCACCTGGGACGAAGAAGAAAGTCTCACTCCCAGCGTCACGTTACATATAGACAACTTAGACTAAAAGGGGAATAGTGACATTCCTGTAAAAGTACGTTGCGCCACATTGTGTAACCTGTTCAGAAATAGTATAGTTTTGTTGCGGAGCACAGTGTTTGGCATGACAAGGAGGGGCAACTGGTATACAAAACAGACCGGTATCCAGTCAAGAGACACAGTACATAGATCTAGGAACAGCCAGATGTCCTGTTGTTTCTTTTTGTAAAACAACGAGTTTCACCTGCCTCTGTGCAGACTCGTGCCCGTTCCAATCAACCTTAACACAGATTCCACCTTAGTTATTTCAGTTAGTTAACAAGTCTAATTGCTTTAGCATGGATTGGTAGGCTACATGAAAGTCATGGCTTTAAACACTAACTCATGTGGATAGTCTTTAGTATTCAGCAGTTTTGTTTTTTGCATTCCTTGGGCTGCCCAGAACAACCGTGCCCAGCCTCTGCAAACATCAACACTATTTACTGTAAAACATAACGTTATAAGTCTAACTTTATTTAATATAAATGGTGTCAATAAATTAATTTATTGCATTCTATACCATTTGTATACGACTGATCCCAGTGGCTGTGTCTGAAATGGCAAAAGTAGTGCATTACATAAAGAGAAAAGGGTGCCATTTGGGACGTGCCCAGAGTGATGGTTTTGTACACTCACCTATCAGTATCTGTGCACACTTGACGGCTGGGCTGTTGGGCACCAGGCCGTGGACAGTGATCCTCTCCTCCCTCCTCCCTGCGGGGTCTCCCTGGCCCCTGCCCCAGGACGGGCGATGCACCACCCCCAGAAGGGCCTCCAGTAGACCCCCTCTCTCCGGGGGAGGAGGGGAGCAGCTCCCCAGGCGTTTGGGGTTCAGGTAGAGAAAAACTTCCTTCAGATGCTGGACCATCACCCCCACTCTCTGCCCCGCCTGGTTTTTCAAGATGGATACTGGACGAGATGACGAGTCTTCGCCTCCTCCGTCGGGCCCTCTGCTCTGGGATGGTCGCCGCTTCCTCCGAAGGATCCTGGCCAGTCTTTTTAGCTTGGGCTCTGCTTTGGTTGGAGCACTATCAGGAAGCTTCCTGGACTCGTCGCTGATGATCTCCGCTTCCTTCTCGCTGAAGCGGACGTGATTGGTGGAGAGGCCGTGATTGGCGGCTGCCTGAGCCAATGCCGCCGCTTCCTCGCCCTCGCTCAGTTCCAGGTAGAAGAGCTCGCCGTTCTTCTGGACGTCGTCCAGCCATTCTGGCTCTAGGTCGCTGGGAGTGAACCAACAGAGCACGGAGTGAGTGAAACTGTGTGAGCAGAGCCAAAAGGGGTGGATTGTCTGTCCAGGAACTCCTTCAGACAAGGAGTATCAGGTTATTTGAGCATGAACAAGAAACACAACTCTGGCTTGCGGATTAAAAGTATGTCCTAATTATGATAACAAAAATATAAATGCAACATGTAAAGTGTTGTTCCCATGTTTCGTGAGCTGAAATAAAAGATCTCAGAAATGCTCCATATGCACAAAAAGCTTATTTCGCTCAAATGTTATCCATAAATTTGTTTACATACCTGTTAGTGAGCATTTCTCCTTTGCCAAGATAATCCATCCACCTGACAGGTGTGGCATATCAAAAAGCTGATTAAACAGCATGCTCATTACACAGGTGCACCTTGTGCTGGGGACAATAAAATGCCACTAAAATGTGCAGTTTTTTCACACAACACAATGCCACAGATGTCTCAAGTTGAGGGAGCATGCAATTAGCATGCTGAGTGCAGGAATGACCACCAGAGCTGTTACCAGATCATTTAATGTTAATGTCTCTACCATGAGCCGCCTCCAACAATGTTTTAGAGAATTGGGCAGTACGTCCAACCAGCCTCACAACCACAGACCACGTGTAACCATGCCAGCCCTGGAACACCACATCTGGCTTCTTCACCTGCAGGATCATCTAAGACCAGTTACGAGGACAGCTGGTGAAACTGTGGGTTTGCACAACCAAAGAATTTCTGCACAAACTATCAGAAAGCGTCTCAGGGAAGCGCATCTGCGTGCTCGTCGTCCTCACCAGGGTCTTGATCTGAGTGCGGTACGGCGTCATAACCAACTTCAGGTGAACAAATGCTCACCTTAGACGGCCATTGGCACGCTGGAGAAGTGTGCTCTTTACGGATGAATCCTGGGTTTCAACTGTACCGGGCAGATGGCAGACAGTGTGTATAGTGTCGTGTGGGCGAGTGGTTTGCTGATGTCAATGTTGTAAACAGAGTGCCCCATGTTGGCGTGGGGTTATGGTATGGGGAGGCATAAGCTACCGACAGAGAAGACAATTGCATTTCATCGACGGCAATTTGAATGCACAGATACCGTGACAAGATCCTGAGGCCCATTGTCGTGCCATTCATCCGCCACAATCACCTCATGTTTCAGTATGATAATGCAAGGCCCCATGTCGCAAGGATCTTCACACAATTCCTGGAAGCTGAAAATGTCCCAGTTCTCCCATGGCCTGCATACTCCCCAGATATGCCTCATGCAGCGTGTTTGGAATATTCTGGATCGACGTGTACGACAGCGTGTTCCAGTTTACGCTAATATCAAGCAACATAGCCATTGAAGAGGAGTGGGACAACATTCCACAGGCCACAATCAACAGCCTGATCAACTCTATGCAAAGGAGATGTGTCACGCTGCATGAAGCAAATGGTGGTAAGACCAGATACTGACTGGTTTTCTGATCCACACCCCTACTTTTTTTAAAGGTATCTGTGACCAACAGATGCATATCTGTATTCCCAGTCGTGTGAAATACATAGATTAGGGCCTAATGAATTTATAGCAATTGACTGATTTCCTTATATGAACTGTCACTCCGTAAAACATTCGAAATTGTTGCGCGTCAAGTTTATATTTTTGTTCAGTGTCATTTAGAGCATATTAGCCGTCATCAGAATGACAGATTAGTCTCTCATTTCCCCACTTCAATCCCCGTGTAAAAAAAATGAGTCTCGCATGATAGATGCTATTCAAACGGGTTAGTAACACAATTATACTACTAGTCCATCTTCTGCATTCTGTTCTGGATCAGCGTGAAAGTGGTGACTGAAAAGCACATTTTTAAGAGGACAACGATCATGTACATTGTGGAAAGGTTTATAACATATAATGTTCTTATAATTTGATAATACTGGAAAACCTCTCCATTTGCATGGCGTTTTATTATCCCTATAAGCTTCTCTCGTACTCATCCTCAGTACATTTCTGTTGCAATTCATCATGTGGCATTTGGGGGAAGAAAGAAAACAACAAGACTGGAGAAAGACTGGATATTGTTTGTTTTTTAGTCAAGCAGAGAAGAGTGAAACCCACACCCCCCACCCCAAGAGAGAAAATGGCCCCAACTCTGAGAAAAAAAGAAAAACTGAAAAAATTCAACCAGGCATTTTTTCAGTCGGTCAGTCTCCCTCTAAATTAAGTTGTGTCGCCTCTGTGGTAGGCTCTTGCAAACCACATCCATAAATTCACGAAGGATGGTGAATAGCATATCATTATTTATGAAGGTTAAGTTTCCAAATTGGAAACAGAAATTTCCCAAACTTTGAAAGAAAAAAAAAAGAGTTGATTCAATAGGCCAAGAATTGTGCTACAGTGACTGTTCCTTTTGTTTAATCCATCTTTTCTCTTTCAATACCCTCTGCATCCCAAATGGAACCCTTATCCCCATTTATGAACGGGGTGGTTCGAGCCCTGAATGCTGATTGGCTGACAGCCATGGTATATCAGACCGTATACCACGGGTATGACAAAACATGTATTTTTACTGTTGTAATTATGTTGGTAACCAGTTCATAATAGCAATAAGGCACCTGGGGTTCCACAGGCCACAATCAATTGACTGATCAACTCTTTGCGAATGAGATGTGTCGCGCTGCATGAGGCAAAAACCAGATACTTGACTGGTTTTCTGATCCACGCCCCTACCTTCTTTTTTAAAGTATCTGTGACCAACAGATGCATATTCCCAGTCATGTGAAATCCATGGGTCTAATGAATTTATTTCAATTGGCAAACTTCCTTATATGAACTGAAACTCAGTAAAATCTTTGAAATTGTTGCATGTTGCATTGATATTTTTGTTCAGTATAATTAAGGTTTAGGGTGGCAGGGAGCCTCGTGGTTAGAGCGCTGGGCCAGTAACCAAAATGTTGCTGGATCAGCTGAGCTGACAAGGAAAAAAAGAATCTGTCGTTCTGCCCCTGAACAAGGCAGTTAACTGGCGGTTCCAGGTAGACCTTCATTGTAAATAAGAAATGGTTCTTAACTGACTTCCCTAGTTAAATAAAGGTTACACATCAGAATGAATGAGCCTTTATAGCTTCATGAGAGTATATTAAAAAGTGTTTGGATGTTATTAAACAGATGGGATACAGCAAACCCAAAATCATGCATTAACCAAGACTACTCTTCCCCTGTGTGTGGACGGTGGTTAATGCATGATTTTGGCGGAAAGCTCGAGATGCATGCAGATGCGCGCGAGTCCCCGAGACAGCAGGGCGACGAAAGGGAGAACGTGCATGGCAAAATGAGCGATAGTGAATCAACATACAGTCAGTCCGAGTAAGAAAAACATATATAGTATTGCTTGTTGCTTTAGAAGAGACAGAAAGAAAAAACATTGGGCTGTGCCCAATACCATGTTAGCTAGCGAGTCATCTTCCATCAGCTGCCAGTTCCACCTCAACTTCATAACTTGACAACCGAGGCAGATCACTGGAAGCGACTAGGTTGCACACTCACTGTAAAGTGGTGTATTGGTAGCCGAGTGCCTGTTGATTCACTATCGCTCATTTTGCCATGCGCATTCTCCCTGTCGTCGCCCTGCTGTCTCGGGGGCTCGCGCGCACCTGCATGCTTCCTCGAGCGTTCCGCCAGACTTTTTAGTAGCCATTATTCAATTTATTAAATGTGTTCGACAACACGATACAAGTTACTCTAAACCTCCAAGTAAATCAGTTCGAGCTAGTTGAATGAGCATTGGCAGTCTTTCGCCATGTTGTCAGCATACGGGAACTTCAACTTTGCCACGTGACAAAAATTGTCTCGTTGTGGTTGGCTGATCTTCACGTTGCCCTGACAACGTGGACGCTTTCCGTTTGCTGGATAGAAAAAAGACGAGGGGCACAGAATCACCCATGCCCCATCTAGACACAAATGTACGTGCAATAAAAAGAGGTTGACTGAATGCATGTTTCAATGCAACAACTTTGATAGTAACAAAAAAATGCACTACCTCTCATTTGTAGGATAAACTCTGCTAAATGTGATACAAATGTATATAATATTTGCAGAGTATCTAATGAAACCACAAAGGTTGCAACATTTAAATAGCTTGTTAAAAATGTACACTATCTCCCTCTGAATAAGGTGGGCATGGGTTGAGCACTTCTGTTTCCCCCGCCCCCCCCTCCCCACGAACTGCACGAGGCCTTTAAATCCTCTATGGCATTCACAGTGCTTTAAACAAAGCAACAATAGTCAATGCGAGAAGAAACACACAAAAAAGTCAAAATAGTTTACCAAAACGTCTACAAAACATCCCCTCATCGTTGCCATAGCATGCATAAATATACTGACCTGTATAGAAGCACACTGCGTATGGAATCAAAGTCTTCTAAATTCTTAGAGAATGGTCTGGACGTTTCTCCATCTGTAGCAATGTTAAACATTATTTATATTTCATATTTTCACGGACAGGATGAGTTTAACATAGATTAGCAAGGCTTTCAAACTACACTTTTCCATTCCAGACAAAAGTTCAGATGGTTTAAAACGAATAGTGCCGTTAAGGACCGGTTGTCTGCCAGCAGACTTCTACATATTTAAATACATTTTAAAATGTTTAAATCCCCAGTCGTGGTCCGGTATTGAAGGTAGAATCCGTCCACTAGTCAGAATGAATAACCTGGTCTAATGCTGCTGTCGATCCAAAAAAAACAGAATAAACTTTCCTCGCGTCAATCACTGACACAAGGGCACGCAGTTCCTCCCCGATGCTTTTGAAGACGAGAAGAAAGCGGTCCTGAATACTTCTCCAGACTCCAGTATGTTCAGCAAGCTCAGTAGCACATGCACGAGTTGAGCCGTTTCTTGTCGAGCGGGTGTACTTGGCAGGTGGCGTAAAACGCCGCCTCTTTTGCTCAATAGATGTAACTATGAATTCACTACTAGGCTATGCAAACCTTTGTTGTAGCACTTCATATCTATTTTGTTAATATGTATTTGTTTGTATGGTACAATTGTAACAATCACGAAAAACACGTATTACAGTCTACCAGGATAATGTCGAATTTATGTACAGAAGAACGTATACTTCTGTTGCTTATTTTATTTGTCGCTTGTGCAGTATTGTCAAAGGTGGGGTGCGGTCATAATTATTAAACAAATTATCAAAATTCAGATCTACGTTACTAACTTTGATTAATAATTAACGTTCACATGTACATAATGCAGGTACCACTCTGATTATACTCCCTTCCTCCAAATCCCCAGGGAAACAAGGAACGGTCATCAAAAGCAGATATCAAAAGAGTAAACTCTTCTATCTCAACCCGCTTCGCGCTCAGAAAGGAGTACTACATCCACATCATCGTGGATAGCGAGACAAAACACTTTCGAAAACCATTTCTCAAGTCAAGAACTATAGAAACTATCCCTGAAAGTATAGTCTTAATTTTCATTGCGCTATGCTCCAGTTCTTGTACCACGAGCATACTATTTTCAGTCATGGTGACAACACCAAATCCGAGTTGTACAGACAGAAGAAAACGCCGACAAAAGGTGTTGTTATTCTTGTTCCGAAAAAAACATAACAATTACTCACTAAATGAATGATACAAGTCAGATATTAAATACCAACAATGCTATCTGGTGTCACAGTCAACGCATCATACAGTTCATTGGCTGAGTAATGTTGACAGTGAGAGTAGTCAACGTGGTAGCTCCTTGTGGGCGTGAAGCCAACTGTGGCTCGGATGAAAATCTAGCATCAGAGTTGAATGACTTTGTGTTCGGGATTAGTCATAGTGGCTGTATACTGACATTCAAAACATTACAAATAATATCCTTATCAAGAGTACTTTTTTTTAAGAGATGGGAAGAAACTATTTTGAAGTTTGTTAACAAGTTAACAAGCAAGCGCTCAAACAAGTGTATGTATATTAAATGGTGTCCAGCGAGAAATAGGAGATTTTCAGAGTACTCTATCAAAATTGTCCGACTGCCACAAAACGTCACAAAGTTAACCATCTAGCAAGTCAAATGTGCTCAACGTTGAATGTTTTAAAAAGGCATCATTCATTTTGCATACGATTTAAAACTTTCTAATCAGTCAAAATCATTTTTCATTAAATTTGATGATATTTGAATGAAACTAGATCAAGTAGTATGACCAAAGTATGAACAATGACTGTTGCTTCTACACTGCTAAAGTGTGATCAAAAAAATACTGAGCCTTCCCCCTTGTCAAGCACATGGATTCAGGAGGAGGGATGGAGGTGGGATCATCAATTCCATGACAAAGGTCCTTCTCCCCAGATTACTCAATTTGGCTGGGCAGCCAGCTCTAGGAAGAGTCTTGGTAGCTCCTAACTACTTCCATTTAAGAATGATGGAGGCCACTGTGTTCTTGGGGATCTTCAAAGCTGCAGACATTTTTTTGTCATCTAAAAAAGATATATTTCAAGGAAAACGTTTTATATAATTTGTTAAATGTTTAGCTAACATAATATAATGTAAAAGTATGCATTATGGTTTCTGTAAAATAATAAATGTGGCATCAGAAGATAACATACTATCCCATGAGGTGTTGAGGGAAAGACATTACCTATAGATTGGACATAATCGTAGAGATAACAGGAAATACACAAGCCGTAGGCTACACTATAGCTCAAAGTGGCTACATCAGAATGTTGGCTTGCACAGGAAAAACTGTACATTTCTAACATTAAATTAAATCAAATCAAATATGTCACATACGCCGAATACAACAGGTGTAGGTAGACCTTCCCGTGAAATGCTTACTTAGACCTTAACCAACAATGCAGTTCAAGAAATAAGAGTTAAGAAAATATTTACTAAATAAACTAAAGTAAAAAATAAAAAGTAACACAAAATAGCCCATTTGATTAATTGTTCAGCCGTCTTATGGCTTGAGGGTAGAAGCTGTTAAGGAGCCTTTTGGACCTAGACTTGGCGCTCCAGTACCACTTGAGTGCGGCAGCAGAGAAAACGGTCTATGACTTGGGTGACTGGAGCCTGCCAATTTTTTGGGCCTTCCTCTGACACCTAGTAATTAGCGCCTTATGTCGGATCCCGAGTAGTTGCCATACCAGGCAGTGAGGTGATGCAACCGGTCAGGATGCTCTCGATGGTGCAGCTGTAGAACTTTTTGAGGATCGAGGAACCCATGCCAAATCTTTTTAGTCTCCTGAGGGGGAAAAGGAGTTGTCGTGCCCTCTTCACGACTGTCTTGGTGTGCTTGGACCATGATAGTCTGTTGGTGATGTGGACACCAAGGAACTTGAATCTCTCGACCCTCTCCATTACAGCCCAGTCGATGTGAGTGGAGGCGTGTTCGGTGATGAGCATTGTGGGCATTATGGTGTTGAACGCTGAGCTGTAGTCATTGAACAGCATTCTCACACGTTCAATGAACAGCATTTAAGGTTGAGATTTTAATGATGTTAGTAATGAATCAATATCATGTCAGTCAGAAGTTCAATGGTAGGCGCCAGCCACATGGTGGTACTGTTGCCTAGGCACCCCCCATACCTCTTGCCTACAGCTATAGTTATGGAATTGTTTGTGTGACAGGGTCCGCGTCTCGCCCGCGGCCAGAAGCTTCCACGATACCGCCCTCTTCTGGCTTATGTCATTTCATCAGCCCCTTTCAGAGAATATACATTTCTTTCCACTGTTCGATTGTTATGTTCTGTGTCCTTTAATGCATTTAAATCAAATACTTTGCCAGTAGTCATTTTGATGAAATTGCCAAATCTACTGGCAAACTATTCAATTTTGACTCTGTACCGGCACCCCCCTGTATATATTGTTATTTTTTACTGCTCCTCTTTAAATTACTTGTTACTTTTCTCTTATTCTTATCCATATTTTTTGAAACTGCACTGTCGGTTAGGGGCTCGTAAGTAAGCATTTCACTGTTAGGTCTGCACCTGTTCTATTCGATGCATGTGACTAATACAATTTGATTTGATTAGGATGGGCAGTTGTTGCCACTGCACTTGCCACCCAAATCGTCCACAAGGTGGAAGCAGATTGTCCATTTGTATTTACCTGCTGGACAGACATAGTATCTCAGACAGCTGGAGGGTGCATCCCAAATGGCACCCTATTCCTTATAGAGTGCACTACATTTGACCAAAGCAACTTTATAGGGAATAGAGTGCCAATTGAGATGCACAGAGAGAAATAACCTCTAAATCCCAGAGGTTTGTTTGAGTTATTTTTTCTTTTGGAAAAGTTTTATTGGCACAATTCCTTTAAAAACAGCTCATACATTTTTTACATCATTTATACACATAAAAACGGCAGCAAAGCATAAAACAGAGCATTTGAAAGTTACATTTAAATTTGTTAAAAAGTACATGTTGTTAAAACCAATGAAAACAACCATGAATAAAAGTACTTTCCTTGTAAAAACATCAAATCTGTAAAAGCCATTTAAAATGTGTACTAATGATCTAACAAAGGTAAAACATTTTTAAGACATGAAAAACATGTTAAAAAGCCACTTTGTTAAAAGGCTGTCTTCAGTCCCTTGTACAGGAGCGGGGTGAGTCTTTATCAAGCTCACCTCATCCTGCTCTTCTGAATGGATCATCGTCCCGTCCTTCGGGGCCCAGGGGTGATCCCTCCCCTAGGCGCATCGCCCTAGACGCCGCAGCGCTGTCAGGCCGTGGCCGCCGGGACCTAGGGTGTTGTGACCCTTCGCTTGGGGTCGAGGCCCCCTATCTTCCGTACCACCCCAGGGCTTCCGTGGCTACCATGGCCACTGCCTGGGGGGTGGTCTCTACGTTTTTCGCTACCAGCAGGTTACGGGAGGACCACAGTGCTTCCTTCAGGCATGTGAGGGTGGACCAGAGCTTGGTGAAGGTCTTCGATGGAATGGGCCTTCGGCCCACCCCATACAGCACGAGCTGAGGTGTTAGGTCCTCCCCTGCTGGCAGACACGAGGTGATCAGGGGGCCTGCTTCCTTCCACAGGTCCCTGGCGGCTCTGCACTCCCAGAGTATGTGCCTCACCGACTCTTCTTGGCCACAGCCTGGTCGGGGGCACACGGATATCCTCGCCATGCCCCGTGAGTGCATAACGGCCGTGACCGGGAGGATCTCGTGGGCGACCATCCAGGACAGGTCCCGATGCCGATTCTGGAGATCAGGATGGGTCACGTTGCGCCTAACCGTTGTGGGCTCTCCTATAGCGAGCCCGCGCACTGGACATACTGGTTCCCGATCCTGCACAAGAGAGAGAAGAGAGCGGTGTTTTGTTAAAACCGTGACTGTTTCTTTTTCCAGTTTAAAATGTCATAAAAACTTCTGGAGCTGGACATAGGGCGGGGGTAGCAGGAAAGAGACTGGGGCTCGCAGGTCGACTGGGATCAGCCTCAGAGTCCTGAGGTAAGATCCCAGCAAGAACCGTGCGAGGGCCTGAGTCTTGTTGTTGACCGGGGAGGTGGCAAGAGTCAGATGTAACGCTGTTTACAATCAAAGTTTAAAAGGGTAATCGGTCTCCAGTTCTTCAGGTCCGTCCTGTCGTTTTTCTTGTGTAAAAGCGTCACGATCCCCACTCTAAAACTGTCGGGTAGTCTGTCGAGGTGTTCGAAGTCAGTAAAAACAGTCAGAAGTTCGTTGGCTAAAACATCCCAAAAGGTCAGATAAAACTCCAAAGGGAGGCCGTCCTCTCCCGGTGATTTACCCCTCTTAAAATGTTTCAGTCCTTGGTCGATTTCTGTCCTCGTCAGGTCTTTTTTCAGGTCGTCCGTGTTGGGTAGGGTCTTGTCGATGTATGTTAAAAGGTCCCCCATTGTTTCCTCGCACACATCTTTTACCCCAAACAGTTCCCCATAAAAGTCCTCGACCACTTCCTTTATTCCCTCTGTGTCTGTTTTTAAAACCCCGTCCTTGTTTCTCAATCCTGTCATAATCCTACCCTTACTAACTATTTTCTTAAAAAAGTACCTAGTGCACTTCTCCCCCTCTTCTAATTCCCTTTCCTTGCTTCTTAAAATAACCCCCTTGCTTCTCTGTTCTGCTAAAAGTGCCATTTCCTTTTTTACTTCTTTGATTTCTTGGTTAAAATCAAAGCCCTGTTGGCATAGGTTAAAATACCTTTCCAGTCGCTTTTGCAGTCCCACCATGCGTCTATCTTTTTCTTTGCTTTTTTCCTTTCCTATCTCTCTAAAGAAAGTCCTCATCCTTCCCTTCACCATTTCCCACCACTGTGCTCGTGTGTCAAAGAAGTCCTGTAGCGTCTGCCACTGGCTGAACTGCTCTCTGTACTGACTAACTACTCTATCATCTTCTAGAAGGGAGCAGTTCAGTTTCCAGGGCCCTCTTCCCACAGTCACACCCGAAGATAGTGAAAGGGTGCACGTCAGCATTACATGATCTGAGAAGAAAGCAGGGGTTATTCTAGCATCAGTTGGGGGGCAGTCCCGGGTAAACAGATAATCAATGCGAGAGGCTCTGGTGCGGTCACCACTGGTCCAGGTGAAACCCTCCTCTCTTGGATGCAGGGTTTTAAAGCAGTCAGTCAGTTTAAAATCCCTGCACAGCCCTTGCAATAAAACGCTTGACCTGTCTACCTTAAAATCCCCTCCTGCCCCTCTCCTGTCTGCTCTACTTAAAACACAATTAAAATCCCCACCCACCACTAGAGGATCCCTCCCCAGCATGTGGGACTGCAGGTCCTCTAAAAGTGTGCACCGGTCATGTTTATCGTTAAAACCATACACATTTAGCACGTTAAAATCCCTCCCCATAAAAGTACAATTGGCTAAAAGAGCACGCCCACCTACCACCACCGTGCTCCCCTTCACCACCACCTGTGGGGTCTTGATTAAAATAGCAACACCGTCGTTCTTGTTAAAATTGGAACCACTCCAAATGGAGGGCCCATGCTGCCACTTATCCTCCCATTTCCTGTAAGAGGATAAAAAGGGTAGACCACACTCCTGTAATAAAAACACATCTGAGTTAAACCTTTCTAAAAAGGATCAAACCGACTGTGCTCTTGTTGCTGTCTTTATGCTCCTCACATTTATGGTGGTGATTTTAAAAGCCATAAAAGGGGTGAGTAAAAACAGTGCTAAAAGAAAAGGCATTGAACAGTTAAAGGGGGTTAAATGTCAGGGGCTTACTCTCTCTCCCTCCGGGGTAAAGGGGTTTGGAAGGGAGAGGAGGTTAAAACCGGACTTAAAAAGGAGACTTGGTTGGGGGAGTTGGAAGGGAAGGTTCTGGGTTCTTCCTCCCCCTGAGAGCTCTCCCACTCCACCTTTCCCTTTTTCTCCTCACCCTGTTCGGGGTCAGAGAGCTCCTCCGCATTTCTTTTACGTGGGGGGAGGTGTTCCTCCAGAATCTCCCCCTCCTCCCCCGTACCTTCTGACACCGTCTCCATGGTGCTTTCCGACACCGACCCTATAATGTCTGACCCGCTTGGGGAGCTTTCACTGAAAATCTCTCCGGAGCCCTCTTTCTCGGCACTTTCTCCTTCAGGGGTCACATTAGTCTGGGGCAGGGGGTTGGGGTGGGGAGGGTTTTGTCCTTTCCTCCCACTTCTTCCACCACTGCACCTTCCGCGCCCTCCAATACAGCCACCACAACTGTCTCCTCCACCACCACTACCGACTCCACTACTGCCTCCTCCTCCACCACCACCGCTACCGACTCCCCTACTGCCTCCTCCTCCACTACCACCGGCTCCTCCACTACCACCTCGGCAACTGCCGTTCCAGCCCTCTGGCGCTCGTACGCCCGGTCCGCGGCCGCCCACTCCCTCCTTCCAGCCTTGGCCCTGTTGGCCCAGGAGGAGGGGCAGTCGCGGATGAGGTGGGACCGCTCGCCACCTCCCGGCACTTCATGCAGACAACCTTTTGACAGGCGTCTGCAAGGTGGCCATGTTCACCACACTTACGGCACAGCTTGGGCTGGTCCTGGTAGTGAACATGGCCCCTGTTCTCTCCGAGGACTATGGTGGATGGGATGGCTTTGGACACCCTCCAGGCCCCCCAGATCCCATAGCCCCCAGGGTCCTCCCTTTGCTGGACAGTGACCCTCCAGGCCCCTGTCCAGATCCCATCGAGGTCTTTCACCTGGATCAGGGGACCCTTCACGTTGCAGTAAATGTCCAGCCATACTGCAACGTCCTCCGGCTGTACGGTTTCATTGTACATACGGATAATAACGGTTTTAATGCTATTATCCGTCAGCTTGGTCACCTCAAACATCGCTGTGAGGGACCCCTGGGTGTTCAGGGCGTTCTGGAGTTTCCCCCAGAACTCCCTCAGGAAGCTGGCGTTGGCAAAACTGACATCGAAGCCCTTCCTATAGGGGAGGGCTAAGATGCAGTTTACCTGCGCGGAATGAAAGCCGAGCTCTTTCTGGAGGAATTTTCTGGAGAAATCCAATCGGGATAACTCCATTATTTTTCCTCCTTCGCCTTTAAAAGGAGGCGCACTGCATGGTGCCTCCTCATGCCAGCCTGTGCTGCTGACATGGTGGAGGCCCACTCCCTTTACAGCCCAACACCAGTGAGAGGGGAGGGAGCGGGGAAGGGGAAAGGGAGAGGGGAGGGGGTGTAAAACAGCCGAGGAACTAGCAGGCTCAGCTAGGCTGTGCTAAACAGGGCCTACCAGTACCACGGGGACACACAACAAACTATCTAGCACAGCACCAAACTGATCTTATCAACAAGGGAAGAGGGACAAGGGAAGAGACACAAGGAGGGTTTTTTTTTTTTTTTTTTTGTAATTTTCCTCGAAGGGGAAAGACAAAGAGATAAAAGGCAATTTAGGGGGTAAACTAACAGGTACAAGGTGGATGGGAACAAGGAAAGTACGGTCAGACGAACACACAACAATGAAATGCCTGCCACGCCTAAAGGGCCAGGAGGCTAGCAGTCCAAACAGCCGGACAGCCCCTCCGGTGAGCAGGCAACACAACTCAAAAACAGTAGGGATAATTGGAGGGGGGGTAGGATACAAGGGGGGGGGGGGGGAGAGGTACAAAACAGAAAAAACAAGGGGAAAACTGAGGATTAAATAAAATAAGAGAGAAGGAAGACCAGAGGGCCTTTTACTCACCCTACAGGTGCTGGTGCACCTGTAGTCCACCACCAGAACCACCACCTAACCCAGGACAGAAAACAATAGTGAAACAAAACAACAGAATTGACTTTTAACAAAATAAATAGCACAATCTCCGGGCGCCCTCCGGCCTGCTGATCGCTTCTCTGATCATGCGCAGTACACTTGATCTTAGCCAAAAGGCCGAGAAGCGATTTGTTTGAGTTATGTTCTACTGCAATCTTACATGCTTGAGGTATAGAAGTTAAGTTTCCCGGACCACTGCTACAGGATCAGATGATAATTTCCCTAACCTTAACCATCAAGAGGTGGGAGATATATCTGACCCTGTATCAGTGGTTATCATGCAGATCCTACTCCTGCAAAAAGGTGGTTGGACCCGTCTACTCATTGGGGTTTATGTGTAAAGATGATAATGTTGTGTAAAATTGCATTTTTAAAAATTAAATCAATCAATACATAGAGTGATGGATGAAAGTAGTCTCATGTTTGTTTTATATCCCAGTAAATCTTATTTGGTTTACGTGTTGTAAACCTTGTCAATCACACACACCTCAACGTCAACGCTAATATATAAGAGGGACAGAGACTTGATGAAATCTTAGGAAAAAAACACTTGCAAGTTTATTGATTCACGTAATTATTTTGGGGATTTATTTTATACAACATAGCAGAAAGTATTGATACCCCTTGACTTACAGCCTGAACTCAAAATGGATGAAATATTTTTTTACTCCTCACACAAAATCCCCATAATGACAAAGTGAAAACTAAATACAGAAATATCTCATTTACATAAGTATTCACACCCCTGGGTCAATACTTTGTAGAAGCACCTTTTGGCAGCAATTACAGCTTTGAGTCATCTAGGGTATGTCTGCATCAGCTTTGCAAATATCTTCTTCATCAAATTTCAATTCAGGCTGTAACACAACAAAATGTGAAATACGTCAAGAGTTATGAATACATTTTGAAGGCGCACATTAACTAATCATTGTGTAGTGTAGGGGCTCCCGAGTGGCGCAGCAGTCTAAGGCACTGCATCTCAGTGCTAGGGGCGTCACTACAGACCCTGGTTTGATTCCAGGGTGTATCACTGCCATAGGGCAGTGCACAATTGGTATCAGAGTGTCGTTAGGGTTTGGCCGGGGGAGGCCGTCATTGTAAATAAGAATTTGTTCTTAACTGACTTGCCTAGTTAAATAAAAAATAAATAAAGTAGTCTTGCCAAAGTGAGGTTGCAGGAATGGACTGCATCCCCGTTGCTATTCTTACTTTTCTTCGGCATTAATCAAACCTGTATAGCCTGAAAAGATAAACATTTACTTGTACAGAGTGGCTACGACCTGTGTTTGCCCTTTTTCCGTGCAATAAACAATCTTACGCTCTGTGGCATGTGTTACTTTATGCAGCAGCTGCTGCCACTCCTCACTTATCTCTGCTTTGAACGTTCCAAAAACATTAAGACATGATCAACATGTACAAACCACGTAGTCTAGGGTTAATCTAAGGATATTGAAGTCAACAAGTAGTAATAACAAGTAGTAATAACTGGGTAATAATAATATTACTGGTTGGAACAGTAGTAGTAACCAGAAAATGCCCTATTTATACAGTACCAGCTTCCCCCTGAAGCTAGGACAGCAGAGTCCCTTCTCATCTTCCGAAAACATCTGAAGCTCCCCCTCTTCAAATTGTATCTTAAATAATCCTCCTCCTCACCTCAACCCCCCCCCCCGAAAATAATGATAAAACAAAAACAGTTTGAATTTGCCGCTTGAACGCTGAGTGAGCGTTTGTCATGCGGCAAGCGTATCCTATCCGAACGAGGGCCAACCCTGTGGAACGAGACATCGGTAAAAACATGCGCTGAGGTGATGGCATGGTGGCCCAGAATAAGTGTGATTGTGATGAGGATTTGTCATAACAACAGCAGATCTACAAACGGTTTGGGATCCAAACGGTTTGGCCTACGAACTAATATGACCACTCTATAGAACGCGGAAACAACCCCAACAAGTGTCATGGAACTCGCCTAAAGGTAACCCATAGAAATGAACCGACGTATGGAGGTAGTTTTGTGCCAACAAAAATAAGGGGTTACATATGTTAGGGGTTAAAATATTTCCTGAGCTTTCTTATATCTCCTAGACAGACACTTCAAAACCTTGTTCCTTGTTCATTTTTGGACATTTATGCATGTGTTATTCAATGCATTTCTATGGGCTATAGTATTAAAGGCCAAATGTAATATTTTATCAAATAATTTAAAAAATATTTTTGGGGGATACCAAAAGGGGTCCTAAAATTCTAAATCAAATAGCTAAATGATCCATGGTGTGACTTTCTTAAAACAATTCCATATGTCAAGCTTAGAATGCGATTCAGCAGTTGTTATATTGAGTTGAAGTGTTGCAGCAAAAAAAGGAAAAACAAGAAAAAGATTGATAGCGCTTGTTTGATTGGACAAAACAGGAGGTGAATATGTTATGAAAAGATTAACAAAAGTTTGGACACCTACTCATTCAAGGGTTTTACTTTTCACTATTTTCTACATTGTAGAATAATATTAATAGTGAAGACATCAGAACTATGAAATAACACTCATGAAATCATGTAGAAACCAAAAAAGTGTTAAATTAAAAATATATTTATATTTGAGATTCTTCAAAGTAGCCACCCTTTGCCTTGATGACAGCTTTTCACACTCTTGGCTTTCTCTCAACCAGATTCATGAAGTGTTCACCTGGAATGCATTTCAATTGACAGGTGTACCTTGTTAATGAGTTTGAGCCAATCAGTTGTGTTGTGACAAGGTAGGGGTAGTATACAGAAGATAGCCCTATTTGGTAAAAGTCCAAGTCCAAATTATGGCAAGAACAGCTTAAATAAGCAAAGAGAAGCAACAGTCCATCATTACTTTAAGACAAAGATCAGTCAATCCAGAAAATGTCAATAACTTTGAAAGTTTCTTCTAAGTGCAGTTGCAAAAACCAATAAGCGCTATGATGGAACTGTCTCTCATGGGGACTGCCACAGGAATGGAAGACCCAAAGTTACCTATGCTGCAGGGGATAAGTTCATTAGAGTTACCAGCCCCAGAAATTGCAGCACAAATAAATGTTTCACAGAGTTGAAGTAACAGACACATCTCAACATCAACTATACAGAGGAGACTGCGTGAATCAGACCTTCATGGCCAAATTGCTGCGAAGAAATCACTACTAAAGGACACCAATAAGAAGAAGAGACTTGCTTGGGTCAAGAAACATGAGTAATAGACATTAGACCGGTGGAAATCTGTCCGTTGGTGTGATGAGTCCAAATTTGAAATGTTTGGTTCCAACCGCCGTGGCTTTGTGAAACGCAGAGAAGGTGAACGGATGATCTCCACATGTGTGGTTCCCACCGTGAAGCATGGAGGAGGAGGTGGATGGTGTGGTGGTGTTTTGCTGGTGATTTATTTGGAATTCAAGGCACACTTAACCAGCATGGCTACCACAGCATTCTGCAGCTATACGCCATCCCATCTGGTTTGCACATTTGATTTTCAACAGGACAATGACCCAAAACACACCTCCAGGCTGTGTAAGGGCTATTTGATCAAGAAGGAGACTGATGGAGTGCTGCACCAGATGACCTGGCCTCTATGGGTGTTGTAGAGCATGAACCTGAAGAAGCGGGTCACTATTTTGATGTTTGCAAAGAACTACAGGGTGTTGTCCAGGGTCACGCCAAGGTTCTTTGCACTCTGAGAGGGTGACACTTTGGAGTTGTCAACTGTGATGGAGAGGTCTTTGAGAGGGCAGGCCTTTCCCGGGAGGAAGAGCAGTTCCGTCTTGACGAGGTTGAGCTTGAGGTGGTGGGCCGACATCCAAGTTGAGATATCTGCCAGGCACGCGGAGATGCGTGTCGTCACCGGGGAAGGAGAAAGTAGTTGAGCGTCATACGCATAGCAATAATAGGAGAGACCATGTGAGGATATGACAGCGCCGAGTGACTTGGTATACAGAGAGAAGAGGAGAGGGTCTAGAACCGAGCCCTGGGGGACACCAGTAGCGAGAGTAAGTGGTGCAGACACATATTCTCTCCATGTCACCTGGTAGGATGCAATCCAAGAGTGTGCATAACCTGAGATGCCCAGCCCTGAGTTGGTGGAGAGGCGGATCTGATGGTTCATGGTGTCAAAGGCAGAGGACAGATCTAGGAGGATGACTTCATAGGAGAGAGTCAGCTTTGGCAGTGCAGAGAGCCTCCGTGACACAGAGAAGAGCTGTCTCGGTTGAGTGACCCGTCTTGAAGTCTGACTGGTTAAGGGTCAAGAAGATTGTTCTGAGAGAGATAACAAGAGAGTTGATCAGAGACTCAAGTGTTTTGGAAAGAAAAGAAAGGAGGGATAGTGGGTGGGGGCTGTGCTTTGGCAAAGTGGGTGGGGTTATATCCTTCCTGTTTGGCCCTGTCCGGGGGTGTCCTCGGATGGGCCACAGTGTCTCCTGACCCCTCCTGTCTCAGCCTCAAGTATTTATGCTGCAGTAGTTTCTGTGTCGGGGGGCTGGGGTCAGTTTGTTATATCTGGAGTACTTCTCCTGTCCAATTCGGTGTCCTGTGTGAATCTAAGTGTGCGTTCTCTAATTCTCTCCTTCTCTCTCTCTTTCTCTCTCTCGGAGGACCTGAGCCCTAGGACCATGCCCCAGGACTACCTGACATGATGATTCCTTGCTGTCCCCAGTCCACCTGGCCGTGCTGCTGCTCCAGTTTCAACTGTTCTGCCCTATTATTATTCGACCATGTTGGTCATTTATGAACATTTGAACATCTTGGCCATGTTCTGTTCTAATCTCTACCCGGCACAGCCAGAAGAGGACTGGCCACCCCACATAGCCTGGTTCTTCTCTAGGTTTCTTCCTAGGTTTTGGCCTTTCTAGGGAGTTTTTCCTAACCACAGTGCTTTTACACCAGCATTGCTTGCTGTTTGGGGTTTTAGGCTGGGTTTCTGTACAGCACTTTGAGATATCAGCTGATGTACGAAGGGCTATATAAATAAATTTGATTTGATTTGGATACCGGTCTATAGTTTTTCAGATGAGTCAAGTGTTGGTTTCTTGAGGAGGGGAGCAACTCGGGCCATTTTGAAGTCAGAGAGGACGCAGCCAGTGGTCAGGAATGAGTTGATGAGGGAAGTGAGGAATGGGAGAAGGTCTCCAAAGATGGTCTGGAGAAGGGAGGAGGGGATGGGGCTGAGCAGGTAGGTTGTTTGGTGGCCTAGTCTCAGGATTTCATCTGGAGAGAGAGGGGAGAAAGGGGTCAAGGCGTAGGGTAGTTCTGTGTGAGTGAGACCAGTGGACTCAATAGGTGAATGATTAGCGGATGTCGCCAACCTTTTTTTCAAAGTGGTTGACAAAGTCGCCAGCAGAGAAGGAGAGAGGGAGGGGGCGGATGATTAAGGAGGGAGGGGGTGGATGATTTAAGGAGAGAGGGGAACGTGGGGAAAAAACGATGCTCGGCTGCTTTCTCCTCTATCAACTCGACAGATAGAATTAAATCACTTGTGATTATTGCATTGTTTGCTCTATAACCCATTCTTTCATACGCCACCGTGATATACAATAAGGCCATGAAAACAAAACAAAAACAAGTCACACAGTGGCAGAATAAATTCAACTCCACATACCTTTGTTTCATCACAAAACCGGAGAGGACATCTGTCCAGTGAAGTTCACAAAGAAAATATTGCATGTAACAAAAAGTTGAATAATCTGCAGCATGGTGAAGCAAGTTCATGTTTGACCCTGGCAGGGTAGCCTAGTGGAAGGTTGCAAGTTCAAACCCCCTGAGCTGACAAGGTACAAATCTGTCGTTCTGCCCCTGAACAGTTGGACTAGTAACCGGAAGGTTGCAAGTTCAAACCCCTGAGCTGACAAGGTACAAATCTGTCGTTCTGCCCCTGAACAGGCAGTTAACCCGCTGTTCCTAGGCTATCATTGAAAATAAGAATTTGTTCTTAACTGACTTGCCTGGTTAAATAAAGATTTAAAAAGTTACAGCAAATCTGCACAAAGACACTGCCTCTGCTATTCCAGCACCAATTTATCTTAAACATTTAAACATAATCAAATCAATGAGGCTATATATGCTTTGTTTAATACACTGAAAACAAAAGATACCCCCAAAAAACGATTTGGTCCAATCAATGTTGCTAAATATCACATACTGGGACAGAGGGGCGCTGTTTCCCTCGCTCAGCTGCTTTCTCGGGTTAGATTCAGCCACTTTCGATTTTAAGGGAAGATCATAAAATCACAGAGAGGAAAGATAAATAATGTATCATTTTTATTGGTCTGGCTTCCCTTGGCATCCATAAATGCACATCCCTGATAATATAGCCAGTTATGTTCATTATCTAGCTACATAGCCATGCTATTAGTATGTTCATTAGCTGATTGATTTATACCTTAACGTTAGCCTTTTCAATGCTGTTTAAGGTCCAGATTTTAGCCAACCAGGTTAAAGTTTTCACCCACACTTTCTCTCTCTCCCCACTCTCCCTGATTGTCAGTTTACAGCACTGAACTACAATAATCCTGAGAAAGAGGAGAACCTGTGCCAAGGTTCACAACTTAATTTAGCCAGTGTAATTTAACTAAGCCAGCCATGCACATGCTGTCCACCGTCTTTCTCTCTGTCATGTGTGTAGAGCAGACACTAGCCATTTGATTTGTCTCTAACATTACAGCTGTGCAGTTCACAAGTTGTCTTGTTTTGTCCCCAAGACCCATGTCTTCCATTCTCAGATTTACAGCAGTTGATTATCTTTACAGAAGCCTATAGTCATTCAGTACAGCCACATTTTATTGCCTTCTCTGTCTCTTTCTCTCGCTCTGATAGTCTTTACCATCTTAGAGCTGTCACCAACCCTATTCTCACTGCCTAGACCTGACGCTTCCTCTCTCTGAGTGAGGAAATCTCCTCGAAACATGTAAGTCCTCCTAAACTAATGGTTTCCAACTGCTAGGAGTAAGCTTGATGTAGTTGCAAGGGATAAGGGACCAAATTTGACCAACTTTACACTATAAGTGAATTTGTTCAAATACTAGCCTATGTCTTATGATTTCATCAAATGGAGACACCAGACAAAGTATTTTTATGCTTAATGTTAAAACAAATGAAAATGAAAATAACCTCATAAAAGATTATATTCTCTACTGTCACCTCATATTCATCACTTGTCTCAAATCCAAAATGCTGGAGTATTAATCCCTAATGAAAATGGTAGCTTCATTGCCCAAACACATACTGTACTGTGTGGTGAGGAGTCAATGTTGTCGGCTTTATTTCTTGCCTGAGATGTTTTAATTTGTGATAACAGGATATTTTCTTTTTATGCTTGATTATTTAATTTGTTATCAGCATAATTTGTTTTTTTGCCTCTCCTGAACTCTTTCCAAGGCAGATTTTACCGCCTTTGGTCCACAGATGGTAACACTTGTTTGAGGTCAGCGTCTTCGAAAAAAATAAATGTTTTGAGAAGAAATCAAGGATTTATTTTCCAATGACTCCCATCTTTTTTGTCCAAGTGAGATTTGTGTTGAAATTGTGAGTGGGTGGGTCTTCCCAAATGTTCTTTCTTGAGGGGAGGCATATCTTTCGTGGGTTGAAGAGGTCCTTGTGGAGTGGGGCAGGAGTGGGGCATTGTAGACTTTTTCAATCATTTTGTGGGTTATTTCAAATCTCTTGTAGGTTATTGCGAGTCTCCAGATATGTGATCTTTGCCACGACAGGGAGCAAGGGTAACGGGGTGGATCGTAGTGTGCCAGACAGTGATGATTTTCATGGTTAAAGTGAATTGAATTGCCGTGTTGTGTTGCAGTATTAATGGCCTGTTGCAAACAGAATGGATGATTTGGATTGTATTTTAAAAACGCAGGCTTCCTTCTTTTCACTTTTTCATAAAGCCCAGTAATGTGGGCTGAATTGAACGTTGTTGATCCTCTGTATGTTTTTATATTGTGGTGCCAGCATCATGTTATGTGCATCCTAACGGTAGCTACAGCTTAAGCCCCACTTACCTCAAGAGTAAGTAACATAACATACCATGATGGTGGCTAGTTTCATAAACCATCATGTGTAACTTAAACTTAGCCATTCATGCACATGCTGTCTCTGGTCTCTCTCCGTGTCTTGTGTTCAGACCAGACGCTACACATTTTGTTGTCCTCTCTCGGTCTCTCGCTCTCTTCCTCTCTGATAGTCTTGACCATCTCAGAGCGGTGCCAAGGCCTGCGACTCTCCTCTCCTTTAGAGTGAGTTACTAATATTGACAACTTAAGGTTGTTATGCAGTTGCTTCTCGCCTAAGTAACATTCACATGTTGTGTTTTTCTCTCTCCTAGTCTTGAACATCTGTGCTGTTACTTCTCCTTTCCAATTGTTTGAGATGAGTTTTTCACAACATTGCATGAAAAAAAATGTCTTTCATAACTCTTCAACAAGCTGAAAGCTTGCTCTCTTGCGTTTTTGAAAATTCCTTTTCAGTTAAGAAATGAATAGGAATACAGCACCAGTGTCCAACTCGACTCGGAGGGCACGTTTAGACTTAGATGGGCAACTTGGGACACATTAGGGATGAAAATATAATTTCCACCTCCAGAAATTAGTCCAATAACATATTGGTAAAATTATTTGCTTACATATTTTTAATAGATATTATCAGGTATGCTATTAGCAATGATTATTACCTTTAGCCCAACTAATGCAGCAAAGTATATTATATGTATACATAAATAGGCTGCAGCATGGGGTTGCCTATCTGTAATTACCCTATTAGACTTATCGATAACACTTTACTTGACATAGTGTCATAACCATGTCATAACATGGTCGTAACACTGTCATGACCCATATATTTACACCTGTCATGACATATATTGTGCTATTTTATGGCTGGTTATGAGACCTACATAAGATTGTCAAAAACCACATTTATTCAAATGAGTTTTTTCCTTTCCAAGAAGTTTCCTTTCATTTGAACGTTTGTTTCTTAAACCCTTTGTTGTTTTAAAGAATTCTTTATAGTCATGTTTTTTCCCCATCATATTTTAAACAACTTATAGTAAAATACACGTTAAGCATTATGACCATCATAATCATATTAGCCAGATGGGTATGTACTGTACGTGATAGGCCTTTATATCAGTCATCAGTCAAAAAGAGGGTGTTTTGTTCTGCTCCTGAAATCTGCTCCTGCGTTCATCCCAGTCAGCAGCAACAGAACATTGGGTTAGGTGCATGTCTAACATGAATGTGTGCACAATTACAATGATAATTTCATATGGTCAATTAAAAATATGTAAATATATGTCACAACAGGTCTAAATATGTCATGACAGTGTTATAACCTGTTATAAAATGGTCATGACAAGTTATGTCAGCTGTTATGACATATACAAGAGTATGTGGACATCTCTTCAAATGAGTGGATTAGGGTATTTCAGCCACACCCGCTGCTGACTGGTATATGAAAATCAAGCACACAGCCATGCAATCTCCAGAGACAAACATTGGCAGTAGAATGGCCTTCCTGAAGAGCTCAGTGACTTTCAACGTGGCACCGTCATAGGATGCCAACTTTCCAACAAGTCAGTTTGTCAAATTTCTGCCCTGCTAGAGCTGTCAACTGTAAGTGCTGTTATTGTGTGGTGGAAATGGCGAGGAGCAACGAGTCAGCCACAAAGTGGTAGGCCACACAAGCTCACAGAACGGGACTGACGAGTGCTGAAACGCTTTAAAATCATCTGTCCTCAGTTGCAACACTCACTACTAAAGTTCCAAACTGCTTCTGGAAGCAACATCAGCAGAAGAACTGTACGTTGGGCGTTTCATGAATTGGGTTTCCATGGCCGAGCAGCCACACACAAGCCTAAGATCACCATGCGCAATGCCAAGTGTTGGCTGGAGTGGTGTAAAGCTCACCACCATTGGACTCTGGAGCAGTGGAAACGCATTTCTGGAGAGATGAATCATGCTTTACCATCTGGCAGTCCGTTGGACAAATCTGGATTTTGTGGATGCCATGAGACCCTGCCCCAATACACAATGCTAAATGTAAAGTTTGGTGGAGGAGGAATAATGGTCTGGGGCTGTTTTTCATGGTTCGGGCTCGGCCCCTTAGCTCCAGTGGAGGGAAATCTTATCGCTACAGCATATTATGACATACTAGATAAGATTCTGTGCTTCCAACTTTGTGACAACAGTTTGGGGAAGGCCCTTTCGTGTATCAGCATGACAATGCCCCTGTGCGCAAGGCGAGGTCCATACAGAAATGACTTGTCGAGATCGGTTTGGAAGAACTTGACTGGCCTGCACAGAGCCCTGACCTCAACTCCATCGAACACCTTTGGGATGAATTGGAAAGCCGAGTGCGAGCCAGGCCTAATCAACCAACATCAGTGCCCCACCTCACTAATGCTCTTATGGCTGAATGGAAGCAAGTCCCTGCAGCAACATTCCAACATTTAAAATATATATATATACATATTTTTTTTCACCTTTATTTAACCAGGTAGGTCAGTTGAGAAGAAGTTCTCATTTACAACTGCGACCTGGCCAAGATAAAGCAAAGCAGTGCGACAAAAACAACAAAACATAGTTACACATAAACAAACGTACAGTCAATAACACAATAGAAAAATCTATGTACAGTGTGTGCAAATGTAGAAGAGTAGGGAGGTAAGGCAATAAATAGAAATTAGGAGGTGAAATAATTACAATTTAGCATCAACACTGGAGTGATAGATGTGCAGAAGATGATGTGCAAGTAGAGATAATGGGGTGCAAAAGAGCAAGAGGGTAAGTAATAATATGGGGATGAGGTAGTTGGGTGTGCTATTTACAGATTGGCTGTGTACAGATGCAGTGATTGGTAAGATGCTCTGGCAGCTGATGCTTAAAGTTAGAGAGGGAGATATAAGTCTCCAGCTTCAGTGATTTTTGCAATTTGTTCCAGCCATTGGCAGCAGAGAACTGGAAGAAAAGGCAGCCAAAGGAAGTGTTGGCTTTGGGGATGACCAGTGAAATATACTTGCTTGAGCGTGTGCTATGGGTGGGTGTTGCTATGGTGACCAGTGAGCTGAGATAAGGCGGGGCTTTACCTAACAAAGACTTATAGATGACCTGGAGCCAGTGGGTTTGGCGACAAATATGTAGTGAGGGCCAGCCAATGAGAGCATACATGTCGCAGTGGTGGGTAGTATATGGGACTTCTGGTGACAAAACGGATGGCACTGTGATAGACTGCATCCATTTTGCTGAGTAGAGTGATGGAGGCTATTTTGTAAATGGCATCGCCAAAGTCAAGGATTGGTAGTATAGTCAGTTTTACGAGGGTATGTTTGCTAGCATGAGTGAAGGAGGCTTTGTTGCAAAATAGGAAGACGATTCTAGATTTAATTTTGGAATGGTGATGCTTAATGTGAGTCTGGAAGGAGAGTTTAGTCTAACCAGACACCTAGGTATTTGTAGTTGTCCACATATTCTAAGTCAGAACCGTCCAGAGTAGTGATGCTAGTCGGGCGGGAGGGTGCGGGTAGCAATCGGTTGAAGAGCCTGCACTTAGTTTTACTAGCATTTAAAAGCAGTTGGAGGCCACGGAAGGAGTGTTGTATGGCGTTGAAGCTCGTTTGGAGGTTTGTTAGCAGTGTCCAAAGAAGAGAACAGAACAAACAGAACATTGTTTTTGAGGATAGCCTGCTGAAGTTGTTCGAGAGTTGTTCAGTTTGCAACGGAACATGCAACATAGAGGATACCAGCAAGGGGACCCTCAGCATCACGCAGACATGCCTTCGCTGTGAGCATTCCTATAAAAGGTGATGATTAATTCAAAACAGCTGCATAGTCCAGCCTACTGTGCGCTGTCCCTCCGACCAGGGTAAATTATTTATATTTAAACTTGGGCTGACTAGGCTACATAAACTTTTTCAACCTCAAATTATTAACTGGAATGAATAAACCCAATATCTGACATAGACTGTGAGTACATTTTTATTTCAGCACAACAGTTGCATAAGGCAAGAGTGGACTACACGATGCAAACGAGCAGAAAGCAAGCTCAGCCCTGTGAGTTTTATTGACCAATCATGTTGCTTCTCTGTGTCTGTTTATAGAATCCCTAGTCCTTCTTTTAAACATAATTCATATGAACAAGTACAGGGTTGCTGCAGTTTGACAGAGTTTTCATTCTCCCCAAGGCAATGAGTTTTTCCCAGGAGTTAAAAAAAAAAATCACATGACCACCTGATTAGAAAAACTCTGGTCCCATCATAGCCCATTTTAAATATTTTTACAACAAATTAATCATGTCATACCTTATAAGGTCCGGAGTTTTTCCTGGTTACTAGATCAGGAAAAACTACAGGTCCAGGAATTTTCTTTCCGCTACATCTCTCTGGGACCTGTGGTGCCACTTCTGGTCCTAATTAATTCAAATAAATCAAGAAATTTTTTAATAAATGTTGACGTTTTTGCCCATCTTAGTCAAATTTGACATCTGACTAAGATGTTTGATGCAGTATTTCTCAAGTGAAATAATGTGCATGAAAACAAGTATTCTCTCATTGAATAACAACAGACACGTCATTGAATAATCCTGTCCATAGTTCCAACTCCTACTAGCAGTAGTACTATTGACCAATCACAGACGAAGGGCGTAGACTTTGGCTTCCGAAATATCGACTTACCTCAAGAAAAAAATTGCGCTGACACTTGTAAATAAACCTTCTGAACCCCAAAATGACTGGGAAGCATGGAACAGGCTGTAATGGCCAAATTCTGTTTGCCTTTTTTGTTAAACACATAAATAAATATTGAAATTAAAACAGCCATGTGTATAAACACAAAGGTTTCATGTGAGTGGCCCTGGGAATGTTTACAGGCAAAGATAATAAACACATATGCCAGTGAAAAAGCCATATTACAACCAATAATTAACAAAAATATAAACGCAACATGAAACAATTTTTACGACTTTACTGAGTTACAGTTCATATAATATAATAAAATTATATAATTAAATCATATAAATAATGTAATTAAATCAATTCATTAGGCCCTAATCCTTTCACATGGTACTGGGCTGGGGCACAGCCATGGGTGGGCATAGCAAGGCCCAGCCAATAATAAATATGTTTTTCCCCATAAAAGGGCTTTTTTCATGTGTAACCACAGCAGCCCAGGACTTCCACATAATTCTGATTGGCTGGGCCTGATTGGCTGGGCCTGATTGGCTGGGCCTGATTGGCTGGGCCTGATTGGCTGGGCCTGATTGGCTGGGCCTGATTGGCTGGGCCTGGCTCCCAAGTTGTTGTTTTTTACCATTATTTTACCAGGTAAGTTGACTGAGAACACATTCTCATATACAGCACCAACCTGGGGAATAGTTACAGGGGAGAGGAGGAGGATGAATGAGCGATTTGTAAGCAGCGGGTGATAAGCAGCATGCCTCCCGCATCCTCATATTCAGCAACTCATTTGCATAACATTGTGTGATAGGCTGAGAGACTTTTAAATGTGTAAAACATTATACCATGAGAAAGCCTACAATTTTGCAGTGTTTCCTGCTTACAAAGAATGTAGAGGTCTGTAATTTTTATCATAGGTACTGTGAGAGACAGAATCTAAAACAAAAATCCAAAAAATCACATGGTATGATTTTTATGTAATTCATTTGCATTCTATTGTATGACGTAAGTATTTGATCACCTACCAACCAGTAAGAATTCTGGCTCTCACGGACCTGTTAGTTTTTCTTTAAGAAGCCCTCCTGTTCTCCACTCATTACCTGAATTAACTGCACCTGTTTGAACTCGTTACCTGTATAACAGACTCCAACCTCTCCACAATGGCCAAGACCAGAGAGCTGTGTAAGGACATCAGGGTTCAATTGTAGACCTGCACAAGGCTGGGATGGGCTACAGGACAACATGCAAGCAGCTTGGTGAGAAGGCAGCAACTGTTGGCGCAGTTATTAGAAAATGGAAGACGTTCAAGATGATGGTCAATCACCCTCGGTCTGGGGCTCCATGCAATATCTCACCTTGTGGGGCATCAATGATCATGAGGAAGGTGAGGGATCAGCCCAGAACTACACGGCAGGACCTAGTCAATGATCTGAGGAGAGCTGGGACCACAGTCTCAAAGAAAACCATTAGTAACACACTACGCCGTCATGGATTAAAATCCTGCAGCGTACGCAAGGTCCCCCTGCTCAAGCCAGCGCATGTCCAGGCCCGTCTGAAGTTTGCCAATGACCATCTGGATGATCCAGAGGAGGAATAGAAGAAGGTCATGTGGTCTGATGAGACAAAAATAGAGCTTTTTGGTCTAAACTCCACTCACCGTGTTTGGAGGAAGAAGACGGATGAGTACAACCCCAAGAACCCCATCCCAACTGAAGCATGGAGGTGGAAACATCATTCTTTGGGGATGCTTTTCTGCAAAGTGGACAGGACGAGATCGCGAGATCTTGGCCAACATCCTCCTTCCCTCAGTAAGAGCATTGAAGATGGGTCGTGGCTGGGTCTTCCAGCATGACAACGACCCGAAACACACAGCCAGGGCAACTAAGGAGTGGCCCCGTAAGAAGCATCTCAAGGTCCTGGAGTGGCCTAGCCAGTCTCCAGACCTGAACCCAATAGAAAATATTTGGAGGGAGCTGAAAGTCCGTATTGTCCAGCCCCGAAAATTGAAGGATCTGGAGAAGGTCTGTATAGAGGAGTGGGCCAAAATCCCCGTCTGTACCAAATATTAAGTTCTGCTTTTCTGATGTGTCAAATACTTATGTCATGCAATAAAATGCTAATTAATTACTTAATCATACAATGTGATTTTCTGGATCTTGTTTTAGATTCCGTCTCTCACAGTTGAAGTGTACCCATGATAAAAATTAGAGACCTCTACATGCTTTGTAAGTAGGAAAACCTGCTAAATCGGCAGTGTATCAAATACTTGTTCTCCCCACTATGTCAATGAACAAACAGCAGGCAGACAAAAACAGCCCGTTAACAATACTTCAAATACAATCTCGGGAAAACACAGGTTGAAAAGCAATTGGCTCTTGTTGAAATAGAGAACATTCAAAATCGGCTGCTGTCGGCTACCAAAATATTTGATCAAGTTCCAAATATTGTTTTACAAAGTAAAACCGGAGAAAAAGAGCCTTTGAGCTGTGCATCGTTGGGTGAGTCAGTGAAACTAGATATCACTTCTAGGACTATAATTTACTCCTAATATTGTACAATGTGTGTCTCCACACACCTAGGTCTAGGATATTGAAGGATTCAAGACAATGTCGGTTTATCTATCTCAGATCCTCAGTTTGTCAGTTTCAAAGATGCCTGTCATTTCGATAATTTGTGTGGTACTATGGTGCTTTCAAGACAACTGGGAACTCTGGGGAAATCATTAAGTCAGAATGTTTGAGCTCTAAAAAGAGGCTTGAGTTCCAGTCTTGGAATTCCGAGTTGGATGACCGTTCAAAATTAATTTGCCCAGTAGGTTTTAGTTTTTTTTCAGAGTTCCCAATTGTCTTCAATGCACTGGTAAGAAGTAGGAGATTTCCGAATTCCGAGTTCCCAGTTGTTTTGAACGCAGCATTAAAGATTATGCCAAGATCTTCAGTCATTCAGTCAGGGCGGCAGGGTAGCCTAGTGGTTAGAGTGTTGGACTAGTAACCGAAAGGTTGACAAGGTACAAATCTGAGCTGACAAGGAACACATCTGTTGTTCTGCCCCTGAACAGGCAGTTAACCCACTGTTCCTAGGCCGTCATTGAAAATAAGAATTTGTTCTTAACTGACTTGCCTAGTAAAATAAAAAAAGTATATATATATATTTTTTAATGTTAAAGGATGTAGAATTGCATAAAATGCATTTATAAAAAGACAAATATTTTCCCGGACCCTAGGCCACATTTTCCCCATGTGTGCAATTTCTGTAATGCCTCTACTCTACTGCTCTATGCAAATGTGATGATATGCATGCAATGTTTTATTATAAAGGTCATTTTATTGTGCTCACTTTTTGTTCTGGCACCTCCCGATACACAAATGAAGCACTGCTTTCCAGGCTTTATAAGATCTGGCATGTGTCCCCAATGTTGTCAGGCAGAAATTCGACCGTAGAGTCACTCACATGACCTCTGTGGTCTTGCAGTGTGGCCCTCTGGGAAGGAACTCGATGCTCTGTCTGGACTCCAGCTGATTGCACAGGCATTGTCTGTTGTAATCCCTCCCGATTGGGTGCATACCAAGAACAATTCATCAATCTTTTAGTTCATACAATCCAAAGAGATTTTGTTAAAATGTTTTCATTATTTTGTTTTGTGTATTGGATAGACAGTCCAGTATTGCAACACAAGTGTTTTCTCTCTACAGTTCCTCATTCACATAAACACACACGGAGAGACATCTAAGGAGCTGGCCCAATAAAAGTTAACTTTAAGGTCCAGTGTTTACTGATGATATTCAATTGTAAACTGTCAAATGTTCTGTACTTTTGTACTTTTCTTAAAAAACAGCTGTAGACTAACAGTGAAATGGTTACTTACAGGCCTTTTCCAACAATCCAGAGTTAAAGAAAACAAAATTGAAATAGTGACACGAGGAATACATGCACAGTGAATGAGTTGATGTGCAGGGGTACGAGGTAGTTATATGTACATATTGGTAGGTATAAAGTGACTAAGCAAAGGGATAGATAATTGACAGTAGCCACAGTGAGTGAATGTGTGTGGCGTCAGTACATGTGTGTGCGCGTGTTGTGTGGGCATATGTTGTGTGTGTTGGGGTGTCAGTATGAGTGGGTGGGTAGAGTCCAGTGTGTGTATAGAGTCAGTGAGAGGGAGTTAGTGCAGAAATGGGTCAATACAGGTAGTACGGGAAGCCATTTCATTGGCTATTTAGCAAGTCTTGTTCAGCAGTCTTATGACTTGGGGGTAGAACCAGTGGAGGTTGGTGACTTGAAAAATTGAGGATCATGGGAGACCCACGGTATAGGCGAGTAACGCACGGAGACGTCAAAGTGTGTTTCGAAAATCGTCAAAAAGACTAATTATTTTCACCTAAAGCATTTAATAAAGACATTTATAGTACCATGTTATGGAGAATGGGAATGAGAGGGCTACTTACACTGTGTTGGAAAGGGATCGCAGCAGTGAATGACTGAGGGTATGAGGCATGAGTTGAGGTGTTCAGAGGCTTGAGTTCAGTGCAGGGCAGGATTTGACTGGGAAGACAAAAGACAATAACACTACGCAGTTAGACAAAAGAGCTAAGAATGAGTTAGTCCAAGCAAGGAGTAAAATCATTCATGTGTGACAATGGGATTGTGCATGTGATTGACTCGACATACAGGAATGAGAGAAAATGTAGAGGTGTACTCACAGTGCTTGGAGGGGAAGCATTCAATGTGCCAGTGGAAGAGCGGGCACATGAGACATGGCTTCAGTTTATGTCAGGAGAAAGCTGACAAAGGAGTTGAGTAGTCATCACATCTTAAATCAGGGAAGAGGGGACTTAGCCGTAAATATAAATAGACGATACATTCCATTACAGCTGCACCATCGTAGGTTTGGACAACGAGATTGTGTAACGGCGTTCTTCGTTTGTTGAAAGAGAGTCGGACCGAAATGCAGCGTGGTGTTTACTCATGTCTTTAATGTAGAAGATAGCGATACATGAAATAACTTAAATAAATACAAAACAACAAACGGAACGTGAAAACTAATTACAGCCTATTTTTTTTATTTGTTTTATAAAAAATAATTTATTTTCATCAATACCATTCATTCTTTACAACTCATAATTTACATACATACTCAAATAATGGTATTTTTAATTAAACTAATTAAATTAAACTAAACATAAAACCCAAACACAACCTCAGGGGAGCATCTTCCCTCCCCGTCACCCAACAAAATACCTTCCCCTATCTCCCTGTCCCTAATCTATCCTCTTACAAATCTAAATGACACCCAGCCCTAAACCCCCCTTCCACCTCTCCCGAGCAGCATGCTGCCCCCACTTCCTCTCCTCCCTCTTCATCCTCCCCCTCAAATCTCCTTCCACTCTCCTCACTATCCCTTCCACCCCCCAATCTCTCCCTGTCTTCTCCATGTTCAGCCTTGCTTCCCACAGCCCCCGTTTAAAGAGACTAATGAGAAGCCAGAGCAGAAACCTGTCCCTATCCGTCCCTCTCGCTCTCCCTACACCCCTCTCTAACCTGGCCCACGTCAATACAAAATCCCCCTTTACCAAACCTAACAACACCCGTGCCCTAGCCCATACTACTCCAGCAAAGGCACAGTCCCAAAAGACATGGCGCACAGTCTCCTCCCTGCCACAAGAGGATCTTGGACAGGTGGGGGATTGCACTAAACTATACCGGTACAAGATGGAACGTACCGGCAAACACTTATGAAGGCTCAACCAATTCAGGTCCTTGAGCCTGTTGTCCAGACCCCTCACCTGCACTCCCTCCCAGACCACTTCCGAGATGCCTACTACAGGCGCCGGACTCTCTGACTTTCTGACCTCTTCGTACAGGTGCCTATGATCTAAACCTACTCGGGCAACTTCAACCTCTGGGTGCACACGCAGCCACTTGGCCGCATGACAAAGTGCCACGGCAGCTGTTCCGCCCGAGGACCTGTGTTAGACCACACCATTATGCTTCTCGCCTGATACGAGAAAAATACCCGCAGGAGGTAACCGGACGGGTGTATCACTGGCTGAGCAAGCTCCGTTAACAAGAAAGAAACAAAAATTGTGTCCAGCTTGAGGGGGAAATGTGGTACCCCCCTACCTCCCTCCCCGATGGGATAGATCATGCGTGCCCTGGCGACCCACTCATACCTGCCACCACATAAACTGAAACACAAGCTTCACTAGAGGCCTTCTCAGACAAGCCGGCAATGGGTAGATGTATGCCAAATACAAAAGCGACGGCAACACATCCACCTTTAGGACCAGGACTTTGCCCATATAAGACAAATACCTAGCTTTCCACATTGCTAGCTTCCTCTGTACCACTGCGATACGCATGTTCCAGTTTAGCGTCGCTGAGCCGGAGGTCTCAAAATGGACCCTGAGAATCCTCAGGGCCCCCTCACAGAGAGAGAACCCCCCAGGCACATCCGTTCTACCGCGCCATCTTCCGAAAAACTTGACGGAAGACTTTGCATGGTTCAGAACTGCTCCCGACGCTCGAGTGAAATCCCCAAAGATGGCAAGGGACCTTGTCAGGCACGAGTCCTTGCACAACAGCAAGGAAGTGTCGTCGGCGTACTGCATCATCTTAACACGCAGTCCACCACTTCCAGGGATCAGCAAACCTTCCACCCCTGTGTCTGCCCTAATGGCAGCCCCCAGAGGCTCCATGTACAGAACGAAGAGGAGAGCCGAGAGTGGGCACCCCTGCCAGACCCCAGACGAGAGGTCAAAAACGTCACCCAAGTGACAATTTACACTAACTCGGGACCCCGCTCCGACATATAATGTACGAATCCATCCTATAAACTTCTCCCCAAATCCTAATCGGCCTAACACTCTGAATAAAAAGGATCTATTCACGCGATCGAAGGCTTTCGCCTGATCTAGCGCTGCTACCATAAAAGGCAGTCCTCTATCTTCAACCCAAGCGATAGAGTCCCTGATTAACTGTAGGTTCCATCTAATAGAGCGGCCCTCTACCCCGCACGTCTGATCCTCATGAACGACGTAGGGAAGGGCTGTGCGCAACCGGTCTGCTAAAACCTTTGCAAGTAGCTTGTAATCTACACACAGCATGGTCAACGGCCGCCAGTTGCCAAGGTCAGTTACTTCCCCCTTCTTATATAAAAGTGACAGCACACCAACAGCCATTGATCCCCCCGGGACCCCCGTCTCAAGGATGGCCTTCAAGACTTCAAGACTTCGAGGACCACTGGTCCAAGTATACCCCAAAACTTGAGATAAAACTCAGCCGGCAGCCCATCCATCCCAGGCACCTTCCCTTTTCCCATCCTCCTAAGAGCACTCTCAACCTCTTCTAGTGAAATCTGGGCCTCCATCACTTCTCTAATGTCCTCCGGCAACCGCCTGGACAAGTGTTCTAAAAACCCATTTCCCTGCTCTACATCTATTTCCCTTTCCTTAAATAAACCTTGGAAATGATCAGTTGTCACCCTGACCATAACCTCTGGTTCTCTAACTATACTACCATTTTCTTCCCTAACACCATGCATTACCTTCCTACTCTGTCTTGCCCTAACCAACTTAAAGAACATAGCAGAACAAGTCTCATTATGTTCTAGAAAGCCGCTATGCACACGCTCCAGGAAAGCTCGAGCCTTCCGCTCCTGCAACTCCCTGAGCTGCGCCTTTAGGGTTGAGGATCTCTCCCAGTCAAACGACCCGCCGAGGTTGCCTGCCTCGTATTCGAGTTCAATTAACCTTTGGATACGATCCACCTCCCTCCTCTCCTCCCTTTTTTTCCTCTTGCAATACCCTATTATAAAAGCCCTAATCCTCACCTTAACTAATTCCCACCACTCTAACACCCCCTCGCACATGGACCGGAGACCCTCAAGCCTCCTAAAGAAAACATAAAACCCGTCAACAAAAGCCTGCTCCTCCAGCACATCCCGATCTAGCTTCCAGTACCCCTTACCAAAGAGGCAGACTGGCGACCCCACCTGCAGGAGCACCCCGTCATGATCCGAAAAGAAAACAGGCAACAGCCACCCAGACAACTTACCCAAAGACCTGGGTACAAAAATATAATCGAGCCTCCGCTCAACCCCCCTGGAGTTACGCCATGTAGGACCGTCCATTTTCGGAGTAGTGTGCATACCACCATCTACCAGACCATGACAAGCCATTAACATAGCAATGGCGCCTGCACTGCTATCCCCCCCTCTTCCTAAATCTGTATTAAAATCCCCCCCTATCACTAATTTCCTATTTGTGACACACAGGGGCATCAGACAGTCCACCATCTCCTTCCTGTCTGCCACCACCTGTGGCCCATACACCACCACTAATCTAAATTTACCTGCCCACACAAAATCCCTACCCCCAATGAGTGCAGTGTTGCAGCTGGTTTGGAAAAAAATTGGGGAGGCTGAGTCCCCAAACAAAAAACTCCCCACCTCCTCCTATACCCAGTCCTGAGTCTTGTTAGGTGTGTCCCCACCCAAATGAAGTTGAGAGCCTGGGGAAACCATCAGCAACCCAGAGGTTTCTCCCACCCCCGTCACTCTCTTGGCCATCCCCTCCCCCTCACTGTCGGCCAATCGCACCCTTCTCTTCATTCTCTTCTTTGGTGATGGCGGCAGTGGAGAGATACCACCCTCCCCCCCGCCAGCTCCTCCACCATACCCCTCATCTCTTCCACCATGTCACTTTCCCCCCAGTCCACTTGCTCTTCCACCATCTTCTTCTCCACCACTCCTCCCTCACTTTCTTCTCTCTCATGCTCCTCCACCCGGTTGCCTTCTTCCGCCACTTTTCCTGGTTCTCCTACTCCCCTACCTTCTGTTTCCTTCTCTCTTCCATCCGCCGCTTCTTGCTCCTCTTCCTTCCTTGTGGCCTTCCCCTCTGGACTTGTACTCTTGTCATGAGGCGTGCTTCCTTCCCCTCCTCTTCTTCCCCCATCCCCCGCTCCTGCTCCCCCCCCCAGCCGCAGACGCATATGACCTCTGACGGGCTGGGCACCCCCGCCACAGTTGTGCTGACGAGCCACACCCATGGCATGTCTTAGGCTTGTTACAATCCCTCGCCTCGTGATCCTCAGATCCACAAAATCTGCATTTTCTCATGCTGCACGAGGCGAAAATGTGTCCGTAGGCCATACAGCGCCTGCAAAATGGGGGCTGACGTGCATAAAACAATGTCCCCCTGTCAGCCCCAAGGGAGAACATAGCAGGAGGATGAAGGTAGCCACCATGTCCCTTTGGGTCCTCCCTGAGGAGGGCCTGGAAGCCTCTCCTCCCATTCCAAAACCCAAGGTGCCTAGCTGAGGAAACGTTATCCATGTATCTCCCCAGAAAAGCCCTCACCTCTTCGTCCTTAACGTAAGGGTTGTAAATGTTGACAGTTACAACCCTAAAGTTATTCTTCGCCAGGCTTGATATTTCGTAGTGGCACATCGGCCTCTCACCTCCCACTGCTCTTGCCCTTCTCAGGATATCATCATGTTTTTCTTCTGTATATAGCGCGACGTCGTATGCTCCCTCCAACGAGTTGCCTTGGAAACAAAACACGTCCTTCACCGTCAGCTTTAGAATCCCCATCAATATTATCCTTCCAAAAGATTCTCGTCCTAAAGGCTCCAACTCCTTTTCCTTCCAAACAAAACGAATCGTGTTGGCCAGCCCAATCCCAGGGACCGACCGTGATGATGTATTTAGCACCATCTCCGCAAGGAGAATGGCGCTCGTTCTCTTCTCTTCCAATACAAGAAAAAACGAAAATCCAAAGTGACCGAGTCTGTCTGGTGAACACTAACACAGAGACAGGAACAATCACCCACGAAATACAAAGTGAAACCCAGGCTACCTAAATACGGTTCCCAATCAGAGACAACGAGAATCACCTGACTCTGATTGAGAACCGCCTCAGGCAGCCAAGCCTATGCAACACCCCTACTCAGCCGCAATCCCAATAACTACAAAACCCCAATACGAAATACAACAACATAAACCCATGTCACACCCTGGCCTGACCAACGAATTAACGAAAACACAAAATACTAAGACCAAGGCGTGACAGTTTGTCTGTAACTTAAACTCAGACATCTCAGAATGCACAAAGTCAAAGAAAGACTGCGCATCTCGCCCACTTGACACATCAAAGTATCTCAAGAAACGTCCCTGAATAAAGCCCTGATCATCCACATACCTGACGATAACTGACAACTGCAAGCAGACTGGTGGCACCATAGGTCCCAGAGCGGGGGGGCAATTTTTACACCCTGGGGCTTGGATATGTTAACCTAACTAGGAAAACTCTGGACCCTATAAGGTATGACAGTGATTAATCAGTCGTAAAAAGGTTTTATATGGGCTATGAAGGGACCAGATTTTCCTAATCAGGTCACATGATTTTTTTTTTACTCCTGAAAAAATCTCCTGGCCCTGGGAGGCCCTGAAAACCCTGTCAAACTGCATCTACTTTATACTTGTTCCTATAAATTATATTTAAACTAGATTTGGAGTGGGATTTCCTCTACCCAGACACATAGACAACAACTGATAGACAATAGAACTCACAGGGCTGAGCTAGATTTATGCATGTTTACATCATGCAGGCCTATGCAGCAGTAGGCCTTACAAAACATTTACTCACATCTGTCGCCACTATTATGTTGATTCATTAATTCCAGTTAATCATTATAGATTAAAAACATATATGCAGCCTAGCCAACCCAATTTTTTATGTAAACTCAATTTGAGCACATTTTTTCCTGACACACAAACGGACTATAAATACATAACGTTACCAATGACTTGACCCTGACCAGATGGACGGTGGGCATAGGCTGTATGCAGCTAGCCTACAGTTGATGAGACTGAAAAATAATCTAGTTTTCATCCCATACAGCATGTCAGATTTCTAATGTTTAGGTGTCGTTTAGGCTGCTGCAACATTTATATCATGCGTTTTTGGGTGTCTGTTCGGAGTGAGTATGTGTTATCATCTTTGCTAAATAAATACCAGGGGAAAGTGGAAAGCCTACTTGAGCACACGCAAAAGAATGCGCAGCTTCAATCTCTTCAATCTCTTAATGGATGATGTGCTGGAATCTTTCGGAATTGTGTTCGACATCCCCAAAAAAAGAGTCGAAAGCTCGATAAGTTCAGCAAGTACAGCATCGTAACGTGCAATTACCTCTGCAAGCTCCTAGTAGTTGCCCATGCACAAAAACGCAGGCAAGGCGTGCAATACAGACGGCTTGATGAAAGGCTCCCTGTTAACAATCTATACTTTTGATCAGCTGGTATTTTATCTCGCACCTTTTCCGTGTACCCCAGAGAATGAAAGGGGTTCTTCGACAAAAAGTCCACAACATTTTCAGCAGCGTTGTCTATTATACAGTGGCGTGCCGTGGGCCAGGGGCCTGGGCCTTCAGTGAGGTCCTACACAGTCCCACCTAAATGAATCCACCTCTTATTACCATCATTATGATGCCATGGCTCTAGATACTATACATTTAGACAGAAACGCAATATAACCAGGTGTTGCGTCACCTTGAAATTCACATTTTTATTCAGAGAATTGCAGGGGAAGAGTGCAATACCTTTTCATTGTGCAGCTCCCGTTGCCTTGCGCGCTTGTTCATTGAGCTGTAGATCCACTCGGGTGTCCCCAAAATTTTTCAAAAGCACCATTGCTTGTAAGTGCCCAGCCGTACTTTGGTGTCTCGTTGCTGCCTTGGTTAGACAACTCAAGTTTGCAAAGCCAGTGCGGCTCCAAACACCAAATCGATCACTTGCGAATAATAGGCATTCACAGCAGTACAGTTTGCAGTGCTTCTCGAAGCCTGTGAGCCATTGATAGCCCCCTTAGTTGGAACTTTGAAACTGGTGAACGAACCCCTTTCCCGCCTGTGACAGGCTTTGTAGCGTCGGCATCGGGCGACCTCTCCTGACAATGTCTAACTTTTCTTGAAAAGTTTGTCTTGAGAATGGCGTTATAATTATATCCTCGACCAAATCGATATCTTCTCCTCCTTCCGCCATTGTGGGTTGAAAAAACAGCTTAGTAGTACGTGAATTACTTTGTTTATCAAATTCAGTTTCCTAGTTCTGAGGTTCTGCATAGACATGCCCATATAGGACCTGCCTCTCGATATTGGAAATCCAATCAAAAGACGTGCACGCACTACGCCTGCTAGCTGACTCCTGTGTAACACTGGAGCCAGCCAGCAGGCGTACAATAGCCAACTCTAAAGCTGATTGGTTGACACTAAATTTTCATTTCCTTTCACTTTAAGCTACAAGCGCCCGCACTGTTGATTCTGAAGGCCTGAGGGCAGATTTTAGACCCCTGGCAACACATGATGGCTGAATATGATTGGATAAAAGATCTAACAAAGACCAGCCCTCCAAATCGCAACCTGGGGCTGGAAGCAGTGCAACCAAGAGGAAAGCTATGAAATGAAGAGTATAACTCTTACTCTGGGGAATAATTTAATACATATTTGTGGGAAAATATATTTAAAAAATATATATATTCTGATGATGTTTAGGCCAGCAGAGAAGGTCTTGCTGGCCCTGACGGCCCACCACTGCTATTATACCATTCTGGCGCATAAAACAGCACACCTGCGCTGGTACAGTTGCTAGCTAGCCATTTAAATTGACAATTTATTTAAATTTGCCTTGCTTTTACTGGACACAAAAATAAAGTTCTAAAACCAAGAAAAGTATTTATAATATACCTCCTCACAGTATCCTATAATTTAAAAAACTAATTTGAATTGAATACAATCCCAAAAATGCTTCACGATCACTTTTCACTCTTAAAACAATGTCACCAAGCTTCTCAACACATAGAAACCCCATAACGCTCAGTGGCACAATCCCAATACAACTCAATAGGTTTGTTCTCTGATGCTAATTCTATGATTGGATGGACAATATGTCAGTTCTTCCTGCTAAAGCTTTGATTGGTTGGAGAACGTACTCCGGAGTGGTCATAATTAGCATTTGTGGGTTCGATTACAGGCTCAAAATGGCCAAAAACAAAGCACGTTCTTCTGAAACTTGTCAGTCTATTCTTGTTCTGAGATATGAAGGCTATTCCATGCGAGAACTTGCCAAGAAACTGAACAGAACAGTGCAAACTGTCTCTAACCAGAATAGAAAGTGGAGTGGGATGCCCCGGTGCACAACTGAGCAAGAGGACAAGTACATTAGAGTGTCTAGTTTGAGAAACAGACGCCTCACAAGTCCTTAACTGTCAGCTTCATTAAATAGTACCCGCAAAACACCAGTCTCAACGTCAACAGTGAAGAGGCGAGTTCCTCTGTTCAGTGTCTGTGTTCTTTTGCTCATCTTAATCGTTTATTTTTATTGGCTGGTCTGAGATATAGCTTTTTCTTTGTAATTCTGCTTAGATGGCATGTCTGTCTTCAAATAAATCCAGAGTGAGTTCAAGAGACAGTGAGAGTGAGAGACAGCAGGAGAGCGAGAGTGAGAGACAGCGAGAGAGAGAGACAGCAGGAGAGTGAGAGAGAGACAGCGAGAGAGCGTGAGAAAGTGGTTTTGGGTTGACATGAAACAGCCTGCATTGAATTCCAAGCTCAAGCAGACAGATGGGCTGCTCTTCTTCTATTTGCTACGCCACTTGATCAGCAAAAAGACCGCCACACGCTCATCCCACAACAGAATCATCCTTAGAGACCATTAGAGACCTACAGTAAAGCTGTTGTCCACCGGGTTGCATGTAAACGTATATCACCATGATCACCGCACGCATAACCATCATTCTGCTCACCCTTCTGTCCATCTTCTCAACAACTGAAGGTAAATAATCATTCATTCATCACTTAATATTGTATACTTAATTATGTATTTTATTATTTTACTGCATTTATAAGCTGGGTACTTTCATTTGAAGTTTTAGCAACTAATCAACATTCCAGTAGTGTTGGCGACTCTTTGCATGACAGTGTTCTTATTACTGGGTTATTATCCATGTTTATACAAATGAATAACTAATGTAACTACTACTCATTGTTATACTGTGTTTACAGCAGCAACCCTTACCCTTACCCTAACTCTAGCCCTAACCCGTAACCATAGATATATACACATGCAAGAAAAACACTGAAATTGAACCAAGAGATTTAAGACAAAGGCATTGTGCTTTCCACCCAACCTCTCTATAGGGATACAGCAACCACGGGTTCTACGCTGCCTTTGCCCCAAAGTGCAGGCTGGTCTTATTCCGTTCAGGGATTTGAAGAGTGTGTGGCACCTCTCTCCTCGCCCACACTGTTCAAAGACTGAAGTCATGTGAGTGTATCCCTCCCTCTAATGTTAAATCAACAATACTGAGCATTTATAATCAGTAACCGGTATGATTATTAATACATTTTGACAATGGTCTTCTCCTCAGAATAAGCAAAAATGTTGTTGTCCCTCAAATGATAAATCGACACCTTGATAGTTTATCATCAGGTTAATTGTTTTGACAGTGATCTTCAGACTAAGTGTTAAAAACATGAAAAGTAACTTGTGATTTAAATTAAGTTCAAGAATTTGCTCAAAGGGTACTGGTGCACATTTTGAAGTGAATTAAAGGGATAGTTTGTCATTCCTGACCTTGTGAAAGTAGTCTATGGATCATCTATGAACTATGCCTTTAATTATTTTCAGTGTCACACTCAAAAGGGGAGGTCAACTCTGCCTGGACCCAAAAAAACGTTTGGTGAAGATTCTGGTGGAGAGATCAACCAAAAGGTAATGACACCGACCCCGTAGAGGTTTAAAAAAAACAAAAAAAGCAATGTCCTTAGCTAGTTTGACTTGTTTGACTTCTATTTTGCAGAATGCAGGAAAGCAAACGTTCTAAAGAGGTTGGAAGCGTCACTCCTGCCCTGTTATACTTGTCAACCAAATGATGGACATGATTCAACTGGACTGCCTTCCCAGTGACCAATTCTGAAGCACCCACTAGAATACTATGAATCCGATTGGGATATTGCACTGGGAAATAATTATCTTGAGTGGAAGGGTAAATGTGGCATTGTGTGCCCATTTTCTCTATCCTCGCACGACTTCATTGCCGTCTCATATATCACACCCAAATATATCATCTTATATGAATTATATGTCCATTCACTGTTTTGGTATGTTCATTACATATAATATGTTTCACTACCTATATGTTCATTATATCTTCACCTGTGAAAAACACAGGTAGGGTCAGAAGGAAGAGTCCTTAAGAAGAGAGCTGCATATAGGTAACTGAAAATAGTCCTTGATAACAGGACTTAAAGACAGTGTCTGTCTATTGATGCTTTCATTTTCTAACTTGTCCAAGCAAGCAAATAAAAACAACATATTCACATCTGCTGACTGTCTCTGTATAACGTTCCACTTTCAGTCAAGCCTTTGGTTTCCAGACAAAAAAAGCTCTATAGCAAAGACAATAGCAGAGATGTTGGCAAACTAAATGTCATTCCCTATGTCCCACAATTCCCTATATAGCACACTACTTTTGACCAGAGCCCTATGGGCCCTTGTCAAACATAGTGCTCTATATAGAGAACAGGGTTCCATTTGGGATGCAGGCAGTGTGTTTTGACGCCTTGACCTGTGATGACAATGTCTCACACAGTGCCTGCAGAAGCTGCAGCATGTGACTTACTGTTGAAGGTTATTACTAAAGACAATGAGGACAAGTCATTGCATCTTCTTTTGTATCCTGGCCAAAACCCCCATTTACCAAAACACAGAGGTCTTGGTATGGTGCCAATACTTTAAGAAAAAGACTCATTGTGAGAACATGGAAATAGAATGAGCCCGGATTATTTGCATTAGTTTTGTGGGAAGCACATGCAGAGAACAACATTTGGAACCAGTTTCTTAGACACAGATACATCAGGCCTAGTCCTGGACTAAAAGTCTTTTTAAATTGAGATTCTCCATTAATTTGAGCATGCTTTTTTAGCCCCGAACTAAGTTTAGATTGAATCTGTGTCTGGGAAACCAGCCCTGTGTGACAAATGACCGCAGTTTTAAGACGAATAGGTTCAACCTTTGTTCATATATTTTTTTCTTAGAGTATTTCTGAGTTTAATGTCTTAGTAGAATACATACAGTGGGGAGAACAAGTCATGTATCGCGAGATCTTGGCCAACAACCTTCTTCCCTCAGTAAGAGCATTGAAAATGGGTTGTGGCTGGGTCTTCCAGCATGACAACGACCTGAAACACACAGCCAGGGCAACTAAGGAGTGGCTCCATAAGAAGCATCTCAAGGTCCTGGAGTGGCCTAGCCAGTCTCCAGACCTGAACCCAATAGAACATCTTTGGAGGGAGCTGAAAGTCCATATTGCCCAGCGATAGCCCCGAAACCTGAAGGATTTGGAGAAGGTCTGTAAGGAGGAGTGGGCCAAAATCCCTGCTGCAGTGTGTGCAAACCTGGTCAAGAACTACAGGAAACGTATGATCTCTGTAATTGCAAACAAAGGTTTCTGTACCAAGTATTAAGTTCTGCTTTTCTGATGTATCAAATACTTATGTCATGCAATAAAATGCTAATTAATTACTTCAAAATCATACAATGTGATTTTTCTGGATTTTGTTTTAGATTCTGTCTCTCACAGTTGAAGTGGACCTATGATAAAAATTACAGACCTCTACATGCTTTTTAAGTAGGAAAACCTGCAAAATCGGCAGTGTATCAAATACTTGTTCTCCCCACTGTATCTTCACATCAGTTTATGTGATCAGACACACAGTATTTACCTTGTGTATGACTCCCTAAGTTGTTTAGGTGTCCTGTGTTTTTCTGCATCTTTTATAGGCTTACACTGCTAAGTGTCTCCAACCCTAGATGGCCCCTGCTCTTTTCCAGACCTCTCTCCCTTGCAGGCACACGAGACAGACCAACTCATGACTACCTTTTGGTAAACATGGTGTGAACACACACACACAAACACACACTTGCGGTAGGGACATTCCTGAAGAAATATCCATCTGTTATTGTTGAGGGAGCTACAGCAGATGCCTTTGGAAACCATCACATCATCACCCGCCAGCCCATCAGCACTAGACAGGTTAACATTTTATTTAATTGTATTTCTTTAACTTTTATTTAACCCCAGGAAGTCCCATCAAGGTTACAAGGCCTCTTTACCACCTCTTTATCATGAAGCTGTGTCTCCTGCTGGCTCTAGTGGGCAACTACTATATATTCTTTGCCAACGGTTAGACCCAAATATAGAAACATTCTATATAGAAATGTTATTTAGAACAAGCATGCCTCTCTGACATGTGGAATAAGGAATCACCTTTGCTCTATTTGTGACATTTCTACAAAACCCACAATGTTTGCCTAACTGTGTTGGTTGGCATTTGTTTCTATCTTCATCTACATTATTGTATAGTTTTGTTTATGTACTGTAATGTGTAGAGCGAGATGGCGTTAATGGCTTCTATGCTCATCATAGTTAAACAAGTTAATATGTAGAGGATCACATCACACCCTGTGGTCATCCTATGTATATATACACAATAATACAGTCTGTCTAATACCAAGTCTGGAACTAGCAGGACCCAGAATAGCTTCTACCAGTGGATGCTCCTCAGACGAGGAAGGGGAGGACCATCCTCCTGTCACGACTTCTGCCGAAGTCGTTGCCTCTCCTTGTTCGGGCGGTGCTCGGCGTTCGACGTCACCGGTCTTCTAGCCATCATTGATCCATTTTTCATTTTCCATTGGTTTTGTCTTGTCTTCCCACACACCTGTTTTCAATCCCATTCATTACGTGTTGTGTATTTAACCCTCTGTTTCCCCTCAGATTGTTTTATTGTCAGTGTAGTTTTATGTTGTATAGGTGCGCGTCGGGTCCTCGTACCCATGCTTGTTTATGTATGTACCTTTTAGTGTTATGGAGTATGTTATGTGGACTTTATTAAAAGACTCCATTTTACACTCCGTTTGACTCTACTGCGCCTGACTTCCCTGCCACCTATGCACCTATGCCTGACACCTCCTCAGTGAAATTTCTTAAAAGTAAAAATAGTGAAACATTTAAAAAGTTATCCTTTTTAGATAAAACAATATTAAATATATTCATATGTCACCAAATAATTGATTAAATAAAAAATAGGATATGTTGCAATGAAGGTCTACAGTAACTTCAACAGCACTGTCTGGGGTAGCACCTTGGTGCAGCCAGAGGACAGCAAGCTTCCGTCCTACTCTGGCAACATTGACTTCAATACAATACCTAGGAGGCTCGTAGGTCTCACCCCTTCCATAGATATACATGGTAATTATGACCACTTCCAGAGGACGTCCTCCAACCAATCAAAGCTTTTGCAGGAAGAAATACCATGTTGTCCGTACCATTCATCAAATTAGGATCAGAGAATTAACCTATTGATTTGTATTGGGATTGTGCCACAGAGCGTAATGGGGATTCTATCTGTTGAGAAGCTTGGTGACATCATTGGATAGGGATTAAGAGTGAAAATGGATAGTTCAGAATTTTTGGATATTATTAAATTCAAATGAGTTTTTTCAAATGACACGAGTCTGAGGAGGAATATTATAAATTGTTTTCTTACTTTAAGAACTTTATTTTTGTGTCCAGTAAAGGCAATTTATTTAAATTTGCCTTGCTAAATTAAATGGCTAGCTAGCTACTGTACCAGCACGAGTGTGCAGTTTTCTGCGCCAGAATGGTAGAATAGCCAACGCTGCTGAAAATGTTGGGTCCGTGTGGACTTTTTGTTGAAGAACCCCTTGCATTCTCTGGGGTACATGGAAAAAGTGTGAATTAAAAGCGAGGGTGGACCACTGCCTGAGATCAGTTTCCTGAAGAAAAACGAAAAGGTGAGGGTGTTCAATACCACCTGATCAAAAGTATAGATTGTTAAAACCTCTTACACGGAACCCAAACCGTCTGCGCTCGTTCGCCATCGTGCGCTATCGTGCATAAATTTATGTTGATCGCGTTTGGTGTAGACCAAACGCGATCACGACACGTAGGTTAAAATATCAAAACAAACTCTAAACCAATGACATTCATTTGGGGACAGGTCGAAAAGCATTAAACATGTATGGCAATTTATATAGTTAGCTTGCACTTGCTAGCTAATGTGTCCTGGGATATAAACATTGAGTTGTTATTTTACCTGAAATGCACAAGTTGCTCTACTCCGCCAATTAATCCACACATAAAATGGTCAACTGAATCGTTTCTAGTCGTCTCTCTTCCCTCCAGGCTTTTTCTTCTCTTGACTTTATATTGTGATTGGCAACTTTCATAAATTAGGTGCATTACTGCCACTGATCTCGGTTGTCTTTCAGTCACCCAGGTGAGTATAACCAATGAGTAGATGGCACGTGGGTACCTGCTTCTATAAACCAATGAGGAGATGGGAGAGGCAGGACTTGCTGCGTGATCTGCGTCAGAAATAGAACTGATTTCTATTTTAGCCCTTGGCTACACAGACACTCGTTGGCGCATGGAGCAGTGTGGGTGCAATAATTGAATAACATATATTTCTACATTTATTTTGCAACGCTCGCGCATGGTGTAGTCAGCCTGTTACTAATGTCTGCCTCGAGTGTTAATTAAAGTAATAATGTGCATAGTTTACATTAATTAAATCTCAACCATAAATGTTAGAAACATACAATTTTTCCCGTGCAAGCAGACATTCCGACGTACCCACATTTAACTATAATAATATATCCCATTTAGCAGACGCTTTTGTCCAAAGTGACTTACAAGTCGGCTGGGGCCACTACTTTTACATATGGGTGGCCCCAGCGGGAATCGAACCCACGACGCTTGGCGTTGCAAGCGCCATGCTCTACCGACTGAGCCACACATGTAGCCCACGCTTGTGTATTTCCTGTTATCGCTAAGGGCCTAGAAAACATGATGTCCAATCTATAGTTAATCTGTCTTTCCCTCAACACCTCACGGTATGTTATTTTATCTCGCTGTATACAGATCTAAACGTTGTTAGCCAATCACATACTGTGTTGTTACCACTTCCCAGTTGCCAAAATCAGACAACCAGTAATTGTTGCGTCCACTGCTTTCAGTCGAATAGAGGTGCTATTCGGGCTCCTTAGGATGTCCCTTCAGTCGAATAGAGCAGTTCATAGACTTTCCCAGAGGGTCTGTGCTATTCAGGGTCCTTGGGATGTTCCTACCTCTATCAAGTATAAATGTAAAATGGTTAGGTTTAGTGTTAGTTTAGGGTAAGGACGTCCTGTCTCAAGGAATCCGGATAGCAGTGACCGTTCATAGAGTGAGAGACTGGCAGGATATTTGAGAGCTCGGCAGCAACACAGACATTCTTTTGTTTGATTTTTTTTTACAACTGGCAGAAGCGATTTTCGAGTGTCTGTCATAGATAGTTTTCTGAAAAGATGAAAAGAATTACCAAGATGTCCTTGATCCAACTTGTCCTTGATCCAACTGAGGAGTAAGTAGGCTATATTTAAGTTGTGATTATCGTTATGAAATATTTAGGCCTACTGTGTTTATAAATCCAATTTGATTTATTAGAAAAAAATCATGTTTTTGTTGATAACGTATTGTCGAAAGCACGTAGGCAATATTATTTACGGTGTCGATAGGGGAATAGGCTAGTGTAAATTTGACTTGTAAAAGACACAAACACATAATCTAATCAAAGATAAAGTATTGCTCCTATTGAAATGTAATGGGTTTTTAGTGTGTATTCTGTTGCATTAAACATTTCGCTTTTGCATATTAGATCAATTTCAGTGTGCGCATGTCTGATTTGACTTAATCCATGTTCAGGTGAGGCCATTCCATGTCTTTATTGCTTTGTATGAGAAGGCAGTTTGGTAGAAGGTGGTAGACCGTTTGAGGACGCTACAATCACCCCTGGAGGAGGTTCTTGCGACACTGCTATTTAATTCTGAGCAGAGGTTGACGAAAACATTCAAAGGTGGTGATGCTTATATTGCGTTTTATTTTGAAAACCAGGCAGATATTGGAGTAGAGAATGAAATGGTGTAAACGGAACAGGTTGAACTTGTTGAGTACACTCTTAGAAAAAGCGGTTCCAAATTCGTATACGGCAGTCCCCATAGAAGAACCGCTTTTGGTTTGAGTAGCAACCCTTTTGGTTTCCATGTAGAACCATCTGTGGAATGGAACACAAAAGGGTTCTACCTAGGCACCAAATGGGTTCTACCTGGAAACAAAAAGGGTTCTCCTATGGGGACAGCGGGAGAATCCTTTTAGGGTCTAGATGGCACCTTTTTTCCTGAGCGTAGGCCTATATTACCGTGCAACCAGGCCCTGTGCTTCTCTGGAGGATCACCAACTCAGTACGACTAAAATGAGCAGTTCTAATTTGCACCGTTATGCAATTATTACGAGACTGGATTACAAGTAGCTAATTCTGGCAACATACAGTGCCTTGCGAAAGTATTCGGCCCCCTTGAACTTTGCGACCTTTTGCCACATTTCAGGCTTCAAACATAAAGATATAAAACTGTATTTTTTTGTGAAGAATCAACAACAAGTGGGACACAATCATGAAGTGGAACGACATTTATTGGATATTTCAAACTTTTTTAACAAATCAAAAACGAAAAAATTGGGCATGCAAAATTATTCAGCCCCCTGAAGTTAATACTTTGTAGCGCCACCTTTTGTTGCGATTACAGCTGTAAGTCGCTTGGGGTATGTCTCTATCAGTTTTGCACATCGAGAGACTGAAATTTTTCCCATTCCTCCTTGCAAAACAGCTCGAGCTCAGTGAGGTTGGATGGAGAGCATTTGTGAACAGCAGTTTTCAGTTCTTTCCACAGATTCTCGGTTGGATTCAGGTCTGGACTTTGACTTGGCCATTCTAACACCTGGATATGTTTATTTTTGAACCATTCCATTGTAGATTTTGCTTTATGTTTTGGATCATTGTCTTGTTGGAAGACAAATCTCCATCCCAGTCTCAGGTCTTTTGCAGACTCCATCAGGTTTTCTTCCAGAATGGTCCTGTATTTGGCTCCATCCATCTTCCCATCAATTTGAACCATCTTCCCTGTCCCTGCTGAAGAAAAGCAGGCCCAAACCATTATGCTGCCACCACCATGTTTGACAGTGGGTATGGTGTGTTCAGGGTGATGAGCTGTGTTGCTTTTACTCCAAACATAATGTTTTGCATTGTTGCCAAAAAGTTCAATTTTGGTTTCATCTGACCAGAGCACCTTCTTCCACATGTTTGTGTCTCCCAGGTGGCTTGTGGCAAACTTTAAACAACACTTTTTATGGATATCTTTAAGAAATGGCTTTCTTCTTGCCACTCTTCCATAAAGGCCAGATTTGTGCAATATACGACTGATTGTTGTCCTATGGACAGAGTCTCCCACCTCAGCTGTAGATCTCTGCAGTTCATCCAGAGTGATCATGGGCCTCTTGGCTGCATCTCTGATCAGTCTTCTCCTTGTATGAGCTGAAAGTTTAGAGGGATGGCCAGGTCTTGGTAGATTTGCAGTGGTCTGATACTCCTTCCATTTCAATATTATCACTTGCACAGTGCTCCTTGGGATGTTTAAAGCTTGGGAAATATTTTTGTACCAAATCCGGCTTTAAACTTCTTCACAACAGTATCTCGGACCTGCCTGGTGTGTTCCTTGTTCTTCATGATGCTCTCTGCGCTTTTAACGGACCTCTGAGACTATCACAGTGCAGGTGCATTTATACGGAGACTTGATTACACACAGGTGGATTGTATTTATCATCATTAGTCATTTAGGTCAACATTGGATCATTCAGAGATCCTCACTGAACTTCTGGAGAGAGTTTGCTGCACTGAAAGTAAAGGGGCTGAATTATTTTGCACGCCCAATTTTTCAGTTTTTGATTTGTTAAAAAAGTTTGAAATATCCAATAAATGTCGTTCCACTTCATGATTGTGTCCCACTTGTTGTTGATTCTTCACAAAAAAATACAGTTTTATATCTTTATGTTTGAAGCCTGAAATGTGGCAAAAGGTCGCAAAGTTCAAGGGGGCCTAATACTTTCACAAGGCACTCTATGTTCTAGCATTCATTTATTGAGGCAAGCAGATCAGAGATGTCAAGGTGGTACACAAGAGTATGCTACAGTATGTGTATAGTGTACATAACCACTACCAATATACATTTATAAATAAGCATTTAGTCAACCAAATAATTACTCAGTAAAACATGGAATGCAGTTACTCTATTGAACTAGTAGGATGAAAGAATTGACACTCAGACAATTACAGTGTACATGAAATACATTATACATTACGGAATAACACAGAGTACATGACTATCACCAATAGGTTAAAACAACATGGTAACACGTGTCTTCAGTTCAGAATAGTCTCGAAGTGAAAATATGTGTGTCTAACACACGAGCTTGGTAGCAAGTTCTCGAAGTAAGACCAAATTCACTGTCCTTTTAACCTAATTCAAGCAGAAATTCACAACGAACCCGAAATCAAAATTCATTTGCACGTTGCTAGTTATTACAAAAGACAGGAAAACACAGCCAGATTCAAGTCTAATCAACTCAATGTAAATGATAGGAGCGAATCCTTCTGTTGCTCCCTCTTTGAACTATCAGCTGCCTGACAAACAAAATAACACTCCGTGTAACAGCAAGTCCATAGCAGTTAGAGTACAATAAAATATACAGTTGAAGTTGGAAGTTTACATACACCTTAGTCAAGTACATTTAAACTCAGTTTTTCACAATTCCTGACATTTAATCCTAGTAAAAATTCACTCTTATGTCAATTAGGATCACCACTTTATTTTAAGAATGTGACATGTCAGAATAATAGTAGAGAATTATTCATTTCAGCTTTTATTTATTTCATCACATTCCCAGTGGGTCAGAAGTGTACATACACCCAATTAGTATTTGATAGCATTGCCTTTAAACTGTTTTACTTGGGTCAAACGTTTTAGGTAGTGTTCTACAAGCTTCTCACAATAATTTGGGTGAATTTTGGCCATTCCTCCTGACAGAGCTGGTGTAACCGAGTCACGTTTGTAGGCCTCCTTGCTCGCACACGCTTTTTCAGTTCAACCCACAAATTTTCTATAGGATTGAGGTCAGGGCTTTGTGACGGTCACACCAATACCTTGACTTTGTTGTCTTTAGGCCATTTTGCCACAACTTTGGAAGTATGCTTGGGGTCATTGTCCATTTGAAAGACCCATTTGCGACCAAGTTTTAACTTCCTGATTGATGTTGCTTCAATATATCCACATCATTTTCCTACCTCATGATGCCATCTATTTTGTGAAGTGCACCAGTCCCTCCTGCACCAAAGCACCCCCACAACATGATGCTGCCACCCCCGTGCTTCACGGTTGGGATGGTGATCTTCAGCATGCAAGCCTCCCCTTTTTCCTCCAAACATAACAATGGTAATTATGGCCAAACAGTTCTATTTTCGTTTCATCAGACCAGAAGACACTTTTCCAAAAAGTATGATCTTTGTCCCCATGTGCAGTTGCACACCGTAGTCAGATTTTTGTTATGACGGTTTCGGAGCAGTGGCTTCTTCCTTGCTTGAGTGGCCTTTCAAGTTATGTCGATATAGGACTGGTTTTAACTGTGGCTATAGATACTTTTGCATCTGTTTCCTCCAGCATCTTCACAAGGTCCTTTGCTGTTGTTCTGGGATTAATTTGCACTTTTCGCACCAAAGTACTTGCATCTCCAGGAGACAGAACGCGTCTCCTTCCTGAGTGGTATGCCGGCTGCGTGGTGTTTATACTTGCGTACTATTGTTTGTACAGATGAACGTGGTACCTTCAGGCGTTTGGACATTTCTCCCGAAGATGAACCAGACTTGTGGAGGTCTACAATTTGTTTTCTGAGGTCTTGGCTGATTTCTTTTGATTTTCCCATGATGTCAAGCAAAGAGGCACTGAGTTTGAAGGAAGGCCTTGAAATACATCCACAGGTACACCTCAAATGATGTCAATTAGCCTATCAGAAGCTTCTAAATCCATGACATAATTTTCAGGAATTTTCCAAGCTGTTTAAAGGCACAGTCAACTTTGTGTATGTACATTTCTGCCCCACTGGAATTGTGATACAGTGTATTATAAGTGAAATAATCTTTTTGTAAACAAATGTTGGAAAAATTACTTGTGCCATGCACAAAGTAGATGTCCTACCGACTTACCAAAACTATAGTTCGTTAACAAGAAATTTGTGGAGTGGTTGAAAAGCGAGTTTTAATGACTCCAATCTAAGTGTATGTAAACTTCTGACTTCAATTGTATACAAATTCATATCTCTTTACAAACTCTTGAACAATCCAAACATGACAATTTAATTCACACACCTCTCCTGGCGTCAGTGACCCCCGGACTTCCATGGGAACGCCAGCAAGTTAGGCGTATTATCACCTTCTCATCCTTCCACTACAGTGGTCATTTATGGAAAACAATTGAAAAATCATGCCAAATAGTGTCCCCCTGCAAGAACGGTTTTGGGGTTTCCAGGACTGCCGAAACATTGAAAAAGAACACTGTCCGAAGATGCTTTTCTTTTTCAGGCCCCAGAGCCTGTAGGATGGGCATTGGCAGTTTTTTAATTATTTGGCCTGACATAAAGCCAGGGCAGTGGGTGGCAACATGCGCTTGTGACATTTGTTTGCAGACCGCCATAGTATGAAAGAAGAAGACCTCGTATGTAGTCTAACAAACGTTAGAAGAAGAAGATGGCGAGTGTTTATTTTTCTTTACCATATAATTGTCTTTATATAACAACATATTGTTAAAACCTGTTGAGGCGATGGGTTCCCCTACAGGAACTCCCCCCCCCCCCCCCCCATTCAGCTGAAAAGGTGGCGCAGGGAATGCACAAATATTCTTTTGAAATATTTAAGCTCCACACATTAACAAGTCCAATACCTCAAATAAAAGATAAACACCTTGTTCATCTACCCAGCGTGTCAGATTTTTAAAATGTTTTACGGCGAAAACACAACATATATTTATGTTAGACCACCACCAAACCAAAGAAAAAACGTAGCCCTTTTTTCCAGCAAAAGATAAATCACAAAAGCAGGATTTAAAAAAAAATCAATCACTAACCTCTTGAAAATCTTCATCAGATGACAGTCATATGACATGTTACACAGTACATTAATGTTTTGTTCGATAATATGCATTTTATATCCATAAATCTCGGTTTACATTGACGCCATGTTCAGAAAATCCTCCAAAATATCCGGAGGAATTATAGAAAGCAACGCCAGATAACAGAAATACTCATCATAAACTTTGACTAAAGATACATGTTCTACATAAAATAAAATAAATAAATATATCCCATTTAGCAGACGCTTTTGTCCAAAGCGACTTACAAGTCGGCTGGGGCCACTACTTTTACATATGGGTGGCCCCAGCGGGAATCGAACCCACGACGCTTGGCGTTGCAAGCGCCATGCTCTACCGACTGAGCCACACAGGACTACATATAATTAAAGATACACTGGTTCTTAATGCAACCGCTATGTCACATTTTTTTTTACGTTACGGAAAAAGCCTAACATTGCAATAGTCTGAGACGGCGCTCAGACGTAACAATATTTCTCCGCCATGTTGGAGTCAACAGAAATACAAAATTACAACATAAATATTCCCTTACCTTTGATCTTTCATCAGAATGTAGTGCAAGGAGTCCTAGTTCAACAATAAATCGTTTTGTTTCATAATGTTCAATTCTAGTGTCCAAGTAGCAGCATTTGCTATCACTTTCAGGTTACATGGCCAAAAAATGAGTTCTGGTCCAGGATAACTTTGCATGAAAACTTCCAAGACTTCCAAAAGACATATTACAGGTCAAAGAAACTGGTCAAACTAAGTGCAGAATCAATCTTCATGATGTTATAATCATATATATCCAATAGCATTCCAACCGGATCATTCGTTTTCATCTGGGGCTGATTGGAACAGCCGTAGCAATCAAAGACAAACGCGCCACAACAAAATGGCATTATTTTGCGACACCGACTACTTTCCTTCCCATTAGGTCAAAGTTCACAGCAAATGCTCCATTACACTTTCTACTGAATGAGGACATTTAGTGGAAGACGTAGGAAGTGTTTCAAGATCCATAACTTGTTGGGAAGGGAGGGGGCGATGACGTCAAAGTTGCCCCAACTTTCAGGATTTCAAAACTTGTTTGGAAGATTGCCTGCCCTGTGAGTTCTGTTATACTCACAGACATAATTCAAACGGTTTTAGAAACTTCACAGTGTTTTCTATCCAATATTAATAATAATATGCATATATTAGCAATTTAGGACAGATTTTGATGCAGTTCACTATGGGCACGCAATTCATCCAAAGTGGAAATACTGCCCCTTATCTCTAACTGGTTTTAAATAGGGATAAATAATTGAAGATGTTTTTGGATTTAAATTGATAGCTAACGTTACTTTTTTACTTACATCAGCCTAGCTAACGTTAGCCAGACAGTTTTGTTTAACTAACGTTAGCTAGCTAATTGTTTTTGTTGCTTTCAGTTTGTATGTTTTTTTTACCTTTATTTTACTAGGCAAGTCAGTTAAGAACAACTTCTTATTTTCAATGATGGCCTAGGAACAGTGGGTTAACTGCCTGTTCAGGGGGAGAACGACAGATTTTGTACCTTGTCAGCTCAGGGACCTTTCGGTTACTAGTCCAATGCTCTAACCACTAGGCTACACTGCCGCCCTGTAACGTTAGCTTGCACTGAAATGGCATCCCTCGAGGAGGTCTTATTTCATCTTTCCAACCAGGCGATGTACTATGGCACCACTGATCTCGACAAGAGGCGCAATATTCGTAGAGGGCAGAAATGCACTATTCAGGGTAGAGGTCGACCAATTAATCGGGATGGCCAATTAATTAGGGCCGATTTCAAGTTTTCATAACAATCAAAAATCTGTATTTTTGGGTGCCGATTTAGCCGATTTTTATTTCTATCTTTTCTTTCTCCCCACCTTTATTTAATCTTTATTTAACTCGGCAAGTCAATTAAGAACACATTCTTATTTTCAATGACGGCCTAGGAACGGTGGGTTAACTGCCTCATTCAGGGGCAGAAAGACAGATTTTCACCTTGTCAGCTCGGGGGATACAATCTTGCAACCTTACAGTTAACTAGTCCAACGCAATAACGACCTGCCTCTCTCTCGAGACTGCCTGTTACGCAAATGCAGTAAGCCAAGGTAAGTTGCTAGCGAGCATTGAACTTATCTTATAAAAAACAATCAATCATAAACACTAGTTAACTACACATGGTTGATGATATTACTAGATATTATCTAGCGTGTCCTGTGTTGCATATAATCTGACTGAGCATACAAGTATCTAAGTATCTGACTGAGCGGTGGTAGGCAGAAGCAGGTGGTAAACAGTCATTCAAACAGCACTTTCGTGCTTTTTGCCAACAGCTCTTCGTTGTGCGTCAAGCATTGCGCTGTTTATGACTTCAAACCTATCAACTCTCAAGATGAGGCTGGTGTGACCGAAGTGAAATGGCTGGCTAGTTAGCGTGCGCTAATAGCGTTTCAAATTTCACTCACTCTGAGCCTTGGGGTGGTTGTTTCCCTTGCTCTGCATGGGTAACGCTTAGATGTGGTGGCTGTTGTCGTGTTGCTGGTTCGAGCCCAGGGAGGAGCGAGGAGAGGCACGGAAGCTATACTGTTACACTGGCAATACTAAAGTGCCTATAAGAACATCCAATAGTCAAAGGTTAATGAAAAACAAGTGGGTTTGATGGAAATAGTCCTATAATAACTACAACCTAAAACTTCTTACCTGGGAATATTGAAGACTCATGTTAAAAGGAACCACCAGCTTTCATATGTTCTCATGTTCTGAGCAAGGAACTGAAACGTTAGCTTTCTTACATAGTACATATTGCACTTTTATGTTCTTCTCCAACACTTTGATTTTGCTTTATTTAAACCAAATTGAACATGTTTCATTATCTACTTGAGGCTAAATTGATTTTATTGATGTATTATATTAAGTTAAAATAAGTGTTAATTCAGTATTAATTCAAATACATTTATTTTTAAATCGGCCGATTAATCGGTATCGACTTTTTTGGTCCTCCAAAAGTCGGTATTGGTATCTGCATTGAAAAATCAGTCGACCTCTAATTCAGGGTAACATTAAGCAGTTCGCTTCTATTACATAACTGGTGTCACACCCTGACCATAGTTTACTTTGTATGTTTCTATGTTTTGTTTGGTCAGGGTGTGATCTGAGTGGGCATTCTATGTTGTGTGTCTAGTTTGTCTGTTTCTGGCCTGATATGGTTCTCAATCAGAGGCAGGTGTTAGTCATTGTCTGATTGGGAACCATATTTAGGTAGCCTGTTTGGTGTTTGGGTTTGTGGGTGATTGTTCCTGTCTCTGTGTTTGCACCAGATAGGGCTGTTTTGGGTTGTCACATTTCTTGGTTTTGTTAGTCTATTCATGTATAGTTTCTTTATTAAAGAACCATGAATAATAACCACGCTGTGTTTCGGTCCGCCTCTCCTTCAACTCAAGAAAACCGTTACAACTGGAAGGATTTAGCTATGAACAGCCATTTTCCATCTAGGTAGTTGATCATCCAGAAGTTGCTAGTTATACATTTAGTTATATGACTGTCATATTGAGGTGTCTAGTTATAAGTTAACTCTGATCAATCAAATGGAGAGGTCTAAGCAATTATGGTCATTCCAACTGCCCTTAACTTGGTGTCTTTGCTAGACGGACACACAGACAAAGAGAGAGTAGGGAGAAATAAAGGGTGAGAATGAGAGGTGGGAAAAGAGTGAAAGATGGAGAGAAAGTCAGTTGTGCAAAATGACTTAGACTTGAGTACTACACAGGGGAAGGATGGCCAGCCACACAGGTGGGTGATTTTCACTGAGGAGAAGGAACCCATGCTGACCGAGATGCATGTTGGCCATTTCTGAGTGAAGCGCATGATTGCCAAAATCAACATACACTTTTTTTTGCATGGGATTGTCAAGGATGTGGACAGCTGGGCATGTGTAATAACAGTTTGTTCATCGATCACATACTATTATATCTCAAATGTATTATGATTTCAATGAATGTCATATCAGCGAGAACACAGTGTTTCAATTTGTCACCTTCTGCTTAAGTGAGTACCAGTCTAGCCTGATGGCGACCAATTATTTTACCAAGTGGGTGGAGGCAATACCCATTAAGGTCTGTAAAGGAAGAGAATGTACTTTACTCTACATTCCCTTCTGTAACCCATTTAAAAAGGCTGCTTGGAACCCAACATGTATTTTCTTGTGTATGATACCCATCAAGGACCAGACTGGCGAGGCCACCTCCAAGGCGATGATGTCTTCAACACCCATGGTTCTCCTGAGGTCATCTTGCGTGTACTCTGGAACAAGGTACGGATGTTATAGGTTATATTCTGTCACCAATGGTTTGTTGTAGTTTTTCTTTTTTCTTTTTTACAATTCGATTTTGTTTTTCCCATGGTACATAATCAGACATTTCAATATATTCCATTGTCAGTAGATATCCCTTTCCTACCCCCTCCTCCAGGTTTGGATGAACGGACCAACCACACCCTCAAGACTGCCATGGGCAAGGCCTTGACGGGTTCCTAGGAATGGTGGCAGAACAACCTGAAGGTAATTATCTTTGCACCCAACATTAGCGTCCAGGCCTCCAGAGTACTCGGCCTTTTGCCTACTGTACGGACGGGATCCATAGTTGTTTACTGAGGTAAACAATGCATTTGCATATAAAAGTATTGCCTATACTGTAGTATAAAAAATGTGTGATTGACTTAGTGTTTTTCTATTGCTTTTTGTATAACGTACTTTTGAAATCACTGATACTCCACCTGATGTGGTGGAAGTTGTCGAACCAGATCAGAACTCCTTCAAGGACCACCTTCAGGCACGGACTGAGAAGGATGTGGAGGTTTTTGACCAGGTCAAAATTATTGTCCGCTGTTAATTTATTTTCTGGCCTTCCAAGAGCTATATAAGAGATGCATTTGTAATAATATGAAATATAATTGCATTTATTTCTATTATCAGTCAAGGTGAGACTGAACATGGACAAGGCATATGAGAAAAAGGAGAGCCACCGGAGGAGAATCAAGGGGACCAAGTGCTTCGACATCCTGGCAAATTACTTGGCTTGGAAGAAGGACGAAAGGAAGGCGAGACCTGGGAAAGCTTGGTGCTCTTTCGCTCCTAGCTGGGCTCACCATCCGTTAAGGTGAATATAACATTTCAGATGATAACTATTTCCAATTGCCTACTCGTGGTGGGTGGCATCACCATGCTGTAAGCAGTACCAACACTGGCCCAGTGGTTTCTCCAAATAGTACATCTCAAGGTTAACCACTCGGTCACGCTAAGTAACCACCACTTCCAGGTACATACCGTTACATACATATAGTCAACCACAAGGGGGTACTAATGAGCTATATAATTTTTAAATCATAATAGAGGACTAATATTTTTTCAGTGTAGATAAGGCAATGCCTGTTTTAAAATGAAAACATGCCAGCCAGACAAGCCAGTGTATGAATCAAATGTATTTACATATGAATAGGGTGGAAATTAGCTGACTTTGTGATCTGTAAGGTAAGTAAGAATGTGGTAATTGGTTACAAATATGAAGTGGGGAAAAGTCAGGATCCTAGTCATGGCTTTTGTTTGTCAAATTCTGATTAAATATATATATATATATATATATATATATATATATATATATTAAATGTTTTATTTTACCTTTTATTTAAATGTCTATCAAATCTGTAATCAATTGTGGCCTAAATCAATGACAAACAGCTGAAATGTTCAGGATCTGTGATCAAAACAGGCTGGGTCGTTTAGTCTAAGGTAATGCAGTAAGAATGCAACTGCACTGAATTGAATAGTCTGATTCTCCTGAATAATAAATGTTTTTATCTGTTAAGCTGTTTTGTCTATGTTGATTTTCAAGAGCTTCTGTATCATGTTTTCTATTTGTATGGCAAACATGATAGCTGTTTTGACATTGTTTTATTGGGTCATCGAGCTTGTTGCTAGTGATGTAGTCCTCAATGGTACGTTTGATATTTCCCCTCTTGTGAACAGCACCATGGTGTGGTCCCAAACTGCTTTAGTAAAAAGTGTGTCCAATGCCTCTCTTCCTGTTATTTTCCAAAGATTTGACTTCCTGCAACCTACTTTAACTATACTGAACAAAAATATAAATGCAACAAGTGTTGCCCCCATGTTTCGTGAGCTGCAATACAAGATCCCATGTGATAGCACAAAAAAAATACATGTTCTCCAATTTTGTGCACAAATTTGTTTACATCCTTGTTAGTGAGCATTGCTCCGTTGCCAAGGTAATCCATCCACCTGACAGATGTGGCATAACAAGAAGCTGATTATACAGCATGATCATTACACAGGTGCACCTTGTGCTGGAGACAATAATAGACCACTCTGAAATGTGCAGTTTTGTAACACAACACAATGCCTCAGAAGTTTTGAGGGAGCGTGCAATTGGCATGCTGACTGCAGGAATGTCCACCAGAGCTGTTGCCAGATAATTAAATGTTCATTTCTCTACTATAAGCCACCTCCAGCGTTGTTTTAGAGAATTTGGCAGTGCATCCAACCGCAGACCATGTGTATCCACACCAGCCCAGGACCTCCACATCTGGCTTCTTCACCTGTGTGATTATCTGAGACGAGTCACCCAGACAGCTGATGAAACTGAGGAGTATTTCTGTCTGTAATGAAGACCTCCCAGACCCACCCATGACTGCGCCCCTGCACAATCATGTAAAATCCATTGATTATGGCATAGTTTTTTTTACATTTAAATTGACTGATTTCCTTATATGAACTGTGACTCAGTAAAATTGTTGCATGTTGTGTTTGTCAGGACCCGGTTTCGAACCTGGGTCTCCGGAGTGAGAAACAGTCACTTAACCAACTGAGCCACGAATAGACAGCAGAACCCAGAAGATGAGGCAGACACAGCAGTACTTAAGACGGTGTATTTAATAAAGAAAAAATCCTAAAATACAAAAATGGCAAATCCAAAAGGTGGTAGGTAAAACACAAAAGAACTCAAAAGAAACTCACCAAAAATAAACAAAAAACCACAAGAACGTCACCCGGAATCGACAAGAGCACACAGAACACTAGGGCAGGGTGCTAACATACAAACACAGAGCACAGAACTGAGGGAAACAAAGGGTTTAAATACAATCAGGGGAAACGAGACACAGGTGCAAACAATAATGGGGATCAAGGGAAAAACACAGGGACAAAAAGCACAATGGGGACATCTACTGACAAAAACCCGGAACAACCCTGGCCAAATCCTGACAGTGTTTATATTTTTGTTCAGTACAGAAGGATGACGTGAGGTCCAGGGATAAATAAGCTTTGCACACCATGTACAGTTTCCTCTTTTTAATGATTGTCACTATTTAAATGTCTAAAGGAGCCTGGTGTGTGACGCAATGTGATGTGCCAACTAAGATCTATCCTCACATATGTCTTTTAAAATGATGCCCACCGTGTAAGCTTAGTTCGTCCTAGGATGATGTTTCCAACTGAATTCTTTCCATAAACTCCAATCAGAACACGTTTTGTGTCTTTTATGATGACATCTGACAGAGAAATAGCATCATTAATGGACAGAATACAGAATACAAAGATCCCTTAGTTATATGAATAAAGCTCTGCAACAAAATCAGTAGATACTCACCCTCATCTGTGGTTAAGATGCCTTCAAGCAAAGGAATTGTTTCCCTCAATGGAAGCTGCTGAGGGGAGGACGGCTCAAAATAATGTCTGGAATGGAGTGAATGGAATGGGATCAAACACATGGAAATAGAGTCCTTAGTTTTATGATTTAGTATAAATCTCTCCAACAGAATCAGTAGATACTCAGAAGATACTCACCCGCCTCCCCAGTTGCAGCGATGGGACAAGACTGTAACTACAAATTGGATATCATGAAATTAGGGAGAAAAAATGTGTAAAAATGAAGATGATGCCTTCAAGCAAAGGAATTATTTCACTCAATGGAGGCTGCTGAGGGGAGGACGGCTCATAATAAAGGCTGGAGTGGATTGGCTATATTTGATCTCATAAATGTTTTCTAAATCTATTTTTAGTAGAAGCAAAGTGTCACTGGCCTGATAATGTGTCCAGTGACACTTTGCATCTTGAAAGTCCAATATTGTGAAAACTTGACTGCTGACATACAACACATTTTGGACTGTTACAACACTGGACTTAATGTCAAAAATACCAGCATTTCGTTTTTGAGTGGATTTAACCTTTTATGGTGAATGCTCTAACTGTATCCTATGCTGATTAAGAGTTTCTGATAAATGACTCAAATATAAATAGCTCCAGTATTGATTGCGGAATGCAGATCATTTTCTCTTTACAATTAACAATGACACATACTGGCCCTCTGCACGCTCAAGTGGTACAACAACTGACACACATGTTATGATAAAGTAGAACAGATAGTTTGGAGTAGTTTGTCTGCACCGAAATGTCTGCATTTATTTTTTTTCTCAATGTTTTTTTCTCTAGCTCATTTTCCAACTGGGTTCGGGTGACCATTGTTTGGGAATTGTGTAAATCACAGAAATAGAATGTCATTATTTATGTTGGATGTGCATAGATTTTAGAGAAATCCATCTTTTAAGTTACTTGCTGAATGTTAGACTTATATGGCAGAGGTTTTCCTTATGAGCCTTTCTCCTGGGATTCTTATTGCGCTTATTTATATAATTCAGAACTATATTTTCTTTCACAAAATTGCGTCAAAACTATTGCTTAGTAAATAAAATCGACAAAACAACACAGACTTCAAAGTGGAGACTTTCTATCATCTCAATGTGTTCACAAGGAAGCAGAACAACACACTCACCTTGTCACACGGACGCCATCTTCTCCAAATCACAGACGAGGAGCTCATTATGTTTTCAGCATTGTGATGAAGTATCCCACTCTCTAATCTACATTTGTGTCTTGTCGCAGCAACTTAAGGTTATGATTTTCTGGCTTGAAAAAATGAACAGAAGGACACGCACACAGTTATAGGCACACACGTACAAAGTACACACACACACACACACACACACACACTTCTCCCCAATCACATGACTTCATCATGAACACCAAAGGTGCATGGTCAAGCATTTTCACTCTCACTTCGCCTCTGATCATAAACCTATGCGCTATGATAAATTACTTTGTTGTTTTAATTTGTAGACAATTGTTTTATAAGTAGAAGTAGTGTACAATTCATTTTCTTTAATTTGATATCATTGTTGTCTTGAACAGAGTGCACTCTGTATGTACAGTGCATTCGGAAAGTATTCAGACCCCTTGATCTTTTCCACATTTTGTTACATTGCAGCCTTATTCTAAAATGGATTAAATCATAATAATGAGTTTCCCTCATCAATCTACACACCATACCACATAATGACAAAACAGAAATACCTTATTTACATAAGTATTCAGACCCTTTGCTATGAGACTCGACATTGAGCTCAGGTGCATCCTGTTTCCATGAGATGTTTCTACAACTTGATTGGAGTCCACCTGTGGTAAATTCAATTGATTGGACATGATTTGTAAAGGCACACACCTATCTATATAAGGTCCAACAGTTGACAGTGCATGTCAGAGCAAAACCCAAGCCATGAGGTAGAAGGAATTGTCCGTAGAGCTCAGAGACAGGATTATGTCGAGGCACAGATCTACCCAAATATTTCTGCAGCATTGAAGGTCCCCAAGAACATAGTAGCCTCCGTCATTCTTAAATGGAAGAATTTTGGAACCCCCAAGACTCTTCCTAGAACTGGCCGCCCGGCCAAACCGAGCAATCGGGGGAGAAGGGCCTTGGTCAAGGAGGTGACCAAGACCTGATGGTCACTCTGACAGAGCTCCAGAGTTCCTCTGTGGAGATGGGAAAACTCTCCAGAAGGACAACCATATCTGCTGTACTCCACCAATCAGGCCTTTATGGTAGTGGCCAGACGGAAGCCACTCCTCAGTAAAAGGCACATGACAGCCCGCTTGGAGTTTGCCAAAAGGCACCAAAAGGACTCTCTGACCTTGAGAAACAAGATTCTCTGTATGCCTGAATGATGAGCATCACGTCTGGAGAAAACCTGGCACCATCCCTACGGTGAAGCATGGTGGTGGCAGCATCATGCTGTGGGGATGTTTTTCAGCGGCAGGGACTGGGAGACTAGTCAGGATTGAGGGGAAGCTGAAGGGAGCAAAGTACTGAGAGATCTTTGATGAAAACCTGCTCCTGGCGCTCAGGACCTCAGACTGGGGCAAAGGTTCACCTTCCAACAGGACAACAACCTTAAGCACACAGCCAAGACAACACAGGAGTGGCTTTGGGACAAGTCTGTCCTTGAGTGACATGCGTTTTTCTGGATTTTCTTGTTGTTATTCTGTCTCTCACTGTTCAAATAAACCTACCATTAAAATTATAGACTGATCATTTCTTTGTCAGTGGGCAAACATACAAAATCAGCAGGGGATCAAATACTTTTTTCCCTCACTGTACACTTAGGTTGGAGTCATTAAAACTCGCTTTTCAACCACTACACAAATTTATTGTTAACAAACTATAGTTTTGGCAAGTCAGTAGGACATCTACTTTGTGCATGGCACAAGTAATTTTTCCAACAATTGTTTACAAACAGATTATTTCACTTAGAATTCACTGTATCATAATTCCAGTGGGTCAGAAGTTTACATACACTAAGTTGACTGTGCCTTTAAACAGCTTGGAAAATTCCAGAAAATGATGTCATGGCTTTAGAAGCTTCTGATAGGCCAATTGACATCATTTGAGTCAATTGGAGGTGTACCTGTGGATGTATTTTAAGGCCTACCTTCAAACTCAGTGCCTCTTTGCTTGACATCATGGGAAAATCCAAAGAAGTCAGCCAAGACCTCAGAAAAAAATTGTAGACCTGCACAAGTCTGGTTCATCCTTGGGAGCAATTTCCAAATGCCTGAAGATACCACGTTCATCTGTACAAACAATAGCACGCAAGTATAAACACCATGGAACCATGAACTGTTTGGCCATAATGACCATTATGTTTGGAGGAAAAAGGGGGAGGCTTGCAAGCCGAAGAACACCGTCCCAACCGTGAAGCACGGGGGTGGAAGCATCATGTTGTGGGGGTGCTTTGCTGCAGGAGGGATTGGTGTATTTCACAAAATAGATGTCATCATGAGGAAGGAAAATGATGTGGATATATTGAAGGAACATCTGAAGACATCAGTCAGGAAGTTAAAGCTTGGTCTCAAATGTGTCTTCCAAATGGACAATGACCCCAAGCATACTTCCATAGTTGTGGAAAAATGGCTTAAGGACAACAAAGTCAAGGTATTGGAGTGGCCATCACAAAGCCCTGACCTCAATCCCATATAACATTTCTGGGCAGAACTGAAAAAGAGTGTGGGAGGGAGCAAGGAGGCTTACAAACCTGTCAGGAGAAATGGGCCAAAATTCACCCAACTTATTGTGGGAAGCTTGTGGAAGTCTACCCGAAACGTTTGACCCAAGTAAAACAATTTAAAAGCAATGCTACCAAATACTAATTGAGTGTATGTAAACTTTTGACCCACTGGGAATGTGATGAAAGAAGTAAAAGCTGAAATAAATAATTCTCTCTACTATTATTCTGACATTTCAGATTCTTAAAGTAAAGTGGGGATCCTAACTAACTTAAGACAGGGAATTTTTACTAGGATTAAATGTCAGGAATTGTGAAAGTTTAAATGTATTTGGCTAAGGTGTATGTAGACTTCCGACTTCAACTGTATGATTCAGAGACAGTTGTATGAGGCTGGGCTGCTTGTGTTAGTAAGTAACTACACTTTCAATTTGAGCCTCTTAGTTTCATCATGCTCTATGTCCTACATATAAAATAAATACTCTTGTATTTCTGGCTCATTTGTAAATTATGGTTTTTATAGATTTAAGTCTGGCAAAATAGAGATTGTTGTATGATATCAGGTATTATCATGCTGGCCTTTGCTGGACACGCATTTGAACTGTTGAACAGAGTTGGTCTCAGCGTGTAAAAGAGGATACTGTTCTTAAATAGTTGTGTTAAAATAATAGCTTGAAACATTTCATGTTTACACAGGCAGCTCAGTTCTGATCGTTTGACACTTATTTGGTATATCTGGTATATCTTTTCCCAGTGTGTAAACAGAAAGAAAACACATGGAATCTGGTCTTTTGAGTTCTGATTCATACCATAGACGTGTTTGTACATGTAGTATATATTTTTATCACATGACCTGCCATCACCAAGACTACCACACCAAATTTGGATAGGAACAGTGAAAGAAAATGAGCATTGCATCTGCGTGCTATTTCAGAGAATACGTCAGTGTGAGTGCGCTAATCTTATATGGGTGTCAGAACAGTACAGGGGGGGAAAAATGGTACATGAAGTAAAAACCTTAGGATGGCTGTGTAAACACAGCCTTTGAAAGTAACCCCTCGACTTGTGCGGAGGTGAACGAAGCACAGACGTGCTCATGTCACTTACTCACTCATCCCTGTTGCGCATAGGGCAAGGTCCACAACTTCAAACTTCGAACTGGGTGCTCGAAGAACTCTAATTTTGACAGCATGCATGTAGGCCGATAGGATACACTCAATGTTTGATTTCAAAAGACCTTATCTGGACATTTCAAAACCAAAGTATATTGCCATAAAAACACAATAATTGATAACATGCAATCATATTCATGTTCATCTTTTTAATTTGGGTTACTTAAGTATTTCTCTTGCATAGAAGTCAAAACAGAAAAGAAAAGGCACAGGGATATTTAACTTTTCATCAATTTCAATAAATGTTGCATCTTGTGGTTAGAAAATGTTGCATCTCTTGTGAAGATAGATTGAACCATGTATTAGGCCTAACATTCAAGACCAATCTCGAATCTGATGGTAGCTGGGCTGTATTAGCTATGATGTAGTTGTGTTTTCCTTGTATAGAAATGAAAACAAATACATTGAACTACACCAAATGTTGCATAGTTTAGAAAAAATATTGCCTCTTTTGTGAAATTACATGATCCATCCAAGAAGAAGAAGAAGAAAAAACAAAAATCTTAATTGTTGCTTGCTGGGCTGTAATTGAGCTGTAAATAGGCTGTCTAGCTGTGCTATAGATGTCTTGTAATAGCTGTGCCATCTCCCTTGTGCTGCTCAGGGCTTGACGGTCAGCTGGACCTGACCGTACACCTGCCTGAGTGCAGCACAGTCCAGACTGGCCATCAGCTTGGTGGGTCCCTCCCTTCGTGGGGTAAAACTCTCTGTCCACGTCAGGGACGAGCCAGCCAGGATCAGACTGGAATACACACGTATACACACATGAGTACACACACACACACACACACACACACACACACACACACACACACACACACACACACACACACACACACACACACACACACACACACACACACACACACACACACACACACACACACACACACACACACACACAGGTATCACTCTGCTCACCTGTAATGTTTATACTTGGGTGGCATGACGCCTGGCCCCTCCACGCGAATGTACACATCCTCCAGGTTGAACTTGAACGGGTTGGTGAACTCCACAACCACAAACATCTCCTCACTTACCTTAGCCAGACCAGACACCTACAGAGAGGGGATGAGAGTAGGTCCTGATCCTGTCTGTGAAGACCCAGCAAGGATCGATAAACTGAGCATATTTGGAAAATACGTTGCATTCTATACCAGGGATGTCAAACTCATTTTGCAGAATTCAGTCTTTATTCGGTCTTCAACACGGTCCGGAGGGCTGCACTGAAACTTGGTTGTATTTCCTCGCAGTCCAGAATTAGCCCAAAATAGTCCGCTATGAATTTTTCAGTGCTCCCTGACTGTCTAGCGTTCATTTAGCTGATTATTAGCAACGCTGAACACAGTCAAGATATTATATGAACGCAGGTCCATTATAATTTCTACAATTTCGATTTGGTTTTTGTCATTTTAAAGTATATTGAGTTCACCCCCCCCCCCAACACCCACCCCCCACCCCAATACAAAACATAAAAAATGTGCTGGATTGGACCCCTTGCGGGGGAGGGTGTATGTTTGACACCCCTGCTCTATAGAGTACAAATTGATTTGTTTCAGGCTGTGTACATATTTCCACTCCTAAAAACATGACCTCTGACCTGGACAGAGAGTTTGGGGTTGTGAAGAGTGACGACCCTCATGGCGGTGACAATCTGACCCGTCTCCTTGACCTTCCCAGTGGCAATGAAATGAAGGTTGGCCTGCTCCACCAGCTTTCTCATGTAGTCCTGGGAACGCACCTGGATCACTTTCTTCTCAGCTGTGGACACACAGAGAGGACTTTCTTAGGATATGCTTTGTCTCCTTGAGTTTTACTTTCATTTGCATGTATTTTGTCGGGTCTTGCTTTAGAAATATTGGAGAGCAACTGGCTTGCCACTAGTAACTAGAATATTGATCTTACAAGAACCCACCAACCAACCAACACACACCACCCCTCCTCCCCCACCTGCCCACCTTTCATGGGATCCAATGTCACTTTAGGGGTCTTGAAGAGGAACTCAGAGCTGGTGACGCCTGTGTAATACACCACGTTGCCACTGACATACATCTCCCCGGTGCGAGCCTGGCCACTCTTGTTGTTGAACTCCAGCTTCAGCTCGAAGTCATCCCCCACCCTCACCTCGATCAGGGGCATGTTCAGCTCCACGTCAGCCTCTGGAAGGGTGACCTTCTCACGCTGACAACCGTACTCCTCTGCCTTCTCCAGAACCGTGCGCTCCTCGGGGCTACCTGTGGATGTGGGAGACCACAGCTTGTTTCAGAAGTAGTCCCCATTCAGAATCTGGGTTTTTCGGGTGGTCGTACCTTGTTCACGCAGAGACAAAACCCTTCTTTTCACATTTAAATCAAATCAAATGTTATTTGTCACATGCGCCGAATACAACAGATGTCGTAGACCTCACAGTGAAATGCTTACTTAAAAGCCCTTAATCAACAATGCAGTTTTAATGCAGTTTACATTCACATGTAAATTTGAGTTATAGATCTGTCATTCTCACTGAAAGCAAGTCCAAGAAATGTTAGATTTGTTCTGTGCCCTATTTATCTGCTACCCGTGCTTAAGTTTCATCTTTGTGTCGTTTACTTAGAGCTTTGTACACCAGCTTCAAACAGCTGAAAATGCCACTGTTTAGATGGTACAATGACTCTCTGCATGATACTTGCTTGTTTTGTCACGTACACTGAAATTAGGCGAACCATGAGAATTTTAGCCAGCAGGAAATGGTGGAGTGATTTCTGCATAGGTCATTTTTAATCTGTGTCTGGGAAAGTGTCCTTTTAGGCTTTTGCTCTGCGACTCTCCCTCCTCCCTCCTCTCTTACCTTCGGGGAACTTGTACTGGTCAGTGATGTCACGCCGGGTGTCTTGGCCAGGAGCTTTGGTCACCACCATCCTACCAACATGGCTGCTGTTGACTTTGACCGGCTCCAGGGTTCCATCTCGGGGGTTCCGCGAGTAGAACACCACATCACTGTTCACCTATAGGAAAAAAAATGGCACACTTTCATCATGTAAAATTCCAGTAATTATCTATTGATATGTTTAGTCATATACAAGTCATATATACGAGTAATACCAAAACACATGTGCTGGTACCGTATGTTCATGACTACAATTGAGCTCACTGATTCAAACTGATGCAAACAAAAATGGACTGTCTTGGAAAGTGACCAATAAGGGGTTGTAACATTTTGTATACCGTCCTGTGCAGTTGGTGTTTTGCGGCACTAGGATGGCTCATTGTTGTCGTATTTACCTCAGCAAACACGAAAGGTGCGTCGAACGGGAAGCAGATCTGGCCATGTTTGATGGCCTGGACAGACGCAGGGCCACACCTGTACATCCCTGGATACAATGAAAGACACATTAGGAATTAGTAATACCCCAAATAATGATATAATATAGTGACTACTCAGCGTGTACATTTCAAATCAAATCAAATTTCATTTGTCACATACACATGGTTAGCAGATGTTAATGCGAGTGTAGCGAAATGCTTTCATAACATGGTTATGTAAAAAATAATAACATGGTCAGTTAAATTGTGTGTTTGTGTGTGTGTTTCTGTGTGTGTGTGTTTGTGTTTGTTTCGGCGTATGTGTGTGTGTTTCTGTGTTTGTGTGCGTGTTGCTGCGCATGTGTGCGCATGTGTGAGCGCTTGTGCATGTTTCTACAGTATATGTGTGTGTGTGTGTGTGTGTGTGTGTGTGTGTGTGTGTGTGTGTGTGTGTGTGTGTGTGTGCGTGCGTGCGTGCGTACATGCTTGTGTGTATGAACACCTCACCATCACTGGTCTCTTGGGGCGTAGCATCCACAGCCTGCCAGCCCCCAAACCCTTGAGGAAGGTCTGGCCTGCTCATGTAGCACTCGTTCCAGCAATGGTAGTTCCTACGGCAACACATCCATTCCATTATTTGACATTACCATAAATCATTCTAAATGCAGTCTCTCCACTCATGAATTGTATTTTTAAATGCTCAAATCAAATCGAATCAGAAAGTGATTTGTCTGTCACTGGAACAATTCTACCAGATAGAGTCCTTGGTGCGTTGCTTGTCAATTCTGCCGTTCTCATCTAGGATGATGTCAGTTTTCAGGTTGCCGTCATTGTCGTGGGAAGAGAAGAAGTTGGTGACAACCCTGGCGGGGATCCCCAGACAGCGCAAGACTGCCGAGGGGGAAGGAAAGAAACTGTATCATCAGCAACAACAAAAAATGTTCAGACTTTTTGGGGGATTCTGCACATCAAATAGTAGGAAATTAATTTGAGTGATTAATTATGAAATCCTCCCAAATATTTCACTCATTAGCATTGTAAAACCCCCCCCAAAAAAACCTTTGCCTCAATGATTTTTGGGAAATCTTGTTAAACATTTCTGGAATCATTACAGATTTCAGAAATAAATTGAATTTTCTGAAAGTTTGGGGAATATTGTAGCCTTATGCAGGTCTCACAGGTGTTAAAGACGGCAGCGTAGACCCAACACTGGGCATAGCAGACGGGCATCTTGCTGCTGGAGTAGTTGAGGAGGATCTCAGTACTTCCAGTCCAGGAGGTGGGTGCCACTCCGTAGGTGTAGTCACCACTCCAGCTCCCCACCAGCACCCCGTCGTCGTCACGAGAGTTCAGCTGGGAGAGAGAGGCAAACATACGGTTGTCCGCATCCAAAATGGCACCCTATTTCCTTTACAGTGCACTTCTTTTGAAAAGTGCCTAATGGGCCCTGGTCAAAACTAGTGCATTATATAGGGAATAACCTGGTCAAAAGTAATGCATTATATAGGGAATAGCCTGGTCAAAAGTAATGCATTATATAGGGAATAGCCTGGTCAAAAGTAATACATTATATAGGGAATACTCGGGACAAAAGTAGTGCATTATATAGGAAATACCTTGGTTAAAAGTAACGCATTATATATGGAATACCTTGGTCAAAGGTAATGCATTATATGTGAAATAGAGTGCCATTTTGGATGCAAATAGCCTGTTACAAGCTTATGAGTTGTAAGTACAAATCTCTCTTCTGTACAAATGAAGAAGAGGGCACGACAAAACCTATTCCCCCTTAGGAGACAGAAAAGATTTGGCATGGGTCCTCAGATCCTCAAATGGTTCTACAGCTGCACCATCGAGAGCATCCTGACTGGTTGCATCACTGCCTGGTTTGGCAACTGCTCCGCCTCCGACCGCAAGGCACTACAGAGGGTAGTGTGAACAGCCCTGTACATCACTGGGGCCAAGCTTCCTGCCATCCAGGACCTCTATACCAGGCGGTGTCAGAGAAAGGCCCTAAAAATTGCCAAAGACTCCAGCCACCTTAGTCATAGACTGTTCTCTATGTTACCGCACGGCAAGCGGTACCAGAGCGCCAGACCACTTGCAATGCCCCCCACCCCTCTCTTCCTCTTTTACACCGCTGCTACTCTCTGTTGTTATCGTCTATGCATAGTCACTTTAGTAACTCTACCTACACGTACATATTACCTCGACTAACCGGTGTCCCCGCACATTGACTCTATACCAGTCCCCGCCATGTATAGTCTCGCTATTGATATTGTACTGCTGCTCTTTAATTACTCGTGACTTTTTCTTATTGTTATCCATATTTTTTAAACTGCATTGTTGGTTAGGGGCTCGGAAGTAAGCGTTTCACTGTAAGGTCTTGTTGTATCCGACGCATGTGACTAATACAATGTGATTTGATTTGAAACGTGTCTTCTGGCAAGGAGTCTTTTCTCAAGCCTCCATGGAGTTCCCCCCCCCCCCTATAAATCTACTGTATGAAACGGTTGCGCTGTAAGAACGTTGTGATCTTAATGGGTTCTCTGTATGGACCGGTGGTAACCCCGTAACCCTCACCATGGCTGAGGCCTTCCGGGCTACTTTGATGGGGTCCCCCCTGTTGGTGATGGGCATGGCAGCTTTATCCATGACGAACAGACACGCATCCAGCACCCCGTAGTCAAACTGCAACAAGCAAAGTTCAGTTAAGTGTGCACTGAACTTCTTTGACGATCACATAGAGAATCGGTGACGGTGTCTTAAAGCCAAAACAAAAAGGTGACAGACAGGTAATGTGTATGGACTAAAAAACAACCGTTCTGCTATTTGACGTATAATGACTTACATGCACAGTAGTTATAAATGAATTCTGCATGGTACAGATAGCGTATCACCACACCAAAAACCAATCATTGCGTAGCTAGTAGTGGTGCAATGGGTCTCTCTGTACCTGGCCAAAGTTCCAGGGCCGCTCGGACACGTCGTCAAACGCCCCGTGGTAGATGACCCCCACCTCGTTGAGAACACACTCCTCCCTCTCATTGCCATCATCCAGGAACACAGAATCAGCTGGTGGAAGGAAGCCAGAACAATAGAATGGAATCTGTTATCGGAATGTAAATGAATAGACGAATGAGATTAATAGAGCTAAATCAATCAATCAAATCAGCACAAACAACTGTTGTATTAACAGGCTAGTGTGATTGCTGTCATCAGTGAGTGTCACAGACCTGCCACCCAGGGGTTGAACAGGATATAGACGTCTCGATTCTCGTCCTGCCTTGTCCTGCGGATTCCGTATGGCGTCACCACGGCCACGTACGTGCGCCACTTTCCCACAATGCAGTCGGGCGCTGGGGTGATCCCCACCGTGACCACATTGTCTGCGCTGTCCACCACCCGGCCGGCCCACGGGCTCTGGCGGTCACTGGCCACAGACACAGGGATGTAGGTGCCCTTACTAAACTGGGGACTGCCCCCTGGTGGATAGAAGGAACAGGGGAATGACATGTCAGGGCAGGGGTATATCTAGCTCTGGTCTTTGGCTCCGGGGTGCAGTTTCTTCTAGGTACAGATCTAGGATCAACTTCCCATCCCCCAAACCTAACCTTTACCATTAGTGGAGAACATGTAAAACAGACCAAAGATCAGGGTCTAGGGGCAACTTCACCCTACACCAAGCCTTACTAACACCCTGGACTAGAGCTATGGTAGACCTATGGTAGACCTAACCACTGATACAGGGAAGAAAGATAAATACCTGCACATATTCTTCCTTAGTTTTATAACGTTTCAAGTGGCGGTTATAATTAATTGCGGGGAACATTCAATGAAAAAAGATACAACGAATGTTCCCGCACTTAATGTAACCGCCACTTGAATCATAATAAAACTATATTTTTTCATTCCTTTACTTTTGGTACCCTGCATCTGGATGCAAGTTTCTAGATGTACGTACAGTAAACTACTTCTTAACCAGTAACCACTGATACAGAGTTAGACCTTTTTTTAGCTTAGGAAACTTTTTTAGGTGTTTCATTTTTATCTCACCGATGACGAACTCCACAGCGAACTGGTCGTCGGAGGGCTTGTAGGGACGGTCGAAGGTCACCTTCAGCTGGAACTCCTGTCCCCTGCGAACGATGAGGTGGTCAGTGGCATACAGGTGGGTGGTGTGCTGCCGCTTATTGACCTCGTCTGGCTTCCGCAGCATGTTCACATCCCAGATGTCCAAGAACTCTGATAGGAGAGCAGGAAGAGAACGAGGAAGAGATAGATGACGAGAGAGGAATATAAAAGGGAAGAGAGAGAGATGCAGACTTGTCATCGTAACTTGGGCCCTGATATTTTTCCATGTGACCTTGAGCAGTTATTCCAATACACCTCTGTTTCAGCAAAAAGCTGAGGGATGGGCCTGGAGAAATGTAACGTCTCTCAAATTCATAGACAGAGCTAGGGATGCAGAGGTAGGTCCTAAAAATGGTCAAAGACTCCAGCCACCCAAGTCATAGACTGTTATCTCTGCTACCGCACGGCAAGTCCCTGTATATTGTCATTTCACTGCTGCTCTTTAATGACTTGTTACTTTTATCTCTAATTCTTATCTGTATTTTCTTGAAACTGCATTGTTGGTTAGGTGTGCATAAGTAAGCATTTCACTACACCTGTTGTATTCGGCGCATGTGACTGATACATTTTGATTTGAAGGACTGAACATCCATGATATCTAAATGATTGTTTTAACCAGATTTTGAGGCATTTACATTGTTTACATTTATGTTGTTTACAAACATGGTTTGTTTTGGGTTCTGATGATGTACGACAGTTGAACTAATCATGAGGCATTTATAAGTTGCCTTCTTCAAGAATCAGTGTGCATATATCATTCATTTATAAGTCCAAAAATGGACGTAGCAACTAGCGATTCTATCGTCAACATAACGTAACATATGGTATCCTGCAAGTTCAAATGTATGAAGAGTGGTAGAGACATTCTGAAGGTCGATTACGTTGCGTGTTCAACTTTGGGAACCTTCTCTTCTTAGGGTAGACAGACAGCTTTGTCTGTAGACTGTGGTGACATATAGTAAAAATGATGAACTGTAGTCGAAGATCAACAACGTGGTTGTTGTTGGTTGTTCTTTTTGGGAAACTTGCTACAAGATATTATTTAGATGGCTATGACTGTCACACCCTGATCTGTTTCACCTGTTTTGTGCTTGTATCCACCCCCCTCCAGGTGTCGCTCATCTGCCCCATTATCCCCTGTGTATTTATACCTGTGTTCTCTGTTTGTCTGTTTCCAGTTTGTCCTGTCTCGTCACGCCTACCAGCATTTTTCCCGTATTCCTGTTTTCGCTCTAGTCCTTGTTTTCTATTTTTCCCGGTTTTGACCATTCTGCCTGCCCTGACCCTGAGCCGTCCTGCCGTTCTGTGCCTTTTGGACTCTGCTCTGGATTATTGACCTCTGCCTGCCCTTGACCTGTCGGTTGCCTGCCCCCTGATTTTGTAATAAACTTTTTTTTACTTTGAACTTTACTTTGAATTACCTATCACGAGGGGACAAGCTGAAGTCGCTTCCAGTCTGTTAGAGGTTCTATATTCCAGTCAGTCCATTCTTATTTTAGAACCCTGCCTTGTGTTTCTAGGCCTGTCTTGTGTTCTAGCGAGATAATGCTGAGGAAAGGAGAACAGTGACGAGGCTGGTAGACTCAGGATGTGTCTGAAGGCGTGTGTTAAGATAACTCTGAACGGAATGCCATTCATTTGTCAGCCAGCATCCTAAATCTACAGGAAACGTGTCGTTGTAGGGTCTCTTATCGTTTGTGACCAAGGCATATACTGACTCACAAACCAACACTCTGACATACAAACACACTTCTGTCTCTCTCTCTCTCTGTCACACACCACACACACACTCAAACACACACGTGCACACACTCACACACACACACACACACACACACACACACACACACACACACACACACACACACACACACACACACACACACACACACACACACACACACACACACACACAGGCTCCTTCTCCTCCTCACCCTGGAGTGGAGGAGGTCCTCGGGGCATCAGGCCGAAGGGCTCGAACTCAGGCACCTCCTCCCCATCTGCATTGGAGGTGGCGATGGGGGCGGCACTGCGTCCGCGGTGTGACACCTGGGGTTGTGGCTTGGCGGCGGGCTCTGAGTCAGACATGGTACCAGCGCTGAAACGTCACCTTACGGGCCTGGGACACAGACAAATGGACGAACAGAGAGAGACAGAGACAGAGAGTCAAACAGACAAGCAGACAATTCCTAGGTATGGTATCATATCACATGACGACTCCATTCATATTCAGCTAGCCCTTGGGGAGGACACTCCCAGTTGTGCTGCAGATGCTAAGAGATGAACTGTTCCCACAAACCACCTGTTTCACATTGAGGTAGGGCAGCAATAGCGAACTTGAGTACTGACCTGGACGAGGTGCACGTAAACTTTAACACAAACCACATGTCAAAACAATGATATATATTACATTTGACATTTCCGTCATTTAGTTGACGCTCGTATCCAGAGCGACTTTACAATTAGTGCATTCATCTTAAGTTGGCTAGGTGAGACAACACACATCACAATCGTATCAAGTACGTTTTCCCTCAAGAAGTATTTATCAGCGAAGTCTGTGCTAGTAGGACTTTGGGAACCACTTCTATGTGTGTATTAGTGTGCATTATTGTAGTGACTAGGTCAGAAAAGCTAGGTTTGAAATGCTCAGTGGTTTCACAGAGTAGAGCCTGTGTTTGTTTTTTCTCTCATTGTTTATTTCCGTGCTGTATAAAGAGGAGCCTACTGAGGATGTGATTCCAGAAAAGCAGTTGGCAAGGTCAGACGTTTTGGGGTGTTTGGTTGTTTGTTTTGGCATGTTGTGTTATTCTCCGTCCCTTGTGGTCAGTGTGTCACCACACTGTGCCGTTAATCTTAAAATTAGAGAGAGAAAACGGGTCGTAAATGACAAGGGAAACTTTAGTGTCAGTGTGTGGGGGACACAACCATGTCATCAGATTCCTTTGCTTAGAATCAATGTGTATTTATTTGTTGTTGTAATATTTATAATTTTCACCAGTAAAATTATGCCAGTATCTGTGGTAAAACTAACAAATTACCTTGCACAATTAAAATTAGTTAGGTAATAATATACATTAACAAACTATAAGTAAGTCCAAACTTAGCGGTCCATAAAATGACAAGCTATTAGACCCCATCATATAGTACAAGCAGTGGTGCAACATTACTAATAGTGGGTTAAATGTAAATAAAGATCTCGAGACATACCGTAAGTCAATAAAGCAGCACTGAAAAAGGAATTACCTCAACCAACCATCCCCTGGGGGTCTCTTCTTTTAAAGCCTATTTTATTTGGGGTTAGGAGAGAGGGGGGTGTATGTAAGTATGGTAATGCTGTTTTAGTCATTAAATACACAATGGTTGTTGTAATGAAAATGTAAGTATGGCACAATATACGTCATGCAGCTTTGTGGCACAAACAACTATTTAAGAATTTAGTTATGTAATGGGCGTGTGCTGTGCTGTGCTGGTCGAGGAGACAGGTTTGGGGTGTGGGATGGTCTCCTGCCAGTGTTGGAAAGGTGAGTCATGGACCTGCACAGTGAAAGCACTGTTTCACCGTGGCACACACACACACACACACACACACCAGGCACACACACACGCACACAAACGTGTGTGCACGCACGCTCACATCGTGCCCGTCACCCCCTTCAGCTGAACATTAGCTGGTCAATGCTGATTGTGGAGAAACAACATCACCACAGGTTTTTATCGATGTTTTCTGGGACAGTGCTGTGCCTTTTTGTGGTGGAAATGCTGCAAGTTATGACTATTTTTAGCTATTAGTCAATGGATGATGCCATATAATACTGTTTGTATAGGGTAACATGTTCATAGGGCAAAATAAATGATTGTGCAAAGTGCAAAAAATACCGCAAACCTTATTATAATATACAGAAATCCTCCCTGTATGATGCAATTTGCAAAACACAGCATCGTATGATGCAAAATGCATCACACAGGGACGATTTCTGTATTTTGAAAGTTATATGTCTTGAAATCTCGATTGCTGACGAGCAAAATGTTTTGGGGCTATGTCAACAATGTACTAATGAAACAAATACCAAAAGGTAGTTTTTGGGTGGAGTTTTCCTTTAATTCAATTTTTTTTTCCTGAACAATGTGTGTTACATAGAGGTGACTATTTAAATAGTGTTTCGTAAACGGAGCAATGTGTCAATTGTGTTCTCTTTATGACGCACATTGTTGAAGAGTATGTTCTAATTTCGTCATGTTACCAGATTATAATTTTGTTTTTAATATTTTTTTGCACTTTGCACAGTGCTCCTGCGCTACGGCAATGTCCCCCATATACACCGTGTGATGTAGTGTGTACTTAGACACGGAAGCATTGTGCAAAGAACAAATGTGACTCCTGAAAGGTAAAAATGATCCATAGTTTAACAGCATTTTACAACAAAATGTGGATGTAAAGGAAAAGAAAAAAACAGAAACAAATGATTCTGAACCAGATTACATGATGTGGAATAAAGAACCATTCAAACCAGCACTCAGTTCTCACTCTGGTACTGTAACATTAGCTTCCATTTAGGACTCTCATTAGCCCACAGCCCCCCCTCCACCCCACCCCATAATAAACTCTGCTTTTACCAGCATTTGGACGTTTCCTAGAGGGAAAAAAATACTATTATACAGCAAAACGACAGAGTACTGCAACTGAATTCAGAGTACTGCAACTGAATTTAGAGTACTGCAACTGAATTTAGAGTACTGCAACTGAATTTAGAGTACTGCAAATGATGCATTCAATGAGGCATCGCATTACTTTTCATCAAAGCATTGTCAAATACATGCAGTATAAAAAAAAATAGATTGGAGACAGTAAACATTTCTTGACCAGTGACCACTGAAGAGTAAACTCACCTCTGTTGAAGTTGAAGAAGCTGCAGTTGTCTGATAGAGTCGATCCTCAGGAGCTGAGTGTCTGTCTCTCTCACACACAAAGACAGGCTGCTGCTGGGGTCCCTCTGAATCCATTTATATAGAGGAAAGGGAAGGGCCCTCTCCATGGCAGAGATAGGCCATGTGTGTGTGTTTGTGTGTGTGTGTGTGTGTATTTGCAAGCGAGTCAGCCCCAGGGTGAGTGGTTGCTGGGATGGGCTTGTGAGTGTGTGTGTGTGTGTGTCAAATCAAATCAAATTGTATTGGCCACATACATATGGTTAGCAGATGTTATTGTGAGTGTAGCGAAATGCTTGTGCAAAGTTTCCTAAGGACTAGAAGCGAGGTGTGTGTGTGTGTGTGTGTGTGTGTGTGTGTGTGTGTGTGTGTGTGTGTGTGTGTGTGTGTGTGTGTGTGTGTGTGTGTGTGTGTGTGTGTGAGAGAGTGAGTGAGAGAGTGAGAGAGTGAGAGAGTGAGAGAGTGAGTGAGTGAGTGAGTGAGTGAGTGAGTGAGTGAGTGAGAGAGTGAGAGAGTGAGTGAGAGAGTGAGAGAGTGAGAGAGTGAGAGAGTGAGAGAGTGAGTGAGTGAGAGAGTGAGAGAGTGAGTGAGTGAGTGAGTGAGTGAGAGAGTGAGTGAGTGAGTGAGTGAGTGAGAGAGTGAGAGAGTGAGTGAGTGAGTGGTGGTGGTGGTGGTGAGTGGTGAGTGAGAGAGTGAGAGAGTGAGAGAGTGAGAGAGTGAGTGAGAGAGTGAGTGAGTGAGTGAGTGAGTGAGTGAGTGAGTGAGTGAGTGAGTGAGTGAGTGAGTGAGAGAGTGAGAGAGTGAGTGAGTGAGTGAGAGAGTGAGAGAGTGAGTGAGAGAGTGAGAGAGTGAGAGAGTGAGTGAGTGAGTGAGCGAGCGAGTGAGTGAGAACCAGTCCCAGCATTAGTTGTAGGAGGGGTTGAGGTTGGAAAGGACAGGATTAGGCCCTTGGGTGGCGGTTTGGCCAACTTGAGAAAAGGGTGGGGAATTGTCATCTCTGTTTGCCAGACAGTGGAAGACAGGCCAGCACTGGGGACCAGCCATATGCTCAGTCACAATCTGTGTGAATGTCTCTCTAAAGATTTGTTTTGATACTACTAGAGATCAAATTGAACAACGTAAACCGAACACACTTTTACACTGTAGCCTCCGAATACACAATTGCTACATTATCTTGTCAGTGGTAATCGGTCACAGTGTTCTTCAGGGAATAGACAACATACAGTCTTTAAGATAAATACAGTTTTATCACACATTCGCACTAGTTGATGTTGTTTATGAGTGACAAATCAAAGATTTCAATTTTGGCTGCTCAAAACTACAGTATGAACTACTATTACTAAACATGTTATGCTTATTGTGTTGTGCAGTATGTGTGTTATAAACTAGCATGATGACATTGGTATGTAGCATACAATACAATATAGGAGGTGTATATGTTATGTTTCGAATCTATGTATATTATAATAGATAAATAAATAAACAACTCTCCAAAACCAAAAACAACAGTCTGGTTGTCTTAGCCCCACTAGTGACGCCAGTGGCAAATATGAATCATAGCAGTGAGCTAAGCTAGCGATGGTGTGCTGCTGTGCTGTCTGGAACTGAGCTAGGAGAACAAACTGTACCCTATCGTGACAGCCTGGACGCAACAGAACCAAGGTGCGAAGGAAAGTCTGTGAAACCCAATGTAAATGGTCATGGACACTATACATAATTACTTTTGAATGTGTATGTATACTTACCTGCAGTATAGTAGTATCACTATTCATATATGCATTGCCGTTGTCATTGGCACAGACATGTTAGCAGCTGCAACCTATGAAATGCCAGGACCACAACTGAACCAAGGTGTAAAAAAGGAAGAAGTCTGTGAAGCCCAACAGATGTGCGAGAAAGCAGACCAAGCAGTGACGTCATGCCCATTGGAACAGAGACATTTCAATAGGCAGAGAATGGGGATCCTGCATGTGCATGCCCCTTCAACTTAATCAATATTAAAGAAAATGGTCGGTAAGATAGTTTCTCAAGTTCAGTATTGCGCATCCACCTCAAGTTGATGATGTTGTCAAGAAAAAACACGATGACAAAATCCATTTAATGCTTGTTTTAATAAAGTAATTTACATGGCCGTGAACGTTTTATAAACTCTTGATAACAATAAATGAAGATATTGACCATTTACAAAGGCATTTTCCATAAAGAAGAATTGAAATATCAGATCACAATAGGTCTTATTTACAGAATGTTTTAGGTCGTCAGGACTATGATTTGTTTACAAACAGAGCAATAAAACAGTTGAAACAAGAACATTGACCCAACAGAACAATGACCCAAAACAGACCTCCAGGCTGTGTAAGGGCTATTTGACCAAGAAGGAGAATGATGGAGTGCTGCATCAGATGACCTAGTCTCTACAATCACCCGACCTCAACCCAATTGAGATGGTTTGGGATGAGTTGGACTGCAGAGTAAAGGAAAAGCAGCAAACAAGTGCTCAGCATATGTCGGAATTCCTTCAAGACTGTTGGAAAAGCATTCCAGGTGACTACCTCGTGAAGCTGGTTGAGAGAATGCCAAGAATGTGAAAAGCTGTCATCAAGGCGAAGGTTGGCTACTTTGAAGAATCTCAAATATATAATATATTTTGATTTGTTTAACAGTTTTTTGATTACTACATGATTCCATATATGCTATTTCATAGTTTTGATGGCTTCATAATTATTCTACAATGTGGAAAATAGTAAAAATAAAGAAAAACCATGGAATGAGTAGGTGTGTCCATACTTTGACTGGTACAGTAAATTTATAGATATACCAGTCCAATATATAAATGCATTTACCTGCTTCACATACTATGTATAGTGCCTTCAGAAAGTATTCATAGCCCTTGACCTTTTCCACATTTTGTTTTTGAATTTAAAATTACATTTAGATTTTGTGTCACTGATCTACGCACAATACCCCATAATGTCAAAGCAGAATGATGTTTTTACATATTTTTACAAATTAATAAAAAATGAAAAGCTGAAATGTCTTGAGTAAATAACTTAAGGAGTATAAATATGCTTACCAAGTCAGAGAATAAGTTGCACGGACGAACTATGTGTGCAAAATGGTGTATAAATCCTGTTAAGGAGCGTGTGAATTTTTTCAGCATTTTGTTAAGAATCGCGCAAAATTTCAACGTCCTGCTACTCATGCCAGGAATATAGTATATGCATATGATTAGTATGTGTGGATAGAAAACACTCTGAAGTTTCTAAAACTTGTTGAATCATGTCTGTCACTATAACAGAACGTCTGTTGCAGGCAAAACCCCAAGGAAATCTGTTCACAAAAAACACACAAAAAATATCACTCCGCCAGTCTCTGTATTGTCTATGGCAAGAGAAAATAGATAGGGTCCAGTTTACAGTTCCTACAGCTTCCGCACGATGTCGCCAGTGTTGGGAATTGAGTTGAAGTTAATCTTTGGTGGAATGAGAAATAGGCACTTCCTGTCATCGAGTACACAACAGAAAGTTATGGAAGAGAGAAAATCGTCCATGATTTGTTGACTTGCTGCTATCGAATACAGATCGCTCCATGATCAATTTGATTGATTATTAACGTGTACTAATACCTAAAGTTGGATTACAAAAGTAGTTTGAAGTGTTTTGTCAAAGTTTATAGGCAACTTTTTTAATTTTAAAAAATGACGTTGCGTTTTGAAACTGAGTTTTTTCCTGGATCTGACGGTCTTCATAAATGGACATTTTGGGTATATATGGACCAATTTAATCGAAAAAAAGACCCAATTGTGATGTTTATGGGACATATAGGAGTGCCGACAAAGAAACTTGTCAAAGGTAATGAATGTTTTATAATATAGTCTACGCAAATTATTTTGTTTACGTCCCCTTCGTGTATTTCGGGGGGTTGCATGCTATCAGATAATAGCTTCTCATGCATTCGCCAAAAAGCATTTTAAAAATCTGACATGTTGGCTAGATTCACAATGAGTGTAGCTTTAATTGAGTACCCTGCATGTGTGTTTTAATGAAAGTTTGAGTTTTATCAAGTACTATTACTTGTCACTCTGAAATTTCCCCTGATGTTGATCCCTGTACAGGGACTGCAGCCATAAAAGGTTTTAACATGGTTTTTGAATCACTACCCCATCTCTGTACCCCACTCAAACAATTATCTGTAAGGTTCCTCAGTCAAGCAGTGAATTTCAAGCATATATTCAACCACAAAGACCAGGGAGGTTTTCCAATGCCTCGCAAAGAAGGGCACCCATTGGTAGATGGGTCAAATTGAAAAAAAGCAGACATTGAATATCGCCTTGAGCATGGTGAAGTTATTAATTACACTTTGGATGGTGTATCAATAATACACCCAGTCACTACAATGATAAGACAGCCTACAGGGAGGAGGTGAGGGCTCTGGGAGTGTGGTGCCTGGAAAACAACCTCTCACTCAACGTCAACAAAACAAAGGAGATGATTGTGGACTTCAGGAAACAGCAGAGGGTGCACCCCCCTATCTACATTGACGGGACCACAGTGAGGAACCTTACAGATCCTTGGCATACACATCACTGACAATCTGAAATGGACCACCCACACAGACTGTGTGGTGAAGATGGCGCAACAGGGCCTCAGGAGGCTAAGGAAATCTGGCTTGGCACCTAAACCCTCACAAACTTTTACAGATGAACAATTGACAGCATCCTGTCGGGCTGTATCAACTGCATCGCCTGAAACCGTAGTGCTCTCCAGAGGGTGGTGCAGTCTGTCCAACGCATCACCAGGGGCACACTGCCTGCCCTCCAGGACACATACAGCACCGGAAGGCACCGCCATAAATATATATTTTTTAAAGTCTGATGGCCTTGAGATAGAAATTGTTTTTTCCCAGCTTTGATGCACCTGTACTGACCTTGACATCTGGATGATAGCAGGGTGAACAAGCAGTGGCTCGGGTTGTTGATGTCCTTTATGATCTTTTTGGCGTTCCTGTGACATCGGGTGCTGTAGATGTCCTGGAGGGCAGGCAGTGTGCCCCTGGTGATGCGTTGGGTAGACCGCACCACCGTCTGGAGAGCACTACGGTTGCAGGCGGTGCAGTTGCCGTACCAGGCGGTGATACAGCCTGACAGGATGCTCCCAATCGTGCATCTGTAAAAGTTTGTGAGGGTCTTAGGGCCAATTTCTTCAGCCTCCTGAGGTTGAAGAGGTGCTGTTGCACCTTCTTCACCACACTGTCTGAGTGGGTGGACCATTTCAGATTGTCAGTGATGTGTACGCCGATGAACTTGAAGCTTTCCTACTTCTCCACTGTGGTCCCGTCGATGAATATAGAGGGGTGCACCCTCTGTTTTGTTGGTAATCAGGACTACTACTGTTCTGACATCTGCAAACTTGACGATTGAGTTGAAGGCGTACTTGGCCAATCAGTCATTGGTGAACAGGGAGTACAGGAGGGGGCTGAGCATGCACCCTTGTGGGGCCCCTGTGTTGAGGATCATCAGCAAACTGGAGGTGTTGTTTCCTACCTTCGCCATCTGGGTGTGACCCGTCAGGAAGTCCAGGACCCAGTTGCACAGGTCGGGGTTCAGACGCAGGGCCACGAGCTTAATGATGAGCTTGGAGGGTACTATGGTGTTAAAGGCTGAGCTATAGTCAATGAACAGCATTCTTACGTAGGTATTCCTCATGTCCAGATGGGATAGGACAGTGTGCAGTGTGCAGTGCGCAGTATGATGGCAATTGTATCGTCTGTGGATCGATTTGGGCGGCAAGGAAATTGAAGTGGGTGTAGAGTGTCAGGTAAGTTAGAGGTGATATGATCCTTAACTATTCTCTCAAAACACTTCATGATGACAGAAGTGAGTGCTATGGGTCGGTAGTCATTTAGTTCAGTTACCTTTGCTTTCTTGGGTACAGGAACAATACTAGACATCTTGAAGCAAGTGGGAACAGAAAACTGTGATAGGGAGAGATTGAATATGTCTGTAAAACACTCCAGCCAACTGGTCTGTGCATGCTCTGAGGATGCGGCTAGGGATATTGTCTGGGCCGGCTGCCTTGTGACGGTTAAAACGCTTAAATGTCTTACTCATGCCGGCCACAGAGAATGAGAACCCACAGTTCGTAGGAGCGGGCCGTGTTGGTGACACTGTGTTATCCTCGGGTGAAGCGGGTGAAGAAGGTGTTTAGCTTGTCCGGGAGCAAGACGTCAGTGTCCACGACGTTGCTGGTTTTCCCGTCGTAATCCATGATTGTTTGTCAACCCTGCCACATTGTTCATGCGTCTGAGCCGTTGAATTGCGTCTCCACTTTGTCTCTGTACTGAGGTTTGCCTGTTTGATTGCCTTACGGAGGAAATAACTACACTGTTTGTATTCAACCATATTCCCAGTCACCTTGCCATGGATAAATGCGGTGGTTTGCGCTTTCAGTTTTGCGCGAATGCTGGCATCTATCCACAGTTTTTGGTTTGGGTAGGTTTTAATAGTCACAGAGGGATCAACATATCCTATACACTTCCTGATGAACTCAGTCACCATGTTTGTGTATACGTAAATGTTATTCTCATAGGCTACCCGGAACATATTCCAGTTTGTGAGATCAAAACAACTTGAAGCATGGATTCCGATGGGTCAGACCAGCGCTGAATAGACCTTAGCACGGGTACTTCCTGTTTGAGTTTCTGTCTATAGGAAGGGAGGAGCAAAATGGAGTCGTGATCTGATTTGCCGAAGGGGGGGAGGGGGTCCTTGTAGGCATCTCGAAAGGGGGAGTAGCAGTGTTCCAGTGTTTTTCCAGAGTGAGTACTACAGTCAATGTGTTGATAGAACTTCGGTAGCGTTTTCCTCAAATTTTCTTTGTTAAAATCCCTAGCTACAATAAATATGACCTCAGGATATGTGGTTTCCAGTTTGCATAAAGTCCAGTGTAGTTCCTACAAGATCCCAGAAATATTCCAGATGCACAAAAAGCTTATTTCTCTCTAATTTGGAGCACAAATGTGTTTATATCCCTGTTATTGAGCATTTCTTGTTTGTCAAGATAATCCATCCACCTAAAAGGTGTGGCATATTAAGAAGCTGATTAAACAGCATAATTACACAGGCCACTCCAAAAAGTGCAGTTTTGTCACACAACATAATACAACCAATGTCTTAAGTTTTGAGGAGCGTGCAATTGGCATGCTGACTGCAGAAATGTCCACCAGAGCTCTTGCCAGAGAATTGAATGTTAATTTCTCTACCATAAGCCACCTCCAATGTCGTTTTAGAGAATTTGTCAGTACGTCCAACCGGCCTCACAACCGCAGACCACGTGCATGGGGTTGTGTGGTTGAACAGTTTGCTCCATGATGGAGGTGGGGTTATGGTATGGACAGGTATAAGCTACGGACAACAAACACAATTGCATTTTATTGATGACAATTTGAATGCACAGAGATATTGTGACAAGATCCTGAGGCCCATTGTTGTGTCATTCATCCGCCACCATCACTCCATGTTTCAGCATGATAATGCATAGCCCCATGTCGCAAGGATCTGTACACAATTCCAGGAATTCTTCCTCTTCTTCCATGGCCTGCATATTTACCAGACATGTCTCTCTTTGAGCATGTTTGGGATGCTCTGAATCAACGTGTTCGACAACATGTTCCAGATCCCGCCAATATCCAGCTACTTCACACAGCCATTGAAGGAGTGGAACAACATTCCATAGGCCACAATCAACAGCCTGATTAACTATATGCAAAGGAGATGTGTTGTGCTGCATGAGGCAAATGGTGGTCATGCCAGATACTAACTGATTTTCTGATCCACGCCTCTACTTTTTTTTTAAAGTCATATGAAATCCATAGATTAGGGCCTCATTAATTTATTTTAATTGGCAAATTTCCTTATATCATTTGTCGCAATAAAGAAAGTTTGACAAAATAACATCCACCCCTGTCGAATGCATAAAAATGTTGTTGATCTTTAAAAATAAAACTCCTATACATCTGCCGTTTCCATTACATATGTCACAATCACATTTTTTGTTGACATTACTTTTGTGGAATACAACTGGGTCAATGGAAACCTGCCTACTGTCTGTGTTCTTAGGGCACATGGGGTGTATTCATTCCGCCGATTCTGTTGCAAAATGTTTCTTAAATGGAAACAAACGGAATGAACTGGAGAGGGACTTACCCGAATTTGTCTAATAGAAACTCTTGTTTTAGTTGCAAAATGAAACTGTTTGGACTAATGATTACACCCCAGTTAACAGAATTCTCTCCATACAGTCCTTGTTCATTCAAGTACAAATAATTATACAGTGATGTCAAAAGGAATGTAGTTTTGAAACCCCGTAGAGGGTACAATTAAACCAAAATGCTAATACAGGGCAGTGTGAGCTACAGAGGAGCACAGCATCACTTACCACAAAGCACTGTTTCTCTATCTCGCCACCCAGCTCTAAATGTGGTCTGACTTCACAAGAAGGCAAACATCCCCTGCTCTCTACTTCCTGTGTTGTAGAATGAGCGTGCTTCAAAAAAACCACAGGTGGGTCATGTGACTTGAAAGTTCCACATTCTGTGTTCCGCTATGTTCTGTGTTTTGTACATTGTCATTCAACCGGCTCTGTGTGATGCCTTTAGAAAATGATTATGACTCTGCATTGTTGTTCGAGACTGAAGGAGTAGCTCTTTACTCATGAATAAAGCCTTCCTATAAAAGAGAGGCTGCAACCAAAGAAAAGAGCAAGAGGAAAGAGAGGAAGAAGAGAGAGAGAGAAAGAAAGAAAGAAAGAAAGAAAAGAGATGGAGTCAAAGGGCGAAGGGTACCCTCCCTTTTCGGTCTCAACTGGTGGTGGTAAGTTCTTTATGAAACTACTGTAGATGGTACATGATTACTTTGACTAGAGCTTGAATCTGTTTGATTTAGGTGCTAAAAAAAACATAAATATTTGAAAAGTCATCAGTAAATGTCTAAATAACTGATGTCACAGCAGGCACAGTTCTGCATTCTGTCACTCAATTTATGGTCACACTATGGAAGTAGAATACAATTCTCTCTCTTTCTTTACAGATGAGAGTATGCAAGGTGTTATGCAGAGAGAGGTGAACCCCTCAACTAGTGCTCCCCCTCTTCCAGAACTTAGGCTAGTCCTGCTGGGAAGGAAAGGAACAGGGAAGAGCTCTGCAGCCAATACCATCTTGGGAGGAATAGGGGGGTTTGAGAGCGGCAGACCAACCGAGGAGTGCTCGAAAAAGCGAGCTGATCTAACCAGGAGACGAGTCACCGTGGTAGACACCCCTGGCTGGGAATGGTACTACCCGCTCAACAGCACCCCCGACTGGGTCCGGAGAGAGACGTTGCGCAGCATGTCCCTGTGCTCCCCCGGACCTCACGTTATCCTGCTAGTGATACGTTCCTGCGCCTCGGTAACCGAGTCCTACAGGAAGCAAATAGAGGAGCACCTGGAGTCTCTGGGGGAAGGGGTGTTGGACCATACCATGTTGCTGTTCACCAGGGGGGACGAGCTGGGTGTGGTGCCCATGGAGCAGAGGATCCTGACGGGTGGGGCTGCCTTCCAGCAGCTGCTACGGAGGTGTGGGAACAGGTATGAAATTAAAATATTATCATTTTTTGGATGATATTGTCATCTTGGAGGAGTGTACATTCACTTTTTATTACCACATTTAATCTGCAATGGACTTTAACATACAAGTAATTTAGTTTAGCAGACGCTCTTATCGACTATGAAAAGCCAAATGCCATTTATTCCTGAGGTGCTGACATTTTGCACCCTCTATAACCACTGTGATTATTATTTGACCCTGCTGAAATCTATGAACGTTTGAACAGCTTGAAGAACGATCTGGCCTTAATGGCTATGTACTCTTATAATCTCCACCCGGCACAGACAGAAGATGACTGGCCACCCCTCAGACCCTGGTTCCTCTCTAGGTTTCTTCCTAGGTTCCTACCTTTCTAGGGAGTTTTTCTTAGCCACCATGCTTCTACATCTGCATTGCTTGCTGTTTGAGGTTTTAGGCTGGGTTTCCGTATAAGCACTTTGTCACAAGTGCTGATGCAAAAAGGGCTTTATCAATATATTTGATTGATTGATTGATCATCAGTGTATTAAGCTAAGGAAGGTACTCTAGGCAAAACATCCACATATCACAACATATATCCCAAGTAAAATTGTCTACGTGAAAAAAAAGCTATCTGAGTGCAAGACAGGCAAGAACAAGAATAAGGTTTTTATTTCTGTTTTGTTGTCTTCCAGGTACCATGTCCTGGACAATAGGAGCCGGGGAGATGGAACTCAGGTAAGGGAGCTACTGAGGAAGATGGTGGAGATGGTGGAGAACAAGGGAGGACATTTTGGGGCAGATCCTGCCCTCCTGAGGTTGGAGGCAGACGGGAGGAGGAGAGCGAGGGAACGGAGGAAGAGGCAGAGACAGATGGAGGCCCAGACTCAGAGGGGTACCATCCGAGCTGTGCTTATGAGTGAGTTCCTTAAAAGTGTCTATGTAAACTCAATAAAGAAAGATACGTCGTCTCACTGTCAACTGCGTTTATTTTCAGCAAACTTGACGTGTAAATATTTGTATGAACATAACAGGATTCAACAACTGAGACATAAACTGAACAGGTTCCACAGACATGTGACAAACAGAAATGGAATAATGTGTCCCTGAACAAAAAGTAACAGTCAGTATCTGGTGTGGCCACCAGCTACATTAAGAACTGCAGTGCATCTCCTCCTCATGGACTGCACCAGATTTGCCAGTTCTTGCTGTGAGATGTTACCCCACTCTTCCACCAAGGCACCTTCAAGTTCCCAGACATTTCTGGGAGCATGGCCATAGCGCTCACCCTCCGATCCAACAGGTCCCAGACGTGCTCAATGGGATTGAGATCCGGGCTCTTCGCTGGCCATGGCGGAACACTGACATTCCTGTCTTGCAGGAAATCATGCACAGAATGAGCAGTATGGCTGTTGGCATTGTCATGCTGGAGGGTCATGTCAGGATGAGCCTGCAGGAAGGGTACCATATGGGGAAGGAGGATGTCTTCCCTGTAAGGCACAGCGTTGAGATTGCCTGCAATGACCACAAGCTCAGTCCAATGGTGCTGTGACACACCGCCCCAGACCATGACGGATGCTTCACCTCCAAATCGATCCCGCTCCATAGTACAGGCCCCGGTGTAACGCTCATTCCTTTGACAATAAACACGAAACCGACCATCACCCCTGGTGAGACAAAACCACGACTCGTCAGTGAAGAGCACTTTTTGTCAGTCTTGTCTGGTCCAGCAACAGTGGGTTTGTGCCCATAGGCGATGTTCTTGCCGGTGATGTCTGGTGAGGACCTGCCTTACAACAGGCCCACAAGCCCTCAGTCCAGCCTCTCTCAGCATATTGCGGACAGTCTGAGCACTGATGGAGGGATTGTGCGTTCCTGGTGTAACTCGGGCAGTTGTTGTTGCCATCCTGTACCTGTCCTGCAGGTGTGATGTCCGATCCTGTGCAGTTGTTGTTACATGTGGTCTGCCACTGCGAGGATGATCAGCTGTCCGGTCTCCCTGTAGCGCAGTCTTAGGTGTCTCACAGTATGGACATTGCAATTTATTTCCCTGGCCACATTTAAAAAATATATTTTTTTTTCACCTTTATTTAACCAGATAAGCTAGTTGGGAGCAAGTTCTCATTTACAACTGGGACCTGGCCAAGATATAGCAAAGCAGTGCGACACAAACAACAGCACAAAGTTACACATGGAATAAACAAGTGTACAGTCAATAACACAATAGAAAAAAAGAATGTCTATATACAGTGTGTGAAAATGGCGTGAGGAGGTAAGGCAATAAATAGGCCATAGTAGCGGAGTAATTATAATTTAGCAAATGAACACTGGAGTGATAGATGAGCAGATGGTAATGTGCAAGAAGAAATACTGGTGTGCAAAAGAGCAGAAAAGTAAATAAAAACAATATGGGGATGAGGTAGGTAGATTGGGTGGGCTATTTACAGATAGGCTATGTACAACTGCAGCGATCGGTTAGCTGCTCAGATAGCTGATGTTTAAAGTTCGTGAGGGATTATATAAGTCTCCAGCTTCTGCAATTTTTGCAATTCATTCCAGTCATTGGCAGCAGAGAATTGGAAGGAAAGGCAGCCAAAGGAGGTGTTGGCTTTGGGGATGACCAGTGAGATATACCTTCTGGAGCGCGTGCTATGGGTGGGTGTTGTTATCGTGACCAGTGAGCTGAGATAAGGCAGAGCTTTACCTAGCATAGACTTATAGATGACCAGGAGCCAGTGGCTCTGGCGATGAATATGTAGCAAGGGCCAGCCGACTAGAGCATACAGGTCGCAGTGTTGGGTGGTATAAGGGGCTTTGGTGACAAAATGGATGGCACTGTGATAGACTGCATTCAGTTTGCTGAGTAGAGTATTGGAAGCTATTTTGTAAGTGACATCGCCAAAGTCGAGGATCAGTAGGATAGTCAGTTTTACGAGGGTATGTTTGGCAGCATGAGTGAAGGAGGCTTTGTTGCAAAATAGGAAGCCGATTCTAGATTTAATTTTGGATTGGAGATGTTGGAGGAGAGTTTGCAGTCTAGCCAGACACCTAGGTATTTGTAACTGTCCACATATTCTAAGTCAGAACCGTCCAGAGTAGTGATGCTAGTCAGGTGGGCGGGTGCGGACAGCAAACGGTTGAAAAGCATGCATTTTGTTTTACTAGCATTTAAGAGCAGTTGGAGGCCACGGAAGGAGTGTTGTATGGAACTGAACCTTGTTTGGAGGTTAGTTAACACAGTGTACAAAGAAGGGCCAGATGTTTACAGAATGGTGTCATCTGGGTAGAGGTGGATCAGGGAATCACCCTCATCAAGAGCGTCATCGTTGATATTTTCAGAAAAAAGAGTCGGCCCGAGAATTGAACCCTGTAGTACCCCCATAGAGACTGCCAAACTCTGTCTGAGAAGTAGTTGGTGAACCTGGCAAGGCAAGTCATTTGAGAAACCAAGGCTGTTGAGTCTGCCAATAAGAATACGGTGATTGACAGAGTCGAACGCCTTGGCCAGGTTGATGAAGACAGCGGCACAGTACTGTCTTTTATCGATGGTGGTTATGATATCGATTAGTACCTTGAGCGTGGCTGAGGTGCACCAGTGACCAGCTCGAAAACCGGATTGCACATCGGAGAAGGTACAGTGGGATTCGAAATGGTCAGTGATATGTTTATTAACTTGGCTTTCGAAGACTTTAGAAAGGCAGGGCAGAATAGATATAGGTCTATAACAGTTTGGGTCTAGAGTGTCACCCCCTTTGAAGAAGGGGATGACCACGGCAGATTTACAATCTTTATGGATCTCAGACAATACAAAAGAGAGGTTGAACAGACTGGCAATAGGGGTTGCAACAATGCCGGTGGATAATTTTAGAAAGAGAGGGTCCAGATTGTCTAGCCCAGCTGATTTGTACGAGTCCAGGTTTTGCAGCTCTTTCAGAACATCTGCTATCTGGATTTGGGTGAAGGAGAAGATGGGGAGGCTTGGGCAAGTAGCCTCAGGGGGTGCGGAGCTGTTGGCCCGGGGTTGGGGTAACCAGGAGGAAAGCATGGCCAGCCGTAGAGAAATGCTTATTGAAATTCTCAATTATCGTGGATTTATCGGTGGTGACAGTGTTACCTAGCCTCAGGGCAGTGGGCAGCTGGGAGGAGGTGCTCTTATTCTCCATGGACTTTACAGTGTCCCAAAACATTTTGGAGTTAGAGCTACAGGATGCAGATTTCTGTTTTAAAAAGCTAGCCTTTGCTTTTCTGACTGACTGAGTGTATTAGTTCTTGACTTCCCTGAAAAGTTGCATATCGCGGGAACTATTCGATGCTAGTCAAATCAAATTAAATCAAACCAAATTTGATCTGTCACATACACATGGTTAGCAGATGTTAATGTGAGTGTAGCGAAATGCTTGTGCTTCTAGTTCCGACAATGCAGTAATATCCAACGAGTAATCTAACCTAACAATTTCAAAACAACTACCTCATACACACAAGTGTAAGAATATGTACATAAAAAAATATGTGAATGAGTGATGGTATAGAACGGCATAGGCAAGATGCAGTGGGTGATATAGAGTACAGTATATACATATGAGATTAGTAATGTAGGGTATGTAAACATAGAAAAGTGGCATTGTTAAAAGTGGCTAGTGATACATTACATCAAGATGGCAAGATGCGGCAGATGGTATAGAGTACAGTATATACATATGAGATGAGTACTGTAGGGTATGTAGACATTATATAAAGTGGCATTGTATAAAGTGGCTAGTGATACATTTTTAAATCAATTTTTCCATTATTAAAGTGGCTGGAGTTGAGTCAGTATGTTGGCAGCAGCCACTCAATGTTAGTGATGTCTGTTTAACAGTCTGATGGCCTTGAGATAGAATCTGTTTTTCAGTCTCTCGGTCCCTGCTTTGATGCACCTGTACTGACTTCGACTTCTGGATGATAGCGGATGATAGAGGTTCCTTGATAATTTGTGTGAGTTTGAGGGAATCTAACTTAGATTGTAGGACTGCCGGGGTGTTAAACATATCCCAGTTTTGGTCACCTAACCGAACAAACTCTGAAAATAGATGGGGGGAAATCAATTCACATATGGTGTCCAGGGCACAGCTGGGAGCTGAGGAGAGATTCATTTTTTTAATTAGAAGCTCAAACTGTTTGGTCATAGACCTGGAAAGTATGACAGATCTCTGGAGTAGATTGCAACTCCTCTCCTTTGGCAGTTCTATCTTGATGGAAAATGTTGTAGTTGGGTATGGAAATCTCAGAATTCTTGGAGGCCTTCCTAAACCAGGATTCAGACATGGCTAGGACATCAGGGTTGGCGGAGTGTGCTAAAGCAGTGAGTAAAACAAACTTAGGGAGGAGGCTTCTGATGTTAACATGCATGAAGCTAAGGCTTTTTCGGTTACAGAAGTCAACAAATGAGAGTGCCTGGGGACACGCAGGCCCTGGGTTAACATCCACATCACCCGAGGAACAGGGGAGTAGGATGAGGGTATGGCTAAAGTCTATCAAAACTGGTTGTCTAGTGAGTTGGGGACAGAGAATAAAAGGAGCAGATTTCTGGGCGTGGTAGAATAAATTCAGGGCATAATGTACAGACAGGGGTATGGTGGGGTGCGGGTACAGTGGAGGTAAACCCAGGCACCGAGTGATAGAGGTTGCAAGAGAGGTTGCATCTCTGGACTGGCTAGTTATGCTGGGTGAGGTCACCACGTGTGGGAGGTGGGACGAAGGAGGTATCTGAGGCATGTTGAGTGGGACTCGGGGCTCTGCAGTAAACTAAAACAATGATAACTATCCTAAACAACAGTGTACAAGGCATATTGACATTTGAGAGAGACATAAAGCGAGGCATAAAGCAATCACAGGTGTTGATTGGGAGAGCTCGCTAAGACAACAACAGCTAATCAGCTAAGACAACAACAACAGGTAAAATGGTGATGAATGGGCAGAAAGGGTCGGTTAACTACACACAGGGACTGAGTTCTAGGCTGGGGCCGACAGATAAACAAAAAATAAACAAAATGGAGTACCATGATTAATGAACAGTCCATCAGGCATCAGCTATGGCTCGCGGCTAACTGGTGCTAGCTTCGGGGCAGGGACGTTAGTCACTATAGCCACTCGGTAACAGCTAGCTAGCAGCGATGATCCGATGCAAAGGTCCAGAGCTTACGGCAAGGATCCGGTGGAGTAGTGGATTCTAGCCGTGTTGGGGTAGAGTCCGGGAGGCATCGGCTGAGTAGCCGAGTGATCACAGAGTAGGCCGGGAGGTGGGCCTGGCTCAGGGCTAGCTTCAGGGCTGGGTCACTCGGTGGCAGCTAGCTAGCTGTGATGATCAGGAGTAATGGTCCAGGGTTTACGGCAGGAATCCGGCATTGTAGTGGAGAAAACAGTCTGATACTGGCTGGTGTCTGTGCAGAAGGGAAAGAAGAAAAACGTCTGGTGTCTGTGCAGAAGGTAAAGGCCGCTAGCAATGGCTAACAATGACTAAATGCTAGTAGCTAATTAGCTGGTTAGCTTCTGATGGCTAGCTTCGGATGGAGGTTCTGGTCTAAACAATAGCGGATCCCTGTCACATTGGGTGAGGCGGGTTACCAGAAGTTATATTTAATAAAAAAATGGAAAAGATTGAAAATAAATTGAAATATTTACAAAAAGATGAAAAATACAAAAAGTAAACGAGAGGACGACAAACCATGCCCGCAGTCCTCATGCCTCCTTGCAGCATGCCTAAGGCACATTCATGCAGATCAGCAGGGACCCTGGGCATCTTTCTTTTGGCGTTTTTCAGAGTCAGTAGAAAGGCCTTTTTAGTGTCCTAAGTTTTCATAACTGTGACCTTAATTGCCTACCATCTGTAAGCTGTTAGTGTCTTAACGACCATTCCACAGGTGCATGTTCATTAATTGTTTATGGTTCATTGAACAAACATGGGAAACAGAGTTTAAACCCTTTACAATGAAAATCTGTGAAGTTATTTGGATTTTTATGAATTATCTTTGAAAGACAGGGCCCTGAAAAAGGGACGTTTCTATTTTTGCTGTGTTTATTTAGTATGACCCATTTGATTATCTTCTCTGAGTTCGAATATTTCCTCACCAGCGTAACACTGTATCAAAAAACATAAAGCGAAAATGATGTGTGATAAATACGTTGTCGTCTTAAATTCAAAACCTCTGATCATGTTTTTCAATCTATGTCATGTTACTATCCTTATGGAAAATACATAAGTTTAAACGAATAGGAGTACCTAAACAGATGTGACATACAGTACACTCTGATAACCACTAAATATTCCAACCCTGAAATCTTGTGCCCCCTCTCCCTGACAGCTGACGCTGGATCCCAGGGCTCTGATTGGGATGGGAAACAACCATTCTCCAAGGGTACTCGTCGTCTCCCAGAGCTGAGACTGGTCCTCCTGGGAGAGAGAGAGACAGGGAAGAGCTCGGCTGGGAACACCATACTGGGTGGAGGTGGAGAAGGAGCAGGGTTCTTCCAGACAGGGAGAGTGACGGAGGAGTGCGCCCGGTGCCAGGCAGAGGTCGTTTTTACATTTACATTGTAGTCATTATTAAACGCTATGTTCAGAGTGACTAACAGTCAGTGTTTTCAACTATGGTATGGGTAAAAACAACCACATATCATACAGTTACCTTCAGAAATCCACTATCAGCATAATCAGTCCTCGTAATAAAATACAAAAGCGAGTCAGTGTGTTGTGAGACAAGTGCAACAGTAATGTATATTTTATTTTGCCATTTTTAGGTAGCCATGAGGCTGGTCACCGTAGTGGACACCCCCGGTTGGGAAGGTGGAGTAGCAGGCCCCACCCCAGAGAGGGTAAAGCGGGAGATGGTGTGGGGTAGCGTGTCCCTGTGTCCCCCGGGACCCCACGCTGTGCTCCTCACCCTGAGGGTGGACACCCTGGTCAGTTCCACACCTGTAAGAGAACATCTGGAGCTCCTGGGGGAAGAGGTCTGGAGGCATGCTGTCCTCCTGTTCACCCATGGGGACCAGCTGAGGGAGGGGGTGGGCATTGAGCAGCACATCCAAAGTGGAGGGAGGGACCTTAAGTGGCTGGTGGAGAAGTGTGGGAGCAGGTATGTCTGCTGTTCTTATCTCTCTGTTTTGGTTGTTGTTGTTTCTTGTTCCTATGTTTAATTCGTAATCTTCCTCTGTAAGGCATATTGAGACATTGTGACAATGCACTTACAAGTAAAAACTTGACTTGACAGGTACCACGTCATCAGTAATGTGAATGGGCGTGGGGACGCCGCTCAGGTGTCAGGCCTGCTGGAGAAGGTAGAGAAGATGGTGGCCGGGAACAGGTGCGAGGCCTTCTCGTCGCTAGTGCAGGAGGTCAGCGACCTCACCAGACAGAGGAACGAGAAATTCAACCAGCGTCTCAAAGAGGTTGGTGACAAGATGCAGCGTCAGGAGATGGAGCTCAAGAGGATGAGGGAGAGGGAGGTCAAAAGCATCCGCTGGTTTTTCGATCGGAAGAAGAAAGTTAAATCTCCGGGGAAGTCAGGCGTGGAAAAAGAGGAGGATGGAGGGGAGGAGGAGGAGGAGAAAAGGAGTGATGGGAGGAAGAACGAAATGGGAGAACTAGAGGAGAGGATTCGGTGGCTGACGGAGGATAAGGAGAGAGAGATTCAGGATCTGGGCGCGGAAAACTACAGATTCATCGCTGCGCTCAATCAGAGAAGCAGGGAGCGAGAGGAGATAGTCATCAAGCTAGAGGAGAGAGAGAGAGAGATTGAAGAGCTGAAAGAGCGAGTTGATGAGCAGCAAGTGAAACTGCTCGACCTTGAGCGTGTCATCGAGGAGAAAGAACAAGATAAAAAAGAGAGGGAGGAAGAGTTTAGAGGAAAGCATCAGGAATGGAGAAGGGAAGCAGAGGATTTGAAAGACAGGATAGCCCTGGAAGAAAAAGAAAAAGAGGAATGGATAGGAAGAGGAAAATCGTCACAGAACCAGATATATGAGTCAAAACAGTTGTACGAGGAGAGACTTTTACAGTATGAGGAAGAGATGCAGAGAAAACTGCATGAAAAAGAGGAAGAGATGGAGAGAAAACTGCATGAAAAAGAGGAAGAGATGGAAGGAGTGAGACTGCTATCTGAGACAAGGGAAACAGAAAGGAGGGATGAGCAAAGAAAGAGAGATGAAAGGGAAAAGAAAGAGATGAGCAAGCTGAAAGAAATCATTGAAAAGAAAAATAAAGAAATAACTGATACACAGCAATTGGTGACAGAGAAAGAAAAAGAGATTGTGGAAGTGAGAGCGAGAACCGTTGACAACGTAAAGGAAATTGAGTGGCTGAAAGAAAACAATGAACAGAAGGAGTCTGAGCTGGTGGCAATGCAACGGCAACACACAGAGGACAAAAGTAGGAGAGATGCCGAGGCAATGGACACGTTACGAGGGAAAGAAGTGGAGCTCAACAACTTAATACAAAAGGACGGGGAAAATAAGAGAGAACTCGCCTGTTTAAGGCAAACCATTAAACAAACAAAAACAGAACTGGAAAACTTAACTGCCACGATGGAGAAGGAAAGGATGAACATGATACAGGAATATGAAAAGGAAATCAAGACCAAGGAAGAGGAGATGAGGTTGATGTTAGAAGACCACGAAAGTGCTGTCAGCCAACTGCAGAAAAGGGAGGAAGAAAGTAGAAGGAACATTTCAGGCATGACAGAATGCTTAAGGGACAGCCAGGGGAAGGTTGAGGTACTGCAGGAGCTGAACGTGAAATTGAAGAAAGAGATGGACAACCTCAGGAAGAAGTGTCAGGAGTACGAGGAGGACCAGGGGGTTCAGAGGACCAAGAGGGAGAGCAGAGAGGCTGACATCAGAGAGCTGCTCTGTGGATATGAAGAGCGGTTAAAAAACAAAGACGGGGAAATCCACCATGTTATGGAAGAGCGGAACCTGGAGGTTGCTGCGTTGAAACAGACAAACGACGAGAGGCAGAAGGAGCTGGAGAATATGAAAGAAGGGGAGGAGGTGAGAGAGAAACAGGTGGAGGAGATAAGAGGGTGCTATGAGAAGAATCTGAGAGAAAGGCAGAATGAGCTGAAACAGACGGCTGAGGAAAAGGAGCAAGAGCTTGAGAAAAGGGGGAGAGTGTATGATGAGCAGGAGCGAGAACAAGCAAGAAGTAAAGAAGTGCTGGATAACAGAGGACGTGAACTTGAGACAAAAGATGCAGAGCTAGTGAAAAGAGAAGAAGTGCTAGTGAAAGGAGAGGAAGGGCTTGTGAAAAGAGGGAAGGAGCTAGTGAAAGAAGAGGAAGAGCTAGTAAAAGGAGGAGAAGCGCTAGTGAAAAGAGAGGAAGTGCTAGTGAAAAGAGAGGAAGTGCTAGTGAAAAGAGAGGAAGTGCTAGTGAAAAGAGAGGAAGTGCTAGTAAAAGGAGAGGAAGAGCTAGTGAAAAGAGAGGAAGTGCTACTGAAAAGAGAAGAAGTGCTAGTTAAAAGAGAGGAAGTGCTTGTGAAAAGAGAGGAAGTGCTAGTGAAAGGAGAGGAAAATCTAGCGCAAGGAGAGGAAGAGCTATTCAAAAGAGAAGAAGAATTAGTGAAAGGAGAGGAAGAGCTAATGAAAGGAGAGGAAGAGCTACTGAAAAGACAGGAAGGGCTAGTGAAAGGAGAGGAAGAACGAGTGAAAAGAGAGGAAGAGCTAGTCAAACGAGATGAAGTGCTAGTAAAAGGAGAGGAAACGCTAGTGAAGAGAAAGGAAAATCTAGCGAAAGGAGAGGAAGAGCTCTTCAAAAGAGAAGAAGAATTAGTCAAAGGTGAGGAAGAGCTAATGAAAAGAGAGGAAGAGCTAGTGAAAGGAAAGGATGAGCTATTCGAAAGAGAAGAAGAATTAGTGAAAGGAGAGGAAGAGCTAGTGAAAAGAGAGGAAGAGCGATTCAAAAGAGAAGAAGAATTAGTGAAAGGAGAGGAAGAGCGAGTGAAAAGACAGGAAGATCTAGTGAAAAGAGAGGAACATCTAGTGAAAGGAGAAGAAGAGCTATTGAAAAGAGAGGAAGAGCTATTTAAAAGAGAAGAAGAATTAGTGAAAGGAGAGGAAAAGCTAGTGAAAAGAAAGGAAGAGCTAGTGAAAGGAAAGGAAGAGTTAGTAAAAGGAGAAGAAGGGCTAGTGAAAAGACAGGAAGAGCAAGTGAAAGGAGAGGAAAAGCTAGTGAAAAGAGAGGAAGAGCTATTCAAAAGAGAGGAAGTGCAAGTTAAAGAAGAGGAAAAGCTAGTGAAAAGACAGGAACATCTAGTGAAAGGAGAGGAAAAGCTAGTGAATATAGAGAAAATGCTAGTGAAAGGAGAGGAAGAACTTGAGAAAAGAGAGGGAGAGCTAGTGAAAGGAGAGGAAGAGCTTGTGAAAAAAGAGGAAGAACTTGAGAAAAGAGAGGGAGAGCTAGTGAAAAGAGAGGAAGAGCTTGTGAAAGGAGAGGAAGAGCTTGTGAAAAGAAAGGAAGAGCTAGTGAAAAGAGATGAAGAGTTGGAAGGTAGAAGACGAGAAGTAAAGAACTGGGAGGAAGATCTAGAAACAAGACAGAAAGGACAAGAAAAACAGAAACAGGAGTTGTGGAGCCGAGAAAAATGCTTGAAAAGAAAGGAAGAAGAGTCTGAAAGCCAAGAACAAAACATCTGCAGCAAGGAGCAAGACGTGGAGAAAATAGAAAAAGAGCTGCAAAACAGAAAGAACCAACTTGATAGTAGGGAATATGATTTAAAGACTTCGGAAGAACATATTAAGAAAATAGAGCTGGATCTAGAAAACCTGCAGCGACAACAGGACAACCGTCAACGAGAGCTGGATGAAAGGGAAAATGAACAAGGGAGTGGGAAGATAGAACATCAGAAGCAGAGAGAGGATCTGGAAAAAAGAGAGAGAGAACTGAGGGCCAGAGAACATGATTTGAGATGTGGAGAACAAGGGTTGGAAAACCAGGAAGAGGATATGAACAACCGACAGCACGACCTGGACAAAAGACAAGAAGAATTGGAAAATATACAACAAGACCTTGAGAAAAGGGAGCTTCACCTGGAGAATAGAGAAGAAGAAATAAAGAAGCACAGACAAGCTCTGGAAAAAAGAGAGAAAGAGATCAAAGACAGCAAACAAGGACTTGAAAACAGAGAACGCCATTTGAAGAATGGAGAGCAAGAGTTACTGAACTGGAGAACAGAGTTAGAAATTCAAGGGAAACATATTAGCAACAGGAGCCAAGACATGGAAAAGCTGGAGGGGGAGGTGGAAAACCATCAACAAGAGCTAAGGAACAGAGAGGAAAGTTTTGAAGACAAAATGCAAGAGTTGAGGAATTGGGAGCAGCGTCTAGAAAGACTTGAAACAGAACTAGAGAGGAGAGAGCATGAACAGAGGAATACGAGTAATGGATCCAAGGAAAAGGAGCAAGAAGTTAACCATTTTGAAAAAGATCCGGATGGCAGAGATTACGACGTGGAGATCAGAGAGCCCAACGGATTGATACCAAGCCATGAAACACATGGAGGAGATGTATGTGACATGACAACAAGATGTGATAATGTGACACTAGAGGGTATAGAGGATTCCCATATGATGTACCAGGAAGTAGGAGTGGTGGAGAAAGAAGGACGGGAACTGCAGGGAAAAGAACCAGAGAGGAGTGGAAGCATCACAGACCGGGAAGATCAGACGATGATGGAATGTGCCTTGTCTACAATCTTAAACAATAACAGTCAGTTTGAAATAATGGCAGCGCCAGAAGAGAAAGAGGAGGCGAGACAGAATCTGGAAGAACAGACGGAAGAGGGGATAGAAGAAGAGGGAGACAAGGAGAGAAATAGAGTGCCTCCCAAACAGAAAGGGGATCTTCAGAACACAGGGAAGGAGTGTCTTCCGTTAAAAAGAGGGAGCCAGGATGAGATATGGCTGGAAGAATGTAAAAAGAGGGGGAGAATGGGTGAAGAGGAGGATGAGGAGGATAATTATAAGGAAATTGAAGATGTAAACGTTAACTCAGACGTAAAGTTAACTCCAAGTCCAGGCCCCAGTGCAGAAAACACTAAACGCATCCAAAGGTCTGAGCTGAGGCTGGTACTGTTAGGGGAGACTTGGTCCTCCCGTCACCCAGCAGGGTACACAATCCTGGGCAGAGAGGCCTCACACCCAGTTGAGTCCATCTCGATGCCATGGCGGGGACAAATCGCTGGAAGACAGGTCAGTGTGGTAGAACCACTTGGGCTAAAGTGGCGTAACGGACCAGACGGCAACACCTCCATCACCACAGACCCTACACAGCTCCAGAACATCTTCCATAGTGTTTCCCTGTCCCACCCAGGTCCCCACGCGATCCTCCTGGTCCTACCAGCCTACCTGTCATTCACACAGAAGTATCGGAGAGCGGTGGAACACCATATGAGTGTGCTCGGGGAAGATATTTGGCGTCGCACTATGGTGCTGTTCACGTGGGGGGAAGCTTTAGGGGAGAGTGCGGAGCAGCACATATTGAGGAATGGGGACCTCCAGTGGCTCGTGGGACAATGTGGCGGTAGATACCATATTCTGGCCAGCAGGAAGAACAACTCTCAAACAGCAGAGCTAATGAAGAAGATAGAGGAGATGGTGGCAGGAAACGGTAACTATCAATGTAATGGAGACTGATCTTCAGTTGGGATGAGTAGAGATGAATGGAGACAAAGGATGGACTGGGATGATATGAGAGGGAAATAATCAGTTGTTTGAAATCTTTGCGAATAGGCCAATGGCGGGATGTTTAATTTCATGTGTATTTTAAAAATGTTTTTATATAAAATATCATTCATTAATGAGGAGATATGTTACAGTTACCAAATACAGAGTCAAACTACAGAAACAGAATAAATCACAGATGAGTCGTTCACAAATGTCACACATATTCCAACTTCAATGAATTATTCCTTGACAATCCTTTTACATACAAATGTCAAACATTTACCAAACACGCTTGCTCCAAAGGGACTTTTTCATGCATTACATTTCAGAAGGATCCAAAATGTTGTGGTCTTTTTTGTTCCAGTTTTGCACGGAATGACCCATAAGACTGCTTATAGGTTAAAAGGTTGGATTTACAGTATGTGAGTTCATAGTTTCTCCACAAGATAGAGATCTTGTGTCCCTTTCTGTGGACGGCAGATGGAGTGTTTCAAGATGCTGATGTTCAACATGTTGATAATAAATTGTATTAAATGAGTTCAAATGTGTCCACGCACCAGTACGTTTAATTGAGACATCATAAGTGAAATATGAAGTGGGCTAATGTATACAGGGTCATAGTGGGCCAGGGCCCGTATCCACAGTATTGCAGAGTTGGAGTGCTGATCTAGGATTAGGTCCCACCTTGTCCATGCAATCTTATTCATTGAGATTTAAAAGATAAAACTGATCCTAGATCAACACTCCTACACTGAGATGCTTTGTGAAAACAGGCACATTGATAAAAATAGAAGAAAAACTTGGAAAACTAATCCCATTACAGTTTTTCTTAGTCGCTTTGGTGCATTTCTTAGATCAAAAGTGCAATTCTTGATCCTACTTGTACAAATTCAAAATCATCTAGTCACTTGTGCACATCATTAAAGCAATTTCTTATTCCTTTGAACAAATTGCAATTGATAATGTACAAGTGTCAGCTTTTTTTCCATATTATCAATTGCTCATGTCATGTTGACCAAAATATAGTAGATGGTTCTCTGTTGAATAGTCTTACCCCTCAAAACATCTAGGCATTAGTTCCTTGCATAAGCCTTTACATGCAAAATTGTTGAACTATTTGTCATAAACTGTCAAGCATAGTTTTACACATTTCTATTAGACCTTTTGTACAAAAACGTGAATTGATGAATCGTGCAGGTGAAATTGACCCTCACTCATGAAGGAATGTAAAGTGATAGTTCAACCAACACTCAACCAGTTGTCTAAATTGCTCAAAGGTGCATCTCATGAAGAATCAATTGGCAAGCATATATAGACATACCACAACCCAGAGTTGCAATTTTCCAATAATGGATGGACCAGGAAACGAACAGGGTCAACAGCCAAGAGGAGGAAGAAGAGGAGCAAGGATGTGTGGTGGAAGGCAAAACAGAGGAAGAGGCAGAAGAGGACATAGGTGCATATCTGATTATATAAGGGCCACTATTGTAGACCATGTTGTCAATCATGGCCTTACAATGGCTGAGGCGGGTCGAAGGGTGCAGCCGAATATTGGGAGATCAACCGTGTCCTCAATAGTTCAAACGTTTCGAAGAGAGAACAGGTATGTCCACCAATGTACAGTGCACTGTTACTGTATATAAGCAGTATACTGTATACTTCCTACAATGCTTCATATTACAGTAGTCCACTTGTATTTCACAGCATACAGGAATATACTCTATACAGATACATACTGCACCTTACATGCACCCACCTGTATGTTTTACAGTAAAATGTGTGTTCGCACAGTTTTTGTCTATGTGACAGTGTGCGATGCATCACTGCATTTTTCCCCACATAGGACTGCAAGATTACCTCAAACCGGTGGCAGAGGACGCCTTTTCACACCTCAACAGGAGGCTATTTGCACCATGAGCTAAGGAGCTACGGTACCAGTATGTACAGGTAAAACATATATCTGTCACTACTTTACAGCAACATTTTATAGTGATACATAGTACAGTAAGCATAAACTGCACACATTTCCATTGCTGTGGAAGGAACATGCAATATATGTACATTTTATGTCACACTTCCTTACCAAAACAAATTCAACTGTGTGTTCTGGGATATAGCGCATAATGTAGTTGGAATCAAGTGAACCCTCTCACAACTTTGTATACGTGGATGAGGCTGGCTTCATCCTGACCAAATGCAGAAGGCGGGGTCGGAATATCATCGGTCACAGACCTACTGTGGATTTGCCAGGCCAACGGGGAGGAAATATCACCATGTGTGCTGCTATTTTGGAGCATGGTGTCCTAACCCATATCCCCCTTATAGGGCCATACAACACCCAGCATCTACTCAACTTTTTAGACTCTCTACAGGGCTCTCATCCCTGATGATGAGAGGGGTCTGTTTAGAGAGGATTTGCCAAAGTACGTGGTCATTTGTGATAATGTGAGTTTCCATCGATCAAACATCATAAGGCAATGGTTTGTGACCCACCCGAGGATGCTCATAGAATTCCTCCCACCTAATTCACCATTCCTTAAACCAATTGAGGAGTTCTTTTCAGCATGGAGGTGGAAGGTGTACGATCGACAGCCACACACACAGATGACCCTGCTGGCTGCAATGGATGCAGCATGTGAGGACATCACAGTAGACGCCTGCAGAGGATGGATAAGGCATTCCAAAAGATTCTTTCCACGTTGCATTGGAAGGGAAAATATCCGGTGTGATGTGAATGAGAATATGTGGGCTGACAGACAGGAACGTCTGGATGTGTAGAGACAGCACAACAGTGCTGGGGGCAAAGTTGTGCCTTAGGGGTGGTTTCCTGTGTTTCTTTCTAATTTAGTTTTTTTCCTTGGTGCCCCTTGGGTTGTCCAGTCTCTTTCAATCAATAACCCACATACAGTAATATGTAAATAGTACTGTTGAAATTGCTATGTCATAGAAGTGCAGGCTTGTGCATTTTCAATACAGTAACTGTCATCCAAACTGTAGCCTCAGTTTACATCAGGTAGTACACAGTTACATTGACAACATGCCTAAACATTTTGATGACCTTGTTAGTGAACAATGACTCAATGACTTATCATTCTGATGACACTGATATGATCATTGGCATGAATATTTACTTTTAATAGATGTACTAAGGATTTTTAGTGACTGACTAGCTTTAGAAACCTATCTATTGTATATTGCAGTTTGTACAAATTGTTCTGAGAAATGCACTTGTTATTTTGCACATGATAGGGATGATGTGAAAAATGCACCAAAGCGACTGAGAAACTCTATTGTAAAATGTGAATTATTAAATATTACTCAATTGTTGCAATTCATCTTTTGAGATTTTATTCAGCTGTGCTTCTCTGTTTTGAAGCGAACAAGGAACTGTAGTAATATTTACCGACACGTATAATAGACCTAAAATTTGTGAGCTACTGTACGTTCATCTTTATTAGATAGGCCAACCACACATTTTGCCATGTGTTTTCACAGAAATAAAAGTAGATATTTGTCGGTGGGCATTAGCCAGCCTTTCATAAAATCTAAATATGTCTTTATGAAGATTGTTGACCTATATTTCGTTGCTAGGAGGGCAGGGGAGCTAAGTATTGCCGCAGGAAATCTCACCAGAGATAGCTCTGCGGTTGACAGGTAAAATATGATTCTAGATGAGTGGGTTATAGTCTATGGCTTTAAAAGCGTCAAGCTTTTATACCAAGGGCGAAATTAAGGTGTAAATATTGGGAGGGACGAATGGTAGAGGGTCCATGGGGTCCTCCCCCAGATTTGTTTTTTTTACATTTTAAAATGCATTTCCTGCAATTCTTCACAGTTTGACATGACCTATTCCTCACTTGGGGGGTATTGGAGGGGTATTTTGGCAACACAATATAAGTGGAATGATAACAGGAAGGCCCCTCAATAAAAAGAAATTGGGGGGTAAAAACAGTTAAATTCCTGCATTTCAACACATTTTGCCATGAGTCTGAGGAACATTTTTGCAGTTTAAAAGTAACTATCCAGTGAAAATATCAGTTAAGTTCATATTCTGTTAACTCCTGCCCCTTATATTGTTGACTCATCCTAAACTCATATTTGTGGCCAAAGCATAAATACAAATAATACAAACACCTCAAACTTGTATCTCAAACAGACCGTTTAAATGTCATTCTTCTGAGGAGGATGAGCTGGCCAATCAGCAATCTTCTCGCTTGAATATACGCTGTGATGGAAAAATTACGTATTCACTTGATTTATTTGATAATGGTTCATTAATACTTAACTAATAGTAAGAGATTTCTGTCTTACCAGTGTCCGTGTTTTTCAAATCAAATCAAATTGTATTTGTCACATGTGCCTTAATACAACAGGTATTACAACAACCAGTGAAATGCTTACCTACAAGCTGTTAACCAACGATGCAGTTTTAAGAAAATACCTAAAACAAAATACCACTATTTCCCTGCAGCTAATCTGGGCGTATGGTCACTAGAGACGGCTTTAGCTGACAAATGAGTTAAAGACTGCATTACATATACAAGAATGTGTTTCACAAGAGATAGTTTAGGAGTAGAACAATCCCTCATTGTCTCAAAATCATTCTTGCAACTGGGAAACTAAGCCAGGGTGGGGTTAAGACAACAACCCTGTGCAGATAATGACTGGATGAACCCAGAGTGGCTTATGATGTTCCTTGGTCTGCATGGGAGGGGTGGAACCAACCATGATGAGGCATTTTTAGTGTCAACTATAATTAGTACTCTGTATTTGTGTAAAGGTTAGGTTACTCGGTCCAACACTCAAGGGTGTGGGGTCGATCAACCTCATTATTGGAATAATTAATCGATATTAAATGAAGATGATTGTTTGTAGAAATAACATCTCGCTCAGTATGAATTTCCACGACAACGCCCACACCATACTGTTGTTTGGGTACAACAACACCATTCCAAGGAAAACTATTTAACTTATATTGTCATTAATTATAGGCCATATTTCTTATTTCAAAGCTGGAAACATTGGACAGCTATGTTAAAGATCATCTTTGGGCAAAATTTTAAAAAATAAGGTCTTTAAATGGTATAACTGATCAATGCACCTATCATACAAGGTAATTTAATGCTTAAAAAATATATAATGCAGGAATAAGATATTTGGCTGGAGGAGTGCCATTTCTTAACGATCTCTACCGCTTCTGTCCAAAAACAAATACTGTGCAATGACATCAACACATACTGGGGGAGTTACTGGCTAGCTTCAAGTGGCTAGCTTAGTTAACGAGCTATCTATGTCGGTCGCGGCGCACATGACCAGAATTACACATACAGCAGATGAACCAGGAAAGGCACACCCCATTTCAGTTGGAAAATTGAGAAAGAGGAGTTGACCGTCAACCAGTAAAGCTCATTTCCAGCAATTCTACACATTTTGCCATTGCTTATGTGTTCATATGCTATAATATTTAATTTAGATTTGAAAGAAATGACTGGAGGGGACGAATCGCCTGTTCTGAATTTTGGAGGGGAAATGTCCCCCCATACCTCATGGCAATGTTTTATATTGCCACGTTGGTAAAGCATGGTGCTTGCAACGCCAGGGTTGTGGGTTTGATTCCCATGGGGGACCAGTTTGTGGAAATAAATACAAAAATGTATCCACTCACTGCTGTGAGTTGCTCTGGATAAGTGCCTCTGCTTAAATTACTAAAATGTAGTACAAACATATGAACGCAAACAGCTTTTCTAGCTCACAGACCTCTAGGAGAGTCAAAACACTCAATGGTAATTGTGGAATGATTGACTTGTCGTTGCTGCAAATGTTGCCATTTCTGTAACCAATCATCATACAATGCCATCGGTCTGTCATTGAGCGAGGACTGGATGTGTGAAATGCTCTCTAAGAAGTCAATTTTGACAATGTATTTGAACATCGCTGCAGGGGGCAACTATCTTTCAGAGTGTTTTTTTTTTAATCAAGCACTTATCGACGATAAAAAAAGAGATATGGTTTGTCCTCATCTCCCCACTTCTCCCCACTCCTCTTTCAATGTCCAATTGCAATGGATGTATCTAAATGCCTGTAGGCCGCCTACTGTAATTGCTCACTAAACTTGCAAATGTGAAATTTGCGGGGAAAACGATGCTTTGTGTCTTTCCAAATGTCCACTTTGTGTCATTTAAAGTCCACTCTCCGCCAACGTGGGATAGCAGAGTCATGCGTTGGTAGTTCATGGCCTTGGTCAGAAAAAAATTACATCTGATGCTACAGTAGCTTAGCATAGCAAGACCCGCTGTCACCATTCTGTCACTCAAATTTCCAGATTGAATTAGAATTGTATTTTGAATAAATGATGATTGGGCAACTCAATATTAGGAAGGTGTTCCTAATGTTTGGTATACTCAATATACTGTAGGTGTTCTCCTGATTGGAAACCGACTGGAAAAAGCTGACAATCATGTTTAATCTTGTTTAAACACTTATTAGCAAATCTACGTTTTAAACGCTGACATGTAGGTTTTAAATGTGTCACATGTTTAATGGTTTTACAATGTAAGAAAAGCATCTGACATACATTAAATATTTGTTATTCCAAAACCATGGCTACACTGCCAAGGAACTTTATGCCACAAATTTGCTTTGATTGCATTTGAGAGCCATCAGGACCATAGTCTAATAGTACTATCGTTTTGTACCAACATTCTTTTTTTTCTTTTTTTTTACCTCATAATAATAGTGAATCATGTTATGTGATAAAACCCCATTGCACTGTATCAAATCATATCGCTTTCCCACTGCCCTCTCTCCATTCAGGGTCACTCTCATGGGTTATATTCCAAATGGCACCCTACTCCCTTTACAGTACACTACTTTTAACCAGGACCCCATGGGAAGAAGTGCACTATATAGGGAACAGGGTGCCATTTTGGACACCGCAATGATGTTAATGTAGTGGGACAAAGGTCCCATTCACATTCCACAGGTCATCCTGTGTATCCATCGACTCACATCAGTGTACACATAACTGATAGGGGTCTTGTCAAAAGTAATGCACTATGTAGGGAATAGGGTGCCATTTGGGACGACTACTATGGCTTTGTTAAAACAGGAGTTAATGGCTTGGTTGATTTATATTCATGAAAATGCACAGAAACGACCCACTAGTTTGAATATTGGAAGAAATAGCTGACTGTACATGACAGACAGATAGTAATGCCTACACGTGTTTATTGGATGCTCAATGATAAAGAACAGATGGCAGATTTTGATAAGCCTTTACAGGATGGCAAATTAAAAATAAACATTTTCAGCAATTGATTAGATGCCTAGTTTTGAAAGCCTTTTGGATTGTGGAGGCAGTAGCAAGCTAACATTCTGCTACAAGGGAAGATGGGAGATTTGTAGCGGGCAGTAAAGCAGGTCAAGGTAGTGGCAAGCTAGCATTCTTTTACATTCTCTCTCGCTCTATTTTTGGGATAATTGATTATATCTTATTTTGAAAGCATTGGAAGAAGCGATAGAGGTTAGCATAGTGAAAGGAAAGATGAGAGATTGGGCATTGGAGGTAGAGAGGTAGAGGGACGTGTATAGTGGAAGGGGATGAGAGACTGGTCAGACCAAACCAGTCTCTCATGGGGGTACGAGAGCTGATGGACCATGAGGAGGGGGGCCTATCTCCTCCCTCTCTCCCCCGTCTCCCCCTCCCCTCTACCACCCCAAAGGGCATCTCTGAATAAGGGAGCTTGCTTGGCTTGGGCTACAGGCAGCTTTCTGCATGACTATTTAAACCCACCCACCCAGCCCTCTCTTATCATCTCCCTTCTCTCCTTTCCTTTCTCTCTTCTCTTCTCTCCTCCCCTACCAGGTCTTAGGTTTGGTCCTGTCTCATAGCTCAGAACAGAGCATCCACAATATCCCTTTAACATATGGATCCAAACCCAAAACAAGCAATACTGGTGTATCACAGTAATATCCTTAGCACAGCAGCAAATAGGACAGAAGAGGAGACAGGAGACAGAGGAGGAGAGAGAGAAAGGGTCCTTAGGAGAGAGACAGAGAGAGAGAGAGAGATAGAAAGGGTCATTAGGAGAGGAGAGAGAGAGAGAGAGAGAGAGAGAGAGAGAGAGAGAGAGAGAGAGAGATGGACTGTAATATTCAGGTATGAATAAACAGACCTTTCTTCTCTTCTCTTCCCCCTCCTCTCCTCTCCAACAGGAGAGGAAGCAGATGATGTCGGCCCCTCTGGACCGCATCTCTTCCGACTGAGCGCATGCAGTGGGCCAGATCCAGGTCCTGGAATCTAGCTAATGAGACACACCCCAGAGGGTCTGCCTAGCTCCCATTGGCTAAAAGGCCCGAGAGGGGGCGGAGGGGTGGGTTGGGGAGACCGGGTGTGGGCAAGCATCTGTCAGAATAGGTTCCAAATCAAATACCATACTGTACATTCATATCCAATACAGCACACAGATGCATCTAAATGCATCTAAATCAGAGGGAAATTATACTCCAGTCATCTAAAAATATAGCAGGCATTTTACTATGAAAAGCTACATTTGTCTGGATTTGTCTTTGTGGATATACTGATTGGAGTGAGTGTTCAAATCCTGCTGTGCTATTGTTTGTGAGCCTCATTCATGTCAAATTGTAACTATTGGATTGGTTTGAGCTGATTGCAAAGCTCCATTTGTTTTTAGTCAACATATGAGTAGGGCATTTTGGAATAGATATATGAAAGGGATTGGAGGAGATTTTTCTGTTGGGCTTTGCGCTCTGAAATGCAGTGACCTCTGTTGTCCAAAAGATGGTGTCATAGTGAAGTGAAATCTCCTCACTTCGCTCTTGAAAATATTTTTTCTGCTTGTTCTTGAATCAAAACTAAATTTATTCAACACATTTTATTTAATTTTATTCTCCACTTTTGTTCATTCTTCTATAAATATTGTCCATATTTTCTGTATTTTTAAGGGTGTTTTGTTAAAAAAAAGAGATGCAGGATTGTGATGAAAAGTCTATATTGTGGCTTGATAGCTACCTAGCTGGCTGTTTGGATTCAAATAATATGTTTGGACATATTCAACCAAGGACTGCATGCTGTGTCCAGAGGTAACCAAGGAAGTGCATGCACTGTTCAGAGAATGCTTCTAAACACTGCAAAGATGTGGTGGCTTTTCGTGCGCTTTTCAGCAGCCACGGCATCACCCAGATGGGTGTTACATTCCTGGCAATGGAGCATCAGTGCCAGAGAAGGAGCTCCAATGGAGTGAAGCAGGTGTGGTGTGCTGTTAATTAAAAGAGCTTCGGGACAAAACATTTTCAGACTGTTTGTTTCTCCTTGGCTTTTCCATCGAATGCCCCCTCCACTGAACCTCCACTGCGTTTCCAGCCCAAACAGCCTCCATTTCCTCCTAAACTGACCCGAGACTTTTCATCTCCGCCATTAAAATGTTGTGTTTGTGATTTCACTTTTTACGTGCTTTGAGATTCTTTGAAAAGCACTACACAATTTCAAAAATGTATGTATTTTTTTTTATTGAGATTACGTAGAAGTTTCCATTAAAAAAAAAATATATATATATATATGTACACCGAACAAAAATATAAATGCAACATGCAACAATTTCAAAGATTTTACTGAGTTACAGTTCATATAAGGAAATCAGTCAATTTAAATAAAATCATTAGGCCCTAATCTATGGATTTCACATGACTGGAAATACAGATACGTTGGTCACAGATACCTTTAAAAAAAGTAGGGGAGTGGATCAGAAAACCAGTCAGTATCTGGTGTGACCAACATTTGCCTCATGCAGCGTGACACATCTCCTTCACATAGAGTTGATCAGGCTGTTGATTGTGGACTGTTGAATGTTGTCCAACTCCTTTTCAATTGGCTGTGCAAAGTTGCCGAATATTGGCTGGAACTGGAACACGCTGTCGTACACGACAATCCAGAGCATCCCAAACGTGCTTAAATGGGTGACTTGTCTGGTGAGTATGCAGGCCATGGAAGAACTGTGACATTTTCAGTTTCCAGGAATTGTGTACAGATCCTTGCAACATGAGGCAATGCATTATGGCGGCGGATGAAAGGAATGGCACGACAATGGGCCTCAGGATCTTGTCAGGATCTTGTCACGGTATTTCTGTGCCATCAATAAAATTGTGTTCGTTGTCTGTAGCTTATGCCTGCCCATAACCCAGAAATTCTTTGGATGTGCAAACCCACAGTTTCATCAGCTGTCCTGGAGGCTGGTCTCAGATGATCCCGCAGGTGAAGAAGCAGGATGTAGAGGTCCTGGACTGGCGTGGTTACACGTTGTCTGCGGTTGTGAGGCTGGTTGGACGTATTGCCAAATTCTCTAAAATGACATTGGAAGCAGTTTATGGTAGAGAAATGAACATTCAATTCTCTAGCAACACATTTTAGAGTGGCTTTTATTGTCCCCAGCACAAGGGGCACCTGTGTAATGATCATGTTTTTTTTGTTTCAGCTTCTTGATATGCCACACCTGTCAGATGGATGGATTATCTTGGCAAAAGGAAAATTCTCACTGACAGGGATATAAACAAATTTGTGCACAAAATAAGCTTTTTGTGCATATTGACACATTTCTGCTCTCTTTTATTTCAGCTCATGAAACATGGGACCAACACATTACATGTTGCGTTGTTATTTTTGTTCTGTATATTTTGGGACATGAAGTACACTGTCCTATACAGTGCCATTATAGGCTATGACCATGCATATTTCCCTGTTTGTCAACCCAAACCCCTATACAATACCGAAAGTTGTATCCTCAGCCATCAGCCTGCTTAGATTTATGATATAGATTTGAGAAGAAGAAGAAGAAGAAGAAGAAGAAGAAGAAGAAGAAGAAGAAGAAGAAGAAGAAGAAGAAGAAGAAGAAGAAGACAGGGGTGAGGCGCTGTTGCTCTTCTCTCTTCTTTGCCTCCTGATCGGGATGGTTTAGCATCACCCCCGGCGGCGAAGCAACGGTTCACGAAGAGGTCAGGTGGCGAGGGCGGGAGGGAGTTACGCAACGTGACGAGCGTGACCGCCGGGGTGGTTGCTGAGTTCAAGGTGCTTTCCTCGAATGAACGAAAGAACGAACAACGTCATCGCCGTAGACCACTGCGGAGCCTTGACAGGGAGCTCTGGGACAGATGAAGGAAGGGAGGAAGGAAGGTAGGAAGAACGGTAGGAATGGGTTCTTCTATCGTGTTCTTCTTTTTTCTTATTTTAATATGTTTTTACATGTGTTTTTGTTCTACCTTGTTATTTTTAGTATTTCATTGTTCTTGATTACTGCATTGTTTGGGTTAGATCTTGCAAGAAAGGCATTTCACTGTACTTGTGCATGTGACATTAAAAATTGAAACAAGGGGGGATAAGGGACGGCGGATAGATAGAGAGGTCAACAAAACTCACATGTCCTTCTATGTAAACGCCTGGGGTGCCAAGACCCTACCCCTGTGGGGAAAGAGATAGAGACAGGGGAAATGGGGAGGGAAGAATGAGATTGAGACCTCCCTGGGTTTAAATCATAATTATTTTCTTTCAAATTACTTTTGTGAGTGTTTAATTGAGCTTGTTCTGGAGTGTCAGATAGACAGGATTGATTTGCATTTTTAGGGGACTAATCGATTGGTTACATTATGCCAGGCAAGCTCAATCAAGCGCCACTAAAGTATTTGAAGGTGTTTCATATACTGTTTGTACTGTATACAGGTCAAAGCCAGGCAGGCAAGCATTGCGATTCACAGTTCAGATCATTGCGTCTGTCTATGTCAGGCTGGATCAACAAACAAACACATTGGCATCTACAGTGGGAAGAACAAGTATTTGATACACTGCCGATTTTGCAGGTTGTCCTACTTACAAAGCATGTAGAGGTCTGTCATTTTTATCATAGGTACACTTCAACTGTGAGAGACGGAATCTAAAACAAAAATCCAGAAAATCACATTGTATTATTTTTAAGTAATTAATTAGCATTTTATTGCTTGACATAAGTATTTGATCACCTACCAACCAGTAAGAATTCCGGCTCTCACAGACCTGTTAGTTTTTCTTTAAGAATCCCTCCTGTTCTCCACTCATTACCTGTATTAACTGCACCTGCTTGAACTCGTTACCTGTATAAAAGACACCTGTCCACACTCAATCAAACAGACTCCAACCTCTCCACAATGGCCAAGACCAGAGAGTTGTGTAAGGACATCAGGGATAAAATTATAGACCTGCACAAGGCTGGGATGGGCTACAGGACAATAGGCAAGCAGCTTGGTGAGAAGGCAACAGCTGTTGGCGCAATTATTAGAAAATGGAAGAAGTTCAAGATGACGGTCAAGCACCCTCGGTTTGTGGCTCCGTGCAAAATGTCACCTCGTGGGGAATCAATGATCATGAGGAAGGTGAGGGATCAGCCCAGAACTACACGGCAGGACCTGGTCAATGACCTGAAGAGAGCTGGAACCACAGTCTCAAAGAAAACCATTAGTAACACATTACGCCGTCATGGATTAAAATCCTGCAGCGCACGCAAGGTCCCCCTACTCAAGCCAGCGCATGTCCAGGCCCGTCTGAAGTTTGCCAATGACCATATGGATGATCCAGAGGAGGAATGGGAGAAGGTCATGTGGTCTGATGAGACAAAAATAGAGATTTTTGGTCTAAACTCCATTCACAGTGTTTGGAGGAAGAAGAAGGATGAGTACAACCCGTATTGTCCAGCGACAGCCCTGAAACCTGAAGGATCTGGAGAAGGTCTGTATGGAGGAGTGGGCCAAAATTCCTGCTGCAGTGTGTGCAAACCTGGTCAAGAACTACAGGAAACATATGATCTCTGTAATTGCAAACAAAGGTTTCTGTACCAAATATTAGGTTCTGCTTTTCTGATGTATCAAATACTTATGTCATGCAATAAAATGCAAATAAATTACTTAAAAATCATACAATGTGATTTTCTGGATTTTTGTTTTAGATTCCGTCTCTCACAGTTGAAATGTACCTATGATAAAAATTACAGAATCTCTACATGCTTTGTAAGTAGGAAAGTCGGCAGTGTATCAAATACTTGTTCTCCCCACTATATAACCGTTCTCATTCCAGATATCTGTGTACATCTCTCTCTCATCCCTCTCTATCTCATGCCCTCTTTCTATTTCTCTCTTCCCGTTAAATTATTTGTGCATAATTTATTTCCCCATTAATGTTTGTCCCTTTTAGCTGTGCATGGCTGAATGCATGGGCGCATCTTTGGTTTTAGAAGTGGGGGGGACATAACCTGGGCATCTTAAACTGATTTCCTGCATTTTTACCAAATCCAATATGACGTATATATTTAAAAAAGTAAGCAAAAATGTCCAGTCATCAAGCTAGGTAAGAGATTATTATTACATATGTTTAAGTAATTAATAACACTGAACTAGATCAAATGTAATTCAAAAATGAATATTGTGTTGCACCTTTAACCAATAGCTTAAATGTACACGTCTTGAAAAAATAAAGACTTTCGATTGTCTTTATTCTCTATATCAAATTCCAGCCAGACCGACCAGCCATCCCGAAACGCCTGCACGCCATACCCCTACCAGCCTAGTCAATAACGAAACTCTCCCAACACAAGTTCCTTCCCAGTTCCCACCTTTAATTTTTTTTTACTTCCCAAGTGAAAGGTTTAAAAACAAAAAAAACACAACAAAAAACCCACACGGAAACAGCAAATCCTCCATATAATAATCTCATAGGTCTAATAGTACTATAGAGCACTTTTTACTTGCACACAATATAGCTGGGTCGCCCCGATCTGTCCCTAGGGGTTCACCACTCTGCAGCGCCCCAACCCAAAACACCCCACTCAGCTTTAGGATCTTAGTAAAACATGAATTATTGGTTTTGGGTGTGTTAGGCCAGTAACAACTCACAGGATGGTAGACCCCCAAGGCCAGGACTGAGCAGCCCAGCAGCTAGGGATGGCCTAAATCTCACCTGACGTGGGCATGTTTTCAATACAGACTCCTTTAGTCATACTGTATTCCAGTTAAGACTTCCAGACCTTATGAAAGTTACCCTGTATACCCTTAATCTGGTAGTGAATCAAAGCTAGTGATACATAACTTGACCTTGTGGGAGGATAACCAACCTTCCAATTCATGGCAATGCATTTCTTAGTCACTATAAATGCTTGGCCACACGGTGTCTTCAGACAACAGTCTCCAGTATTAACATTTCCAAGCAAACAAAAACAAGAAGGGAGAATCTGTAGACATGCTGACATAAAAGAACACACTCGTTGACAGATTTCAGCCAGCCTTCACAAGACCATAACATATTCAAATATGTCCCCTTTTGTGTTTTACACCTCCAGCAGAGGAATGACATTTCTGAGTGCATGATGTTCAGTTTCACTGGCATATAGTAGGTTCTATGGATGGCCTTAAACTGTAGTAATTTATGTCTGAGATGATATGAACCTGACTGGGCATTCAAACACATCCGTATCCATTCATCATCATCATCAATAGCTTCTAGAAGGTCTTCCTCACACTTGTGTCATCGGGAAAAGCCTCTATCAACCTTTGATACAGATTGGAAATCAACTTTGGAGGTTTGTCAGACTGGCTTAAAATAGCATCTGGCTTTGTCCAGTGTTTGCTGCGCAGAGAGAATAAGGTGTTGTATTTGCAAAAATTCACCTCAGCTCCATCACAGACTGGTCTTCTCTGGCTGCCTGACCCTGTTGAGACCCTTGTCACCATCTGATCCTTCTAAGGTGAGGCATGACAAAGAATTACCTTGTTATACATTATTGCCAGATCCCAGACTGTAGCTTTAAGCTTAAGCTGCTGTCGTGTAGATACTGTCGGTCTAGCCATTAATTCAAGATTAAACTTTATATAATTCAATGATATTGTTAATGTACTGCAAAATTTCCCTAAGCTCCGTAGACTGGTCTTCCTTGGCTGTCTGACCCTGCTGGGACCCATGTCACAATCTGATCCTTCTAAGACATGATGAGCATAGTGTTGTGTGCACTAGAGAGCTGCATTCCCGCGGGATGCCTGTGGGACCTAAAGGTTCCGACAGAGATCATTGCAGCAGGTTCTGCAGGCGGGAGGCAGACTGATGACTTTGGGATGAAAATATTGTATTTTTGTTGTCCCACCGATGATTTGGAAACGGTCCTCTTTCTGCTTTGTATGCGTTAGCCTACCTACTGTATTAAAAGCACATATTGTTTCGCATTATACTATACATTATACACTCAGAATTCCCTGCTTCAACTTCAGTAGCCTTCCTCTCCTTGTTGGGCGTGAGAGTTCAAGTGCGGCCAGTATGTTCGGTTTCATTGAAATAAAGTAGGCGGCCTACATGGGCGGAGAATCCCGTGGCCGTTAACTTAAATATTAAATTAATTTAAATATGATTGCACTATTGTTTACTAGTGTCTGTAAATAAATACATAGGTTAGTCTACTATGGTGAGCAAGCTTTGCACCTTTTCATTTTCAATAAGTATTGAATACCCATTTATTTGTCTCGGCCTGCAAATTGTCCTCCTAAAAGATAGACTGTATCCTATTGGCCTATGCAAAATTTAGCAAGGGTCGCTGTCATCATTCTTGCTGCTTCAAGTTCAGTAGCCATACCTGCGCGATCAGGTGCACGTGTGGTCTCAATTAAATAGAGTAGGCTATAGCATGGGGCCGTTATCTTTCCAAGGGAATGTACTTCTTAAATAGGCCTATGATTAGGCTATAGTTTACTACATTGTCTAGAAAGGCCTAAATATTGATCACCCATATTTATCCGGTAGGCTATAAAAATAGCTCAAGAAAAAGTGTAAGTCTCTATAACTCTGCTCTCTTCAAACTACATCTAGCATATTGGCTAATCCAGCTTAGTAGTACAGATAGCTTAATGTAAGGCCATGTGAGAATCTTTAGTAACATATATCTTAAGTGATTTTTGCTCATTTGATATTGCCTATAGGGCGCAACATTGCTGGGACCATGCCTGGCAAGGGAGCTGTGTCACATAAGCCTAAAATAACATTGCGGAACTGTGCTTGGGTTTGGGACCAGTTCTTGCGGGTGGGAGTCAGACAGAAAGCCAGTGGATGGTGGCATGAAAAGCTGTGGGTGCAGGCAGGAGTGGGATGAAGAAATCCGACACAGACCTCTACTGTGCACCATGACAGTGAAGCCTGTAACTTTCGAACTGCTTATTCCTTTGTCAGTGTGAAAAGTAGAGAATTAAATCGAGAAACTGACAGATCAATAACGTTGCATAGCCATACTGACAAATAAAAACTCACATTGCACTGAAAAAATGTCACAATATCAATCTTCAATCATTTGGCCGATGGCTTCATCGTTTGATTCACGTCTAGTGTGATTAAGGTAAAAAAAAAAAGCCAACTTTTGGCCTGTTCTCTGTTGAAACTGGACCAAACAAAGGCTACAAAACATGTCCATACAAACAACAGCTGATAGATAGTAATAATAGCCACCTCATATCACTATCTGACAGGTAGCTAGAGGCTAAAGCTGACCTGGCTGTGGTAGCTACTAGCTAGCATAGCTAATTCATTCATCTCAGTTGAGAGGGGATGAAACATTACACGTCAGTTACAATACTAGCTCGGCACTGCGAATGAATACTTGTTTTGTTTTTTATGTTAAGTTAAACGGCAGTTACCTTGTCAGCTACATCAATCAACTAAAGAGTAGACAGTTTCTGCTCTGCTTGCTTGCTTTTACAACTCTGTGAAAAGCGCAACACATGCACACTGAACTATGCTCAACTCTCCCGTGCTGGTCCAGCCAGCCTCCCAGAAGCTTTGCCTTCACACAGCCTATCAGCCTGCTCAGTGGTGTCCGCACTGTCCTAAATCCAGCCTGCTGAACACTCCAAACAGTCTACCCGACCGCTCGGAGGCGTCTACATGGTCCACAAGCATGCCGTTGCCTTTTTCTGTATCACATTGTACTGATAAAACCCCCTTGCCCAATAAAAGTTGCGCCCCTGGCTGAATGTATCCCAATTTGATATAGTCAGTGTTGGTGTGTGCGATTGCATTTGCCTATAAAAGGCTTAGCTGGCAGATGTCACCCAAGGCCCTAACGCTGGGGTCAAAGGTTCACCACGGTCCGGGGCCCTCTGCTGGACACATCTAAAAACAGCCTCCAACGCAACTGGATAATCTATCCGCACAGACACACACTCAGACGTGTGTATAGGTAGATAGAAAGTAAACACACGCACGCATGCAGACACAACACATTGCTGCCTTGGGCACAATTTATATTGGTGTATTTGTCTCAATCTCCTCAGCTTTTCTCTCGTTCTTTCTCGCCCTCTCTCTCACACACACACACACACACACAAACAAGTCCAAACACTGGGCTGATCCCAACCTCATCTGACCCTCTCACCCCATCTGAGACCTCCTTACATAAAGAGTTATGCAGCTTTGCATTATTTGCAAAGCAAATCCCGATGACGGACTGACAGAGAATTAGATAGACACACACATACGCACACACACACACATGCATGGAGGCACACACACACGCATGGACGCACACACACGCAGCACACACACGTATGGACGAACAAGTACACACACACAGACACAAATACTCACAGAGAGACCACACAGATTTACCTCAAAGCTATAAAATATTTACTTTGCATGTAATCCTACATGTAACTGGAAAAGGGTTCTTCCAAACATTAACAAAATATGTATTGAAAATGTTACTTTTATCTTCAGGTAATGTAGGATATAGATGTAGGATATAGGATGTTGATTGAGGAGAATCCAAGTCAGAATCTTAGAACTTTCGAATATTCTAGAAGGGTGACAAGAGTGTATTGCCGTAGTGTATTGCAGAGTGCTGTTTATGAATGTGTTATGTATGGGTTATGAATATGTTATGTATGGGTTATGAATGTGTTATGTATGGGTTATGAATGTGTTATGTATGGGTTATGAATATGTTATGTAGGTACTCTTCAAATATCACCAGGTGTTACCGAAAAAAAAATCCTAATTCTGAAAGAGCCATCTGGCATTGTCTGATACCATATGAATGTGTTCTCTCTTTTTTTGCAGGTTATGGAAGGGAAAGTTATTCAATTTGGTTTTATCTCGATTACCGCGATGAAAATATCATGGTTGTGCAGAGAGTGCGAAGAGCAATGCCAGTTTCAGGAGAGGAGATTAAACATTGATTATGTATGCATAATGAAGTCACTCTTGCCTGGCCTGGGCTGGAACAACTGTTTTCCTTTACTTAGGTACTGAGTGGAGTAGTTTGGATGTATATAAGTGGTAGAGAAATAGATTAAGAGAGGGGATGCAGTGAGAGGGAGAGAGAGAGGGAGGGAGCAGAGAGAGAGAAGATAGGGAAGATAGAGAGAGAGGGAGACAGAGAGGGACGGGGGAGACACAGAGAGATAAGATAGGGAAGATAGAGAGGGAGACAGAGGGAGGAGGGAGACAGAGAGAGAGGAGGGAGAGGAGAGAGAGAGAGAGAGAGAGAGAGAGAGAGAGAGAGAGAGAGGAGGGAGACAGTGAGAGAGGAGGGAGACAGAGAGAGAGAGAACACAGGGACCAAGCAGAGATTAGTTAAAAGGACCAGAGGCAAATACAAGAGGCTAGCGGAGAGGGAGGGAGGGAGGGAGGGAGGGAGAGGAATCTCATTGGCTCGGTGGCTAGGCTGTGACGGGCGGATTAGAGTGTGTCTGCTCTGGTTGTGTTTGTTTGATGTATCGGTGGCAGCAGGCCTGAGTTTGTAGCCTACTGCCTAGCCTATAGACTGGTGCAGAGTAAGACTGGGCAGAAATGGCTTTTGGCAGTGAGTGTCCCCTTAGCTCAATCCTCCACAACAGTGGATTTTCATGAGTGATTTCACAACACATGGTCCCAGTGAAAATAGACTAATTAGGCCCTATATACACAGTGTGCCGAACAAGAATGTAATGCAGAGAAGAGCAGAGCTATAGCCTAGTCAAGTCCATTAGAGAGTCTACCGGGAGCTTGCTGACACAATGGTCTTTAGGTTATTTTCTCTGTAGCTTAAACACATAGGCCTATTCTGTAGTTGAAGTAGTAGGCCAATAGACCTATTGCTATTATCCCACCATGCTTGGAAAGAGATCTCGTGGAAAATGTACACAGTGACATGGTGTGCTGGGAGAATAGTAATATAGTCCATATCCTGCTCATAAAACCATATCCATTACTGGGGATTTTTAACAGCGAGGTCAAGAGTTCACGCGGCATCAAACAACAAGAGAGTGAGAGAGCGCTAGAAATATGCTGCCGATGCCATGGCAACTGCCGCCCGTGGTCTGGTCTTGAGTTTATCTGAAACTGAAACTGAATCTGAGAGAGAGAACGCCGGCAACCACGGCTACATGAGGCTTTATATTTCAAGCTGGTGCAGATGATGCGCTCTGACGGAAAACATGCATGGGCACGCACTGACGCTGGCCGGGTGCCTGCTCACTCGCTCTCCCTGCGCACCGCTCTTAGCGCAATCCTCTCGCGCACATGGTCTGTTACTGTTGTTTTCACAACATTTCGAAATAGGTTTTATTCATACGTCTGCTAACGAAATGGGAGAGGGTGAATGTATTTCCGGTGTGCATGCTCAATAGTCTGTGCTGTTGTTGAGTTAATTATCCCTTCCCTTTTGGAATTAAATGATAAGGATGAATTCCAGTAGAGGTGGAAGGCAAAACGCCTTTGTCTGCATTATTTGATAAAAGGCAAAAATCATTTTTTTGTCATATTATAAGTAAGAACATTTAATTGAGGATCTTTCTTGTGATTAAAAACATGTGGAGGGTAGCAACCCTTTCGACCGAGTGTGTGTGTGCTTGTACAATGTAGCCTGTTTGCTGTTGCCCTCGTTATTCCATCACATAAGACCGAGGTCTGATAAAAATAGGAAATACTGACGCATGAATAGTGACTACGCCTGTCGCCATGAATGTTAATTTAGTGAACCTAACATCAAAATGTGTTTTCATCTCACCGATGTGCAAACTCACCCTCCCCTGGCCTAAATGTTTTAGAAATGTAGGCTATAAAAAAGCGCTTATGAAATGTATCATTCTCATTGAACTTAGTATGACCTAATTGTGCTGTGGTGTAACAACACGTGCTAGCCTCTGTTTAACCTTTTTAGGTCAACTGCCATCGGCTGTTTAAAGGGGAAACGTGCCATGGAATTTTAGTGCCAAACATCATATATGTCTCTTGCATTCTGTCTCTCGTCTCTGTCCTCGACGCATGCCATTCTCCTCGCGTGAACCGCATGTCCAGTAGGCCTATAATATAATGGTCTAGTGTACTTGTGCGAGGAAGCTCTGTAAAGAAAAATGTAATTATAGACTATACCATCATTAAAATACATTAAATATGCCCACGTTAGCTCCAGATCTCAATTGGAAAATATCTCCATATTTAATCTCAATCAGAAAAAGCTGGTAAAAACTGGTTAAAACAAATATTATGTGTTGCTTCAAATTTTGGGATTGCATTGTGCTTTTGCAATTATAAAAAATATCACCCTACTAAATCAACTGTTTTGTTTTCCTGTAACAGAGTATATTGATCTAAGATGAATGCCTGTAAATATAATGTATACCAGGTGATTAATATATATTTCATTGTAATAGTCTAAATAATAGTACAATGCTTGAACAACAATATATTTCTGAAAATGTTTGAGCAAATCCATGGTGGAAAGAGATAACCCAAAGGTTACCTACAGATATTCTCCCTGTACACAATTTGAAATAGGTAGGCCTAATATTAAAACTGTAATATAATTGTATAATTAATTTAGCTGTTGTAATACTGTACAATTCAATTTCATATGCAATTAAATTCCGTTTTCATAGCCTATGAAATTAACGCAATACATATTTATTTACCAGGTAGGCCTATTTTGCATGCTCCCTTGAAGTGAATAAAAATTCCATTATTTTTGTCATTTGAACACAGGGTTACATTTTAATAATTAATGACAACAGAGTAAAATAGGAGAATGAAATTATCAGAACTGCGCACTACTCAATGGTTTGCCACGAGACTCTAGCCGAAATTCTTCCTAGAATGCGCACAACCGCACGCAAGCAGACAGGCACACTACATGCTGACCAAACTTGTTGACGGCCCATAGGACACAACTGCAGAAAAACAGGTAACTTAAATAGTAATAACAATAGAACATTATTCATTGTTATTGTGTTTTTAAATTGAAAAATGTATAGGCTTTTGACATTTCTAAAAATTAGTTTAGACTTTAATAAAAGGGATTTTAGAGTGTGCTGAGATTAATTGCCTTTTCGTCTTGTTGCATGCACGCGGATTTGTGTAGGATATGCTATGCTTTGTGACAATATATTTTAATAAACATATAATCTCACTTTAGTTGCACTTTGACTAAACATTATGTTAATATTAATTAAACAAAACATAATTACATTTTATTTGGGTTATGATTATTTTCACATTTCTATTTAATCTGGTAACTAATTAACTAAGTAATTATTTTTTTTACATGAAACCCTACAGTTTTATAACAAGAAAGGAAAACGTTTCTAAATAGAACATGCAGTCACTTGAAATCGACGGAGCCAAGGACCCAGCGTGCAAAGCAAAGCAGGCACCTCTGCGCAACTCATGTCCCTGCGCACGGTGCATTCACAGTTCACGGGCTCCTCGACCTAAATGCGATGTGACGGGAGAACCTTTACTGAAACAAACGGCAAAATAGTATCAGGGAAGGCTGACCGAACTGTGAACCGAGGTCCTAACACGGATCAAATTAACAACAACGAAAATAGCACTGCGTTTTCAGATCGCTTATGCGCGAAGCAGCAAATGCAGCCAGCTGTGTCAGGTCTTCTTAGCGCTCGGATGCATAGTAAATGTAGCCTACGCTTCAAGCTCCAGGACGCAGGCGGGCACCCTCGGCGTGCGTCCCGGGGCCGTGGTTTCCGAACCTCAGACACCGAGATGTAACTAAAAGAAGTAGTTCAGGAAATAATACTTTCTCAGTCTGCGTCCCTTTGGCAAACAGGGAGCAGGCTACGATAATAGTCTTCTACATTATCTCTCGTTCATCGTGGTATCGGCTGAACTAAGTAGCCGAGACGATGATGCAAATTATCAGTGTCTGTCCTTGCCATCTTTGGCATATAGCTTGTCATTCAAAAAAAGGCTGCCCACTTACATAGGACAACGGAGGGGGAAAAAATACATTATATATATGTATACACACTACCTGTCAAATATATTTTATATTAGAGATTCTTCAAATAGCCACCCATTGCCTTGATGACAGCTTTGCACACTTTTGGCATTCTCTCAACCAGCTTCATGAGGAAGTCACCTGGAATTAATTTCAATTAACAAGTGTGCCTTCTTAAATGTTAATTTGTGGAATTTCTTTCCTTCTCAATGTGATTGAGCCAATCAGTTGTGTTTTGACAAGGTAATGGGGGTGACATAAGATAGCCTTATATGGTAAAAGATCAACAGATCAAATAAGCAAAGAGAAATGACAGAGTCCATCCTTACTTTAAGTCATGAAGGTCAGTCAATAAGGAACATTTCAAAATCTTTGAAAGTTTCTTCAAGTGCAGTCACAAAAACCATCAAGAGCTATGATGAAACTGGCTTTCAGGAACGCCACAGGAATGGAAGACCCAGAGTTACCTCTGCTGCAGAGGATACATTCATTATAGTTACCAGCCTCAGAAATTGCAGCCCAAATACATTTTTCACAGAGTTCAAGTAACAGACACATCTCAACATCAACTGTTCAGAGGAGACTGTATGAATCAGGGCTTCATGGTTGAACTGCTGCAAAGAAACCACTACTAAAGGACACCAATAATAAGAAGAGACTTGCTTGGGCTGAGAAACATGAGCAATGGACATTAGACCGGTTGCAATTTGTCCTTTGGTCTGGAGTCCAAATTGGAGATTTTTGGTTCCAACCGCCATGTCTTTGTGAGACATGGTGTGGGTGAACGGATGATCTCCAAATGTGTATTTCTCACCGTAAAGCATGCTGGAGGAGGTGTTATGGTGTGGGGTGCTTTGCTGGTGACACTGTCTGATTTATTTAGAATTCAAGGCACACGTAACCAGCATGGCTACCACAGCATTCTGCAGTGATACACCATCCCATCTGGATTGGGCTTAGTAGGACCGTCATTTGTTTTTCAACAGGACGATGACCCACGACACCTCCAGGCTGTGTAAGGGCTATTTTACCAAGAAGGAGAGTGATGGAGCGCTGAATCAGATGACCTGGCCTCCACAATCCCCCGACCTCAACCAATGACTTGGGATGAGTCGGACCACAGAGTGAAAGAAAAGCAGCCAACAAGTGCTCAGCATATGTGGGAACTCCTTCAAGACTGTTGGAAAAGCATTCCAGGTGAAGCTGGTTGAGAGAATGCCAAGAGTGTGCAAAGCTGTAATCAAGGCAAAGGGTGGCTATTTGAAGAATCTCAAATATAAAATATATTTAGATTTGTTTAAAAATTTTTGGTTACTACATGATTCCATATATGTTATTTCATAGTTTTGATGTTTTCACTATTATTCTACAATGTTTAAAACAGTACAAAGAAAGAACAACCTTGGAATGAGTAGGTGTTCTAAACGTTTGACCGGTCAGTCATAATTTAGAGATAGAGATGTTACACAACTCTTTATACTGAATCTTGACATGCAGGTTCACTTAACTGATGGGTCATCAACTTATCAGCCTACGGCTCTATAGGGACTTCTCAGATGACAATCATGCTATAAGAATGGCTATGCTGAGTTTGAAATGGCACCCTTTTCCACAGTGCACTACTTTTGAGCAGGGCCATGCAATGTCTAGGCTCAGTCCAAAATGTTCCGCTCTGGGCCCTAGTTAAAAGTAGTGTACTACATAGGGAATGGAATGCCATTTCGAATGCTACCCATAGTGTGCTTGACCTGATATTGGATCTGGGTTCAGTTACTATTTTAAATCTTTCAAATAATTGAAATGTTTGCTTAGGCTGCCTGGAGTGCCAGGTGGGTGGGATTTACAGTTTTTTAACTTTTCTATTAGTCCATTACGCCAGGCAAGCTCAATCATGCACAGATAATGCACTTGAAATCATTTCAAATAGTAATTGAACCCAGGTCTGAGTGTTCAAGGACTGCAGCTGAATATTGTTGGCTCGACATTCATGATCATCGGAAGGAGTCACACAGCAGCCTGTTATTAAGAGAATGCCTTGAAGTGCTTTGAAGCCAATGTTATGTATGTCATCAGCTAATTAATTCCACTGCTGGCAAACCAGGCTGGGGCGGAGGGGGGAGTAGGAGGAGGACAGGGAGATGAACAGTTCACTCTGTCGTTTATCCTTTTATTATTATACTTTTTCAACAACAACAAAAATTATCCAGACAATTATAAAGACCCCCCCCACCCCCCAAAAAAAGGAATTATACTAATAATATAAAGATAACAAGATAACATGCATTATATATATACAGTAAGTAAAACTAAATCAAATAGCAACAGGTATCATTATCAGCAGCAAATGCAGTTAGCTAATGTACAGTTAGCATTACAACTTGGAGGCAAATTGCAGCAGATACATTTTCATCAAACGGTTATATTTTCAGAGCTTTTCCGGATCAACTAGTACAATTCTTATTATTATTACTAGTATTATTATTATTTCCTTTCCCTCTCTTTCTATGAATCAAGGATACACACTGGGTCTCAGGATGCGCAACCCATTTAAAAATCTTTTTCCCAGTAAAGGAGCCCACACTTTCAAGAATGTGGGACCGCTATAAGTCCATTGTTAATTTTTTCAATGGGAAAACATCTGCAACTTATTTTATCCACAAGTGCAAAGGTGGGTTTTCATTTCCCCAATGCACAAGAATACATTTCTTTGCAAAGTATGAAATAGTTATCAGCAACCTTGTCTTGTCTGAGTCAAGCGTAATATTTTGCATGTAATTAAGGAGGTAAAGGCTTGGAGATTGTGCCAATTCAATATCAAAAATGATCTGAGTGGCTGTATGAATAGAGTGCCTGTTGTTCATCCTTCTAATCACTTGCCCTCAGGCCTGTGTGTTTGTGTTTGTGCACGCTCTCCTAAACTCTGCCACCTAAAGTTTGAATGGCAGGATGGCTTCATGCATCCAAACATGTAGCCTCAGTCCATTAGCTAGAGTCACATCACAGACAGACTCGGTCACTCCCACAATAGGGCTGTTACAACACATCTATGGAAAGGGTGAACTCTTTCTCAATTCAATTGGATAGATTATATGGGAATTACCTTTGCTACACATTATTTGAATACATAAAGCTACATTTTACTTGAATTAAAATGAGCTTGAATAAGTGTTAGTAATCAAAGGAATGAATTTGTGATAAAAGACCAATGAGAGGGAGGGATATGGAGATTGTGAAGTGAGGAGCATATCGTTTTATCACCAGAGTCAAAAGCATAGTGAGAGAGAGAGAGCTCATTCATCGTCACAGAGGAAAAGTAATAAATGTTTTCTGCTTTAAAGGAGAAGCTAAAGCAAGAGGGATGGGTACGAGAGAGAGTGAAAGAGAGAGGTCCCCTTCCCCGCTTTAAAGCAAACAATCCATTAAGTGGAGGGCAGAGCAGGGATCAGTGCTCTAGGGCCTGGTGTAATCCATGGTAAAACACGATGAAGGAGAAGGGTTTAAAAGCCTACACAGGCTGCTGCGGAGAGAGGGAGATGTCACTTCCTTTAAAGCGTAAGAGCACAATCTCACCGGTATAAATGCCACGTTTGCATCTGCCGAAGGGGACAGGGAAGGGAAGGGAGGGGCAGGGAGAAGGAAGAAGGGAGGGGAGAGAGGGGGAAGAAGAGAGGAGGGGAGGGTGGTCTCGTCTTCCTTTCCTTCACAGCTTTTCATTGTCATTCATTATCACTCACAAACAGGTACAGACCTAGACTGGCCTCATATACTGGCGTCCTGTTGCGTTATTGATCCCTATTGATTTCTACAACCGGCTAATGGCGGGGGGGGATCACGGAGAGTACAGCTAGAATAAACTCACAAAGCATAGACATATTGTATGTCAACAAGGTCCTTGCAATATTGTACTGTTCCTAGTATAAGGTGATAAGGGGAGGAGTGGGGTCGGTGGAATGAGAGGATGGGGGGTATGAGAGAGGACGAGAAAGGTGGAAAGGAGAGGGGAAAGGGTGAGTCGAGAGGAGAGGGAAAAGAAGAGAGGATGTCGGTAGGAGAAGGGAGGAAAGAAGAGAGAAGGGGTGAGTCGGTAGGGGAAAGGAGAAGGGAGGAGAGGAGAAAGGTAGGAGAGATGAGGAGGGGCAGGAGGGAGATTAGGCACTTTAACAGTCTCCCCGCACCCTCCTTTAAGGAGCTGATCTTGTAACCCTTTCAGAACGGTTTCACACTCTGCTTGAGTTCTTCAGAATAGCACCTCTCAGAAGACTGAAGACCTATTACCTGAGCAGCACAGTATAATGTAGTGTGCATGCTTAGTGTAGTGGGCCTGCTCTGATCTGTCTCATATCTCGCAAAGGGTAATGGGATAGCTCGAAAGTAGTCCGGCTACAATGGGGTGCCATGACATTCAAAAATATTACCTAGGTGACATTGTCTAATGAACCCAATTACACCTTCAAATAGTAAAAATGAATAAAACCTAAAACAATACATCTGTAATTGATTGTGAATTTTTTTTTTGCTGAAGAAGTCTTAGTTGCTCAATTTGACACCAAGCTAAGAAGTTTGATTCTTGATGGAGCAGTATTTCTGGAGTTTAACAATGCACACGACAACAAGCTAGCTTAAATTTGTCCATCAGTTGGCTAACGTACCTCTAAGCCAGTCACTGAAAGGAATAGGAAGCTAACCTCTTGCACACACTCAAGGCTGAACACCAAACGTTTCGTTCCATATGCTAGATGCATTGAGCAACATTATTTTACCACCATGAATGAGTTATAAAGAAGCAGCTAGCGCTGCCTGTTCTGCCACGAGTCATAGCCTCCCGTCAGTTCAGCTGCTGCTGCGCTCAGCTGACCCCAACGTTAGTAGCGACTGTGGAGAAACATTGTGATCTACGGACTGTTTTCTGACAACAGTCCCCCTTCATTTTGGAGCAGCACGTCTACAACTTCAGGGCAAGCTAAGCAAGCTGTTTATTTGTCAGTAAAAGGTAGAACTAGCTAGCTATGTTAGTAAGCAAGCTACAACAAGTTGGCTAAGCAACTGATCAAGTCATGGCGACCGACGTGGTTTCACATAATTTTAACAGGACCTACCCGCTGGCATCGCATAGGAGTGACCTGGATGGAAAATTCTTCAGATTAACAGTGGACGATATTGCCACTCCAATTTGCCATATCTTCAATTTAAGGCTACTAGAAAGTGTGTGCCCTCAGGCCTGGAGGGAAGCAAAAGTCATTCCGCTACCCAAGAATAGTAAAGCCTCCTATACAGGCTCAAATAGCCAATAAATCAGCCTGTTACCAACCCTTAGTAAATTTCTGGGAAACATTAGGTTTGACCAGATACAATGCAATTTTACAGTAAACAAATAATTGACAACAGACTTTCAGCATGCTTTTAGGGAAGGACATTCAACAAGCCCAGCAATCACAGAAATGACTGATGATTGGATGAGAGAAATTGATGAAAAAAAGTTTGTGGGGGCTGTTTTTGTTAGACTTCAGTGCGGCTTTTGACATTATCGATCATAGCTTGCTGCTGTAAAAATGTATGTGTTATGGCTTTACACCCCCTGCTATATTGTGGATAGAGAGTTATCTGTCTAACAGAACACATAGGGGGTTCTTTAATGGAAGCCTCTCCAACATAATGAAATCAGGAATTACCCAGGGCATATGTTTAGACCCCTTACTATTTGCAATCTTTACTAACAACATGTGACTGGCTTTGCGTAAAGCCAGTGTGTCTATGTATGCGGATGACTCAACACTATACACTTCAGCTACTATAGCGAATGAAATAACTGCATCACTTAACAAAGAGCTGCAGTTAGTTTCGGAATGGATTAAGTTACTCCTAAATATTTCTAAAACTAAAAGCATTGTATTTGAGACAAATCATTCACTAAACCCTAAACCTCAACTATCTCTTGTAATGAATAAAATGGAAATTGAGCAAGTTGAGATGACTAAACTGCTTGGAGTAACCCTGGATTGTAAACTGTCATGGTCAAAACATATTGATACAACAGTAGCTAAAATGGGGAGAAGTCTGTCTATAATAAAGCACTGCTCTGCCATCTTAACACTATCAACAAGGCAGGTCCGACAGGCCCTAGTTATGTCGCACCTGTACTACTGTTCAGTATTGTGGTCAGGTGCCACAAAGAGGGACTTAAGACAATTACAATTGGCGCAGAACAGTGCAGCACAGCTGGCCCTTAAAAGTACACAGGGAGTTAACATTAATGATATGCATGTCAATCTCTCATGACTCTTAAGTGGAAGAGAAATTGACTTCATCACTGCTTGTTTTTTAAGAAGTGTTGACAAGCTGAATGTCCTAAACTGTCAAGCACACAGCTCGGCCATGCATACCCCACAAGACATGCCACCAGGGGCCTCTTCACAAGTCCCGAACATACTATGGGAGGCGCACAGTACTACATAGAGCCATGACTACATAGAACACTATTCCACATCAGGTAACTGATGCAAGCACCTAGAATCTAAAAATAAATACACCTTATGGAACAGCAGCTAGCCTTGGCAGTAGCTAATGGGGATCCCTCATGAATACAAATACAAAATGCTGGGCACGGACGTCAATTCAACGTCTATTCCACATCATTTCATTAAAATGACAACCAGTGTGTGCCCAGTGGGTAGCCACCATTTAGTTTCAAATTTTTTGCAAGTTGAATTGTAAAGTATTAAATCACTGTCACGACGTGTGTGTATAAGTGCGCTGAGAGCCGGGAAGCAGGTTCAGGGAGTGAGTGTTTTAATAAATAAATGCAGCTAAATACCAAACAAGAAACACAAACAACAGAAGCAAAAAAGCCTGGGGATGGAACCAAAGGGAGTGACATATATAGGGAAGGTAATCAGGGAAGTGAGTCCAGGTGAGTCTGATGACGCGCAGGTGCGCGTAACGATGGTGACAGGTGTGCGCCATAAAGGGCAGCCTGGTGACCTAGAGGCCAGAGAGGGAGCACACGTGACAGTACCCCCTCCCCAATGATCGGGTCCAGCCGCAGGATCCCAACAGACCGGCTAAGGCAGGAGAGCCTGGAGATCCGGCTGAGGCATGAGAGCCTGATGAGCCGGTGGTCGCAGGGGAGCCTGGCGATCTGGCTGGGGCATGAAAGGCTGTCGCGGCTCCCGGACCCGACGTCATTCCACCTGACACCAAAAAAAAAAAAAAACCTCCCTGATGCTTCTCTTCGGTGAGATGTTATTCTGTAACGAGTGCGGTGAGAGTCGGGAAGCAAGTTTAGGGAGTGAGTGTTTTAATAAATAAATGCAACTAAATACCAAACAAGAAACACAAACAACGCACAGACATGACACTGGAACAGAAACAATAACACCTGGGGAAGGAACCAAAGGGAGTGACAGATACAGTTGAGGTCGGAAGTTTACATACACTTAGGTTGGAGTCATTAAAACTTGTTTTTCAACCACTCCACAAATTTCTTGTTAACAAACTATAGTTTTGGCAAGTCGGTTAGGACAGATACTTTGTGCATGACACAAGTCATTTTTCCAACAATTGTTTACAGACAGATTATTTCACTTATAATTCACTGTATCACAATTCCAGTGGGTCAGAAGATTACATACTACAATAAGATGACTGTGCATTTGAACAGCTTAGACAATTCCAGAAAATGATGTCATGGCATCCTTTAGAAGCTAATTGAAGTTAATTGACATCATTTGAGTCAATTGGAGGTGTACCTGTGGATGTATTTCAAGGCCTACCTTCAAACTCAGTGCCTCTTTGCTTGACTTCATGGGAAAATCAAAAGAAATCAGCCAAGATCTCAGAAAAAAATTGTAGACCTCCACAAGTCATTCCCCCTGAGACAACTGTCAATCCCCCTGAGACAGACTCTCTCTCTTTGGGGTAATCTCTCCTCTCCTCCTCATCCTTCCTGTGTTTTTGAGTGTTGTATTTTAGCATGCCTGGACTGCCAAGTGGGTGGGGTTTGCACTTTGGGGAATTTCTATTGGTTCCATTGCAACAGGCAAGCTCAATGAAGCACAGCTAAAGAATTTGAAATGATTTGAACCCAGGTCTGCCATTCACAGCATCGTGATTAAAACAATGCTCTATCTTATCACCTATATACATGTGACCAGTGACCCATAACCCCATATGAGAATACCCCTAATGTACAAAACAAGTGAAAACCTGCCTTGACAGGCAATACAAAAAATACAAAATATGTTTTCTTGTCACATATTCCCGGATAGGTGCAGTGAAATGCGTTTATTTACAGGGTCAGCCATAGTAGTACGACGGGTTAAGTGCCTTGCTCTAGGATACATTTTTTTCACCTGAATGGCTCAGGTATTCGAACAGCGACAATATATACACAACACATTAAATGAGCACATAAGAAGGCCAAAATGGCTCCTACAGTGTCAATCCTGATATATGAATGCAATGGGGTTTTCTGCAGTCATGATATGTCCTTCTGGTGAACCCATGGTGAGGGGAAATGCTCTGTGACCTGGATATAGATGCCCTGCATCCATCCATCCACACTACTCAGCAGGGTCATGGTGTCTGTTGTCATACACGCACGCACACACACACACACACACTTCCACCAGTGGAGGCTGCTGAGAGGAACCATTAGGAAGGAGGAAGGGCTCATTGTAATGGATAGAACGGAATTGATGGAACGGAGTAAAGCGCGGTTGCCATATGTGTGATGTGTTTGATGCCATTCAATTGATTCCATTCCAGCCATTACAATGAGCCTATCCTCCTATAGCTCCTCCCACCAGCCTCATCTGGAATATACATACACTAGAACTACAGTACAGAACTACAGTACAAGCTTGGGGCAGGCTGCCTTTCTGGTTATAGTGACACCCAACAGATTGACAGAACAGCCTTCCAAGCATATCAACTTCAACATCATATCACAAAAGGAAACAAGAGAGGCGGAGAGAGAGAGAGAGAGAGAGAAAGAGAGAGAGAGAGCGAACGGGAGTGAGAAAAAAACGTAACTCTCTTGTACAAAAGAGCACAGGACCAGCTTAAGCAACATCATATCGGCATTACACAACAGTTAGTGAGGTAGCTGGGTTTGGAGAGAAGCCGAGCATTGAAATGAGATAGAAGACTAGTTTACGCTTCAGTCCAGACTGGATTTAAAGTTTCTGTCTTTTATTCCTGACTGCACAATGAATGACTCCCCCTGCTGGGACAATAAAGTTTGAATTGGAAAAAGTTGGGCCTGGTTACAGGTTACATTGCTGGTGTTACTGTTCTGCTGTCTGCTACTGTACCTCACCCTCTCCTCCTTGGCACAGAGAGGCTGGAGTGTGTGTGTGTGTGTGTGTGTGTGTGTGTGTGTGTGTGTGTGTGTGTGTGTGTGTGTGTGTGTGTGTGTGTGTGTGTGTGTGTGTGTGTGTGTGTGTGTGTGTGTGTGTGTGTGTGTGTGTGTGTGTGTGTGTGTGTGTGTGTGTATTTGGTGCAGGTTGCCCATCGATCTGTAAGAAGAATTGCAGATGAGTCACTGGGCCATCGTCCTTCAACTATGTTACATCGTGCCTGCCACTCAGCTGGGGGGGGGGCAGGGACTGACATGTCATAGAGAGGCCATGGTCACCAGTCATTTCAGAGAAATGTCTCTCTTACCTTCCTGTTTACCCCCTGATCTTTGACTTCACTGCCCTAGCCCCATTATTATCTCTCTCTCTCACACTCATGTCCTTTCCCGCTCTCTGTTTTCTCCCTCTCTCTCTCTCTGGGGCTCACCCCTGCCTCTTTCGTCTATTATATTGCACTCTTCATTTACTCCTTCAATTCTTCATTAACCCAGCGCCATCGGCAATTCTCGGTTGCTCTTTAAATCGGTTTCGCCTCAACTATTATCTTATTTCACTCATTATTGCCCTCTCTCTCTCTGTCTCTGTCTTTCTGTCGCTCTGTGCTCACTCTTTTCCTCCCTCCTGGGTGCTCCAGCTAAGGCAGAGAAAAGAGGAGAAGAACGAAAGAGGAAAGGAATGGAGAGGGAAGGACAGGAAAGTAACAGAAAGAGGAAAGGAAAAGGAAGGGGAGGAAAGAAAAGGAAAGGAGAAGACTCTTCACAGGGACCTCGTGGATGAGGGAGCATGACCCATCATATGAGATGTTTATCCTGATGAGGGAGCAGGACCCATCATATGAGATGTTTATCCTGATGAGGGAGCATGACCCATCATATGAGATGTTTATCCTGATGAGGGAGCATGACCCATCATATGAGATGTTTATCCTGATGAGGGAGCAGGACCCATCATATGAGATGTTTATCCTGATGAGGGAGCAGGACACAACAGATTAGATGTTTATCCTGATGAGGGAGCAGGACACAACAGATTAGATGTTTATCCTGATGAGGGAGCAGGACACAACAGATTAGATGTTTATCCTGATGAGGGAGCAGGACCCAACAGGTGAGATGTTTATCCTGATGACGGAGCAGGACCCAATAGGTGAGATGTTTATCCTGATGATGGAGCAGGACCCAACAGGTGAGATGTTTATCCTGATGATGGAGCAGGACCCAACAGGTGAGATGTTTATCCTGATGACGGAGCAGGACCCAACAGGTGAGATGTTTATCCTGATGACGGAGCAGGACCCAATAGGTGAGATGTTTATCCTGATGATGGAGCAGGACCCAACAGGTGAGATGTTTATCCTGATGACGGAGCAGGACCCAACAGGTGAGATGTTTATCCTGATGACGGAGCAGGACCCAACAGGTGAGATGTTTATCCTGATGAGGGAGCAGGACCAAACAGAAGAGATCTTTATCCTGTGAGGACCGAGAGAGACGACGCGTGCATCAGAGGCATCTTATAATAGGATCCCAGCAGGGACCTCCGCTTTTCTTTTGTACACTCTTAGAAAAATGGTTCTTCCAAATGGTTCTTCAGCGGTCCTCATTAGATAGAACCCTTTTTTTGATTCCAGGTAGATCCCTTTTGGATTCCATGTAGAACCCTCTATTGAACGGGTTCTGCAACCAAAAAGGGTTCTTCAAAGGGTTCTCCTATGGGGACAGTCGAAGAACCCTTTAAGGTTCTAGATAGTACTTTTTTCCCCTTCTAAGAGTGTATAGTGACTCACACTGTATACTATACACACCACTCACTGAGACAGAGTAAAACAAATACAGTGCACATCATTTGGAAGAGACATTTGATCATCAACGGTCCAAAATATTTCATTTTTTACAGTTAATACATTATATTCCATGTCTTCAGCTCCTCTAACTAATGTAATGTTCAGTACTCATGGAGATACATGGTTACACAAGCGCTGAAAGCCTACAACGTAACAGCCAGCCCATTGCATCGCACCACACATTCCCATATCTCAGTTCGCGGTCCTTCATTTGTCTCACTGGCACTGTGTTGGATAGTACCCGCCGGGTGACAGAAACAGCGTCCACCCCTCTCTCCCCTGTCTCACTGTCCCTCCCTGCCATTCTCTCCCATTTGCCACCCCCTTCCCTCACCCCTCCCCCCCCCCCCTTCACCCCCCTTGCCCCATGTCTCACCCTCCTCGTACAGTGACAGTGCGTGCGTGGAGGCTGAGGGAGGTCGTGGTACGGTCACTGCTTAAAACCCGGCCACATTGTGACTCCGAGCTGCAGAATGTGCCAGGATGCATTAACACACTGCCGCCTGGCTGAGCAGAGAGAGAGAGAGAGGGAGATAAAGAGAGAGATAGAGGGGGGTGGGTAGAGAGAGAGAGAGAGGGATTAGAGATAGTGAGAGCAATAGAGAGAGAGGGAGAGAACAAGATAGAGAGAGAACAATTTAGAGAGAGAGGAGCGAGGGCATCAGCGCACTTACACTAACATAGCTCAGAGGCCCCCAGGGCATGAGGTCCTCACGAGGTGGCTCATAAAATATGAAGACGCTGTGAGGCCTATGAAGCGCTCTTCATCTTCTCTATCTCGCTCTCATATTCTCTCCCCTCTTTATCTCTTTCTCTCATTTTCTCTTTCCATCTCTCTCTCTCTCTCTCACTGTCATTCTCTCTCTCTCTTTTCCTCCCTGTCCTTTTTAGCTCTCACTCTCCACATCAGCACAAATACATCCTTAGGCTGGAGCCCATCTTTTCACAGTAGTCAGATTTCCACACTGGCTTTGTGTCTTTCAAATGGACCAGCAGTGAGAGCATGAGTGCTTGGGGATGAGAAGGGTACTGAGTCTGTTTGTGTGTGATTAAACGTGTTTACATGAACACGGACTGACTCCATACTATTTGCTTTAATGTTGAGTTTGAATGACTAATTGGCCGATCTTCACTCGGTGATCTCACCCAATGCTCAGAACTCCGCCTGTTAGGGACCAGACTGGTGATCGGATGAAAAGGGGGAGCCAATGGCAAAGCACCACAGCTGGCCACTGTGGGCTTCTCAAGCTTCGAGGACATAAGCTCATTTTCACTCCTGCCTTAAGCAGGGTTGAACAGCTCTGATGGGCCTTTTGCTAAGCTGTAACTATAGCTCAGATCAGATCTAATGGTGCGACAGTGTTGGAGAAATCAACCTGCTGGGGTTATATATATATAGATAGTCAGTGGAGGGAGGCTTTGAAACGTTTGTCATCCACACACACACACACACATATACACACACACACCACTCAAGCAAGCATCTAATCCGTGTAGCCAAACAGAAATTGACATACTGTATGAAAGGGTCTCTGTCCAGAGACTTCTGCTAGGAGCAAACATGAGTCCACAACATCGCACACATACACACGCACGAACACACACACTGCACTAAGTGCTCCACACGACCCCCACCATGTGGCCAAGGACAGGCTAGGGAAGTCACTGAGGCAGGGATGCATTTGGCAGGCAGACTCCAGGGTCAAGCTGAGAGCAAAACCATCTCCGGCCTGACCTTGAACCTGTACTGAACGACAGTCAATCCGATACACAGTAACTCTTGGAACCACACAACACACACACACAGTAACTCATACCATAGAAATAGAATTTGGATTCTACCATTTAAATAGAATTCTAAGAACTCATAGCAGAGGTATCTATCGAATTCCATTTTTTATAGATCATACAGTATGGCTTCTCCTGACCGAGTATGAGATGCAGAGGGTATCTTTCTTCTACTTGAGTGGCTATCACTGGACAGGGGAACATACACATGACAGGCCTACTTAAAACAAGAGTGAATTAGTACAGCAATCAGCTTTCATGTGAAGGTACAGTATTGCCATGACACATACTTTGCAAAGTATTATCAGATTTAACCAAGGTCCATCTCTCCCGGGTGTAGGCAGAGTTCCCTCGGTCAATAATCAATGATCAGACGAGGCAACCCTTCTGATGAGAGCATTGATCACACAGAAACATAGAGAGTATCACTATGGACGTTGGTGGCACTTTAATTGGGGAGAAAGGACTCTTGGTCATGACTGGAGCGCAATCAGAGGAATGGTACCAAATACATCAAACACATGGTTTACAGGTGTTTGATGCCATTCCTTTTGCCCCGTTCCAGACATTATTATGAGCCGTTCTCCCCTCAGCAGCCTCCACTGATACACACACACACACCACTGTCCTCTCCTGTCACATTCTCAGCCAGCCTGCTCTCACAGACTAGACGTAACATAGCTAATGAAAATCTGGGACTATTAGTGTTACGTTTGGTATGGTTACATAAGACAGAAGGTTACTAAAATGAAAGAAGGGGGGGTTGGTTGGTTGGGGTGGATGGTAGGCATATAACGCAAATTTCTAGCCACCCAAAAGTTGCGTTTTCGAATATCATCACGGATAACTTTAGCATTTAGTTCATTAGCAACTTTGCAACAGCTTAATACTTTTTTTAGCATGTTAGCTAACCCTTCACCTAACCCTAACCTTAACCCTAATCCCTAGCCTGGCTAACATTAGCCACCAAGCTAAAGTTGCCCACAACAAATTAGAATTTATAATATGAAATAGATGATGGACCATACCAAACATAACAGACCATACTCATTTTGGTGTCCCAAATTTTAGTTTACTATGTTACGTCTACCCCTGAGTCCAGGTTGTTTCAGCGAGGCAGGCCTCTAATACTGGTTCCATACAGAAATTACCGATTTCATACTGACTTTGCTCTGAAACCTTAGACCCATACACGGTCAATGACAACACATGCTCCAGCCAATGCATTGTCAATGCCTCTGCCCAGGGGTTTGGCTTGAACTGTAAGAATCCCATTGGTTCTATGGAAGTATCCATTTCCCAGTATCATGACAGGAGACACTCCATCTTACCTCATGAAGGCAAAAGGAGGATTTTTTTTATTTATTAGCTTTATTTAACTAGGCAAGTCAGTTAAGAACAAATTCTAATTGAAAATGATGGCCTACCCCAGACAATGCTGGGCCAATTGCGCACAGCGCTAACCACGGTCAGACGTGATTCAGCCTGGATTTGAACCAGGGACTGTAGTGCCACCTCTTGCACTGACAAGTAGTGCCTTACACTGCTGCGCCACTCAGGCCTCTGGCATTAGATTAGATTGACCTGGATGTTGTTAATTGGGCTAGTAATTAGACAAATTCCATGTGGGCCAATGTGCCAGATTTGTGTATCATGTCATGTCATAGCCTACTGTAGGCTTATCATAGACATTAAAGGGAAAAAACAGAGGCCTCTATTGAAACGATTTACCACATTGATAGGAATTGAAATGATGACCACTTTAATGGGGAGAATTCTTTATGATGTAAGACTATGTATGTTACTGATAATATACAGATATATATATATATAAGTATGCTAGAACTGCCTTTGCTGTGAACTGGGCTATTTGTTTAATTCAACACATTTCATAGCCGTTACAAAACAAAGCCCAGTCGTCTGTAGGCTACGTGAGTGAGGAACAATAACAGAAGCAATAGGATCCGGCCCGGATTCCTTCTACCGGAGGGTTCTTGGCCACGCCTCTACACACACACACACACACACACACACACACAAATTGACATAATTTATTTGCCTTCCACACTAGACTGCGATAATGAGCCATGGGCTATAACTCGAAAGTATTTATATATTCTTGGACTGGAACATTAACAATGCGCATGTTTTCAATTAATTATCTTTTACACGGACAACTTCTGAATTCTGGAAAGATAAAGTAAGTGTTCGAATCAAATTGATTCTAAATAGGGAAGTTTCTATCTGTCATGCATCGTTCTGTTGCAATGTTCTGTTTTGGGTTGTTGAGTAATATAAATACAATTAATTGTATTTTTCGTTGAGTTGTTGTGCTTAAAAACAGTGGAACAATATGAAGAATAACCATAGCAACCATGGAACATATAAACAAACGCGGAAAGTTATCGACCTAAAGATGGCTAGCTACTATGTGGTAAAATTGTATCCGGACTTGCTAGACTACTTTGTAGCTATACATTTAACCCGTTGAAACACTGTAACATTGTAGCCAAGCCTTCGTGCCTGTAATTTATCAGAAGTTATAGCGCAACTTGAAGTAGCCTAGCCTAGTGGTTGCGCACCGCCCAAGAGCAAGGAGTCGCCTTCATGCTGGCAGACGTTTAGGCTAACCAGAGCCTGGGTTTACTAGTTTATTTCCAACTAAAGACGAACTTTTTTTTATTCCTATTCTCAACCTGTTCCTGGACTGATTGTTGTTATTGAGTGACTGGATAATGTGCTCCTCCAGTAAGCCCAGGGTAGGTGGTGGGGTGGTGCTGGTGCGGCGTTTGGTGAAGGCTCCGCCGGACAGCGACATGTTCCAGGCGGCCACCTCGGGGGACCGTGACTGGCTGCGACTCAGCCTGAAGCGGGCGCTGGCCCCAACGCAGCTCGACAAACAGGTGAATCAAGCACTGTGTTGGCGGCTTGACTCGATGTCAATTCAATAACCCCATCTCTTGAAGTGCTAGTCATGTGTTTATATTTATGCATTCCAACATGCTATCTGTGGCTGTACTGACCTGCTGAGTATCTGTGTCTGTCTGAGCGTGTGTCCATCCGTCTGCACTTGTGTGCCCTTTTGTGCCTGTCTGAGTGCACAGTGCTCGCCGGCATACCTATATGTACACACACACTAGGGTCTGACGGTGCTCCACGTGGCCGGCCTACACGGGCAGTTGGAGTGTATGAAGCTGCTGTTGGCATCCCAAGTGGTGGACATAAACGCCAGCTGCCCCCTGGGCCGCAGACCCATCCACATGGTCCTCACTGCCAAGAGCAGACCCCACTCCCATGCCTGCCTCACCTACCTACTGGAGCATGGAGCCCTGCCAAACGTGTACGACATCATCTCTTGCTCTGACAGCATTATCCCAATGTCTATAATGAGCGTTACCTTTATAATGACGATGATGGTGATAATGACAGTGAAGATGAAGAAGGTGGTAATGATGTACTTTAAGAGAGTCGTGTTTTGGTTCATTTCCAGAGCCACTGATACAGGGTTGACGCCCCTCCACCTGGCTGCCACCGAGGGCCTGTGGGAGTGTACCAAGACTCTAGTGCAGGCGGGGGCAGACACTGGTGCACGAGACAACCGAGGACACACACCTCTGGAACTGGCACGCATCTGGTGCCACAGAAGGATCGCCAGGTGTGTGTATGTGTGTGAGAGCGAGAGAAAGACAGAAATAGAGGTATAGAGAAAGAGATGTGTGTGTTTGTTTGAAAGGTTTGGTGTAGTAGTAGGGGTAACAAGTTGTGTACTTACCAGTTAATACAGCAATGTCAGAGAGATAATCATAGATCAGCTGAGGGGCGAGTGGCGCCTCGGAGTGGTGCCCCCTATCAGATGACAATGAGTTTACTCCGCTTATTTCTTCACAGAAGTGACACTTTACTTGACTGTATGTGTGACTGACTGTGGCCAGGTTTCTGAAGGACTCTATGTGGCAGAACGAGAAGAAAAGAGAGATGGAGAGGCGCAAGGCGCTGCAGAACCTTCGGCAGGACCTGTTCAACATGCACAGGAGGGCCGAGAACATAGAGAAGGTTTGTCTACTCTACTGTGTGGAAAAACACAACGCAGTTATTATTACTGTTAACATTTTACTGATAGGAAGTTACTCATGAGTTACATAGATCTAACACTGTCATCAATGTTAAAATGTCCAAACGCTTGAATTTAATCAAAAAGGAATCATTACTTTTTTCCTAACGATTGTTACCTGGTTCTCCTCCGTGTCCATTTTTCTATGGTGACCTCCCTCAGGTGGGGAGACAGACGTTGATGGAAGAGAAGGTCACGGCGTGGGCCGATAAGAAAGGCCTTCCCCTCCTCTGGGCCCAGCCTATGGCCACATGGAACCAGGCTCACGCCCACTGCCTCTCCCCAGACCAGAGGCCACAAAGCCAGAGGACCAAGGTCTGCCACAGGCAGCATCCAGGGGCCCCTCCTCGGGAGGCCTGGAACATCTCCCCCAACCCCTCCAAACCCCCGCCGGCCTCTGTCTCCCGGCCCCAGGGGGTGCGTCTGAGCAGCCAGCCCGAGAGGTCCCCTCCAGAGCCTGACCTGAGGCGCAGCATAACTCTCTGCAGGGCCCGTGGGGATGGACGTCCCCAGTACACTGCCAAGTGGGACGGGTCCCCCCAGCCGGTCCCCAACCTGCCCTGGGATGTCCTTCAGAGGGGGCTGTTCTCTGCTGCCTTCCCATCAAGGATTGCCTCGCCCAACCACTTCCAGCCCAACCATGTGCTGGATCTGCCGCGCCTCGGCTGCTCCCCAGGACCCAACACCTCTCCCTGGACAGAGGTGGCCATGCACCTGGCTGAGGAGCTGGAGCCTGGCCACTACTGACTGGATGGAGAGGTAGAAATTGCCCCTAACCAATGATCCAGAGTCAGATTTATTTCATCCCTCTAAGTGTTACATTTAGAATGGCAGGTAGGGTAATCTGATCCGAGATAGGGGGTAACTTCTACTTTAAGGAGTGGTGGAGATCCACTTTCTCCCAGTCTTAATCTACTGTAATGGAGAGACACTGTACTGACTCTACTGTCACCAAGCATCACAGGTGATTGGACAGTAGTGTTCTACAAAACATAGATTTTGCATATCAGGAGTATTTTTATTATTAAAAGGTGTGATATTTGAGAAACATTACTGGTGTCATTAATAATGTATATTCTTGTCCAATAAAAATGGTCAGAGATTATGAAAGGCGTACAAGGATTGTTTGGCAATGTCAGAGCTAACTCCCGAAAATGGTTACAAATGGGTATTGTAATTAGTATATGACTATCTATGTATGTTGTTGAATACAGGAGAAATAAGGACTACCCTGTAACTTTCCACCCTGGGCTTGCTGTCCCAATTAAGTGCTTTCGTGTCATTATAGGGCTCCCCCATCCCAATGTCAAACTGGCTATGCATACATAAGTGGAACAACAGCTGAGTTCACCAGTCTCCAGCTACTTCTCTGTGATTGGAGCTCCTCGGTCTCCTGCGTGAAGGTAAGGGAGGGGTGACACAGGGCTGAGACCACAGTAACCTGGGCCACTTGTCACAAACGGTGGCCTACTGTCTTGATGACACTCCCTCAGGGTCTAGTCTGGGTCTGCAGGTGAGAGCTTGTCAAAAGAAGGTAGGGGGTGGAGGTGGGAGTTGTGGTTTTGTCCGCTTACTTTGTGATCATAACGCTCACACTTCCTGAGAATCACTTCACACCCCAGCAATGGCATGTCCTGACCTCTGCTCAACCTTTCACCCCCTCCCCACCCCCATATGCTGCTAGCCCCAGAACATACACGTATAGTGAAAGCACACAATCAATATAGAGTACTTTGCAAAAGTAGGGTCATGTACAGTTCAGTAGTGGGAGATCAATTTTTTGGAACGGAGAAATTACTAAACACAAGTCCAATAACAACGCTTATTTTCTGTTAGAAGTGTTTAAACAATTCATACCCAGTGAACACAACCCAGGAAAGTAATTCCACATAACTGTTCACATATTGAGTCTCACACCAGGTTAACAGAAAGGTTGCTTGTTCAAATCCCTGAGCTGACTAGGTGAAAAATCTGTCGATGTGCCCTTGAGCAAGGCACTTAACCCTAGTTGCTCCCTAGTAATTCGCTCTGGATAAGAGAGTCTGATAAATTACTTAAATGTAAAATGTTAACTGCCTCACCGCCAATCATTGATTAAGTCTGACAGTGGGGTCCGGAATTATTGGATCCCAGGACAAGACCCCGCTGTACAGTCAGCTCCTTCAGGCATACAAGTGGTCTAACAAGGCTCATCCTGACATCTGAGCAAATAAAGTGTATAAAATATACTGTAAATTAGTTATTTTTTGATTTAACCTTGAACTAGGCCAGTCAGTTAAGATCAGATTCTTATTTTACAATGACAGCCGACCCCCTAACCCAGACGATACTGGGTCAATTATGCGCTGCCCTATGGGACTACCAATCACGGCTGGTTGTGATACAGGATCGAACCAGGGTCTGTAGTGACGCCTCTACAGTAGCACTGAGATGCAGTGCCTTAGACCGCTGCGCCACTGGCTATTACGACTAATACAATTGCTCAGAGAAAGATTTTGTTTAACAAGTAAAATCAACACCACAAATATAGGGGTCAAAATGATTGGATCCTGTTTCCAATACCCTAGCACGCTCCCCTTGCGAGGATAACGACACTTGGGCCTTTTTCTCAAATGTTTTATGAGAATTGGATAGCACATCGGATGGGATCTTAGACCATTCTTCCATACATAATCTTTCAAGATCCTCCCCCGTAGGGATGATTGTTCTTTCGAAGGACAAACCCACCGCTGGTGGGCGTGTCCAAAGAGCTCTATTTTTATGTCATATGACCATAGCACAGGTTCAAATTCAAGTGCCAACGCCGTTTAGTAAACTCCAATCGTTGCTAAGGTCAGATGACATGAAAATACATACTCAGAAAACACCTCCATCCCTACTGTAAAATATGGTGGTGGATCTTTGATGTTATGGGGCTATTTCCACTGGTCTTGGGGCCCTAGTTAAGGACATCATAAACTTGACCAAGTATCAGGACATTTTAGCCAAAAACCTGTTTGCCTCTGCCAGGAGGCTGAAACTTGGCAGCAAGTTAATCTTCCAGCAACACAATAACCCCAAGTACACATCAAAATCCACAAAGAAATTGTTAATTGACCACAAAAAAAAATCTATATTTTTCAATGTACCCCATACTAGATCCTTGTACTCTATTGAAAACCTGTGGTTTGAATTGAAGAAGGTAGTCCTTAAGCGCAGACGAAAGAGGTCCAAGGATCTGGAAAGATTCTATATAGAGTAATGGTCTAAGATCCCTCCCAATGCGTTCTCCAATTTCATAAAACATTTAGAAAAAGTCCGTGCCATTATCCTCGCAAAGGGCGAGGGTGCTGGAGTATTGAAAGCAGGGCGTGCAATAATTGTGATTATTTTTTTGTGTTACTTGTCAAACAATGAGACCACATCATCTAGAATAAACACATTATTTTAGCTCACTATTAGTATTTTTTACTTTAGTTTTTGTTGCTCATCTCTATCAAGGGATCCAATAATAATTCCATACCCCAGCGAAAATACCATTTATCTTCCACAGTCAGTGATGAGTCTCACACCATATAACTGCCTCTTTAATAGCAATGCTACACATCACTTTAGCAGTTTCTCTCGCCAAACTTACCCGATTCACCCATAACAAGCATACAAAAATGATTGCAAGTCAACTACCTTATCACAGATTCATAAGTATTCGTGGGCATGTTAGTTGGTTTCTGTTTTGTTTTTTTATCAATTGACATACAAAAGAAAAATCACTTGTATTATTTAAGCTTTCTTTTTCTTCTTTTGAATGGCTCAAGAGAATGAGCAGTTTGAGAGCCATGGAGTCATTGATGATTGTTGATGATTGTTGAACGGTACAAAACTCATTTGTTCCTATGCGGCCACGTACAAACATTGGCTTAGTAGGCGACCCCATACTAGTAGGGAGTTAGCGACCCAGCACACAGCATAAGGGCTGCTTCCCAAAATGGTACCCTATTCCCTTCATAGGGCACTAGTTTTTTACCAGGGCCCATGGGACTCTGCACCATGTAGGGAATAGGGTGACCTTTGGGACGCAAACAAGTGATCCGGTCTCGGCCTCGTTTCACGCCAACCCTGTTGCCCTCTTCCCCCCCTTCAACCTGCCCTCCACCCTCCACCTCCAACTGACTAAAACCGAGAGGGGACAACATGAACTTGTCCAATAAGAAACACTGGTTTTAGTTTTTTTTTTTTAAACAGAACAGAATAGTCTGATGCAGAAGAGAGCCTATTTGAGACACCTACTGTAGCTGGAGAACAGGAGCCAGGGAGGCATTCAGTTCTTTGTTTGCAGTCACCATCATCACAGACAACCATGGATACCCTATTCACTATATGGTGCACTATATAGGCAACAGAGTGCCATTTCAGATGCAGACAGCGCTAGAGGGAGAAAGAGAGCGACTATGAGAGATGTACAAGTTCTGTAAACACACTGCTGCTAGTCCGTCGCAATAACGGGAAGCTCTCGTCTGCTCTGCTATGATGAACTCTTCTTCCACCTCTCCTTTCGTCCCTTCCCAAATATACCCTTGTACCACTACCCCCCCGAGTAGAGCCTCAGTACATCTTCTGTCGACTAGGCAACACTGCCTCCTTGAGGAAAGAGAAGATGAGCAGGATGCCAGACCTCTTGCCCCTCTTGCCCTTGGTGAAGTAACTTGAGACCACGTCATCTAGAGAAGGAAAGAGAGGAGAAAAATAAAGTTGAAATGTGTTGAATTTATCTAACCAGATAAGTTTGAGAAAGAGAGTTAAATCATTTTTAGTAAAAGAACCTGGTTGGCTAAGAAGTGAACAACTGGGGGGGAATGGTACCTGAACGTGTTATATCTGGGTGGGGTCCAGCAGGGAGAAAACAACATTTAAAGGAACTAGTTATATAGGGAAAAACGTACTTTCCTGGTAAACGTTTTCCATTGTAATTAAGTGTGTTCCCTACTGAACAGGACTAAGTATCCGTATCATAAGGCTCTGGTCAAAAGCAGTGCACTACACAGGAAATTGGGTGTCATTTCAGACTTCGCCTTAAGAGCTCACCTCCTTGCTGCACGGTGGACGGAAGCACGTTCTCCCCCGCCGATAGCGACACAAAGAAGGAGAAGGGGATGATCCACAGGCAGATGGTGAAGTACGCCAGGACCTTCAGGGAGAAGAAGATATGGAGTTGAGGAGAAACGGAGGTGAAGAGAGGAGCTACAGGGCCAGGAATGATTCCTGACAAGGAAATACTCTGCCTTTAGAGTTTACGACTAGGGCTCAGAGTTTTTCCTGACCATAGCAAAACATTTAGCCTATGACAACTAGGTCCTAATCACCAGACCGCTGTTCTGTAAACACCGGCCTGAGAGGCTTTGTATGAAGGGCAAAAGAAAAAGCAGTGACTTTGTCACGTACAACAGAATCAGTGTTCAGAGAAAACAATGATAAATCCGTGAGTCCTCGGTCTTTGAATATTAACCTCATTCAGTTTAAATATTCCCATTACACATCGCAACTGTCTTTGCCCTAGGTGAGGTATTTGCAGGGTTGGGGAGTAACTGATTACAAAAAAAAAAGCTATCTTCTTATGAGGGGGAAAGTAATCCAAAAGTACCTGCAAGTAATCTGATTACGCTACTGAGTTGGTGTAATCCATAAATGATGTTACTGATCACAATTTTGGACAGGTAACTAGTAACAGTAATGATTACATTTGGAATGTAACCTACCCAACCCTGAGTGTTTGAGCCATCACTCATATAGTTCCATTATGTCATTACCTATGTAAATAAAATATTATGTTCCCTGCAATACTTTGCTCACAAGAGCTCAGGAGTAATCAACACAGATTAGGTTTACCTCAGAGTGTGTGTGTGTGTGTGTGTGTGTGTGTGTGTGTGTGTGCGTCCTAGGCTTACCTCTGAGAAGGGGTAATACTCTTCAGCAAAGTACTGGAAAGCCATGTAGTGATTCAACACCACCAATACTGAGAAAAAGAGGGAGAGTGGGGGAGAGAAAGACAAAGATGTAGGAGGGATGAAGTGTATTTATTTTATTTTATTACAGTGCATTTTAAACAGTTCAACTAGGCCACATGACCAGGGAAGAAACTCCAGGCCCTGCATATTATCGATTGGCGTTTACATCTAGAAAAGCTATCGCCACTGTACACTTGTTCCCGCCTCAGCTGCTGCCTGTCTCAGCTGCTCACCACAGGAGAGAATGAAGTTGGGCGAGCTCAGCAGTATGTAAGGGAAGGTCTGCAGGAGGCCAAAGTACACCAGGTTGGTGAAGAGACCACAGCCCATCATCAGCCATGGGAAGCCCTCAAACAGGTACAGGCCCGTCAGCACACCTGTAGAGAACTAAAGTACAGTACACGGAGGAGGGGTGTTAGTAGTACTACTCCCCTCTGCTCTATAGGACACATCTGAAATGCCTATTCCCCATATAGTGCAACATTTTTATTCATAGGCCTCTGGACCAAAGTAGTGCAACGTTTTGAATGCGGCCTAGGACATATGGGAATACTGGGTCACCTAAACAAGTTAAAAAGGGGAGAAGGGGAGAGTTGTTCAGAAGAGATGAATGTACAAGTAGGTGACCAAGATATTTAGGCTGTAAGACTGATCGGTTACTGTAGAGGTAGTTTGAATTTTTACACTGTAGGCCGAAGTGTTCTGGGAAATGATCGGTCAAATTCACTGTTTTTAGATATCATCCAAGAGAGAAACTACTCACCAGTATCATGTACTTTATTATTCGACTAGTGGCAACTGTGTACTCTTCTATTAGTTCTGCCAAATAATACAGGCCAGCAGCTGGGGGGGGGGGAGGAGAGATGTACTAATAAATAAAATAAAAACAACCAACAAAATGCATTTGCCAGCTTGTCCATAGACAGCACTGTGACATACAAGGGATGAGATCGATTGATGAATAAGTAAACAACATTCACGGCAGTAAACACACACAAACAAACACATACACAAGACCCAAAATAACCCCTGAAAAACTGAAGGTAGCCTAGACAGAATCAGACATTTACTAACATGCGTCCAGAAAAGGCTACTTGAGGCAAAAGCACTAAAACCAGTCAGAACAATTACGTCAAAGAGAAGGGGGTGACAGCACACACACATGAAGGATCTGCATCTCGTCACGTAAGGCAAAGTACTCCATGCCCACCCGGTCTTCTAAACACACAGAGTGCACTTTTGAACCCTATGCCCAAGTGCCGGTGAAACTCATAGCGAGGCATGACAGGCAGACATTTTTTGTTATCCTGCATCTGACAGCTCTCTCTCTCTTCGTTCTACCACCTCACTGCCAACTCACTCACTGTTTGAACAAGAGATTCAAGAGCTGTTTTGACGCACATTCGCATTAAATCCACATGGACTATATTAACTTACCGGTTATTGGTGATTACTACATCATTGCTGATGACATTAGTTGCTAAAATAGACATGCCGGACAATAAGTGACAGCTGTCCAATCAGATTGGATTTTAGGATAAAACTAAACAGCCTGTAACAAAAGTTCACTCACTTGACTTTCAAACTAGTATTATCTTCTAAGTTTACAGATGCGCATGCATTTAACATGTCAAAATGTGTAGAATTTGTCAGCCCATCTGCACAGCTAAACCTACTAGCCCAGTAGACTGGTTTTAAACAAGGGCATAAATAAGCCAGATGACTTCTACCCCATTCATTCATACAAACTAACTGCTTTAGCGACTATTGACGAGGATTTGCCAGGGTGCTCAAGATTATCATGATACTTAGGTGCCGATGCGATATGTATTGCAATTCTCACTATTCTAAAAAGGTATTGCGATCATCAAAAATAATATCCCGATATCTAACTATCGACTTTTTTCCCATATCACTAATATTGACAATAGTATCTTCCCGAAAGTGGAGTTTTGTTTTCTCAAAACATTAAACACGCATCGGTTGCGGTACGGTTTTGGAAGCATAGGGAGTGTATCTTCATATCAGCGCGAAATACTTTTCTATTTAAATTACTAAACACCTTTATAGGGTTAGGGTACCCACACAGAGGGGAGTATTTAGCGGTTTTGGCTTCCAGAGCCAATTCGCCTTTAAACAAAACATCGGTCCTTGGAATCAGAGTATGTGAGCGGAGCTGGAAGGAAGCGTGCCCAGTTTGACTGGAGTGCGGAGCCAGATCCCCAAAGGCTGGAGCATCGGCCTTCTCAGCCACTCCAATTTCGCTCACTTCACGGGCTCAGGGCATGCCTGGCCCAGCATGCATTTGTAGTCTACTTGTGTGCTGCTATAGCCCCTTGCTTTAGCTACTGTTATGGTGTTCGCTATATATTTTCATAAAGAAACTGGTAAAACAGACAGGTGCAAAATCAAGGTGACTCACAAAGATGACGAGCAAGAGCAAGAGAGGGCGTGCGGTGATGAAGTGTCCACTAAAGAATCATTGTGGAATCTGAAGACACACATATCCCGAAAGCATGATGGTTTACTTACTACGTGCAAATGCTAAAAGAAAGGAACGAGGTGGGTAGCTAACTAAGTCATTGTAGTAAAGTGTTTATAAACTAAAAATCCGATCTCTTAAAAGTTGTTCATTCTTGTTCTATTATCTACACAATGGCCCATAATTGATTTTGGCCAATAGGCCTGGCGTTATTCCCACTTTCAAGGTGTTTTCCATTTTGATTGGGTTATTTTGCATAGCCCTTTGGGGCTACCTATAGAAAAATGTCAAATAAAACTCTGCATCCCTCCCCAGCCTGCCAATAGAGGCCCAAAGGGTGTTTTAGCATCCCCAGTGACTCTGCAAGAGCGGAGAGGATATTATTCGCTGATAGCCTGCTCTCCGAGCACCAACACATGAGCCTGAAGCCACAGACTCTGGCCAAACTCGTGTTTCTACAAATTTATTAAAAAGGCACTGTAGACAGAGCCTAATACTATACGCAAAATAATTTATTTTCGTTAGGCTCCCTGTCTGGCTCCTGACCTATTTAGTGTGTTTACGGTGCATTCGGGAAGTATTCAGACCCCTTGACTTCTTCCACATTTTGTAACATTTCATATAGCCTTATTCTAAAATGTATTAAATTGTTTAGCCTACATCTACACACAATAACCCATACTAACAAACCGTTTTTTAGAAGTTGCAAATTTATAAAAAATATAAAACTGAAATCTTTACTCAGTTGTTGAAGCACCTTTGGCAGCGATTACAGCCTCGAGTCTTCTTGGGAATGACTCTATAAGCTTGGCACACCAGTATTTGGGGAGTTTCTCCCATTCTTCTCTGCAGATCCTCTCAATCTCTGTCAGGTTGGATGGGGAGGGTCGCTGCACAGCAGGTTGGATGGGGAGGGTCGCTGCACAGCTAATTTCAGGTCTCTCCAGAGATGTTCAAACAGGTTCAAGTCCGGGCCACTCAAGGACATTCAGAGACTTGTCCCGAAGCCATTCCTGCATTGTCTTGGCTGTGTGCTTAGGGTCGTTGTCCTGTTGGACCTTCACCCCAGTCGGAGGTCCTGAGTGCTCTGGGGCAGGTTTTCATCAAGAAGCTCTCTGTACTTTGCTCCGTTCAGCTTTTCCTCAATCCTGACTAGTCTCCCAGTCCCTGCCGCTGAAAAACATCCCCATAGCATGATGCTGCCACCACCATGCTTCACCGCAGAGATGGTGCCAGGTTTCCCCAAGACGTGACGCTTGGCATTCAGACAAAAGAGTTCAATCTTGGTTTCATCAGACCAGAGAATCTTGTTTCTCATGATCTGAGAGTCCTTTAGGTGTCTTTTGGCCAACTCCAAACAGGCTGTCATGTGCCTTTTACTGAGGAGTGGCTTCCGTCTGGCCACTCTACCTTAAAGGTCTGATAGGTGGAGTGCTGCAGAGATGCTTGTCCTTCTGGAAGGTTCTCCCATCTCCAAAGAGGAACTCTGGAGCTCTGTCAGAGTGACCATCGGGTTCTTGGTCACATCCCTAACCAAGGCCCTTCTCCACAATTGCTCAATTTGGCCGTGCGGCCAGCTCTAGGAAGTCTTGGTGGTTCCAAACATCTTCCATCTAAGAATGATGGTGGCCACTGTGTTATTGCAGGCCTTCAATTCTGAAGAAATGTTTTGGTACCCTTCCCCAGATCTGTGCCTCAAAACAATCCTGTGTCGGAACTCTACGGACAATTCCTTCGACCTCATGGCTTGGTTTTTGCTCTGACATGCATTGTCAATTGTGGGTCCTTAAGTGTGTGCCTTTCCAAATCATGTCCAATCAATTGAATTTACAACAAGTGGACTCCAATCACCTACGATCAATGGAAACAGGATGTACCTGAGCTCAATTTCGAGTCTCATAGCAAAGGGGCTGAATACTTATGTAAATAAGATATGTTTTTTAAATTAATTTGTAAACATTTCTAAAACCCTGTTTTCGCTTTGTCATTATGGTGTATTGATGAGGATTTCCCCCCCATCCATTTTAGAATAAGGCTGTAATGTAACAAAATGTGGAAATGCACTGTATATGCTCTTTAATACGACATGTAGCCTATTTGAAATTAAATGGTTTGGTTTCAATACTTCAAAACGAAATGGTAGGTCCAGGTAGTCATTAAAAATATAATGAGTTTTGGCTAAATTGCGATTTCGATTAACGGAGCGGTGTGCAAACGGGATTTACGACCACTCAACTCTGCTCGCATACTCTGCTTGGAATATAAGAGTAACGTTAGGGCAACCGTCGAACAGTTACGTGCCAGACATTTCTATCCAACTATTGCGTTATACGATTGGCTTTCCAATAACGTTAGACTGCGATTTTGTAAATAGCAGTGTTGTGATAATGATACTCGCTAACTGGTTAATTACTAGTAGCCCCTTGCACAACAACCAGCAATAGGTATGGACCAGCAATAGGTAGTTAACATTGAGTAAGGTTTGTCACCAGTTGCAGGCTGGATGAAACGCCGCAGGTGAGCCAATATATTACTGTAGTGATTACAGTTATTAACTTTGCACGTGAAAACAAGTAGATTTGCTTAACTCTCTTGGTTGGATTGTGAATCACAACTCACGTTAGCTACCCAGTTGGCTGTTAGCTCACACACTAGCTGTAGCTAGCTATGGGAATTTGCCACGCTACGTTATGTGCCGAGCATTGTTAACTAAATTTCTACTATTATCCGAACTGGCAAGTTAGTCAAGTTTATTCTGCCACATTGTTGATTGTCACTTTGCTTGCACCCCTGAGCCCAGGTCGAATTGGCATGCATCGATAGGCTGGGTGTGAAAGAAGGTAATGTGGCGATGCTAGCTACTGTAGCTAACAACTTCAAAAAGTAAACTCACCAATTGCTAGTGTGATGAAAGATATCTGTATCACCAACGACAGCCAACTTAGTAAATAAATAAACCACATCTCGTTTCATGTAAAACAACACACACATATATATATTTAAAAACAAAAGTGACAGTAAGTGCCACGAAATAATTTAGCTAACTGGTGGTTGGTCAAAGTTCGCCCCACTGGCAGTCGGACATTGAGGAAAGCGATCCAGTGTGCCCCTGTGGCTACAGCGCCAGTTATGGTCGGAGGAACTCCAGCACATTTGGACAGAGGGGGAGCTGCCTGCGCTCTGTAGTTTACAGCTAGAGCTGGAATAAACGATCAGAAATGAATGTGCTGCAATTATCTGCTGTTCTTCCAGGTATGCTGTAAATGGTGAAATAACAGTAGAATCTTAATAGTGAGACAGTGGTAGAATAAATAAGCTACTTTATTTCTGTTGATTTCATCACATACACACACACACACACACACACACACACACGCACACACATACATACGCACACAGAGAGAGACACACCTACACAGAAGGGAGTAGCAACATTATTTAAAAATCCACCACCTTTGAGATTGAGTGGCAAAAAAACAATGAAAAATGTATGCTGAAAGTGAAAAGCAGACCTTTCTAGTAAAGGAGCCAGCCAAATTAAATAAATATATATAATGGCAGAACAGCGTGCTACAGAAACTAAAATGGTGTCAAAGTGTGAAAGTAATCCCATCCTTTTCAAATGCTTTTACCAAAGAGCAGGGGTGTGTGGAAGTGTGAACTCAAAAAGCTGCCATCCATCCAGCCTCCATTTCAGACACTTTCAGAAGCTGGAGGACCTTTAAGATCACCTGAGTGCTCTTAGCTCGACAACACCTTGGCAACCCAAGTATATGAAGTGCCTAAATGGCAGCCGACACAATTCCTCTGTTGTGTGAGCTAATTAAGGTGCTAGGTCTCTAGCTACAAGGAGGTCCAGAGTGCAGAATGAGAAGAAAGGTAAGCTGTCCACTCTTCAAAAGAAACAGTAGAAATTATTTGCTGGTGGTATGTGTATTTTTCATTCACTGGTACTGCATGTGTGCTTTCCATTTACAAATGGCAACTGAGGCATGATGTGAATAAAATATTGTATTATTTCCACTTTGAAGTATTTTTTTTTTTTACACAGCTGAAGCATAGCAGGTATTAGAGTGAAGTGACCCCTACACAAAAAGAGACAAGTATTCAGAGCATTGGGACAATAATGCACCAAGAATTCCACGATAAGAGCATCAATGCAGAACCACATTCTTCTCACTCTTTGCTTTTCTCGTTGCAACATTGAATGTGAATTGAGAGAAATTCATGGATGGGTTATTTCTCACACCCAGCACAAGTAGAATATCCGTGTACATTCTTACTGCCACAGAAAGGTCTTTGCCATTGGCTTACTACCCTTAACCCAGTGTTTCTTGATCCTGGTCTTGGTGATCCAAATGTAATTGTTTTCCCTAGCACTGCACAGCAGTTTCAAGTCATAAACTCATCACCAAGCTTGGATTATTTCAATCAGGAGTGTGCTGCTATGGCAAAAACAGAAATGCGCACCGCTTTGGGTCTCCAAATTCCAAAGATTAAGGTCAAGCCTTAACCCAAGCCACTCACATTTTAGTTACTATTATTATTAAAGGCAAAGGTTCCACATATACATCAAATATGTGGACTGGCTGGGGGTACACAAGGAGAGGTTTGGGAAACACTGTGGTGCAGTATCCCAAAACTAGTCATCCGTTTTCCCAACTTTCAGATGTTCTCCTGGCAGATGATCAGTTTTGATTCTCTGATATGGGAGTTCCTCTTCTCTCTGTTTTGCTGGAGCCTCCGGAGTACAGGGGTGCTGCCACTCTCTCCTGCCCAGGGAAGTACTCCTGCTGCTGGACTGCCCGGCTGGGGGCCTGGGGGAAAGACATGGTATATAAGCAATTTTTTTATCTAAAAAAAAAAAAAATCTAAAATATTGTAGGTAAGTGAAAAACATCACTACTGCTGCGTTTAGAAAGGCAGCCCAATTTAGTTTTTTTTTCTTTTGATCGATCACATCTTTTTAAACATCAGATCTTTTTCAGATTTGATCTGATTGGTCAAATGGCCAAGTAGTGAAAATAAAAATCTGAATTGGACTGCTTGTCTAAACGTAGCCTGGGTAGGCTAATGATGTGTCTGGTCCCTCGTTTGTTATCATCTGCATCAATCTTTCTCTTTAACCAACTTTGACCTAAAACCATTTCAAGCCATCCATGACCAGGCCAGTCCATCATTTAATGCAGTACCATCAATTTAATGCCCGTGGACAAAACAATAACCAGAAAGGACACTGCAACCCTTAAAAACCCAAACTTACTGACTGTCCACCAATCCCTAAAACAAAGGATGGAGATGCTACTGCACCTTGTATTTTGGTAGGGGTTATGGCAGTGGAGGGGGCGGAGATGGGGGTGTCCTGTCCATCCGCCATGGCCCGTCTCCTTCTCTGTAGCACCATCTGTAGCTCTGCCTCCCCCACGTTTCGGCTGAACCTATTCCGTGACCATGCCCTCCTGTGGCCTTGGTGCTTTATGGTGTCCTAGAAGAGGTAGTACAGTAGACAATCAGGATAGGTGAGGAGGAGGTTAAACCAATCAGGTCAAAGAAAAGAAGAATTCAAAAGTACAGTAAACCAATCAGGGTACATTATTAATCCCGTCGACCTATTAGACTCACTTTTCTTGTAGAATTGAAAATCCTTTTTTTGTTGTTTTTTGACATTCTTATTTAACCTTTATTTAACTAGGCAAGTCAGTTAAGAACAAATTCTTATTTACAAACCGGCCAAGCCCGGACGACACTAGGCCAATTGTGCGCTGCCCTATGGGACTCCCAATTCTTAACTTATCCCATCTTACCAGCATTCCTTTAAGCTGCAGCACGGCTGACTTTCTCTTCTCAATCCTCTGGTCCTGTGATTGAAAGATTATTTAGATTTATTAAAAGCATTTTAATATTAAATAAATCAACAGTCTTTAATAACAACTATTATAATAAGACAGGTTTCAAAAGTGCTCACCCTCCAGGCACAGTCATCTTCTGATCCGACCTGAAATAGGAGACAAAATGTCAGATGTCTCACCACTGCAATTGTAGATAGCATGATTGATTGACTGATTGGTTGGTTGATTGATGATTGATTGATTGATTTATACATGCACTATCTAGCCCTACCTGTGGTCTCTGAGTGGGTCTCAGGACAATGCCTTTCTTTATCCTCTCCATCATCGCATCCACCGCTCGGGTCTTCATGTCCAAAGTAGGATCTGGCTCTGTTGGAGAAAGGGACACAACACAATGAATAGGCTACTTGAGCTGTGCTGTGTTGAACAGTAGAACTGCTGATATCAGAACCAGGGTCTTAATTTCCCTCCTAAACATGCCTTGAGTATCAAATCAAAATCAAATGAAATGTTATTGGTCACATGTGCTGAATACAACAGGTGTAGACTTTACACAGCAGTGCAGAGTTAAAAAGTAAGACAAATATTTGCTAAATAAAAAAGGAAATGGTAACACAGTAAAAACAATAAGGAGGCTATATGCAAGTAGTACCAGTACTGAGTCAATATGCAGGGGTACGAGGTAGTTGAGGTAATTGAGGTAATACAGTATGTACATGTGGGGAGAGGTAAAAGTGACTTGGCAATCAGGATATATTATAAACAGAGTAGCAGCCAAGTATGTGAAGTGTGAAAGTTTGTCTATATGTGAATGTGTGTGTGTGTGGCGTCAATATGCATGTGGGTGTTCTGTGTGTTTGAGCATATGTAATGTGTGTGTTGGAGTGTCAGTGTAGTATGTGTGAGTGGGTGCGTAGAGTCAGTGCAAGAGTCAGTGCAAAACAATTAAGATAAATATCTGTGGTGCAGCGGTCTACTGCACTGCGTCGCAGTGTTGTGGTGTCACAACAGCCTTGGTTTCAATCCCAGGCTGTGTCACAACTGGCCGTGACTGGGAGTCCCATAGGGTGGGGCACAATTGGCCCACCGTAGTCCGAGTTAGGGGAGGGTTTAGCCGGGGGGGGACTTTACTTCACTTAACTCATCGCGCTCTAGCAACTCCTTGTGGCGGGCCGGGTGCCTGCGGTCGTCAGATGAACGGTGTATCCTCTGACACATTGGTGCAGCTGGCTTCCGGGTTAAGCGAGCGGGTGTTAAGTAGCGCGGCTTGGCGGGTCATGTTTCGGAGGACGCATGACTCGAGCTTCGCCTCTCCCAAGCCCGTTTTTGGAATTGTAGCGATGAGACAAGACTGTAATCACGAAATTGGGGAGAAAAAAGCGTGTAAAAATGAAAACATTACAGAGGGGGTCAATGTAAATTGTGCGGGTAGCCATTTGATTAACTGTTCAGCATTTTTATGGCTTGGGTGTAGAATCTGTTCTGGTGTCTTTTGGTCACAGACTTGGCACTCCGGTACCACTTGCTGTGTGGTAGCAGAAAGAACTCTCTATGACATTGCTGGCTGGAGTCCTTGACCATTTGTTTTACCATCCTCTAGTATAGAGGTCCTGGAAGGCAGAGAGTTTGGCCCCAGTGATGTACTGGGCCGATGCACTACCCTCTGTAGCGCCTTGCAGTCAAGTGCCGAGCAGTTGCCATACCAAGCAGTGATGCAACCAGTCAAGATGCTCTCAATGGTGCAGCTGAATAACTTTTTTGAGGATCTGAGGGCCCATGACACATATTTTCAGCCTCCTAGGAAGAAGAGGCGTTATTGTGCCCTCATCACAAATGTGTTGGTGTGTTTGGTCCATGATAGCTCCTTAGTGATGTGGACACCGAGGAACTTGAAGCTCTCGACCCACTCTACAGCCCCATCGATGTGAATGGGGGGTGTTCGGCCCTCCGTTTCCTGCAGTCCACGATAAGCTCCTTCGTCTTGCCCACATTAATAGAGAGGTTGTTGCCCTGGCACCACACTGCCAGGTCTCTGACCTCCTCCTTACAGGCTGTCTTATTGTCATCAGTGATCAGGCCTACCACCGTTGTGTTGTCGGCAAACTTAATGATGGTGTTGGAGTCGTGCACGGCCACGCAGTTGTGGGTGAACCGAGAGTACAGGAGGGGACTGAGCACGCACCCCTGAGGGGTCCCCGTGTTGAGGGTCAGCATGGCGAATGTGTTGTTGCCTACCTTCACCACCTGGGGTCGGCCTGTCAGGAAGGATCCAGTTGCAGAGGGAGGTGTTCAGTGGGTCCTTAGCTTAGTGATGAGCTTGGTGGGTACTATGGTGTTGAATGCTGCACTGTAGTCAATGAACAGCATTCTCACGTAGGTGTTCCTTTTGTTCAGGTGGGAAAAGGCAGTGTGGAGTACAATAGAGGTTGCGTCATCTGTGGATCTGTTGGGACATTATGCAAATTGGAGTGGGTCCAGGGTTTCTGGGATGATGGTGTTGATGTGAGTCATGTCCAGCCTTTCAAAGCATTTCGTGGCTACAGATGTGAGTGCTATGGGGCAGTAGTTATTTAGACAGGTTACCTTGGTGTTCTTAGGCACAGGGACAATGGTGGTTTGCTTGAAACATGTAGTTATTACAGACTGGATCAGAGAGAGGTTGAAAATATCAGTGAAGACACTAGCTGGTCAGCACATTCTCTGTGTATGGGTCTTGGTTATATATCTGGCCCTGCGACCTTGTGAATGTGATCCCTGCACAGCCGCATAGAGATTCTAGATAATGTTTGTAACCTCTCTGGATTACAACCAAACGATGATCAGTGTACCATATTACGTATTGGATCCCATAAAAATACAACTTTTACATTATTGTGTCATTTTTTTTTACCAATACAATGGTCTGACGGTGAAGTAAAAAACTAAAGGAACTTACTACAACTAATTTCAACAGAAAGTTGAAGAAAGTTTAGTGCTTTCATAATAAAATTATTAATTATGAAAGCACCAAACCTCTCACTAAAAACATCAGTCATACATATCCAAGCTGTATCACAACTGGCTGTAATTGGGAGTCCCATAGGGCGGCGCACAATTGGCCCAGCGTTGTCCTGGTTCGGCCGGTGTTGGCTGTCATTGTAAATAAGAATTTGTTCTTAACTGACTTGCCAAGCTAAATAAATGTTAAAAATAAATAAATAATTAAAAATACAAAAATTGTACTTAAACCTGAACCGGTTCTCCAGTAGAGTAAGAATGGCTCACCCCTTGTTCAAAAATGTCCTACTTTGCATTTATCCAGATTACAACCTCTCACTTTCAGTAAATTGAAAATGGAACCTTTTTCATAATGTCGTCCTTTCTAAAACAAGTCATACAAAGCTGGTTACAATTCCAGTTTCATCCTCCAGAAAAGACAGAACAAATATTACAACAACTAATATGGTTAAATTCAAATATAAGAATTTGTAAAACAATAAAACATTATTTATGAGGGAAAAAAAGGATATATCTTTGTAATGATATTATGAATAGGAAAGGTTATGTCACATGTGCAGTTAACAAACATATATGAACATGTTTGCTCTATCCAAAATTACAACCAACTGATTGCAGCATTACCGCAAAAATGGAGGAGGCAAGTGGATGGGGGAGAAGGTAGGAAAATTGTTTGTCTGCCCTTTATTAAAGACTAAAATTTGCCCCAATTTTTTTATGTATCTAAAAACACATGCCAGTTTTACTTGCAGACCAAAATGTTGACTGCGGTGCCATACAGGTTGCAAAATAGTTGGGAAGAGATTTTCAACCCTGCACATGGTTTATGGACTAATACGCAAAACAACGCTTGATTGAAAATGTAGTTTTTCATTTTAAATGATTATACAAAATTCTTGCCACAAACAGAATGTTATGGGGCATACAACCAGCTTAGCTCTGCAAATGTTGCTATGAAGAGACAGAATCAGTAGATATCTGGTCACAGGTTCAGGAATGGCTGAAAAATCGAATAATTTATCTAAAATCACCCAACAAATAGCACTCAACAATATAATCATATTTTTAGTAAAAACATGTATCTTTAACTTACAATCTGTAGATACTATGTGTTTACACAGGTTTGAAATTGATGTGAAACAGAAAAATATGGAAATCTAAAGAGGCCGGTTTACGGAGATGGGTGGGATGGACTGTGAGTAGCTGAGTGGTGCGTTTTAAAAGCTTGTGTTCTATAATAGTTAGGACTGAAAAAACAATGTATCATGAATAAGTACTATCTATCTTGATGCAATGTACAGTATATAGAAATATCAAATTACTTTATCCTTGCTATGTCCTGTGAGGATCCGAATGGGTCAGGTCAGACTGACGAGATTGTGACAGTAACCAGGCCTCTCTCTCTCCCACAGAGGGGAAATGGGGAGCTGCTGGATCGTCAACCGTTCACACTCGGTCGTAAACTACAAGAGAGGGAGACTCTCTCTCTTGTTCTTTAGTATTAACCAAAGGAATGTCTTTGTTCACATACAGTTTTTCCCGCCCAAAACTCTAACATCCAAAAAGTGATAATGGAACAATATTTCTAACATAACAATGCGGGAAATGGTCAGTGGGGAACTATGGAAAACGAATGTCATTGTTTTTCATTTTGTAATGTTATTACATTTTCATCCAGTATGTTGTGAACACATATGTAAGTGATGAAGGTATTTGTGTTAATAAGATAGGAATGTGATTTTAGTTTTCTAATAAGATAATAGTTTTTGATATTCTTTGCACATTAAGTAGCTACGCCCCGAGTGAGGTCAGAGAGCTTGTCAGAATGACGGAACGCCCCTTTTTACTAAGAGTGCATAAAGGCTTGAAAGAGAATCAACCTTTAGACCAGGAAACTTGAGGTGGAGACCTACACGTTTGGAATGGTTGACTCTTTGAACCTCAACACGAGGTGAAGAAATTAACTCACCTTCCTTTGGACCAGAGAGACGAAGAGTTGCAGCTCATGTCCATCGTGGTCCGAATCCTGAATACCAACATGAGGAGGAAGAGTCGAGAAGCTCACCTCAGACAATCACTGGTACAGCTGATTAGCTGTCTTAAGGCAAATATCGAGAAAAGCTAATCTAAGAGAGACTATCCCACTATGTTCATCACCAATAGGAACCGTCGACATGGCTGGTTATCGTCCAGAGTAAACAACAGTAGAAAACGGGAAAGGGGAGGGGAGATCCCATTTGGACAATCCGAGCCATATAGCTGGATCAACTTTCAGAGAAGGTTTGGTTCCGACCGAGATAAACGACTAACAAAGGCATTTCACACGTAAATACATTCATGATTTCTTATTCCAAACGGGCGGTGGTTCGTGTGCAAGATATATGATTAATGTGAAGACAGTCCTTGACTGTACAATAAGTGTCCTTTTTCTCTCTCTCCCCCCTCTCCATCTACGTTGTAACAAGCTGTCATATCTTGTCAGTCCACTAGGGACCTTTGTCTCATGTAAATGTGTGTGTGTATTCTGTGTTATTATTTAGTTAGCTAGTAAATAAATGATTAAACCAATTTGTGTAGTACTGAATAATGCGCAAGTCTGGGGTTTTTGCAGATCCAAGAAGGTTACGATCGTTCAGAATGAGTATTTGATAAGAGGTAATGATTAATAAGATGGCTGTTTATTAACATTATAGGTAAAGACCTTATAGAGTTTAATTTGGAAGATGGTAACTCTAAACAACTTCTTCCGTGGTGCCCCAAATCTTAATTACTTAATTGTTACATGATTAATTTAATGTGTAAGGACAGCAGAGTAAATCACCACCTTCCGGAGACACCTGAAACCCCACCTCTTCAAGGAATACCTAGGATAGGATAAAGTAATCCTTCTCACCCCCCCCCTTAAATGATTTAGATGCACTATTGTAAAGTGGCTGTTCCACTGGATGTCAGAAGGTGAATTCACCAATTTGTAAGTCGCTCTGGATAAGAGCGTCTGCTAAATGACTTAAATGTAAAATGTAAATGTGTAACAATTAAACATAGTTAGTGGATTAAATAAATAACAGTCATCAGATTAATGAATATAAAGTCACGACAGTAACTACTGCAACTACAAAAAACAAGTGCCATGTAAGTAAAATGCGTGTAGAATGTACATGTAACAACAAAAGAAAAAGCTATATTAACAAAGTTTATTTTTGTCCTCCGAAGAGGGTGGAAATGCGTAATAATAACATGGTAAGAACACTCACTTTCTTATCAATGTTGTTGGCTGACTCCTTCCTCTTGTTGCGAAGGACGACTAAGGGACTGAAGAGAGGAAGAAGAGAAAGTGTTGCAGAAGTTGTTTGTTTAATCAAATTAACTAAATTATTTAATCAAATGTACCTATGGGTATTACCATCACCTTGCTATGTAACAAAGGTCAACAAGTTTTCATTTTCAATGTAAGTTCAAGTTGTTTGAAATAGGATACCTCTACCAGCTAATATCGTGGTTATGTATTTATAGTATATAGAATACCTACTCAACAGCAGTACTGGAGGACAGTGGGGGCAGGGGTGGTGGAGGAGGAGGAGGTAGTGCAGGGGTTAAGTTGTCCTTCTCTGAAACCAGGTCTTTCTCTGCGTCTTTCAGCCTATCCTCAAGCTGTTTCACTAAAACGAAGAGAAAGTACCACCAACCACAAGTGTGTCATATTTGAATACCGTAAAATAGCATTTGTTTGAATATTGAAAATGGGGCAAAGAGAAATTCAACTTCAGACGGTTATAGTGTTGTTTTTTTGTAATTAAATATTTGAATTGTGCAACAGTGTCCTTTGCTCACTGTGACACAAACTTCATCTGTAAATGTACCTTCCCCCTGAAGCTGGGTGACAGTCTTCTGAGCCTCCCTGAGCTGGGTGTCCATGGTCCTCCTCTCCTCCTCACTGCTCTCCAGTTGGCCTCTGACACATTGCAGCTCAGACAGAACACTGCTCTCTTCCAGAGCACACTCGGTCAGTTCCACCTTTGATAGTCATGTACAGCGATTAGACTTACTGACAATTTTTGAGGTTTTGTTGTACTTTTACCCCTTTTTCTCCGCAATTGGTAGTTACAGTTTTGTCCCATCGCTGCAACTCCCCTACGGACTCGGGAGAGGTGAAAGTATGGTGGAAATTACAAGATTATGTTATAATGCTGTTATTGCATCAAATGGCTGTTTTATGCAACAGAATAAGCGGTTGTTAGAACGCTCATCTATGCTTGTTCTACTGAGGATGGGCCTCTGTAAGATTTACAATGTCTTTAGGGATACCACATTCCAGAGCATGAGTTAATGTTTCTGTTCTATATGGTACCCGGGAGAGATGGCTCCAGTATGGAGTTGGGGGGCCAGACACTGGTCTCTACACAATGAGTTCTCATGTTTGTACATCAGAGACTGTCTGCTGTGAATTATAAGTATCTTTCATACAAATCTAAACCTTGCTTCTTTTGATTACAATAATTCCACCACAAAGGTCAAGAGCCATGCGTCCTCTGAAACACGACTCTACCAAGCCGCACTGCTCGATTAACCTGGAAGCCAGCCGCACCAATTTGTCAGAGGAAACACTGTTTAACTGGCAACTGAAGTCAGCTTGTAGGCGCCTGGCCCACCATAAGGAGTCGCTAGAGCGCAATGGCACAAGGAAATCCCACCCCTAACCCAGACAATGCTGGGCCAATAGTGCGCCACCTCATGGGTCTCCCAGTCACAGCCGGCTAGGATCGAACCCGAGTCTGTAGTGACGCCTCAAGCACTTTGATGCAGTGCCTTAGACCGCTGTGCCACTCGGGAGACCTAGACCTATACATTAAAATGTAACCTATTCAGATCCATTGTTCAGGTATTATATGTCAACAAATATACTGTAGTTTCTTTTTTTTACCCCCTTTTTGTGATTACAATCTTGTCTCATCACTGCAACCTCCCAACAGGCTCGGGAGATGCAAAGATCGAGTCATGCGTCTCCCGAAACATGGCTTAACCCGGAAGCCAGCCACATCAATGTGTCAGATGAAACATCGTTCAACTGACGACTGAAGTCAGCCTGCGGGCGCAAGGAGTCGCTAGAGCGCAATGAGCCATGTAAAGCCCCCCCCCCCTACCAAACCCGGATGACTCTGGGCCAATTGTGCGCCGCCTTATGGGACTCACGGTCACGGCCGGTTGTGATCGAACCCCAGGCTGTAGTGACACTGCAACACTGCAATGGAGTGCCTTAGACCACTGTGCCACTCAGGAGGCCTAATATACTGTAGTTTCAAAGAGACTCAAACATTGTCTCTCACTCACTCACACATACACTCTCACTCACACACACACACACTCTCACTCACACACACACACACACACACACACACACACACACACACACACACACACACACACACACACACACACACACACACACACACACACACACACACACACACACACACACACACACACACACACACACACACACACACACACACACACACACACACACACACCCAACCCCCATCTACCTGGTTTCGGTAGTAGCGTTGTATCTCCTGTAGGGTACTGCTAATGTGGGCCACCTGTTCCAGAGCATGTTGGAGCTGGAGACTGGTCTCTGAACTCTGCTGCAGCACCATGCTCTGTCTCTGGGTCTCCTTCTGCTTCACCAACACCTGCCCGTCAGTCAATCAATCCATCAATCATGAATCAATCAATTGTCAATCATTCATTTGCTTTTTCATATTTTGTCTTGGATGTGCAAGAGTTATGACCAGCATTCAGTCATCAGAGGTATGACTAGTGGAAAGGGGTGGTATGAAGTCAAATTAAATGAATATGGAATCCCATACAGAATGATGCCAAATTCCCTTCCAGCAGCACAGATAAAGCTGTAATGTGAAGCTGCAAATGGTCAAATGATATACGAAACTTGATTTAACAAAACCGTTACAGTCAGAGACAGTGAGTTTAGGAATTGAAAGTCTGTGAGTCACTTTCACTTTTGGCTCCCACGAGGTCGAACACAGTGAAGGTGTCGCGACAGCAGTCATCTGTGTGTTTGACTACACATCATCATTACAGTTAACAAAACAACCAGTCCCATATTTACTCCCAATTACCCTGGTGTAAGCACTCTAAAGTCCCTATAGCACAAGGCTACTTTCACACAGCTAGGGACCAAGTAGGGAGTGCTGTTTGACAAGGAAAGGGGCTGCTGGTTTCCACACAATATGCACGCACGCACACACACACACACACACACACACACACATGCTTAGCTAAGTTATTTCCTATTTGAGGCCCACATCATTATTATGCAGCACGACACATGCGGAGAGAGAAGACCTATGAATGGGGAATGTGTTTTCAAAACATGTGAAAGTAGACAAGTAGAGGCTTCATACACACACACGCACACACACACACACCATCAAACAAATAATGCTTCGCATTGCATTAAGAGTAAAGGGGGCTGAGTTGTGTGGTTGTCTCAGAACAGTAGGGGTCCTTTTCACAGGTAAGGATCCCTGCGAGGCGTCCCATTATGTGCCTGTCTGGCAAATAGCGAACAGCGTGCACAAAGGCGACAATTGCCAGCATTCAATGTAAAGTGTCAAGCTAAAGGCGGGGTTGTGTTTAAAGCTATAGTCCCCGTTCTCAAACTGCCGCCGTGATGGAAGCTCATTATAAAGCGAGGGGGGGGGCTCGAAGAGGGGAGACTACTTTTGTTGTCCTCCTAGACGCCGGTAAAAAAAATAGAAGGAAAAGATAGCCACCTTTGTTTACAACAGGGCCAGCTGGGGAAACGTGAGCTGTGTGTGTGTGTGTGTGTGTGTGTGTGTGTGTGTGTGTGTGTGTGTGTGTGTGTGTGTGTGTGTGTGTGTGTGTGTGTGTGTGTGTGTGTGTGTGTGTGTGTGTGTGTTTACAAAGTGACCAGCCTGCCTGTGTCCCTTCCTTCTCACACCTCTTTGTATTTGTTTGGCTAATTTGTCCTCTTTAATGAATACAGAATGAATGGGTGTATCTACCCGACCCCCCCCGCGCGCCCCACAATATGCGCCCTGTCTGAATGAGGAAATGAGTGTCTGAATGAGGAAGTGAGGAAGTAGCCCTGCCCTCCCTCTGTCCAATGCTCCTCCATTCACTAGGACTGCCCTCGGGGCCCTGGTTGAGGCCACTGCTGCTCTTTGTCTTCCTATGGCATGCCACCTATAGGAGTGTGAGTGTGAGATGGGTGCACACTCGCACGCACACAAACACACACACACACTGAGAAAACAAAAACACATACGCATGTACACAAAACGCACAGAAATGAAATACACAAACGGAAACACATAAGCGTAACGGATGTGAAACGGCTAGCTAGTTAGCGGTGTTTGTGCTAAATAGCGTTTCAATCGGTGACGTCACTTGCTCTGAGACCTTGAAGTAGTAGTTCCCCTTGCTCTGCAAGGGCCGCGGCTTTTGTGGAGCGATGGGTAATGATGCTTCCTGGGTGACTGTCGTTGATGTGTGCAGAGGGTCCCTGGTTCGGGCGAGGGGACGGTCTAAAGTTATACTGTTACATACGCATGTACACAAAACGCACAGAAATTAAATACACAAACAGAGACACAGGGTTGTGTACCTGGTGAGCGAAGACCTCAGCATGCTGTCTGAGACCCTGTTCCAGGTCCAGCTTCTGACTGATCTCTGTGAACTCCTCTGTCACTAGCTGGGATACTATGGACCCACATAAAACATTGAATGTGACTTTGGTATGAGGTGAATGGAGCGTATATCATGAGCAACACTGATATGTGTCTGAGTGGGGTCTCACCTCTCTTCATCTTATTCATGTTCTTGTTCTGCTTGGACAATTTCTTCAGTATGGCCTCTTTCTCCCCAATCTCTTGGGCCAACTAAGTGGCACATGTAGAAGAGTGGGAAACAATAAATACTTATAAAGTTTTACTTAGTACACACACACACACACACACCTGTTCTTCAAGCTGGCTCTGCTCTCTCTTCAGTGAATCGACCTGCTCACACAACTGCATCTTCTCCCTCAGCAGCTGTTCCACTGAGGCCTGCAGCTCTGACCATGATGAAGTGAGAGAGAGGGTGGGTGGGGGAGAGAGAGCGAGAAAGGGGGAGAGAGAGGAGGAGGAGGAGAGAGAAAGTAAAATGTGAGAGAGGAAGATAAGCAGGTATCTTATATCTCTTTACATTTCCTTGGTCGGTCGGGTAAAAGTACAAAAAACAATCCTCTCAAATCTCAATTCTATTGCCTTCATACATTATACAGTATGAGTTCGGGATGGGAGTTGTTGTGTATGGTGGATCTCAGAATGTCTCTATACCTCTGATCTGTGCCTGTCCTTGCAGCACAGCCTCCTCACCGCTGTCCCCATCGGGGTTGGGGTTGACCCCCTGGTCAGACTCCAGGTCAAAGGTCATGGTGGCCATGTTTTCAGGAAGCTTAGGGAGGAGTGGCAGCAGAGCTTGGCTCCTCCTCTTCAGAACCTTGTTCTCTTTTGTCACCTTTGTGTTCAAGGAGAAAGATATCTGTTAAGAGCAGTGCTATTTATTCCACAGGGCGTGCAGGCTTTTGTTCCCGCCTAGTAGTGATTCAACTTATGAACTAATCATCGAGCCCTTAATCATTAGCTGACTTGTCTGTGTTAGTACTGGGCTGGCACAAAACTTGCACACCCAAGTGGGACACTGATTGGTTCAGTGGATGACATCACTGAGACATCCTTTGGAGCTCCAACGCTGTCGCATGACGAACTACAGTAACCACAATACACACCACCTTGACAGCGAGGGCCTCTGCACTCTCCCTGCAGGAGCGTTCAATCTGGAACTGCATCTCTAGAACATCCATCTCCTTCAACAGCTGAGAGGATACTGAGGAGAGAGGGGGAGAGAGACAATGGGAGTGTGGAGAGAGAGAGAGAGAAAGAGAGCTGGTATTAGGCTGCTGGATGAATAGACTCCTACAATGTGTGCGCATTGATTCTCATTACGGAAGCTTCATTGGAAAGCTGAGCTCCCACCATGTAATCAAGGATGTTGACTGGTGCAGCTCACCTTCCTCCATCTCAGACAGCATCTGACTGGCCTCATCCCTCTGCTTTTCCAGAATCTCACACTACAGGACAGATCAAACAAACAGACATATGAACAGAGAAATCAGCCACATCTTACTTACCTTTTATTGCATAAGAAAGTAAATAAACAACGTGCTTGGAGTAATTGGTATAAGATCTTGGGGGGGGGGGGGGTCAATAGAGGAACACTGGGGCATCACAGATGCTATTGAAGATACCTGAATATCTCCTTCATCTTCAGAGGAGCAACTGCTTTCTCCACTCGAAGCTGAGAAAATGGGGAAAAAGTTGTTCCAGAACAGAAACAAAATGTTCAGTTTTTACAGCTCTGAATCATGAATAAGTGGTCAATAAATGAGGAAGAACGACAATCGAAACCAAATGAGTCAGGTTTTCACTACAGATGTTGGATCTTAATTTGAGCCCATTTGCGACAGCAGTAAAAATAATTCTGCAGCAACAGGAAATGTGAATTATTATGTGGATTAAAATGAATGGACATTTTAGTATGGCATGATACAGTTTTCATATGGGAAAATCAAGTCTGAAATTTCAAAGTGGGAAATTACAAACGTCAGAAGCCTTTTTAAACCTCATACACCAGAAGTTTAACATCTCCTGCATTGCAGGAAAGTCCTCCTGCAAAGGGTGATCAAATTAAGATTTTTTTTTTACTTCTGCAGTACTTTACAGGCCCTAAAAGAGGAAGCTCCACCTTCTGTGAGAATTAAAGGAAGAGATTCCGGAAGTCTCACTTGAACAGGGATCTGAACCATGCATTTCCCATAACCACCCAGGATTATAACTAATGGAAGCGTTATTAACACATGTCCTACCAAAAAGGCTAATATGCTACTTTTATGCAAAACATTGAAATGGAACATAGGCTATACAGTAGTTTATGGGACTGGCCTGCACATTAGCCATATACAGTACCTGCAATAATGGGTAGGCTTTGTCATCATCAAGCAAAGCTTTACACAAGGTTAGGGATATCAGAAATATTTCCATAATTCACATGAAATATCAGATAGTCACTTAAATAAGTCCATGACACCTTTCTCACTTCCACATTCATTTACCCTCAAGTGCAGACCTAATTTCAAACAACAAACGCTCTAAGTAAGGTATGGAATTTGGACCAGTTGATATACCAGTTTAATAATACCCCTGAATTGTTGACAGTCTCACCTGCAGCAGTGCTGTTTTCCCCTTGGAACGACATGATTACCCAGCTCGCCTCCGGTTCTTTCGCCTCTGGTTCTATTGCCTGTGGTTCTATAGTCTTTGGTTCTATAGCATGTGGCTCTATAGCCTCTGGTTCTAGCCTAAGGTTCTATAGTCTCTGGTTCTATAGCCTCTGGTTCTATAGCCTCTGGTTTTATAGCCTCTGGTTCTATAGCTTATGGCTCTATAGCCACTGGTTCTAGCCTCTGGTTCTCTGACTCCCTGACAACAGTCTCCTTGTTCTGTTCTGACTCAGGATCTTACTCCACCTTTGACCAGCACACACATTCCCACAAACACACACACCCCCAGTGTGTAGGAAAGGGAACCGAAAGTCTTGACTTGACGTGATACAAGACAGGGAGTTGTTCACACATACTCATACCAGTAGTGAAAAAACTATAATTGTGCCTATTTTAGTAATTTAGCACAGGGTTTCCCAAACTCCGTCCAGGGGCCCCCCTCCTGAATGTAAGTTTTTGTTTTTTTCCCTGGCGCTACGCAACTGATTCAAATAACCAACTCATCATCAAGATTTGATTATTTGAATCACCTTTGAAGTATTAGGGCAAAAACCAGACCAGGAAACCTTTATTTAGCAGACACTCCAAAGCAACTTAAAGTGGTGAGTGCATCCATTTTTCCCCCCTCTTCTGGTTCCCCATGAGGGTCAAACCCACAACCTCGGTGTTGCGAGGACCATGCTCTACCAACTGAGCCACACAGGTCCACATTTTAAGGTTAGGACCACTACATTGAATTCTTCCATCCTAACATTGTCATCGATGACATCTCTGCATGTTCTTAAAAGATCACCTTCTTCCACTAAACACCTGAAGTATCCCCAGCCTCAGTAAGAAATTATGCACTCAAAGTTGACATCTCTAACAGGGTCACTGTCTTTGTAAATCTACAGTAAAATCAAAGTGTGTCTGTCAGGAGAAACCATTCCTGGTATCTTCCTATTACAGCAGAGGAGCATATTGTGTGCGAACCAAATGGCACCTTATTCCCTATGTTGTGCACTACTTTTGAACTTGACCCATTGGGCTTTGGTCAAAAGTAGTCCACTAGATATGGGAAAGGGTGCTATTTGGGACACAACCCTTGACCTCTGTTTGCAGTCTTAACAGAGATCTGCCATTAAAAACTTTTAAAAATCATCCTGGAAATGACATGACATAGATTGGGAAGAGGAACCCTCAATTATTCACACACACACACACACACACACACACACACACACACACACACACACACACACACACACACACACACACACACACACACACACACACACACACACACACACACACACACACACACACACACACACACACACACACACACACACACACACACACACACACAACCAATTACTCAGACTATTCTCCCCCATGTTATTTATTCATAATCCCTGGAGTGGATATTGTTGTTTTTAGCAGCACACAACTTCACAGGGACCAGGCCTATATCTGGTAAGGGCAGAGACCTCAGTTCCAGCCCTGATGTTCGGATTAATAATAAAACAATGTGTAATAAATACCAGCATTGTGAAGGGAAAGACTGAATTCAGCAACAATCAACCCAAAAAGAACAGTACTGACTGTCATACTTTTCAGCAGTAGAATGATTTTCCAGACTGACCCATGGCGCTACTTTAAAACTGGTTGGATGGTCTCATTCGTCATCCTGAGAGATTGGGTGTGGTGGGTTGCTGCAGCACTTAGCCTATGTTCTCTCCAGGAGAGTTTTTATTGTGAGGTTTTTGTGAGAATGGATTGCAGCGGCTTGGGTTGCAACCAAATGTCATTGTGAACGTCATTACTTTGCAAACAGACCCACAATAACCATGGCACAAATATAACACAAAACTAAAGGGAGTGGGACACACCAATAGGCTACCGTTGAAACAATATGACTATCTATGAAACAACTCGTGCTTTTGATTTATCAAACATGCGTTTACCTCATCTCTTACACTATAAACCATTGTGAATGTGCCAAAATGTTGTTTTTTTAACACATAGGTTCCTAGATCAATAACAAACATTTATGGTTTTGATAAATGCGATTTTGATCACGATGCCCCCCCCCCTCAGGCTTGTAAGATCTGTCTGTCACCGTGGATATGTGGCCCCAGGCTTGTAGATCTGTTTGTCACTGTGGATACGTGGCCCCCAGGCTTGTAGATCTGTCTGTCACCGTGGATATGTGGCCCCCAGGCTTCTAGATCTGTCTGTCACCGTGGATAAGTGGCACTTTGTTACATCAATTACAGAACGGTGATAAAGGTGAAATTGTCACATAATATCATGGCTGTCTGTTGGCATTAGCAGGGGACATTATCCCAGGGAAAGACTTGTGGAGCACTACTGGGCGCATAAACAAACATGTGGAACTAATAGGTGGAGAGAGCATAGTGAGGTGTAGGCCTGACCTTAGTTGACCTGCTAGTTATTAAAAACTGTTTATATGATGTTTTTCCTGAATCACTAATGAGTTGGTAACATTTAACACAAAGAAAGGCTAACACAGTTGAATATAGTCACAAAGTCACTATTAACCTACCCCCCCCCCCTCCCATACACATTGTCAATCGAAAGAATCTGACCCATCCAGCGTTCTTTTCCCGCTCCTATTTGTACGTTTTGTAATCGTTGTAAAGACTGATTCCATGCATTAGAGCAGGGGTGTCAAAGTCAAATGGACGGAGGGCCAAATAAAAAATTTAGCTACAAGCCGAGGGCCGGACTGTTCGAATGTTCATTGAAAAATTTTTAAATGACGCATATAGTCTAGTGAACCTAATTGAACCTACTGAAAACCTAACAAATATATTCCAATATGATCAGATAAATAAAGCAATATTTTCTTATGGCTCTGTCAGTAATCTTTAATTTTCAACAGACACAAAAGACAAATTTCCTTTATATAAAAATCCCCATAACATGAACATTAAATGAAAGAAACCGGTATTCAAGGCACCATCAGTAGCCTATATTTTCTATTTTAGCAAAAGTGGGCTAAATTTACTTCAAAGAAAAAAACAATAATAGCAATTTTCTATCATCCACTCAACTGAAATATTTTTAAAATATAATTGGATTGAAATACAATAAAATAAAGTGCAAAAATCTATTAATCAAAAACAACACTTTGTTTAAGGAGAAGTAACATGCAGTGAAAACAAATATTAAACTTTAACTTTTAAACTTGAACTGAGTAAAAACTCTAAATATGTGATTGCACAGTAATGTTCACTTGTTTGAGGTTGAGGGTGATACTTGGTGGTGTCCCATCTTTTCCACAAGTTCATCAATGTTCGGGTAAGGCTCTGAGCTGAGGAAATCCTCAGAATTGAGTGGAGGTGTTCAGCAGTAAGTCGACTTCTGTGTGATGTTTTGTTCAGGTTCATCAAAGAAAAAGTTGTTCACACAGGTATGTGCTGCCAAACATAGACAACGTTTGAGCAGCCTGGATGCGCAGCTGGGGCATTGTGTCGGGGAGGAAACGGGCGAACTCCGCAGCACCCACTGCCGCATATTTTGCCCTCAGTGCATCATTGCATTGGAGGTCAATCAACTCCATTTGGAGGTTTGGTGGTGAGCTTTCCACGTCAACAGCAAATGGGTTACCGAGCAGTTCCAACCTGCTTTTTTGTGCTTCAAAGTCAGCAAATCGGCGTCGAAAGTCAGCGGCAAGCATACCTATTTTATCAGCCAACTGTGCGCTCGGGAACGCACTGGTAGAGAGCTTCTCTTTCATGGTCTGGCAGCTGGGAAAGTGGCTCAAATTTTCTTTCCGCATCTGCGTCTCCCACAGAGTCAGTTTGGTTTTAAATGCCTTCACTGTACTGTACATATCAGAGATGACATGATCCCGACCCTGCAGCTGCAAGTTCATTGCATTCAGATGACTCGTAATGTCACACAGAAAAGCCATTTCACACAGAAACATTTCGTCTCGGAGTTGTGTTGTGTCTTTCCGACTCCCACCTTGTTTGAAACCCCCGGTTCTCAGTGTCCACCTTCCGTTTTGCCATTTTTGATGGGTATCTGAAAGTTAATTTTACTGTGATGCTGACGACTGCTGTGCCAATAAATATTGAAATGAAGCAGCCTACTGCTCGGTGCGTCACCGTTGCATTGTGGGAAATGTAGTATTGGTGCGTGTAAAAGATCTGCGGGCTGCCGGCTTGCTGCGGTCTGCGGGCCGGTTCTAATAATAAATCAAGATCATCCCAGGGGCCGTAAAAAACCTTCTCGCGGGCCGGATGTGGCCCGCGGGCCTTGACTCTGACATATGTGCATTAGAGCATGACCTATCTTTTATCAAAGCAAACCATTGTGACACATTCGATTCATTATTTTAAAGCCATAACCATCATGGAATTCATTGAATAAAATGTTATCGCTTTGGATGGATCACAAGGTATCCACATCGGGGGAAATTGTGAGGAAAATATTTTGATAAAATGTGTTCAGAATTATTTCAGAACTATTCATGGTTCTACACCTTTGTGGTTGATAAAAGGCATGCCATTATAACAATTGTTAGAGGTTGTCCATGGCCAATTTCTAGAAGTTCCATAAAATTGTTTAGTTTTACAATTAGGCTGTTCGACCAACTCATCTAATATTTTTGCATACGAAATAAGACTATTTACATTGATTGCTGCAAAATAAATATACATGTTGTTGCTGTTTTCAGATGTTTTTTGTTAGTTGTATAACTATTTATTTATACATCTTTGTTTATTGAAACATGAAGAGTATATATATATATATATATATATATATATATATATATATATATATGAAAATACTTTTTTTACATCAATATGTTCAAATAAACGAATTATAAGATTAATAACTATACAAACATTTATTCAGACAGTGCAACGATCGTCTTCGGGAGAAAGATAGGAGGACCAAAGCGCAGCGTGGTAAGTGTTCATGATGATTTTTAATAGAAACGAACTGAACACTGAAATACAAAACAATAAACGATGTGAATAAAACGAAAAACGAAACAGTACCGTGTGGCCAACACACTCACACGGAAACAAACACCCACCAACCAAAAATGAAACCCAGGCTACCTAAGTATGATTCTCAATCACTCACGACACCTGCCTCTGATTGAGAACCATACTTGGCCGAACACAAAAACCAACATAGAAAAACAAACATAGACTGCCCACCCCAACTCACGCCCTGACCATACTAAAACAAATAATAAAATAACAGAACTATGGTCAGAACGTGACAGACAGCCTGGTGAAGATATTGGCCTACACCAATTATTGCAATAGTTATTGCACAAGACAAAATATTAATTAATTATAATTCTGAACTTGATTGATTTCTCATATTTACGTTGATTATGTAACACGAATAAATGTTGCGCAATGAAACGAATAGAGGTTATGAAATACGAGAAATTAGCTTTATCATTCTATCACTTTTCTCAGAATTTGCGCAAAATAAATTGTCAGAAGTGGGATTCGAACCCACGCCTCCAGGGGAGACTGCGACCTGAACGCAGCGCCTTAGACCGCTCGGCCATCCTGACACACGGAACTATTCAAAATGTTGCAAATGTGATTGCTTTTGATCAGCACTTGTTTTAGCACACTGGGTTTGTTCATCCTTTTGAGAGTCTGAACATTGGCATTATATTATCAAAACATATATTAGCGACTGTCTCTGCTAGAAATGTTTACGTTGGGAATCAACACTGGGGTCTATCTGGCGATTTCAGAACCGACTTCAATGGAATGAGAAATGTTACCACTGGACTAAACTAAACACGTGCTACGATGGATAATTCTTTAGTTAATAATATAAATGAACCCATTTTCATGTTCTATTTTTATTATAGGCCAACATTTTCTATTTTTAATAACAGGCCTACCAAGGCTTGTTTTCGACTTCACCATTTGGATGCCATTTGGACTCAACATCAGGGGTGAGAAGTTGCATTGTTGGAGAAATGAACTTGTGACCTGTTTGTTTATTATCTCCATCATGTCTTGTCTGGGCCAGATAGCCTTAAAGGGATAGTTCAGTGATTTTACATGTTTCAATATTTGATTCCTTACCATGACAAAATATCTAAATGTGTCAAATCACTGAACTATCACTTCAACATCCATCCTCACTTGATGTATTCAGACTGCTCACAACAAAACAACTTCTTTGTTATCCTCAAATCTCTCCATTACTCAATCATCTGGGATCCTAACCCGGCCCTGCCCATAGATTTACCCCTAATATCAACGTGGTGTTATGCATGTCTATTTACAAGCACAGATGTAATGCATCTTATGACCAAGAGTGAGAGAGATAGAGAGAGCGAGTAAGAGACATATAGATGGAGGGATGAACAGGGGGTGGGAGATGGCAGAAGGCAAGAGGGAGAGAGAGGGATATGGATGAAGAGAAAGAAAGAGAGAGAGAGAAAGAGAGAGTGAGATGGGGATAGAGGGTTATAGAGGTAGAGTGAGAGAGAGATGGGGAGAGAGAGAGAGGGGGGGGGAAATTGGGGAAGAGGAAGAGGAAGAGCTGTGAGAGAGAGAGAGAGAGAGAGATGTAGAGGGATGTAGAGAAATAAAAAGAGAGAGAGAGAGATGGGGAGAGAGAGAGAGGGGGAAATTGAGGAAGAGTGTGAGAGAGAGAGAGAGAGAGAGAGAGAGAGAGAGAGAGAGAGAGAGGGGGAGGGATGGGGCCAGAACGGTGCAGCCACAGAGGCAGCAGAATCTGTGTGTTGATAGTCTGTGGTGATAATACAGAACTCACTGGGTGTATGGGATAACGATCTGATGCCTTGCGCCGATTGAGGACACGCACACTCCACCCAGCATCTGACATCTGTGTATGTGTGTGTGTGTGTGTGTGTGTGTGATTACAAGTTGTTGTTTAATGCTTTGTATGGAGGCAGCAGGCTATGGATGGACTAGGGCACAAAGCGAGCATCTGGTGGTGCCAACTGCAGCTGGCTGGCTTATCATAGTCATGATACTGGGACTAATACCCCAGATAGCTACGGGTTCGTTTAGGATGAGTACATCAACGTACAGTATACATTGCATTAGGAAAGTATTCAGACCCCTTCCCCTTTTCCACATTTTGTTACGTTACGTTTTTTCATCAATCCTTATTTACATAAATATTCAGACCCTTTGCTATGAGACTCAAAATTGAGCTCAGGTGCAACCTGCTTCTATTGATCATCCTTGAGATGTTTCTACAACTTGATTTGAGTCCACCTGTGGTAAATTCAATTAATTGGACATGATTTGGGAAGGCACACACCTATCTATTTAAGGTCCCACAGTTGACAGTGCATGTCAGCGCAAAAACCTAGCCATGAGGTTGAAGGAATTGTCCATAGAGCTCCAGAGACAGGATTGTGCCGAGGCACAGATCTGGGGAAGGGTACCAAAACATTTCTGCAGCATTAAAGATCCCCAAGAACACAGTGGCTTTCATCATTCTTAAATGGAATAAGTTTTGAACCACCAAGACACTTCCTAGAGCTGGCCAACTGGCCAAACTGAGCAGTCAGGGAAAAGAACCTTGGTCAGGGAAGTGACCAAGAACCCGATGTTCACTCTGACAGAGCTCCAGAGATCCTCTGTGGAGATGAGAGAACCTTCTAAAAGGACAACCATTTCTGCAGCATTCCAAAAGGCACATGACAACCCTCTTGGAGTTTGCCAAAAGGCACCTAAAGTACACTCAGACCATGAGAAACAAGATTCTCTGGTCTGATGAAAACAAGATTGAACTCTTTTGGCTTGAATGCCAAGCGTCATGTCTGGAGGAAACCTGGCACTATCACTAAGGTGAAGCATGGTGGTGGCAGCATCATGCTGTGGGAATGTTATTCAGTGGCAGGGACTGGGAGACTAGTTAGGATCGAGGGAAAGATGAACGGAGCAAAGGACAGAGAGATCCTTGATGAAAACCTGCTCCAGAGCGCTCAGGACCTCCGGCTAGAGTGAAGGTTCACCTTCCAACAGGACAACGACCCTAAGCACACATCCAAGAACACAGGAGTGGCTTCATGGCAAATCATTGAATGTCCTTGAGTGGCCCAGCCAGAGCCTGAACTTGAACCCACATCGAACATCTCTGGAGAGACCTGAAAATAGCTCCTGTAAATGTAGAAAGTTTAGGGAGGTAAGGCAATAAATAGGCCATAGTGGCGAAATAATTACAATTTAGTATTAACACCGGAGTGATAGATGTGCAGATGATGATGTGCCAGTAGAGATACTGGGGTGCAAAATAACAATATAAATAACAAAATAAATAACAATATGGGGATGAGGTAGTTGGGTGGGCTATTTACAGATGGGCTGTGTACAGGTACAGTGATCGGTACGCTGCTCTGACAACTGATGCTTAAAGTTAGTGAGGGAAGACTCCAGTTTCAGTGATTTTTGCAATTCGTTCCAGTCATTGGCAGCAGAGAACTGGAAGGAAAGGAGGCCAAAGTAAGTGTTGGCTTTGGGGATGACTGCTGGAGCGCATGCTACGGGTGGGTGTTGCTATGGTGACCAGTGAGCTGAGATAAGGTGGGACTTTACCTAGCGAAGACTTATAGATGACCTGGAGCCAGTGGGTTTGGCGATGAATATGAAGCGAGGGCCAGACAACGAGAGCGTACAGGTTTCAGTGATGGGTGGCACTGTGATAGACTAACATCCAATTTGTAAATAACATCGCCAAAGTCAAGGATCGGTAGAATAGTCAGTTTTACAAGGGTATGTTGAGCAGCATAAGTGAAGGATGCTTTGTTGTGAAAGGAAGATTCTAGATTTAATTTTGGATTGGAGATTCTTAATGTGAGTCTGGAAGGAGAGTTTAGTCTAACCAGACACCTAGGTATTTGTAGTTGTCCACATATTCTAAGTCAGAACCGTCCAGAGTAGTGATGCGAGTCGGGCGGGAGGATGCGGGCAGCGATCGGTTGAAGAGCCTGCACTAAGTTTTACTTGCATTAAAGAGCAGGTGGAGGCCACAGAAGGAGAGTTGTATGGCATTGAAGCTCGTCTGGAGGTTAGTTAACACAGTGTCCAAAGAAGGTCCAGAAGTATACAGCATGGTGTCGTCTGCGTAGAGATGAATCAGCGAATCACCAGCAGCAAGAGCGACATCATTGATATATACAGAGAAAAGAGTTGGCCCGAGAATTGAACACTGTGGCTCCCCCATAGAGACTGCCAGAGGTCTGCACAACAGGCCCTTCGATTTGACACACTGAACTCTATCTGAGAAGTAGTTGGTGAACCAGGCGAGGCAGTCATTTGAGAAACCAAAGCTGTTGAGTCTGCCGATAAGAATGTGATGATTGACAGAGTCGAAGCCTCGGCCAGGTCGATGAAGACGGCTGTACAATACTGTCTTTTATCAATGGACGTTATAATATTGTTTAGGACCTCGAACGTGGCTGAAGTGCACCCGTGACCAGCTCGGAAACCAGATTCCATAGCGGAGAAGGTACGGTGGGATTTGAAGTGGTCGGTGATCTGTTTGTTAACTTGGCTTTCGAAGACTTTAGATTGGCAGGGAAGGATAGATATAGGTCTATAACAGTTTAGGTCTAGAGTGTCTCCCTCTTTGAAGAGGGGGATGACCGTGGCAGCTTTCCATTCTTTGGGGATCTCAGACGATACGAAAGGGGTTGCAACAATTGCGGCGGATAATAATTAGAAAGAGAGGGTCCAGATTGCCTAGCCCAGCTGATTTGTAAGGGTCCAGATTGCCTAGCCCAGCTGATTTGTAAGGGACCAGATTTTGCAGCTCTTTCAGAACATCAGCTATCTGGATTTGGGTGAAAGAGAAGTGGGGGGGGGGGCAAGTTGCTGTTGGGGGTGCAGAGCTGTTGGCCGGGGTAGGGGTAGCCAGATGGAAAACATGGCTAACCTCTAGCATGGCTACCCCCGTAGAAAAATCCTTATTGAAATTCTCGATTATCGTGGATTTATCGGCATTGACAGTGTTTCCAGGCCACAGTGCAGTGGGCAGCGGGGAGGAGATGCTCTTATTCTCCATCGACTTTACAGTGACCCTTAACTTTTTGGAATTAGTGCTACAGGATGCAAATTTCGGTTTTGAAAAAGCTAGCCTTTATTAACCTGACATACTGTGTATATTGGTTCCTGACTTCCATGAAAAGCTGTATATCGCAAGGGATATTCGATGCTAATGCAGTACGCCACAGGATGTTTTTGTGCTGGTCAAGGGCAGTCAAGTCTGGAGTGAACCAAGGGCTATATCTGTTCTTAGTTCTACATTTTTTGAAAGGGGCATGCTTATTTAAGATGGTGAGGAAAGCACTTTTAAAGAACAACCAGGCATCTTCCACTGACGTGATGAGGACAATATCCTTCCAGGATCCCCGGGCCAGGTTGATTAAAAAGGCCTGCTCGCTGAAGTATTTTAGGGAGCGTTTGACAGTGATGAGGGGTGGTCATTTGACCGCGAACACATAACGGATGCAGGCAATGAGGCAGTGATCGCTGAGATCCTGGTTGAAGACAGCAGAGGTGTGTTTAGAGGGCAGGTTGGTCAGGATAATATCTATGAGGGTGCCCATGTTTACAGATTTAGGGTTGTACCTGGTAGGTTCCTTGATAATTTGTGTGAGATTGAGGGCATCTAGCTTAGATTGTAGGACGGCCGGGGTGTTAATCATATACCAGTTTAGGTCACCTAACAGTACGGACTCTGAAGATAGATGGGGGGCAATCAATTCACATATGGTGTCCAGGGCACAGCTGGGGGCTGAGGGGGGTCTATAACATGTAGCAACAGTGAGAGACTTATTTCTGGAAAGGTGGATTTTTAAAAGTAGAAGCTCAAACTGTTTGGGCATAGACCTGGATAGTATGACAGAACTCAGCAGGCTATCGCTGCAGTAGATTGCAACTCCGGCCCCTTTGGCAGTTCTATCTTGACGGAAAATGCTATAGTTGGGGATTGAAATCTCAGAATTTTTAGTGGCCTTCATAAGCCTGGATTCAGACACTACTAGGAGATCAGGGTTGGAGGAGTGTCCTAAAGCAGTGATTAAAACAAACTTAGGGGGGAGGCTTCTGATGTTAAAATGCATGAAACCAAGACTTTTACGGTTACAGAAGTCAACAAATGAGAGCGCCTGGGGAATGGGTGTAGTACTGGGGTCTACGGGCCTGGGTTAACCTCTACATCACCAGAGGAACAGAGGAGGAGTAGGATAAGGGTACAGCTAAAGGCTATAAGAACTGGTCATCTAGTGCGTTGGGAACAGAGAATTAAAGAAGCAGATTTCTGGGCATGGTGGAATAGATTCAGGGCATAATGTACAGACAAGGGTATAGTAGGATGTGAGTAGAGTGGAGGTAAACCTAGGCATTGAGTGACAATGAGAAAGGTATCTTTTTGGTGAAATATCAAAGTGTGCAATCACAGCAGCAAGATTTGTGACCTGTTGCCACAAGGAAAGGGCAACCAGGGAAGAACAAAAACCATTCTAAATTCAACCCATATTTATGTTTATTTATTTCCCCTTTTGTACTTAAACTATTTGCACATCGTTACAACACTGTATATAGACACAATTCATTTGGAACTTGTGAGTGTAATATTTACTGTTCACTTTTTATTGTTTATTTTACTTTTGTTTATCCATTTCACTTACTTTGACAATGTAAACATATGTTTCCCATGCCAATAAAGCCCCTTGAATTGAATTGTAAGCCTGATGTTACTGGGGGAGTACAGTAGAGAGAGAGAGGGAAAGAGAGAGAAAGAGTGAGAGATCGAGAGAGAGAAAGCCTGATGTTACTGGGGGAGTACAGTAGAGAGAGAGAGAGAGAGAGAGAGAAAGGATGAGAGAGAGAGAAGAGAGAGAGAGAGAGAGAGAGAGAGAGAGAGATAGAGAGAGAGAGAGAGAGAGAGAGAGAGAGAGAGAGAGAGAGAGAGAGAGAGAGAGAGAGAGAGAGAGAGAGAGAGAGAGAGAGAAAGAGAGAGAGAAAGAGAGAAAGAGAGAGAGAGAGAGAGAGAGAGAGAGAGAGAGAGAGAGAGAGAGAGAGAGAAAGGATGAGAGAGAGAGAAAGAGAGAGAGAAAGAGAGAGAGAGATGGTACGAGAGAGAGAGACATAATGAAATGTGACAGGGCAGCCTCACAGATACTTGTGAACCCTCGGTGACTCCGTTGTGCTGTGAAAACAAAAACAAACCAGAGCGATGCCGCGAGGCCCTCTATTTTTCTGTTTGTGCAATTTTTTTGTCCAAACAAACAAAAACATGCTTTTTTTTATATTGGAACCGAATGGAGAGCCATATCACTTCCATTTTGACCTCCAACCATTTTGTAAACCATTCTGATACGACTTGGATCACTACACTGTAAGGACCAAATGATTTGATGTTGTCGTGATATGACTTTGAGCCATTCTAATACATACACGTCTCATGCACATACAGCGAGCTCCAAAAGTATTGGGACAGTGACAATGTTGTTGTTGTTTTGGCTCGGTACTCCATAACTTTGGATTTGAAATGATTCAATGACTACGAGTTTAAAGTGCAGACTGCCAGCTTTAATTGGATTGTATTTTCATCCATACACATTTTAGGGGACTAAAAGTATTTGGACAGATTTACTTATTAGTGTATTAAAGTAGTCAAAAGTATATTATTCCTAGTACACAATGACTACATAGAGCTTGTGACTCTACAAAATTGTTGGGTGCATTTGCTGTTTGTTTTGGTTGTGTTTCATATCATTTTGTGCCCAATAGAAATGAATAGTAAAAAAATGTATTGTGTCCTTTTGTAGTCACTTTTTATGTAAATAAGAATAGAATATGTTTCTCAACACTTCTACATTAATGTGGATACTACCATGATTATGGATAATCCAGAATGAATTGTGAATAATGATAACTGAGAAAGTTACAGATGCACAAATATCATACCCCCAAGACATGCTAACCTCTCACCATTACAATAACTGGAGTAGAGAGAGAGTGAGGTTCTACTTGGAGGACTGTAGGTGGCGCTGTAACTCTGTGTTCTGCCACCAGTTGCATTCTCTGCATTTCTCCATGCAGAGTCCCAGACCAACCAACCAACCAACCAACAGCAAGCCAACATTGAAACTGAGAGGCCACAGACCTAGAAATAAATATAGAAGCTGTTGTTTGTTTCACACATTTAATTAACTATATTAATTATGTTGAATTAATGGAAAAATATGATAATATATGCATTTGGCCATCAGTGTCCCCCTTCAAATTTGGTGTTGTGTTCAATTCTATTACTTTTCAATTTAATTATACCTGCACCTGAGAGACTATTTCCACCGGAGAGACTATACACACCTTAGAAAGTATCGACACTGACCACCCACACATCCAACCCTTACACACAAAATGACACACAAACACACACAAACATGCATAAACACACACACACACACACACACACACACGAGCACACACGAGCACGCACACACACACTCAGAGCTGACAAATGGCACACACACTCCCCGTCAACGCTGCTGTTCTAATATATACTATTGATTCCATGACCCACTTTATATGTTTATATTGCTTCTACTACTTGTTGTTTTTGACTTGACTCTTTTCATTGTTCTTTTTTTGATGAATGCATTGTTGAGGGCGCTAGTACATGAGCATTTTGCTGCACCTTTTATACCTGCAGTGAACTGTGTGTGTGATGAATACATTTGATTTGATTTTATATTATAATCATTCAAATACAAAATATATTCAATGTTGAGTTCAATTACTATTGATCGTATTTTATTTATCTCTATCAAACTATTAACAAATTAAGCAATTGAATGCAATTCATTTAGATTTTTTTGAGCGAATATTTCAGGTAATTGAAAAGCTGACGAACATCAATGATCTGAAGTGTTTGTGTGTGTGTGTGTATGTGAGTGTGTGGGTGCATGCATGTGAGCTTTGTGAATTGAGAATGAGAAGGGAAATTATGCTGCTGTGTGAGCACGTTGAAAAAACGTCATAACAGCACAAAGAGGTCATCTCTAGTCTAGAAAACGCCATTCGAATCGGCAGACAGACAAACAATGTCAGTCAGCCAGCGAGAGTCTTATTGACCTAGACTTGGTGGCATCACACACCGTGGTACACCATCTTCATCACCATCGTCTCAGCATCATGAGTTTACAGAGGAAACTGTCTGTCTGCTGGAGCCGACTGGCACACAGTGGCACAGACAGCTGATCACCGTCTCATACCCGTAATGGCTGATCACTGTCTCAGAGTAGAGCCAGAATGGTGGCAGAGGAAGCTGGCATCTGGGCAGGCACAAAGTGACACAGTCAGTGACCGCCAACTAGACATCCCTGGCACAACAGTCAACAGAGAAACAAACTGGGAAGGAGTTGAAGGAGACTGGTTGGCTAATATGACTGGGCTAGTAGTTTATTTTACGGTGATGTAATTAATTGGTGTTTACCTGGTAAATTACAAGGTATCAATGAGTACTTTCTGGTACTTACTCCAATTAATTGAACACAATTAACTGTAACTACCTGAAACGAAATAGTGCCAAATGGTGCTTGTTGCAACTCGTCCCAAAGACACAGTTAAGTAATTAATAGGTTATTCCTTCGTAATTACCATGTTACTATGCAGTTTCCAAGTAAGTACTAGGTCATTTCTGTAAAATAAAGTGCTACCATGAGTGGATACACACACACACACACACACACACACATAGGAGGATGATTTATGGGTGACTTGCTCAATAGTTTACATTGCCATGGAGCTGAGATTAGGGCTGTTAGGGTGACCATATTACCGTCACTAAGGCGGTCACGAGTCATGATGCTGATGGTCATTACTAGCCTACCAAACTTGCTAACTGCTTGGTAGTCAGCACTCTATTGTCCCTCTAATCACTCTGACACCAATGCAAATGTTTTCGAAAATCAAATCAAACACTTTATGAGAGCCCATGAGCTCACGTTGCGCAACATTTCCATAGGCTATGCAATTGCGGGAGAAAACAGAGCAATGGCCTCTACTAAAAAGAGGTGGATCTGATCAGCTTTGTAGGCTAGGCCTACTATATTAATTTATTAACTTTCCTAATATCAAACACATTGTTTTGCTTTAAAACAGGAGTATAGCCTACCAGGCTGGCATGAAAATGAACCACAGGAAAAGCGTCCTCCATTCGCTATTTAAGTACATAGATGGCATGTATTTTATTCCCCATGCCCTTGTTCCAAGACAGGTGAATGATAACGGTCCAGGTCCATACTAAATCAAAACTAATTTCACACGTATATTATTTAGTATGTGTAAAGACAACATTAAATTAAGAATTCTCTGATGGGTGAAAATATTAGTCGATTACTTGTGAATGATGCCCAGCGTGTTCAGTACTTTTTCAAAACATAGTCGCACACCTCATGTAGCCTAGCCCATAGGGCTATATGTTTTGATAAGGTTTGTATCACAACTAAAGTGGCCAAATAACTTCTGACTGGTATACATAGGTGGCGTGTGAGTTTCAAGTTTGGGGAAGATAATTTTCACAAATAAAAAAATCAGCTTTATATTAAAGCATTATATGTATTATTGCATTTGTGGTCACTTTTGAGAACAGTGTTTTCCAGAAAATTGATTGCGTTTTGGAACAATCACACTTATAGCCTTTCACCTTCTCTTGCCCTATCTCTCTTAGTCGAACTCACGGCATGTCTCAGTAAAGCTGGATTACACACTCTCTCTCTAACCTTCACCCTCCCCTGCACTCTCGCTCTCTCCTTTCACCTTCTCCTGCCCTGTCTCTTCCCTTTCACCTAATCCTGCCCTGTATCCTTACACCTTCTCCTGCCCTATCTCTCCCCTTTCACCTAATCCTGCCTGTATCTTTACACCTTCTCCTGCCCTCTCTCTCCTTTCACCTTCTCCTGCCCTTTCTCTCTCCTTTCACCTTCTCCTGCCCTTTCTCTCTCTCCTTTCACCTTCTCCTGCCCTCTCTTTCCTTTCACCTTCTCCTGCCCTTTCTCTCTCTCCTTTCACCTTCTCCTGCCCTCTCTCTCCTTTCACCTTCTCCTGCCCTTTCTCTCTCTCCTTTCACCTTCTCCTGCCCTCTCTCTCCTTTCACCTTCTCCTGCCCTTTCTCTCTCTCCTTTCACCTTCTCCTGCCCTCTCTCTCCTTTCACCTTCTCCTGCCCTCTCTCTCCTTTCACCTTCTCCTGCCCTCTCTCTCCTTTCACCTTCTCCTGCCCTTTCTCTCTATCTCCTTTCACCTTCTCCTGCCCTTTCTCTCTCTCCTTTCACCTTCTCCTGCCCTCTCTTTCCTTTCACCTTCTCCTGCCCTTTCTCTCTCTCCTTTCACCTTCTCCTGCCCTTTCTCTCTCTCCTTTCACCTTCTCCTGCCCTTTCTCTCTCTCCTTTCACCTTCTCCTGCCCTCTCTCTCCTTTCACCTTCTCCTGCCCTTTCTCTCTCTCATTTCACCTTCTCCTGCCCTTTCTCTCTCTCCTTTCACCTTCTCCTGCTATCTCTCTCCTTTCACCTTCTCCTGCCCTCTCTCTCCTTTCACCTTCTCCTGCCCTTTCTCTCTATCTCCTTTCACCTTCTCCTGCCTTTTCTCTCTCTCCTTTCACCTTCTCCTGCCCTTTCTCTCTCCTTTCACCTTATCTTGCCCTCTGTCTCCTTTCACCTTCTCCTGCCCTTTCTCTCTCCTTTCACCTTCTCTTGCCCTCTCTCCCCTTTCACCTTATCTTGCCCTCTCTCTCTCCTTTCACCTTCTCTTTCCCCCTCTCTCCTTATCTAGCCCTCTCGCTCTCCTTTCACCTTCTCTTGCCCCTCGCTCTCCTTTCACCTTCTCTTGCCCTCTCTCTCTCCTTTCACCTTCTCCTGTCCTCTCTCTCTCTCCTTTCACCTTATCTTGCTCTCTCTCTCTCCTTTCACCTTCTCTTGCACCTCGCTCTCCTTTCACCTTCTCCTGCTCTTTCTCTCTCTCCTTTCACCTTCTCCTGCCCTCTCTCTCTCCTTTCACCTTCTCCTGCCCTCTCTCTCTCTCCCTTCACCTTCTCCTGCCCTCTCTCTCTCCTTTCACCTTCTCCTGCCCGCTCTCTCTACTTTTACCTTCTCCTGCCCTTTCTCTCTCCTTTCAACTTCTCCTGCCATTTCTCTCTCCTTTCAACCTCTCCTGCCCTTTCTCTCTCCTTTCACCTTCTCCTGCCCTTTCTCTCTCTCCTTATCTTACCCTCTGTCTCCTTTCATCTTCTCTTACCCTTTCTCTCTCCTTTCACCTTCTCCTGCCCTCTCTCTCTCCTTTCAACTTCTCCTGCCATTTCTCTCTCCTTTCAACCTCTCCTGCCCTTTCTCTCTCCTTTCACCTTCTCCTGCCCTTTCTCTCTCTCCTTATCTTACCCTCTGTCTCCTTTCATCTTCTCTTACCCTTTCTCTCTCCTTTCACCTTCTCCTGCCCTCTCTCTCTCCTTTCAACTTCTCCTGCCCTTTCGCTCTCCTTTCACCTTCTCCTGCCCTCTCTCTCTCCTTACACCTTCTCCTGCCCTTTCTCTCTCCTTTCACCTTCTCCTGCCCTCTCTCTCTCCTTTCACCTTATCTTGCCCTCTGTCTCCTTTCACCTTCTCTTGCCCTCTCTCTCTCCTTTCACCTTCTCCTGCCCTCTCTCTCTCATTTCACCTTCTCCTGCACTTTCTCTCTCCTTTCACCTTCTCCTGCCCTGTCTCCTTACACCTTCTCCTGCAATTCTCTCTCCTTTCACCTTCTCCTGCCCTCTCTCTCTCTCATTTCACCTTCTTCCGCCCTCTCTCTTTCCTTTCAACTTCTCCTGCCCTCTCTCTCCTTTCACCTTCTCCTGCTCTTTCTCTCTCCTTTCACCTTCTCTTGCCCTCTCTCTCTCCATTCACCTTCTCCTGCCCTCTCTCTCATTTCACCTTCTCCTGCCCTTTCTCTCTCCTTTCACCTTCTCTTGCCCCTCTCTCTCCTTTCACCTTCTCTTGCCCTCTCTCTCTCCTTTCACCTTCTCCTGCCCTCTCTCTCATTTCACCTTCTCCTGTCCTCTCTCTCCTTTCACCTTCTCTTGCCCCTCTCTCTCCTTACACCTTCTCCTGCCCTTTCTCTCTCCTTTCACCTTCTCCTGCCCTGTCTCCTTACACCTTCTCCGACCCTTTCTCTCTCCTTTCACGTTCTCCTGCCCTTTTTCTCTCTCCTTTCACCTTCTCCCGCCCGCCCTCTCTCTCTCCTTTCAACTTCTCCTGCCCTCTCTCTCCTTTCACCTTCTCCTGCCCTCTCTCTCTCATTTCACCTTCTCCCGCCCTCTCTCTCATTTTCAACTTCTCCTGCCCCTCTCTCTCATTTCACCTTCTCCCGCCCTCTCTCTCTCCTTTCAACTTCTCCTGCCCTCTCTCTCTCCTTTCAACTTCTCCTGCCCTCTCTCTCTCCTTTCACCTTCTCCTGCCCTCTCTCTCTCATTTCACCTTCTCCTGCCCTCTCTCTCTCCTTTCAACTTCTCTTGCCCTCTCTCTCTCCTTTCACCTTCTCCTGCCCTCTCTCTCTCCTTTCACCTTCTCCTGCCCCTCTCTCTCCTTTTACCCTACCTCTTCTTTCACCCTCTCCTGCCCTGTCTGTCCCTCTGCCTCCATCTGTTATTTGCTAATTAACAAACCACAAGTGAACCAAACGTTAGCTCGCGATGACGTAATACCCCATTTTCCACTTGCTTCACTGTCTATCACATCACCAGATCAATTCACATCCATTGATATCACAAAAGTTTCAACTAAATCTACCAGTCAGTTCTACTGATTCCTCACAAATCAATTCTCTCACTAGCCGAACAGTTCTTTCCCTTCCCTCCCGCTCCCATCCCCCCCGCTCGTTAATCACACACAATCACACGTCGACAAAGACATGAGAATCAACCAGAGAGGTGGCGGTAATAATGACAGAGCTCTAAAGACTATACTCTACTCACCCCCTGTGTGCTCTGCTGCACTAGCACCTGTGTTAAGCCCTGTGGCTCGAAGCTCCCCCACTTAACACTCTCTGTAGTGTCCACTGAGCTGCCGGGAGGAGATCTCCAAGCCCCTCTCTACTCTTTACTTCCCCTGTCCTGGGCTATACAGCTGTGGGGGCTTCAGTGTGTAAACCCCCCTTCTCCCTCTCTGCCTACCCTCTTTCCTTCCCTCTCTCCATCTCTCCCCCCTCTTTCTTCTCCCCCTCTCTCCCCCCTCTCTCCCCTCTCTGTCTTTCTCCTACTATCACACTCTCTCTCTCACCCTCGCTGAATCTCTCCCTCTATCTCTCTCCCATCCTCTCCCCTTCCCTCTCTCCCCTTCCCTCTCTATTCCCCCCCTCTCTTTCTCCCTCCCTCTCGCCCTCCCTCCCTCCCTCCCTCCCTCCCTCCCTCCCTCCCTCTCTCCCTCCATGCAGCTGGTGTTGGTGGAACCTTGACCCTTATTAGTTCTGACATGCAGGAGCACTGATTCTGTAAAGGTTGTAACCCCTCAAAGTAGGCCTTGGCAAGGCTTAGTCCAGAGAGACTCACACATCTGCGTGCCCCAGTCCTGTTCCACAGAGCTGCGATTGTCCCACTGTGTATGCACACATCCCCTTCACACACACACATACGGGTATACAGAGAAATGTATACACATACACAGGTGTACACGCACATATGCACACACACACATACAGGATTACACATGCAAACAAATGTACACATTACGAGCATACACACACACACGCACACGCACGCACGCGCATGCATGCACGCACGCACGCACGCACGCACACACACACACACACACACACACACACACACACACACACACACACACACACACACACACACACACACACACACACACACACACACACACACACACACCCTCCCCACCAACCCCTCCACTGGCCCTGCATTCAACATGCTGACAACATCCCCTCTCTCCTCCTCCTCCTCCCCCTCCTCTTCTTTCCCTCCTCTTCTTCACAAACTGCACCAACTGACTGCGCGGCTTCAAGGGCCTCAGATGTGCAGTGAGAGAAATCGCCATTAATTGGACTACTGCTGCAAGGCTTGGGAAAAGACCTGCTCCCCATTCTTTCTCTCTCTCTCTCTGTTCTTCCTATTTCTCTCTCTCTCTCTTTCTCCCTCTCCCTCTCTGGCTCTGTCTTCTCTCCCTCTAGCTCTCTGGCTCTGTCTTCTCTCCCTCTCTGGCTCTGTCTTCTCTCCCTCTCTGGCTCTGTCTTCTCTCCCTCTCTGGCTCTGTCTTCTCCCTCTCTGGCTCTGTCTTCTCTCCCTCTCTGGCTCTGTCTTCTCTCCCTCTCTCTATACTATTTTGTAGTGATGCAACACAACAATTGTTGGCATTTAGCTCTGCCACCAGACCACTCCATCAGGCCCTGTTGACCCCTACACCCCTGAGGTCACAGTGGCCAGCGGGTTGCCCTCATTAGTGCCGGGGGGTACTCACCTCTGCCTGGCTGGCTGTCACCATGTACCCCCTGAACCTCCTGGACCTATAGCCTCCTGTAGAGAGCCACGACCACACAGGAGCAGTGTCTACTTATCCAGCACCACCAAGGACCCCAAGAATAGTACCTGCTGCTACTAATGAGGAAAATAATAAACTAAAATAATCTCACATAAACACCCACCTTATAAGTCTACTCTGATTCTACATCATTAAAGATCATTCATCCATATTCATTTCCAGGTCCACCTTCAACACATCAACACACACACCTCTTTGTCCCGCCAGTTCTCTTTTCCTGGTGGAAGAAACAAAGATTGGGAGAGAGGAAAGGGGGTTAGATGGAGGGAGGGCCCTCATTCCCTTTTGAATAGACGTGTGAACAAAAGCCTGTTCAAACTGTCGGGGGTAGAGCCTTGGGTGTTTACTGCTCTTGTATCTATAACCAACAAATCAAGACTTTGGCCCCCTCCGCCGCTTCCCCTCACCCCCGTGCCCTTCCATGGCCTCCTCCATCGCTGTATTGGGAACAGCAAATTAAGGACCGGTCCATCTGGGTGTTATGACCAATTACGGGGGAAGCTGTCAGCCCAGATTAGAGCCTGATGAGGAAGGAGAGCGTATGAGGGGGTATTTTATTAGAGAGATACCAGAAGGGATAGAAAGTAATGGGGGAGAGAGATGTGATGTGATGGGATGGGAGAGAAAGAGAGGGATGGGGATCAAGAGAGATGGGAGAGAGGGATAGAGAGAGGCTCTGTGTGTGTGTGTGTGTGTGTGTGTGTGTGTGTGTGTGTGTGTGTGTGTGTGTGTGTGTGTGTGTGTGTGTGTGTGTGTGTGTGTGTGTGTGTGTGTGTGTGTGTGTGTGTGTGTGTGTGTGTGTGTGTGTGTGTGTGTGTGTGTGTGTGTGGTGCATGCGTGCACGTGAGAGAGAGAGAGAGAGAGAGAGGAGATGGATAGATGGATGGGTTGAGAGTATGGAGAGAGAGAGGGTGAGAGAACAAGAAGGAGAGAGATGGGGAGAGAGAGCGAGAGAGAGCAAGAGAGAGAGCGAAAGAGCGAGAGAGAGAGAGAAAGAGAGAGAGCGGGAGGAGAAAGAGAGAGCGAGAGAGAGAAAGAGAGAGTGAGAGAGAGAGCGAGAGAGAGAAAGAGGGAGAGAGAGAGAGAGAGAGAGAGAGAGAAAGAGAGCGAGAGAGAGAAAGAGAGAGAGAGAAAGGGAGAGAGAGAGAAAGGGAGAGAGAGAAAGAGAGAGAGAAAGAGAGAGAGAGGTCTATGGTAGACTATCGTTGTTCTTACACTTTGAGACTTTATAAGATCCTATGGATACTTGGGGAATATACATTATCTGGATTTAGGCCTGGATATGTTTAGGCTTAAGAGATCCACGGTGGTGTAGCGGTGCCTGGAGAAGTGTGTATACTCAAATGATTAACAAAAAATATCCAAAGGCCCCGCCCGGGGGAAGGAAAGGTGCCCTGTGTGAAACAATTCTACGGAGAAACAGTGACTTACACTTTCAGTCAGGCCAACCCAAGCTGAACTGTGCAGTAGGCGATTAGCAGGTTTACCATTGAAACAGATACATGTCAAGAAGTCACAGGTTTACAATTTTTCACACCTTTTTCAGGTTTTCACACTTTTTATCAGGAAAAACAACCAAATGTTATGTTCTAATTCCATGACAATGCTTAAACCACATTATGAAACCACTTTTGAGGTCTGGGCAAAAAAATCGAAGACATTTTTATTTGTGAGTGTAGTTACCCTTTAATTCAAGTGTGCAGGCACCTAGCACTGTTGTTGGTTTAGCAGTGTCTCTGTAGCACATGAGTTGGAGTTTGAAAAAGAAATGGCTCGGCTACTGGATTGACGCCAAAATAAATCGTGATATCATTCTGACAGGTAAGCATGGTCTACGTTGTAGCTACTGTAGTAGACATTCAACATGTATCAATTTACCTCTCGTCACGTCAGCCATCGCAGACCTTAGAGAGCCATTTATAACTTGTAAGAAATGTCCAGATCAACTAGCCCATGTCTGCTGACATTTTTTTAGCTAGATTTTTCAGCCCATAGATTGTGTTGTAATACTTGACTCACTCAAATGTCAGAAGAGTACACAATAGACATGACAAATGTATGGAATTGCAAGGAAATCTGCTTTAAAGCTGCTACATTTTCTCTGCACCCCATGACACAATGTGTAGAATTGCAGGAAATAAGCTTGAATTAAACCTGTGGATGTTCCCTAACGCTGGAAGGTGGGCCTGAGTGTACTTCGTGCCCTTCCCTATTGTCTCTGCTCACTGGCATAAGCAGTGATTTTCTGTACCATTTTCTCCGGACAGCTTTCCTCTCTTTGGGGGACTCTAACAAAGGATCCGTCATTCACTTTTTGATCCATCGGAATGCTGAAAGACCCATCAACCAAAACCCCTCCTTCCTCCCCCTATTCCTCATCCCCCATCCCGCCTTTCTCTCGCTGCTTTTTGAGGGCTCCCAATTTGCAAAGGCCAGGTGTGTCCTGGACCCAGAGTTAGCCAGCGAGGGGGTTGGTGAGGGGTGAGGTGGTGAGCGGGTGGTGGGCCCCACAAAGGGGGTTCCACAAAGGGGGTTCCACAAAGGGGGTTCCACAAGCGTTGCTGAGAGCACTGGTGTGGACTGTTCTCTGGTCCAGTGGTGGGGTAGCGACTCGCTACTGGCGATGGTACAGGATCAGAAGCTGGGTGGGTGGAGGACAAGGGGAGAGGGGTGAGGGGAGAGGGGTGAGGGGTGTGGGGAGAGCAGGGACAAACTAATTGGCACTAATTGAATTGGATGTGCCGATCAGATAGGGAAGCCGTGGAGGTAATCTGAAGTGTCACAGCAGATAACGCCGGGCCGGCCCAGAGTGTCCGCCTCATACGGCCGTCTGTAACATAGCCTGAGAGAGGGCACCGGCCTCCTTTGTCGTCGCCACAATAGGGAGGCGAGCGAGACCTGGCAGTTACAGAGAGGAGCGCTGGGCTCCACAGGTTAGGGAGGAAAGCGGGGAGAGGGGGGAGTTTGGACCAGCATTTGTCAGATGTTTTAAACTTCAGTTTAGCTCAGCTTGGTAAAGTAAACTTGGGTTTAATTTAGCTCTCCTTAAATCCTTTGAATTCATGTGCTCGGCATTGTTTATTGGGTAGTGGAGAGGTCTTGTGAGAGTTTATGGAAATTCATTTCCACTACGCACTGAGGTGGACATAGAAACATGCAAATGGTGTGAGAAAAAGAGAGTGAGCGAGAGGTTTAGAAACCACAAGATGAATTGTGTGTGTGATAGCTCAGAGAGAGAGAGAGAGAGAGAGAGAGAGAGAGAGAGAGAGAGAGAGAGAGAGAGAGAGAGAGGGAGGGGGAGAGAGAGGGCGGGGGAGAGAGAGGGAGGGGGAGAGAGAAAGAGAGAGAGAGAAGCACAGCAAAGCCACTAAACCTCACAGAGGTAGTTGGTGGAGACATGGAGCCCACCGCTCCTCTCTGTAACCGCCAGGGTGGAGACCATGGAGTCAAGGCCAACTCGAACCCACACCCACTCTCTATAAAAACACATTTTTAAAGAGAGCGAGAGAGGAAGAGAGAGAGAGGAAGTGAGAGAGAGACAGCAAGAGAAAGAGAATGCAAGAGAGAGAGAGATTATTTTAAAGTTCTAGAAAAAAAGAGAGGTGGAAGAGAGAGTTAAGGTTTGTTTCGCTGTGTTTTTGATTCTCTTGTTATGTTGCCTACCAATCAATCATCCAGTAGTGTCTGAAATTGCAGTCTGCCCCAAAGAAAAATAACATACTAATTGGCAGGCAATGAAGAAAAAAAAATTATGTAAAAAATTTGACTTAATGTCTCACAAATATACAGGCCTTTACACAACATACAAACCTAAGGAGAATTACCAAGGAATCGTCCTTGGATTGGAGGAATTAGTCTGGTGAAAACAGGGATCACTAGGTCCAAGGATACTTTTTATTTGTTTTGTATGGCCATGACATTTTTCCCATTAAAAAGATGAGCCTTCAATGTATTGCATTGATGCCAGCGCAGGCAGAAGCTCAATATGTCATTTTAAACTTGTATTCCTTGCCTCACAATCCCTTTTATACGGATCCAGACTCATTTACCTTCTGAAAGGATTAGGAGATTGAAAATAGGGGGGAGAGGGGGGGGGGGTCACTGTGGACAAATGTATGTGATGTGTGAGCTTTGATGATTTCTCTGTCAACTTTTTGTTGTTGTTGTGAAGGAGTCACAAAAGTGTTGGAGTGACACACAAGTTACACAAGCATAAAAACATCACAGTGTGTAGTTTGACCCGATATCGTGAACATTTTGTAAAGTTTATATGAGAGATGCAGACCTGTACACTGTCCAAAAAAGTGTACAAATCCACAACTGAGGCTAAATGCAACAATAGAGAGGACACAATTCGCTACAAAATACACACAGAACAAAAATATAAACACAACATGAAAAGTGTTGGTATCGTGTTTCATGAGTTGAATTAAAATGATCCCTGAAATGTTCTCTAAAATGGTGTGCGCAAATTTGTTTACATCCATGTTAGTGAGCATTTCATCTTTGCCACGATAATCCATCCACCTGACAGATGTGGCATATCAAGAAGCTGATTAAACAGCATGATCATTACACAGTTGCACTTTGTTCTGGGGACATTAAAAGGCCATTCTAAAACGTGCACAATGCCACAGTTGTCTGCATTTTGGGGGAGCAGGCAATTGGCATGCTGACTGCAGGAATGTCCACCAGAGCTGTTGCCAGAGAATGTAATGTTCATTTCTCTACCATAAGCAATTTTGTTTTAGAGAATTGGGCAGTACGTTCAACCGGCCTCACAAGCACAGACCACGTGTAACCACGCCAGCCCAGGACCTCCACATCTGGTTTCTTCACCTGCGGGATCGTCTAAGTCCAGCCACGAGGACAGCTGATGAAACTGCGGGTTTGCACAAACGGTCAGAAATCGTCTCGCGGTAGCTCATCTGCGTGTTCGCCGTCCTCATCAGGGTCTTGACTCCGACTGAAGTTCGGCGTCGTAACCTCTTCAAGGATGAAGCCCGGTTCCAACTGTACCGGGCAGATGGCAGACAGAGCGTATGGCGTCAGGTGGACGAGTGGTTTGCTGATGTCAGCATTGTGAACAGAGTGCCCCATGGTGGTGGTGGAGTTATGGTATAGGCAGGCATAAGCTACGGACAACGAACACAATAGAGCCCTTTTCTGTGTTTGCGAACATTGCCGCATGAGGGCAAGTTGGTGGCAGAACAAAGGAGAGTTCTGATAGAACACCAACAAAAAATGTCTCTATTTGCATGTCACTTACGAGTACATTTGACACTACTTTTGGACTATAAGGAGATTTTAAGGCTTGTATGAATGCCCTCCTTAAAAATATCATGTTTGTGTCATCATCGCAAATCAACTGCCCTATGCTTAAAAAAACACTCC